>NW_024104492.1:72726-791022 GCF_003945595.2 Pipra filicauda
CGGGGGGATCCGGGGGGTTCCGGGGGGCTCCGGGGGGATCCGGGGGGATCCGGGAGGATCCGGGGGGTTCCGGGGGGCTCCGGGGGGCTCCGGGAGGATCCGGGGGGCTCCGAGGGGCTCCGGGAGGATCCGGGGGGCTCCGGGGGGTTCGGGGGGGATCCGGGGCAGCGCCCGCGGGCACCCCCCCGGCAGGCTTTGGGGCTGGGGGGCACCCAGACCCTCTGGGGTTACGGGGGAGCGTCCTGGTGGTGGTGGAGGGGTCTGGGGGAAGCGGGGCGGGGGGGGTTGTAGGGAGGTTTGTTGTGGGGTTAGTGGATGTGCACTGCGGGTTTTTTTTTTACAGGGTTGCCAGGTGGGGATGCACTGAGTTGTTGTTGTAGGGTCGCTGAGTGTGGGGGTGCACAGGGTTGTTATTTTGAGGTTGTCGGGTGGGGGGGCACGAGGTTGTTGTTGTAGGGTCGGTGAGTGTGGGGGTGCATTGGATTGTTATTGTAGGGTCGCTGGATGTGGGGTTCACAGGGTTATTTTTATAGGGTTGTCAGGTGGAGGTGCACCGGGTTATTTTGGGGCTGCTGGATGCCGGGGTGCACTGGGTTGTTATTGTAGGGTCGTAGCCATGAGGCTACAATAACAGCTGTAGGATTGTCAGCTGTGGGTCCTTGTCAGCATCCCCACTCTGTTATTGTAGGGTCATTAGTGGGGTCTGTGCAGGTCCTGCTCTGTGTTATTGTGGGGTTGCTGGAGGAAACCCTGGGGGTGGCCGCCTGGCTCCTGTGCCCCCCCAACCTCCCCCTCAAATCCCCTCTTCCCTCTCCAAACCCTACCCCAGAGCCCCCCAGTTCCTGCCCCATGTCCTACCCCACAGCCCCCTCCAGCCTTCCCCGGATCCTGACTCCAGAGCCTCCCCCCCACTGCCCCAGGGCAGGTGCCCCCCCTGTGTTTATGTAGGATCACACACCCACTGCAGCCCCTCTAAAGGCAGGGGGGGCTGCCCCCCATCCCCCACCCCCCTTTAGGGGTCCCCCCAAAGACTCAGCCCCCTCTCAGCAAAACCCACCCAGCAGGTACCAAATCCCCTCAGTTTTCCCCCAAGCCCAGCCCAGCCTGGCCCACACCCAGGAGAGCCCAGGACTCTGTCCCCTCACTCTGTGGGGTCACAACACCCCAAAATTGAGGGAATAACGTCCCCTCCATGGGACAGCCCCCTCTGGAGCCCCCCCAACCCTCCACTCCCTCCCCATCCTGTTCAAGACACAGACAAAGGTCAACATTGATTTGCTTTAATTTAAGGGAAAAAGAATACCTATAAAATAATTAAATACAGGGGTTGGGGAAACTTAAACATGAGCCATGATAATTTTCCATGGGAATTTAACCAGTGCATTAAATCCACCCTATGGAGCATCCCCAGCTGGGGATTCCAAAAGATGGGGAGGGGTCACGACCGTGACCAGATATGGGGGGAAACACGGGGTTATGGGGTCACAGCTGGTCCCCCAAGTACAGGGGCAAACATGGGATCACGGGTCTCACCTGTCCCCCCAAGTATGGGGGGAAACACAGGGCCACAGCTGGTCCCACAAGCACAGGGGGAGTGTGGGGAGTCCACCCTGACACCCCAAAACTCACCCCATGGCCGCGCCTCTGATTATCTGCCTTAAAAACCATCCCAGAGCGCCTCAAATCCACCCCTCACCCAGAAAAAATGGGCTGAGGGGGCGGTTGGGGACCAGGATTTGTCCCTTGTCCTTGGTGTTGGATCTCCAGGCGGGTGATGCCCTTTCCCGGCTCCGGAGGGTACCAGGTTGTGCTCAGAGAGCATCGGGATGTGACGGTGAGGGATCGGCTCCGAGGGATGTCACAAAGGCCTCCACCTGCAAGGAGAATCCAGCTGAGAGGGGGGCACTGGGATGGTGAAGGGATGGCACTGGGATGACACCATCATGGCACTGGGATAGCACCAGGATGGTGTAGGGATGGCACTGGGATAGCACCAGGATGGTGTAGGGATGGCACTGGGATGACAGCGGGATGGTGTAGGGATGGCACTGGGATGACAGTGGGATGGCACCAGGATGGCACCGGGATGGCACTGGGATGGCAATGGGATGGTGAAGGCATGGCACTGGGATGACACCGTCATGGCACTGGGATAGCACCAGGATGGTGTAGGGATGGCACTGGGATAGCACCAGGATGGTGTAGGGATGGCACTGGGATGGCACTGGGATGACAGCGGGATGGTGTAGGGATGGCACCATCACGGCACTGGGATGGCACCAGGAGGGCTGAGATTTCAACCAACTCGGACCCAGGAGGTGGGAACAATTTTTCCCCTGGAAATCAGAAGCAGAGGCTCTGGGGCCAGCACGGCTCCACCGGTGCCCTCAGCGCTCCGGGCACCGGGATGGCACCGGCTGTGCCGCCTCACCTGTGCCATGAGCACGCCCTGCACGGCCCTGTCGTGCTCGAAGTCCTGCTCCACGTCCAGCACCAGGACAGGCGCGCGCTGCACATCCCCAAAGTGGATCCTGGGGGCGGACAGGAGGGGTTAAACCCCCCAGATAACAACCCCCAAATCAGGGGGTCCCCCCAGAGCCTGCTGGATGACAGGGATGGATTGGGACTCACTCCGTGGTCTTGTCCACCAGCCAGTGCTCATGCTGGGCATGGAGCTGTTCCAGGTACCCCAGCTGGATCCCCCCCTCCTCGCTCCGCGCCCGCCGCCGCAGCCGCTCCAGGCACGTCTGTGCCCGCCCGGGAAACAGGGATGTTAACAGGATAGAGGGATGTTAACAGGGTAGAGGGAGAGAGGAGGTTAATGGGAGAGATGGGAGGTTAAGGGGATCCAGGAAAACAGAAGGTTAACGGGAGACATGGGAGGTTAACAGGAGAAAGAAGGGATGTGGGCATCAGGTAAAGCAGTACCATGGGAGCGACCCCTGAAGATGCTCAGCCCTCCCTCCCAAAATCCATTCTAGAACACCGACATTCCCATGGGAGGGAACCCAGAAAACGCTCAGCCCTCCCTCCCCAAAATCAGCTCTAGAAAACTCCACATTAAAACTCCCACTGACATTCCCATGGGAGGGATCCCAGAAGATGCTCAGCCCTCTCTCCCCAGAATCTGCCTAGAAAACTCCACAGTACAACTCTCACCAACATTCCCATGGGAGGGAGCCCTGAAGATGCTCAGCTCTCCCCAAAATCCATTCCAGAACACCAACATTCCCATGGGAGAAACCCCAGAAGATGCTGCAGCCCTCCCTCCCCAAAACCCACTCTAGAAAACTCCCCATTAAAACTCCCACTGACATTCCCACGGGAGGGACCCCAGAAGATGCTGCAGCACTCCCTCCCCAAAACCTGCTCCAGAATCCACAGCAAAACTCCCACCAACATTCCCATGGGAACAGCAGCAAGCCCTGCTCCTCCAGGGTGGTGATTTATGGCTAAACCCCAACATTTTGGGCAATTCCAGGTGCCTGCCGGGATATCCAGGCGGATCCAAATGCCTCCCACATCCCTGTTCCCAAGGACGCCCACCTGTGGGGTTGCCCTCAGGTACAGGAAGCCATGGAGGGTGGCACGGGGGCCCAGGTGCTGCAGCAGGAAGCCGTGCCAGTCCTGGTAAATGGCCCATTCCAGAGGATTCAGGTGCCCAACCTCAAAGAGGTTCTTGGCAAAGATGTACCTGGAAGGGACGGGGAGAGGGGACCGTTGGCAGCAAGATCTCCGAGTCATCTCCACGCCCAGGGGGCTTCACAGATATTCTTCCACCTTTTATCCACCAATCAGGAATTGCAGGTGGTTAAATTAGGGCGAAAATCCCTAATTTGGGACTGGACTGTGCAGTGTCCAGCACAGTTCAGCCCCACCGAGCTCAGCACCACCCACAGGGCTTCACGCTGCCACCAAACGCAGGTGAGGGTGGGGTAGATGAGACATCAGACACAGATGAGGATGGAACCCCCCAAAAATTATCCAGAGGATACAGAACCCCCAAATTGTCCAAGAATCACATTCCTGTAGTTAAGCATCGCTCCAGGTGTCAACTGGGATGGCGGCTCTGCCCACCTGGGGGTCCCAGGCTCCCAACCAAACTGCTGTGGATGCTCCATATCCCATTTAATCCCTTCATCCCTCCTCCCTCCCATTTTTTGGGTACCTGTCGCTGTACACGGAGCGCTCAAAGACCCTCACGGGGTGGGGGGTCCCGGGGGGCTCCTCCTGCAGCTCCAGCATCGCCTTCAGCCGGCTCATGCAGGAGAAGGTCTGGAAGGTGTAGGACCACCGGGCCGGCTCCTGGTACATCATCTGGAGGAGGTTGGTGGAGCCCGTGGATTCCTACAGAGGGAGAGCTGCGAGATGAGGGCTGGGGGCCCCAGTGGCTCTGCTCCCCCTGCCAAGGGGTGGGGGTGGCTCCGGACCCCCCGGGCTGTGCTGGGGCAGGGGGGCCAGGGGACAGCACCCACTGACCCGGCCTGTGATGAGAACAGTGATGGAGTCACCTTCAGTACCTCTCTGTGCCACCTCCAGTTCCCTCTCCAAATTAAGTTTGCATTGAGCAGGAAGGGAAGGAAAACTTGGAGAGGTCAGCACGTCTCCTTTGAGCTCCCCCCTAAAAGCATCCCAGCACATGGTAAAGATTTAGCAATGTACCACCAGGGACAAAGCTGGGCTAGCAACTAGAGCAGGGATCAGCAATCTTCCCAGGGCTTTCCAAACTGCTCTGTTTTTCAACCAGAGCAGAGGTGACACCTGCTAATGAGCAGGATCTTGCCTTGGCTCTGGCTTCAGGCAGAACTGCCCAGGAACTGAGGGTCCCTGTGGAAATGTCCTCCTGGACTTGCTACAAGACACTCAAACACATCCACACCAACATGTCTCTGCTCTGGGGACGAGAGCTGGAGGCAGAGAATCAGCACCACGGGAGGCCAGGCTCATCCCACCTCCCAAATCCCCCCGGGGAGGGTGGAGAGCCAGGGGCACCCACAGTGTCGGGCTGGGATTTGGACTCACAACTCCTGGCCTGGCTCAGGCTGAGGATTTAGGGAATTGAGGGGCTTTGGGACACCAAAAGCCCAAAAATGGGGGCAGAGAGAGAGAAAACCACAGGGAGAGGCATCTCCAAACACGGAATTCCAGGGATCCCAGGGAGCTGAGGCCGGGAGGAGGCGATGCACTGACCCAGGGCCTTTCCAGCAGTGCCAAATTCCCACCCCAGCTCCGGGGTGTCCCCACGGCAGAGCTCCCACACCCACCTCCCCAGGGTGCCAGGATGGAGCCGGGATGGAGCTGGAGCTGCTGTTACCTGGGCAGTGCCCCCGGCCGGCACCTTCCGCCACTGTGCCACGGGCTCTGTCACCAGGTGCCATCGCGGGAAGGTGGCTCCGAGCAGCTTCAGGAAGGTCGATTTCCCCACGGCTGTGGGAGGGGGGAGGAGAGCAGGGTGAGCCTGGGTGTCCATCCCTTCCTGGCTCCTGGGATGTGGGGTGAGTTTGGGTGTTCCTTCGTCCCAGCTCCCAGTAACGCAGGGTGAGCCTGGGTGTTCCCCCATCCTGGCTCCTGGGAATGTGGGGTGAGCTTGGATGTCCCCTGTGCTGGCTCACGGTGACACAGGTTGAGCCTGGCTGTCCCCCATCTCAGCTCCTGGGAATGTGGGGTGAGCCTGGGTGTCCCACACACAAGGTCCTGGTAACACAGGGTGAGCCTGGGTGTCCCCCACACCAGCTCCTGGGAAAAAATGGGATGAGGCCGGGGGTGCCCCTGCTCTGACTCCCAGGACCGTGGGATGAGCTTGGTGTTCCCCCCACCAAATACCAGGGCCATGGGATGAGCCGGGGTGTCCCCTGTCCCAGATCCCAGTAACACGGGGTGAGCTTGGATGTCCCCCCATCCCGGCTCCGAGTAGCGTGGGGTGAGCCTGGGTGTCCCCCTGCTCGGACTCCCAGGAACGCGGGATGAGCCCGAACGCTGCCCCATCCCGGCTCCCGGGAACGCAGGGTGAGCCTGGGCGACCCCCCGCTCCACATCCCAGAGCCACGGGGTGAGCCCGGGGGTCCTCTGTCCCGACTCCCAGCAAACACAGGGGTAGCCCGGGGGCTCCCACCCCGTCTCCCCGCAACGCGCGGTTTGACCCCCCCCCCAGCAATAACAATTAATTAACTGCAGCCATTAACGGGCACCCCGGGACGCTCCGGGCTGTGCCCCCCCCGCTCCTCCATCACCCCCCAAATCCTCCTGTCCCCCCGTACCGATGTTCCCCTCCAGGGCCAGGCGCAGGGCGGCCCCGCACCGCCCCATTCCCGCTTCCGCCTTTCCCGCGTCACATGCTAATGACATGCTAATGAGCGGGGCGCGTGACGTCATCGCGCGGGAAGTGGGCGGGGGGGACGAAAGGCGGGAGAGGAAACGGGCGGGGAGGGGGAGGGAGGGGGGAAGGGAAGGGGGGAAGGAAACAGACACGGAAAGGGGGGGGGTGTAATTTATGTAAATGAGACTCCGCCCACCACATGAGCGGCCAATGAGGGAGAGGGTGGGGCACAAAAATGGGGGTGGGTGTAGCGCTGTGGGGTCGGGGGCACCAACATGGGGGCAAGGGCATCGTCAGGGTTTGGGGGCACCAACAAGGGCCCGAGGGTATTGACAGAGGGTTGGAGTCACCTCCGTGGGGTTAGGGACAGTTACGTGGGGCTGGGGTCACCAACACAGGGTTGGGGTCACCAAATGGGGGTTAAGGACATCAGCATGGGGCTGGGGTCATCAACATGGGGTTGGGGTCACCAACACGGGGTCAAGGGCGTCGAGACACTGGGTTGGGGTCACCAACAAGGGGCTGGAGTCACGTGCATGGGGTCAAGGGCATCAACAGGGGTTTGGGGTCACCAACAAGGGGTCGAGGTCACCTACGTGGGGTCAAGGGCCTCAACATGGTGTTGGAGGCATCAGTACAAGGCTGGGGACACCCAATGTAACACTGGGGGCACCAACACGGGGTCGAGGGCACTGACACAGGGTTGGGGGCATCAAGGCAGAGTCAAGGCCATCAGCATGACCTCATGGACACCACCATGAGGTTGGGGGTCCCCCAGCCCTCCTCCCCTTGTTACTCTCAGTTCCCCCCGATGCCCTTGTCACCCCCCACCCCCAAATCTCCCAGAGAAGGGGCAGACCCTGGAGAAAAGGCTTTTTAATGCGCAGTGGGGGGGAGGGAGGAGCAGCAGGGGCTGAGGAGGAGGAGTGGGGCTCCCCAGCCCAGGCCAGGGTGGCCACCACGGGGTGGAGAGGGGGCTTAGAAGCATTTTCGGTGGACGATGGAGGGTCCGGCCTCGTCGTACTCGGGTTTGCTGATCCACATCTGCTGGAAGGTGGAGAGGGACGCCAGGATGGAGCCGCCGATCCACACCGAGTACTTGCGCTCCGGGGGGGCGATGATCTGTGGGGACAGGAGACATCAGGGTGCACCCCTGGATCCAACCCCCCAAACCAGCACTGGGACAGGACTCATGGAGCCACTGAGGTTGGAAAAGACCTCTGAGATCATCGAGTCCAACCTGTGACCCAACCCCACCTTGTCCCCCCCACCATGGCACTGATGCCACATCCAGGCTCTGCTCAAACCCCTCCAGGGACGGGGACTCCCCCCCCTCCCTGGGCAGCCCATTCCAAGGGCTGATCCCTCTCTCTGGGAAGAACTTCTTCCCCAGGGCCAACCTAAACCTGCCCTGGGGCAGCTCCAGGCTGTGCCCTCTTGTCCCACTGCTGGTTCCTGGGAGCAGAGCCCGACCCCCCCGGCTCCCCCCTCCTGGCAGGGAGTTGCAGAGAGTGAGAAGGTCTCCCCTGAGCCTCCTCCTCTCCAGGCTGAGCCCCCCCAGCTCCCTCAGCCTCTCCTCACAGCACTTGTGCTCCACACCCTTCCCCAGCCTCGTTGCCCTTCTCTGGCCCTGCTCCAGCCCCTCCACATCCTTCCCAACCTGAGGGCCCAGAGCTGGGCACAGCACTCCAGGGGTGGCCTCCCCAGTGCCCAGGGCAGGGGCACAATCCCTGCCCTGCTCCTGCTGCCACACTATTCCTGAGCCAGGCCAGGCTCCATTGGCCTCTTGCCCCCCTGGGCCCCCCTGGCTCCTGTTCAGCTGCTGTCAGTCAGTCCCCCCAGGGCCCTTTCTGTCCCCCCACTCTGGCCCAGCCCGTGGGGCTGCCGGGGGTTGTTGTGGCCAAAGGGCAGGACCCGGCCCTTGGCCTTGGGGAACCTCAGCCCGTTGTGTTGGTGGCCACAATTTGCCCCCCCAGGACCTACTTTGATCTTCATGGTGCTGGGGGCCAGTGCCGTGATCTCCTTCTGCATGCGGTCGGCGATGCCGGGGTACATGGTGGTGCCGCCCGACAGCACGTTGTTGGCGTAGAGGTCCTTGCGGATGTCGATGTCACACTTCATGATGGAGTTGTAGGTGGTCTCGTGGATCCCGGCCGATTCCATGCCTGGGGGTGGGAGGGGGCTGTGTCAGCACCCTGACTCCCCCCCACGCCTGTCTCCTCCGGGCATCCCAAAAGAGCCATCCATGGGTTTGTCCCACCGTTTAGGGGAGCCCCAAAACGCCTCTACGGGGCACCCACAGGTGCTGTTTGGGGTTTATCCCACCATTTGGGGTGCAAAGCGCTTGGGAAAGCCCCAAAATGCCTCTGCAGGGCACCCAGAGTTGCTGTTTGGGCAGGTGGGGATCCAGAGTGACCACCAGGAATTGGGGGGTGGGCTCACCAATGAAAGAGGGCTGGAAGAGGGTCTCGGGGCAGCGGAAGCGCTCGTTGCCGATGGTGATGACCTGCCCGTCGGGGAGCTCGTAGCTCTTCTCCAGCGAGGAGGAGGAGGCGGCCGTGGCCATCTCGTTCTCGAAGTCCAGGGCCACGTAGCAGAGCTTCTCCTTGATGTCCCGCACGATTTCCCGCTCGGCTGCAGGAGGTGACGGCCAAGGGGCTCAACCCGGTGCCACCGCGGCACCGCAGGGTCCCTGTGACCCCATAACGCCCCTCCCTGACCCCATACCGGTGGTGACGAAGGAGTAGCCCCTCTCGGTGAGGATCTTCATGAGGTAGTCGGTGAGGTCCCGCCCGGCCAGGTCCAGGCGCATGATGGCGTGGGGCAGCGCGTAGCCCTCGTAGATGGGCACGTTGTGGGTGACGCCGTCCCCGGAGTCCAGGACGATGCCTGGGGAGGGAAGGGAGGTGAGGGAGGGGGCTCCAAGGTGGTTTGGTGCCTTCCCCATCACAGATGAACCCCAGGGAAACGCGTGTCTGACTCACCGGTCGTGCGGCCGGAGGCGTAGAGGGAGAGGACGGCCTGGATGGCGACGTACATGGCGGGGACATTGAAGGTTTCAAACATGATCTGGGAGGGAGAGAGAGAGGGTTGGGGGGAGCACGGGGGTCCCACCCTGACCCACAGGGGCTGTGCCTTCCCGGGGTCAGGGCACTGCACGGAAAAACACAGAGATGGTTGGATGGCACGGACGTGTGGGGCAGTGCAAGGCATGGAAAAACACAGGGATTGTTGCGTTGCATGGAAAAACAGGTGGATGGTTGGGTTGCATGGACATGGGGGTCAGTGCATTGAACACAACAAGTGGATCATGGAAAATGCGTGGAAAACATGTGAGTGGGTGTGTGGTGTGGGAAAACGTGGGTCAACACATCCCATGGAAATGTGAGTCACTGCATTAGAGTCATGTGGGGCTGTGCATGGCATGGACAACACGTGGGGCAGCGCCTTGCGTGGCAAATCCCACAGGGCCACGCTCTGGAGAGACCCCTGGGGCTACATAAGCAAGTGAACTTCCCACCAGGATCTCTGCCCTTATCCCACACCCAACTGCCCCCACCGCCTGCTCCTCCACCCCACCCAACCCCCAGACCCCCCAGACCTTCCTGCGGATTCCGAGGGTCCATCCCCACCCCCGGGGGACCCTCAGCACCTCACCTGCGTCATCTTCTCCCGGTTGGCCTTGGGGTTGAGGGGGGCCTCGGTGAGCAGGGTCGGGTGCTCCTCGGGGGCCACGCGCAGCTCGTTGTAGAAGGAATGGTGCCAGATCTACGGCAGGCAAAGGACAATTGGGGCCTCACCCAAGCTGGGGCTGGCGCCCTCTCCCCATCCCAGGGCCGGGGGTCTCACCTTCTCCATGTCATCCCAGTTGGTGATGATGCCGTGCTCAATGGGGTACTTGAGCGTGAGGATGCCCCTCTTGCTCTGCGCCTCGTCGCCCACGTAACTGTCCTTCTGCCCCATGCCCACCATGACACCCTAACGCCAGCAGGAGAGACGAGGCCTCGTTACCCTCATTGCAGGGCTTGGAGCAGGGTGGGGGCTGCCCCTCACCCCCCTGGGTACCCACCTGGTGCCGGGGCCGCCCCACGATGGAGGGGAAGACGGCGCGCGGGGCGTCGTCGCCGGCGAAGCCGGCCTTGCAGAGGCCGGAGCCATTGTCACAGACCAGGGCAGTGGTTTCCTCCTCGCACATGGTGGGGCTGGGAGTGGTTGGTGCTCGGGGGGACCTGGGGGAAAAGCTGGGGCCGGGGGGAAATGGCGTTAAGGGTGAACGGGGGAGGGGGCTGTCCCGCGGCACTGCATACAGCTTTGGGTTTGGAAGGGTTGGAGTCCTTGGGAATGGGCAGTCTCACAAAGTCCTCTGTGGGCTGTGCCGAGGGCTGGCCACCCAGTCTGACCCCAGTGTGGGGATGCTGGGAGTGGGGTGATGCTCATTCCCCATGTGCTGCTCCACGCTGGTGCTGCTCCTCCATCCTTCTCCAGCTGGTGCCCAAAATCGGTGCCAAAGCCCCCCCGGGGAGCTCCAGTGTTGCCAAGCCTAGCTGGTGCCCCCCAAAAGCGGGCAGAGGGGTGTCAGCTGATGCCCCCTCATCCGGTTCTGTCTCAGCAGCCTCCTGCTGCATCTGCTCCCAATAATGGGAAAAACCCCAGCCCTTCCTGGGGGCTCCCCCCCCTACACTGGGGGATGTGCCCCCAAATCCAGAGGGAAGCAGCAAAAACCTTGCAGGAGCCCAGAAAGCAAAAAATCCCAAATCCCAGGGATTTCTGGAAGAGCACAACCTGCCTTGGGCCTCAGCCCAGAAAGCAAAAAATCCCAAATCCCAGGGATTTCTGGAAGAGCACAACCCGCCTTGGCTGCAGCCCAGCTCTTGTCACCTCTGGGAAGCCCCCGGGGTTGGCACCCCCTCTGTGCCATGCAGACTGAGCTGGGGCCGCCCCATGAAGGCTGGGGCACCCCAAACCCCCCCCGGGGTGTTATTCCTTCCCCTCTCCTCCCAGGAGCTGGGAAGCAGGGCAGGGCAGGGCAGTACTCACCGCAGAGGCGAGAGCTCCTTTCCTCTGGGACCGAGCCCCGCTGTGCCGTGGGTATAAATACCAGCGAGCCCGAGGAACCTCAGAGGCGGATCCTCTCTAAACAAAGACCCTAAATAGGCTCAGTGATGGTGTGTTGGCCATATGGCCATATAAGGTGTTTTATTTCATTAAATTGACCTCGGGCTGGTGGTAGGACCCAGCAGTTTAATTATTGTAGGAAAAATGTATGTGGGGATGCTTTGGGAGGCAACGGCCCAGTTGGGAGTCTGTTCCTTTTATGCTCCGCTCCGATAAACAAGTGAGACACAAGTCCTTATAAGTGACAGGCTCGGAAAAGGGAGGTGGAAGTAACTCCAGTTCCTGGGGAGAACATGGAGAAACCCCACCCGGGGGGAGGTGGGTGTGGGGGCTCCACCGTGGGGACACCCCGGAGCTGGGGTGGGAATTTGGCACTGCTGGAAAGGCCCTGGGTCAGTGCATCGCCTCCTCCCAGCCTCAGCTCCCCGGGATCTCTGGAATTCTGCGCTTTGGAGATGCCTCTCCTTGTGGTTTTCTCTCTCTCCACCCCCATTTTTGGGCTTTTGGTGTCCCAAAGCCCCTCAATTCCCTAAATCCTCAGCCTGAGCCAGGCCAGGAGTTGTGAGTCCGAATCCCAGCCCCACACTGTGGGTGCCCCCGGGAGGATCTGGGAGGTGGGATGAGCCTGGAGCTCCACGGGGCTCTGTGGGTGTTGGCCCCTGGCCCCCCTGCCTGGACACAGCCCGGGGGGGCCGCAGCCACCCCCAGCCCTTGGCAGTGGGAGTGGAACCGCCAGGCCCGTGGCCCTGGCAGAGGCCAACCAGCAGCTCCCAAACTCCTGCTGCCTTTTTAAGGGCAACGGGCCCACACTGGGAGCTCTCTGGAACATCCAGGGGAGGCAGGAGAGGTGCCCAGGAACCACCACCCAGAGCTCGGGGAGCTCGGGGGGCACAAGGGGAAACTGAGGCCGGGGGGCCCGGGATGCTCCCTGTGCTCAGGGACATCCCAGCACTGGAGCAGGGGAAGGAGCTGCAGGTCCCACCACCACCAAGGGATCCAAAGGTCCTGTCCCCCATGGTCCTGCAGGGAGAGGACTCTGGGCTGTCACCCTGTGGGGCAGGGCAGGGACACAACGTTCCTCCAGCTTGTTCATAACTTTAACATCCCGTAGGGATGGTTCTGTCTTGGAAGGAGGGAGCAGAATCTGGGCTGTCACCCCATGGACACGGTGTCCCCCCAGCACTCCAGACTGTTCACACCTCCAGTGTCCCCCAGGGATGGCTCTGTTCTGGGGGGAAGGAGCAGAATCTGGGCTGTCACTCCATGGAACACGGTGTCCCCCCAGCACTCCAGACCCTTTACACCTCTAACATTGCCCAGGGATGGCTCTGTCCTGGAAGGAGGGAGCAGACTCAGGGCTGTCACTCCATGGGACACAGTGTCTCCCCACCACTCCCAGCCTGTTCACACCTCCAATGTCCCCCAGGGATGGCTCTGTCCTGGTTATTCCCTTTCCCTGGGGAATCTCAGGCTGGATTTGTCCCCTGGCCATGTACTTGGTGTCCCCCCCAAACCCTCTGCCCCGGGGTCCTTCTGCTGCCTCACATCCCACCCCGGATCCCTTGGGACCCTGCCAGACATGAGGTCACCGAGGAGAAAGGCTGTTAAAAAAAAAACCCCAAACCACCTTACAAAAAATTAACCCCAAACCCAGCAGTGGGGGTGGGAAAAGGGGTTGGATGGAGGCAGAGGCTGGAGAGAACCAACACGGAGAGGGTACGGCTGTGCCAGGGGCCGGTGGCAGGACCCCATCGCATTCCAAGGCGGGGGGACAAACCCAAAACCTCAGAGACACCCCTGGATCCCGGGCTGGCACAAGCGCGGAGCATCAACCCCTGGCCCCGCTCGGCAGCTCCGAGTCCCATCGCTCCTCCACCGCGGGATTTGTGGGCACACGCGGGTCGGCCCCAGGCCGCCCATCCCTGCGGGATCCCCCATCCCTGCGGGATCCCCCATCCCTGCGGGATCCCCCATCCCTGCGGGATCCCCCATCCCTGCGGGATCCCCCATCCCTGCGGCCCGGCCCGGCGGCAGCGCAGCCCCGAGCGGAGCCCACGCGCAGCCTAAAAAGGCAACGTTGGCCCCCGCAGCCAATGGAGCCCCGGCGGGCCGGGATGCTCTCAGGAACGCCAGGCATCCCGCGGCACGGACGCGGGACGAGCAGGGGGCAAGCCCGGCTTTACCGCTGGATTTCAAAACTCCCGGCGCTCGGTCCGGCCCCCGGCACCTCCCTCAAGGGAACGGTCATGCCTGGAACCTCCCGGGATGCTGCCGGGGATGGGCAAACCGGGGAAAAGAGGCATGATCAGAGGGATCTGGGTCTGTTCCCATCCTGAAGCGGAGATAAACATCACTCCCTGCTGCAGGAACACCCCGGACACTCAATCCACTAAACCCTTCCTACAAAGCGTTTGGGGTCAACTCTTCCCAAATCCAACCCCATCATGGGTGATTTTAAGGTGGAACAGTCACATCTGGCACAGCTGGAGAGCCAGGGTGGGTTGGTGGGACCAGGTTATCGACATCCATCCCGATAAACAAACGGATGGCTCAGGGACTCCAAGTGAAAAAACGCAGCCAGGAGCTCAGGGAGCAGGGCTGGGAGTGAGGTGGGAGCTGAGCCCTGACTGAGGAACTGGGCCCTTCCTGCTCTGAGGAATGTGGAATATTCCCTGTGAAGGTTTATCTGTCACTGGGATGACACAAAAGTGCTGAAGGGCCACCAGTTCCACTCTCTGGCGGGTGCTCAAGGCAGCTCAGACCTGAGACCTGGTGGGATGTGGAGTTGGGATAAATTCCTTGGGATATTCCCCACCAAACTGAAGGAATTGCTGCTTGGAAAGATGGGATTTCCCACCTCATGTCCCTGCAATGTTCTGGGGGAGCTGCTCCGTGCTGTGGGATGAACAATCCCACACCGAACTGCAACCCCCTCCCGAGCATGGTTCAAATTAATTAGGTCTGAAAACAAGTTCCCACAGATGTCCTGAAGGCCCCCCGCTCCCCTCCCCCTCCCTGTTCCCAAAACTGGCTTTGGAAAAGCTGGGAGCAGCCCTTTGTCATGCAGGAGCTGCTGCAAACACACCCCAACCCCCAAACAAATGGATTCCCCCCCCGCCAGACCCCCCAACCCACCGGGGGAGCTCAAAGAAAACAAGTGGCACAAGAGACCCAGCCCAGATAATCTGATCCATGTGTGTTCACCGGAACACTGAGGGGTGTTGGATGCACGAGGACATGGATGTTTTCATGCCAGGTGGGAAGGCAGCTCCAGCCTCCCCCAGCCCTGCACAGCCATGTGCCGACCATCCCTCTGCAGGGTGTGGGGTGTGGGTCACGCTCAGCCCTGAGCCCAGCTGCCTTCCACCTTGGAATTCTGCTGCTTCCTACCCAGTGAGGGCGGAGGCTCGGCCTGGAGCACAGGGAAGGGAATTCTCTGCTTGGCATCCCACTAAAGCACCTCGGAGCAGGATCCGGCGGTACCGCACGGCAGCGACGTCACGGAGAGCTCGGGTTGGGCAAGGACGGGCTCCCAGCTGCTCTGGGAAGCTCAGAGGCAATCAGGCTGTGGGATCTTGGAGGATGGAAGTGGCCAGAGCAGCTGGAATTCCATCTGGGAGCAGTGATGGCAGCTGGGACACCCAGTGCTCCTCCACGCTAACACCACGGGCTGAGAGGATCCCAGAGCCAGGAAAGGGAATAAAGTCACCAGACACCCCTAAACACTGCTGGGATGAGGGAGATCCTGCAAAGCTGTGCCCCGTCCAGGCACCTTCATCCCTGAAATGGGGATCCCAAAGGAGTTGAGTCCCCTCTCTCCCTCCCCAGGCAAAGATCCGAGTACCAGGAAGCAGGAGTGGCTCAGCTCGGTGGGGCTGAGCTCATGAGGGGGGAGAGGGGTCAGGAGGGTTTAAACTACAGGAAAGGTTTATCTACTCCTGGAAGCTGCTCTGAGGCCACAGCGACCCGCAGAGAGGGACAACACGGGGCATGGGTTAATTTGGGCAAGTCCCAAAAGCACTTGAAGAGGTTTCCACATCTTGTGGTTGCAGCAAATCATGGGGAACCTCCCCAGGAGGCCGTTCCAGCCACGGGTTAGAGTGTTAAAAACTGCTTTAGTGTTGGCTCCTGCCTCTGAATTCCCAGCTGGCTTTTCCCCACACCTTGGACCTCAGCAGGCTCCAGGCACTGAGGATCCACGTGCTCCCAAGGAGGTCAGGGATGTGATTCCACTGGAAATCCCACCAGCACTGGGGGAGGGAGGGGAGGGATCTCTACACGGTGGGAATCATCTGCTACAGGAGGGACCAATCCCTAAGGCTGAGAGGAAGGCGGGAGGTTCCTGTGAGCGGATAAGGCAGGAGGATTATCGGAGATCCAGCAGGACAACATCCCTCTCCACCACTGACACGTGACTGCAGGTCTGGGAGAGAGAAAGAGAGGGGACAGGGGGTTATTCAGATGTTCCCACAGCTCAGGTGACACGACCTGCAGCCAGAGTCCTTCCCAGAACAGCCCTTGGAGCCGTTCCTTGGATCACACAGTGACCACAGCAGGACAGATCCCTCTCCCAAACACACCCCTTTGTGCTGCCTCGCCCTGTTCCTGCAGGGAGGAGCTCCCCATCACTCCTCCAAGCCCTGTAAAACGTTGGGAAGCTCCTGCACCTCCACCCTGGGAATCTGAGACCGGCCCCTGCCAGGCTGAGCCTCCTCTCCTGTCACAGCCCAGCATCCCACACGGATTTAACTCCAGTGAAGGGTCCAACACACCAGCTCCCCACCCCACAGCCCCCAGTGCCTGGGGGGACTCACCGTGAAGAGAGGGGGGTCTTTGGGGTGTGGGTGGAACCCTTTCTGGCGGCAGGACGAGATCTCCTCCAGGCCATGCTCCGTCAGCCGGAAAAACCCCGTCCTGGAGAAGGGAACACACCCAGGAGCACAAGGACCTCCTGTGGCTCCACCTCTGCAACCTCTGCAGGGACAGCCACGTCCTCTGGGCCTCAGAGCACCTTTGGGGCAGCTCACCTCGGGCAGGGGCAGAGATTGAGGCTGAGGGAGAACCCTCTGGGATGTCTGGGACATCTCTTCCTGGGAAAGCCGCCCTTTCTGGGACACCTCTCTTCCCAGGACACCCCTCTGTCTGGGACACCCCTCTGTCTGGGACACCCCTCTTCCTGAGACACCCCTCTGTCTGGGACACCCCTCTGTCTGGGACACCCCTCTTCCTGAGACACCCTTCTGTCTGGGACACCCCTCTTCCCAGGACACCCCCATCTGAGAGATCCCCTTCTTGGGACATCACTGCCTGGGACACCTCCTTTCCTGGGACATCCCCATTCCCAGGACACCCCTCTTCCTGGGATACCTCTCCTCCTGGGACACTCCTCTTCCCACCCCCAGGGCTGCAGATCACCCTCCTGTCACAGGTGGGCAACCACTGCCCAGATCCAACCCCCTGATCCTGATCCTGATCCTGATCCAGCCCAGAAGAGCTGTGCAGTCCCACGTGTGTGACCTGGCATTTTATCTCCACACCAGGAATCCGATAGAGGAAGGGTGTGGTTAAACAGCCCAGGCAGAAGGAAAGGCCTTCCCCACCCCACATCCTGGTGTCCACACTCACTCCTGGTGTCCACCCACATTCCTGGGTGTCCATACTCACTCCTGGTACTTGGGAGAGCACACGATGGCGATGGACTCCGGCAGCATCAGCTGGTAGGAGCAGTGGGTGTGCAGGTCCACGCTGGACAGGAAGGCTGTCTGTGTGGGATGGGTCTGGAACAGGCAACACACGGACAGGAGTCACAGCAGGCTTGGCAAAATGGTTCCAAGGGATTGTGTCTGCCAAAGGAAGGCTGTGACAGAGGAGACACAGCTCCTGGGATGGCACAGGGGACACACTAAGAGGGGTTTGTGTAGAATCCCAGAATGGTTTGGGTTGGGAGTGACCCTAAATACCATCCCATTCCATCCAGGGACACCTTCCACTAGCCCAGGCTGCTCCAAGCCCCATCCAACCTGGCCTTGGACACTTCCAGGGACCCAGGGGCAGCCACAGCTCCTCTGGGAATTCCATCCCAGCCCCTCACCACCCTCACAGCCAAGAATTTATTCCCAATATCCCATCTAACCCTGCCCTCTGGCAGTGGGAAGCCATTCCCCCTTGTCCTATCACATCATTCCATGCTCTTGCCAAAATTCCCTCTCCAGCTCTCTTGTAGCCCCCCTTTTATTTTGGACTGTCTTAAAACACCTGCTCCTCTTTTCCATTTGAAGTACAAAAGGAGCTCTACATTCCTGTCCCATGGCATGAAAAAGTCCTGCTTTCAGGCCCAACACTGTCCTTGCAGGGAATTCACACCTTTCTCAAGTGCAGCAGCACCAGCACAGCCCATCCTGCCCTGGCACTACAGGATATCCCATTCCAGAGGGCTGTATGATCCCTGACAGCCACCACCTCACCCAGCTCCTGCCTGCAGCTGGATTTCACTGGATTTCCTTCTGCTGGAAGCTCCTGCTCCTTCTGCTGGTGAGGTTTTTGTTGCCAAGGCCAGCAGAAGGGGCACAGGAATTCCGGAGGGTCCCTGGGTGTGACAGGGCTGGCAGGGCAGAGCTGCCCCCTCGGGGATCAGGCACAGGCAGCACATTCCCCTGTCCAAGGCTGTGAGGCAGCAGCTGCTTTCGAGAGATTACTCAGCAGCTCCAAACATTTTCCTTGGCACGGATCCGACTGCCAAGGGCTCCGTGGGGACAGCAGGGAATTGCTGCAGCCAGGGAGGACTCTGGAACTGGCACATCCCACGGCACAGCTGCCTCAACAGCAGCACCACTCCAGGGACACAGCATGGGAGAGGTGTCCCTGCAGCAGGAGGCTTGGGATGCCCTGACGGGGCCTCTGGAGTTGGATTTTAGCTGGAGGATACATGAGCTGCATGTCCAGGACCCCCCTTGCACAGATCCAGACTGGTCTGTGTTGGAAGGGATCTCAAAGATCAGCCAGTTCCACCCCCTGCCATGGGCAGGGACACCTTCCACTAGCCCAGGCTGCTCCAACCTGGCCTTGGACACTTCCAGGGATCCAGGGGCAGCCACAGCTTCTCTGGGCAACCTGTGCCAGGGCCTCGCCACCCTCACAGCCAAGAATGTCTTCTTAATATCTAATCTAGCCCTGCCCTCTGGCAGTGGGAAGCCATTCCCCCTTGTCCTGTCCCTCCATCCCTTGTCCCAAGTCCCTCTCCAGCTCTGGAGCCCCTTTAGGCCCTGGAAGGGGCTCTAAGGTTTTCTCTGGGCAACTTGTGCCAGGGCCTTCCCACCTTCCCAGGGAAGAATTTCTTCCCAATATCCCATCTAACCCTGCCCTCTCTCCTTTCCAAAGGGCCTGATGCTTTGGGAAGGGACTCAAATGTAAAACAGGCCAGGATTTCTCCAGTAGAGTAGTGAATCAGACTGTACCAGAGGGAGAAACCCAACTAGAGAGAGAAATCAAATCAGAGGGAGAAATCCAACTGGGGGGAGAAACTCAACCAGGGGGAGAAATCCACCCAGAGGCAAGAGATCCAACCAGAGGGAGAAACCAAACCAGAGGTGAGAAACCCACCCAGAGGCTGCTGCCCACTCCACACCATCTCCTCCTGTAACTCCTCCTCCCCCAGCCCTGCTCCCCCAGCCCTTTCCCTCCAGGCTGAAGGCAGGGGCAGGAGGCACTCACGTGGATCCAGCCCAGGGTGACGAGGCCGTGCTGGTCCTGGATCAGGAACAGCTCCTCCTCGTTCTCGGTGTTGCAGTAGTCGGGGCCCCCGTGCTGCTTGGGCACGATCACGTGGGTTATGGTGAACTCATTCCTCATCTGCAGGGCAGGGGCAGCACAGGGGGATCAGAGGGAGCACAGGCACCCCCAGGCACCCCTCAGCAGGAAACAGGGAGCCGAGAGAATTCCTTAAGTTTTGGGAACTTCTCCTCAAGAAGCCCATGCACCACGCAGGTGCAACTCCCAGTTACTGACAAAGGAGTCGCGGGGTTTTCTTCCTATTTCATTTTCCCTGCTGTGCAGAGCACCCACAACAGCTCAGAGAACACCCACTGAAGCAACTCAAGATGATGCCTCATCCCTAAATAATCCCCAGTGTCTGGAAGCAGCTGGATGGCAGGAAGTTGCTACTTCAAACAGCTCCATTTCAAAGCAAACCCCTGCGAGTGACTCAGGGCTGGAGCTGCCAACAAAACCTGGACACGAAAACTCCTGGGGAGAACAGTGTCCTGTCAGCCCTGTGTGGGTGAAATCACCAGCTGGGACATCCCAGTCCTGCTGGCACCCAAAGGACAAGTCCCTGGAGCTCCTGTCCCCAGGACTGTCCCCAGTGCTTGTGGCAGGTACACAGAGTCATCAGCAGCAGAGAGGAAGCCGAGTGGGGACTCTGGTTGGCACTGAGTGAGGAAATCCTGACCCAAAAGCCTGGAAAGGGAGAGGCAGATCATCCCTAATGCTCACAGGGAAGCCTGAAACTGCACTAGAGAATTCCAGGACAAAGATCAGGGTCCTGCAGCCATTTCCAAAGCAGTGGTGCCGTGACAAACAACCCCTGTGCCACTCCAAGGTCTCCTGACGGATTGTCCCCTTACCAGCTTCCCACAGAGGATCCCACAGGTCTCCACACCCCGCACCGTGTTGGCATCAGCCAGCTGGAGGAATTTGTGGCACAGCTCCCTGGGGACAATGACCTGGCGAAGGACATCCACTCCTGCACCTGTGGGGAACGGGAGCGCAGTGAGACACAAGCCAGGGGAGCAGAAATGATCCCTCAGGGCAGGCCCTGAAGGGATGAGACTGAAAAAATGCACCTGGAAGGGTGGACTGCTCTGGCTCTGCCCCTCCAGTGGCACCAAGAGATAAATGTGTCACTGGGACACTGATAAAGGACAGGCACCACCCCTTTGATAAAGGACAAGCACCACCTCCTTCAGAACAGAGAGGGGAAGAATCCTTCAGCAGGGTCTCAAAAATGAGTCTTTTGCTTGTTAGTAAAAACGAAACCACACACACTCACAGCATGTTATTTAAGGTAGGATGTGTCACTGGGCAAGAACCAGTCACTGGACATGTCTGGATGAGTATTTTGGAGCTGTGTTTGGCAGGATTTGGTCAGGAGGAGGATTCAATCAGCCCAGCCAGGAATTAAACTCAAATCTCCAAGAAGTGCTTGGATCAAGGAAAGGCAAATAGGCTGCAGAGTCTGGAACAGCAGAAAGACTGGGCTGGAAGAGCATGGAGGGTGCATTCCCAAGAGGAGACAGTTCTCCCAAGCCCTGCAAACCTTTACTGAACAACAGGGACAACATCCAGTGACTTGGAAGAGCAAAACCCCAGAAGGGATGGAGCCAGGAGCAGATAGTTCCAAGAGCCTCCCAGACAAACTGGTCACATTTGGCTCAGCCCCAGCAAGGGATAGGGATGCTCCCAGAGGTACTAACTGGTTTCTGTGCTCCCCAAAGCACTGGGCTTCAAAGATCTGTCCACAACGGGAGGTCTGGGTGGGACGGTCCCCGCTGAGGGACTTGCTGGGTGAACTGAAGACACTGGAACCTTTGGGGTTAAATCAGTCGGGGGCTTTTCCACTCCAGGGATGAGGGGTCCATCCAGAGACTCTGGCTCTGGCTTCCCAAACTCCTGCACTATCCTCAGGCGTTCCTTCTCCAGCTCCTGCCGCCGGATCATCTCTTCGAAGGCGTGGAACTGCTCCTGCTCTGCCTGCTGCTGCTTCATCAGGGCCACCCGGCTCTTCTCCTCCTCCAGCTGCTGCTGCAAAGCCAAAGTGGGTGCAAATTACTCTTCCTCCTCCTTCCCTAAGAAGAAGTATCCCAAGGGACATGAGCAGAGACGGGAACATGGAGCCTCTGCGCTGCAGACCCTCAGCAATCCCAGGCTGCTTCAAAAGGCTCTGCAAAGAGCATTCCTTGCAGGAAGCTTCAGCTTGCAGAGATCCACACTTCCATCAGGAGAGCCAGCTGGACCAGGGCACCTAAAACCTCTGCCTTACCCTCCCTCTTCCACAGAAGCACAACTCCAGGTTGTTTTCCCTCTATCCTGTCTCCCAAATCACACTTGTCTGCAGCAAAACTGATTCTGGAGGTTTCTGTTTTGCCCACACAACCCCACATCCTTGCCCATGCTGGGTTTCTGGATCACAAAACCTGGATCTTGTGTTGGGACAAAGAGAATTAACCAACCAAACAGCCCCAACTCAGGATGCACAAGGAAGAGAGACTCAGATGAACCTACATTGGCAGCAGGGCCAGCCCTGTGCTGCAGGGGGGGATCCCCACAATTCCTGAGCACCCAGGGAGCCCTGGAGACTTGCCCTCTCCCAAACCCTTGGTGGCTGAGGGTCTCCTGGGGAGCACAGGCCTGCAGTCTGCTCTCACTCACCTCCTGCTCCTTGTACTTAGCATAGTCCTGGGCGTACCTCTTTAGCAGCTCCTCCTTGAGCTCTTCTGCTCTGGGAAAGGCTACTTCCTTCAGCTTCTGGGGGAGAAACGCAGGAAAAACCTGAGTGCCAACAAAACCGGCCCTGAGCAGCTGCAACAACCCCAAAACCACCCCCAAACCCACCCCCAAAATCACCCAGCAGTGCTGGCCTTTGCAGCATTAAGCATAGGAGCCGTGGCTTCTTGTGGCTGTGAGGAACCTCCAAGGATTCCCTGGCAAATCTCACCGTGTTGAGCATCCAGCTCTCATGCATGGAAAAGCCATGTGGTCTTTAAAAAGCAGGGAGTTTAACAGGAAAAAAGGACACTCCAGTGCTCAACAGAAAGTAAACTGGACACCAGTGTAAATACAGTAGGGTAAGAAGAGCCCAAACCATAACTCAGAGAATCATGGAATTGTTTAGGAGGAAAATACCTCCAAGATCATCAAGTCCAACCTTTCCCCCAGCACTGCCATGTCAATCACTAATCCATGTCCCCAAGTGCCACATCCAAGTGTTCTACATAATTCCAGGGGTGCTGATTCAACCACTGCCCCGGGGAGGCTGTGCCAGGGCTGGACAACACTACTGGGGAAGGAATTTCCCCAGTATCCAACCTAAACATCCCATGGCACAGCTGGAGGCCGTTCCCTCTCCTCCTGTCCCTTGTTCCCTGGGAGCAGAGCCTGACCCCCCCCAGCTCCCCCCTCCTGTCAGGGAGTTGCAGAGCCAGAAGGTCCCCCCTGAGCCTCCTTTTCTCCAGGCTGAGCCCCCCCAGCTCCCTCAGCCTCTCCTGCTGCTCCAGCCCCTTCCCCAGCTCCGTTCCCTTCCCTGGACACCTCCAGCCCCTCAGTGTCTGTCTTGGAGAGGAGCCCAGAACTGAACTCCCAGGGGTCAGGACTGCCTGGCCATGCCAGTGTTTGTGTGGATCACCCATGCCAGAGCCATGAACACCCAAGGTCAACGATGCCAAGACGTTTCCCTTCAGGACCTGGCAATGTCACCACTTACTTTGACTGTCTCCCTCTTCTCGGGAATGACGGCGGTTTTGTAGTCACGGTGCTGGGGCAGCTTCTCAATGAAGAGCCTGGAAAAACAGGACAGAAACTGCAGTTTGGGATCATGGCAGGAAGACACAAGACAGTCAGTGGCACTTTGGGGGTACAGATCCCTGGGTCCTGTGCTGCCCATCAGGACAGTCTTTCTGCAGGAAAACCTCCATCGCCCCTTGGAGCTGTTCATGGCACACAGACCTCGTTCAATCCCACGGGAGCACCTCACACAGGCTGTAATTCCACCTGGACTCTGGAGATGATCCTCAGGGATAAATACATTTGTTTTGAACAGAACCATTAATAAGCTGGTCTGAAGCACCAAGGGCACAGCAGTGATTCAGGAGGTGCTTGGGCACCTGCCGACACCTCGCAGCATCCCGGGATTTCAGTCCCAGCGCAAGGACTCGGCTGACTCAGTGCTCACTGTCCTTCTGCTCAGAGGGACAGACACTCTGTGCATCAGAGGGGAAACGACTCAGACCTTGAACAGAGAAAACTTGCTAAAAGCAAGTTCCCAACATCCCCAGCTGCTGCATTGGGAAACTTTGGGCTCTGCAGCTGGAGCAGCCCCAGGTATTCCAGGCTGGAGGGGAATTCCTGTGCTGGCTTTCGGGAGGGAAATCACAGCATCATCCCACTGCCAGCATGGGAACAGGTTCAACTTTGGCTCCCCTACAAATGGGATAACTGTTTTCCCCCTCGTAGAATCCCAGACTGGTTTGAGTTGGAAGGGACCTTGAAGCTCATCCAGTCCCACTCCCTGCCACAGGCAGGGACACCTTCCCCTATCCCAGGTTGCTCCAACCTGGCCTTGGACACTTCCAGGGATCCAGGGGCAGCCACAGCTTCTCTGGGAATTCCATCCCAGTCCCTCCCCACCCTCACAGGGAGGAATTCCTTCGCAATATCCAACCCAAATCTCTCCTGTTCCCCCTTACCCTATGACTGTCTGCCCATGCAAAAAATCCCTCTCCCTATTTTTCACAAGCCTTCTTTAAGTCCTGGAAGGCCACAACGAGGCCCTTCCATGGAGCTCTGCAGGACATGGAGGTGAAGATGCAGAGAGAGTTGTCCAGGCACTAATACCAGGGGGAAAGCCCATAAACACAGGGCAGCTCCCTCTGGCTCAGGTTTGGGACACTCTGAGTTACCCTGTGACCAAGTCCCCAGTGGTGACAGGGTGCTCAGGCTGAGCTCAGGCTGAGCTCAGGGTGGGCTTAGCTGGGCCCTTGTCTCTTGCAAGTGGAGCTGTCCTGGCTCTGGGCATCCACAAAGCTTTGGGATTAACCCCAAATCCCTGCCCTCCTCCCTGGCTTTTTCCCACACAGCTCCAGCATCCAAAGGATACTCCAGCTCCAGAGAGCAGCCTCGTTCCCAGGCACAAGGAATAAGGGAATAAGAGGACTGGACTGTGCCCCAGGGAGCAGCACGAACCAAGCAGAGCCAAGAGGGAAAAACTCAGCAGGGACAGAGTGAGACTCTTCGCTCGGAGAAACCCCTGTGTGGGCAGTAAACAAACCCAGCTGCTCCAAACTCTCAGTCCTCTGGGAGAAGGAAGGACTTTTTGCCACCCTGAATGCTCCTGGTTGCCAGGGAGAGGGTGAGGATGCAGGATCAGCACCCATGGAGCCCTAGAGAAGCCGTGGTTCCACCCCAAAGCCCCAGCAAGGTCCCTCTCCCAGCTGGTGGTGTGAAGTAGGTCACTGTGTCGAGGAGACACAACAAGGCCCCGAGCGCTGCCAACAGCTCGTGGATTAAGATGGAAGGGATTAATTAGGGAGGATTAAGAGCAGATGCTGGGGCTGGGGAGGATGGAAAAACCAGCAGGGACAGCTGGGTTTCCACAAGTCAGGAAGCGGGGAAAAAGCAGGCAGGAGGAGGAGAGGAGGGCTCAGGCAGCAGAGGAAAATTCGGGGGCAGGAGCAGCAGCTGAAGGGGCAGAGGAGGGGCAGGAACAGCCCATGTCTCCCACCAACAGCCTCACTGAGGTTTGGCAGGACCAGAACCTGCAGCTCCCACCTCCAGGAGCTTTGGGCTTGTTCAAACCTCTGCTGTTCCCCAGCCCACTGGAGCAGCAGCTGCTTGGCACCGAGCAGCCCCAGCCCAGGCTATTTTTAAGCCCAGCTCTGGAGCACAGGCCAAGCTGGCAGCTCCCAAATCCCTGTGACACCCCCAGAGCTGATCCCAGCAGCACCAAACCAAGGAGCCCAAGCACCACACAAAAGTTGTGTCTTGTTTCCTTTTTCTTTCATATTTGGCTCTGCCAAAATCGACTCGAGTGTTCCTGGTGGGGATCCAAGGAAAAGAACCACTCAGATCAACGGAAAATAAGCTGCTCAGGAGGACAGGCAAGGAAAGTCTTATCAGGTGACAAGATATGGGTTAAAATCCAGCCTGGTTATTCCTAGAGATAGCCATGGAATCATGGAACGGCTTGGGTTGGATGGGACCTTAAAACTCATCCAGTTCCACCTCCTTCCATGGGCAGTGACACTTTCCACTATCCCAGGTTGCTCCAACCTGGCCTTGGACACTTCCAGGGATGGAACAGCCACAGCTGCTCTGGGAATTCCATCCCAGCCCCTCTCCACCCTCACAGCCAACAATTCCTTCCCAATATCCCATCTAACCCTGCCCTCGGCGAGTTTATGACCATTCCCTGTGTCCTGTCCCTCCATCCCTTGTCCCCAGTCCCTCTCCAGCTCTCAGAGCACCTTTAGGCCCTGGAAGGGGCTCTCAGGAGCCTTCTCTTCTTCAGGTGAACCCCCCCAGCTCTCCCAGCCTGGTCCCATTCCTAGGAAAGGGAGAGCAGAGCAAGTCCACGAGAGGCTCCAGTTCCCAGTGGATCAGGACATGCCCTCATGTGGATCTTGCCCTTTGGATCAGGACATCTAGAAAACACCAAGCTTGAGCTTCAGCTTCCCATCTTCATTTACAGAAACAAGATGGTGACGTTAAGTTCATATCTTTGGACAATCCAGGGCAGCAGCTCAAACTCAGCAATGCAGAAATCCCACCAAGGGAAGGTTTTCCACCCTCCTGGCAGCCCAGCCCAGGCTGAAAATTCCAGGAAAGCTGCTGGAAAGAGCCACCCCAGCACCTCTCAGAGCTACAATGAAACAGCCAAGGTGCTTTGAGTTTGTTTAGTTAAAAAGTTCCTCCTCCAGTCCCAGCTGCGTAACCAGCCTGGAAACCTTCCCAAGGGTTTTACACTTCCCAGCTCCCCGTGCAGCCTCCCAGGGCCCTGCTCCCATGCCCATAAAAGCTCAGGAAGTGCAAGGCAGGAAGAAAAGCCTAATCAGGGAAAAATGTGTTGGATTTCAGGGGCAGGAACCTGCACAAAGGGCAGGGAGGGGAAATGCCCACGGAGGTGCCAACCATGTTCTGGGTAAGCAGGCGGTGTGGGCACAGCACAGACCTCACCAGGGGCACTGGGTGGGAGGGGCAGGATTTTTCCCAAAAAACTTACAGGAACAGGCCACTATGACATTGGGGTATTTTCTGAGGATCACAATTTTCAGCCCCATAAACACCAACAGGGCATTGTTGAGGGGGTTGGGAGAGAATTATAATCCTTCTGAAATGTAAAAACAAATCTGACATGTAAAAATAAATCTCCAACTGGTCCCTGCTCCTGAAAGAGGGACTCACTCCCTGCTGTAAAAGGCTGTAGTAACCTAAAACAGGCTTTGAAAGTGGTTTATCAGAGAAACCACCACCCAACCTCAATCCTTTCCAGGATACTAGATACTGATATTCCTGGTGATGGATCCCTGCCAATCCATATGATGTCACAACCAACCTAGTGAAAAACAAGGCCAATTTAGCCCCTCCGTGGCGATAAAACACCTGGAAGCTTTGACTTAGAGGTGGACAAAACCCCTCTGCTGCTGACAGGAGTCTCCAGAAGGACAGAGGAATCCAAGCTCAGCCTCTTTCCAAAGGGAATCTCATTAATGCATACAAATATCTCCAAGGGGTATCAAGAGGATGGTACCAGACTTTTCAGTGGTGCACAGCAGCAGGATGAGGAGCAACAGCCATAAAGTGAACCACGACAAGTTCCACCTCAACAGGAGGAAGAACTTCTTTCCATGGAGGAGGTGGCAGAGCCCAGGGAGGGTGTGGAGTCTCCCTCTCTGGAGACATTCCAAACCCACCTGGAGCCTTTCCAAACCCATCTGGACATGTCCCTGTGTCACCTGCTCCAGGTGGGTTGGGGTTTGCACTGGGTGATCTCCAGAGGTCCCTTCCACCCCCAGCAATTCTGGGATTCGGGATTCTGTGAAGGGAGTTGTGTCTCTGGGTTTGTGCCTCACACCTTTATGACATCTCCTGGTCAGTCCCACCAGCCAGAGCTCTGAGTCCCCTCCTCAAAATAACCTCTCCTGCCAGATCCCACAGTCCTCCCCAGGGGAGAACAGACCCCAGTCACACACTGTAATTCCCAGTGCCCCCAGACCAGAACCCCCCTCTAATTCCCACAGCACCTCTCAAAATAAAGTGTCCAAACCAAACCACCCCACCCAAGGGACCCCAATCTCCAGACCCTCCCTGGCTCACCAAGAGAGCTGTGGGACCCCAAATCCCAGAAGTCCCTTCCACCCCTAACAATTCTGAGATTCTGGACTCTGAGATTCTGTGAACTGAGATTCTGTGGGGTTTTGCCTCACACCTTTTATGACAATTCCTGGTCAGTTCACCCCAAACCCCAGGGTCTCTTCCACCCCTAACAATTCTCGATTCTGTGAACTTTTACAAGTCAGCTGCTTCTGTGTGTTTGTGCCTCACACCTTTTATGACATGGTGGTCTGTCCCACCAGCTGTGGGACCCCAAATCCCAGAGGTCCCTTCCACCCTTAACAATTCTGGGATTCTGGATTCTGTGAAGTGAGTTTGTGGGTTTTTACTTCACACCTCTATGACGTTGCCTGCTCAGTCCACCCCAAGCCCCAGAGGTCCCTTCCACCCCTAACAATTCTGGCATTCTGTGAACTTTTACAAGTCAGCTGCATCTGTGGGTTTGTGTCTCACACCTTGAGGTGAAACTGTGGGGAGTCACCTCACATCTGACCCCCTAAAAGAGCCCCCCCATCCTGGCTGTCCCCCCCAAAACAGCTCCCCCTGCTCTACCTGCCCCTCAAAACAGCCCCTCTCTAAACGAGTGGAGGACCCCCCCAGCCAAAGCCCCCACAGGCTCCCACCCCCCACAACAGAGCAAGGGGAGCCCCAAACCGGATCCCCCTTCCTAAGGAAGAGATCCCACAGTCAGAGCCCTCCCAACCACATCCCCCTTCCTGAGGAAGAGATCCCACAGTCAGAGCCCTCCCAACCACATCCCCCTTCCTAAGCGGAAAGATCCCTTTTATGACCCCTGCGGGTCAGTCCCACCAGCTGTGGGGACCCCAAATCCCAGAGGGGCAGAGCAGAGCTCTCCCAGCTCAATTGTCCCTGGCAGTGTCAGGGCACTGCTCAGCCCCCAGCCCAGAGCCCAGCCCAGAGCCCAGCCCAGAGCCCAGCCCAGCCTAGCCCATGGCCCAGCCCCAGAGCCCAGCCCAGTCCCAGAGCCCAGCCTAGCCCAGCCCAGCCCATAGCCCAGCCCATAGCCCAGCTCAGCCCATAGCCCAGCTCAGCCCATAGCCCAGCCCATAGCCCCGCTCAGCCCATAGCCCAGCCCAGCCCATAGCCCAGCCCCATAGCCCAGCCCAGCCCCTAGCCCAGCCCAGCCCCATAGCCCAGCCCAGCCCCATAGCCCAGCCCCCAGCCCCATAGCCCAGCCCCCCCGCCCAGCCCAGCCCCATAGCCCAGCCCAGCCCAGCCCAGCCCATAGCCCAGCCCAGCCCCATAGCCCAGCCCAGCCCCATAGCCCAGCCCAGCCCCTGTGCCCGTCCCTTACGTGATGTACTTGTTGTAGAGGATGAAGGCGTGCTCGGCGTTGCCCTCCCCCGCGTACACCGCCGCCATGCGCAGCATCTCCACCCCCGAGCGGTAGTAGCGGCGCGGGGGGATGTCCTCGTTCACCTCCACGCTGCTGCCCGCCTGGATCAGCCGCCGCACCCGCTCCTCCGGGGGCAGCCCGCGGCCCGGCATGGTCACACACATCCGAGCGGAGCCTGCGGGAGCACGGCCGTGAGACCGGGAACGGCCCCGCGGGGAAGGGACCACGGGATCGGCCGTCCGACCCCGGGCACTGCACGGACACCCCGGCTATCCCGGACACCCCAATAATCCCACAGACACCCTGGCTATCCCAGACACCCCAATAATCCCACAGACACCCCGGCTATCCCGGACACACGGACAGTCCCACAGACACCCCGGCTATCCCGGACACCCCAATAATCCCACGGACACCCCGGCTATCCCGGACACCCCAATAATCCCACAGACACCCCGGCTATCCCGGACACACGGACACTCCCACAGACACCCCGGCTATCCCGGACACACGGACACTCCCACAGACACCCCGGCTATCCCGGACACACGGACACTCCCACAGACACACCGACTGTCCCAGACACCCCAATAATCCCACAGACACACCAATCCCACAGACACCCCAATAATCCCACAGACACCCCAACTATCCCACAGGACCCCACAACAACTATCCCAGACAGACACCAACTTCCCAGACACCCCAATCCCACATCCACAGGCAGACACCCCGACACTATCCCACAGACACCCCGGCTATCCCGGACACACGGACACTCCCACAGGCACACCGACTGTCCCAGACACCCCAATAATCCCACAGACACACCAAGAGTCCCACAGACACCCCAATAATCCCAACACCCCAACTATCCCACAGACACCCCGACTATCCCACAGACACCCCGACTATCCCAGACACCCCAACCATCCCACAGACACCCCAACGATCCCACAGACACCCCAACCATCCCACAGACACCCCAACGATCCCACAGACACCCCAATAATCCCACCCTGTCCCTGAGAGCATTGTCCAAGCATTCCTGGAGCTCTGGCTTAAACCACGGGGATCCTGTTCCAGTCCCTGTTCCAGTCCCTGTTCCAGTCCCTGTTCCAGTCCTGAGCTGCCTCATCCACATTCCTTAGGATTGTCTTTCCCTGACACAAATCATCCCCACTTGGCAGAAAAAACATTTAATCCACAAGTCAAGCCAGGTCCTGAGGGAGAAATCTGGGAAAAGCCTAGCTCTGTTTGGACACAGCACTGGGATATTCACCCCTGTGACCTCAAAGCAGCTGCACGTTCAGTCCCTGGCATTAATTTATATAATTTTATATATATATAAATATATATATATTTTTATATATATAAATATAATAAATAGAAGTATATATTATATAAAATTACACAAATTAATATAATAGATATAAATAGATAATGTATTATAATATAATAAATAATATATAATATTAATAAAATTAATATAATATATAGCTGTGTTTTAATATATGTACATATAAAATTAATAGCATATAATAGATATAAAAATAAATAATGTATCATAAGATAATATAACAATATATTAATAAGGTAATCTAATATATTGTAATAGAAATATGTATATTAATAAAAGTAATATTATCTATAATATAATATAGAATGTATAATATGTTATATATATTAATGAAATTATTATAAGATATAATTATATATATATGTGTGTGTGAATAAACAGAAACTAATATAATCATGTCAGTCCCTGGACATTAATTTCAAGCTCTGCTGGGTTTGGTCCCTCTAAATCCCACCCAAGGCAGCTCTTCCCAGTTGTTTCTCCACAGGACAAACCCAGTGCTGGTGCCCAGTTTGGGATCACAAAGCCAAGGAATTTCCCAGGAGCAGCTCCACAAGAGGTTTCAACTCTGCAGCCTTTTCCTCATGGGATGTGGATGGTGCCAAAGGATCCTCCCAGATCCCTCCTCACCCAACAGGCTCCTTCCCAAACTCTCAGTCCCTCTCTCCCAGTGCTGTGAGAGGCACTCCCATGATCCCAGGAATGCTCCACAATCTGATCCATGGGGCTGCTTCCCAACAAACCCTCCTCACCCACGGCAGGAGCCAATGGATTCCATGGGGAGGAAGCGCCCAGACCGAGCCCAGGAACCTCCACAACGCTTCTCCTGCTCCACCAGGAGCAGGTTTTCCTTGGAAAAGCCACTCTGGAGCCACACAAGGGTTAAACTCCCTGGGGAATCACAGAGCACCTCCCAAGCCTTCCAGCAATTCCACAGTGCCAGGACGGACTGTGGCTCCTTCCCGAAGGAGGAAAAGGCCCCAGCTGAACCTGGTGGAGGAGGACAGGCCCTCCTGGGGTTATCCCAGAGCAGGAGCCCCTTTTTCCCATGTTTCCCAGCCCCCCCAAGCCCCTTTCCCTGTGGGATTTGGCTTCTCTGGGATGAGACAGCTCAGCTCAGGGGGGGCTTCAGCTTCCCCCCCAAAACTGATGCTTCTGCTGGGGGTTCAGCTTTCCCCCTTCCTCAAGCCAGAGCTCTGATCCCTCCCCAGAATAATCCCCCCCCCACCAAATCCCATAGTTTTTCCCATGGGAGAACAGACCTCACTCACCCCATAACTCCCAGTGTCCCCAGAGCAGAGCCCCCCTCTGATCCCACAGCCCCCCCTCCAAAATAAAGTGCCCAAACCAACCCCCCCAAACTGCAAGCCCCAAACTCCAGCCCCTCCCCAGCCCACCAGGAGAGAGGGAGACCCCTCCCCAAAATTAGAGCCCCCCACAACCCTCCAAGCCCTGCTGGGGAGAGCAGAGGAGCCCCTCCAAGACCACCTGATCCCCCCAAAACAGTCCCCCCACACTGTCTGCCCCCCCAAAACAGCCCCCCTGCCCATCCCACAGCCAGACAGACCCCTCCTGACCAGTTCACCCTTCCTAAAGGGAAGGATCCCACAGCCAGAGCCCTTCCTGACTGGATCCCATTTCCTAAGGGGAAGGATCCCACAGAGCCCCTGTGACCAAGGAAAACATCCCACGGCCAGAGCTGCCCCTGAGCAGTTCCCCCTTCCTAAGGGAAAGATCCTCCTTCCTAAGGGAAGATCCCACAGCCAGACCCCCTTGACCAGATCCCTTTTCCTAAGGGAAACATCCCCTTTATTAAGGAAAAGATCCACAGCCAGATCCCTCCCCCAGTTCACCCTTCCTAAGGGAGGGATCTTCCTCTCTAAGGGGAAGGATCCCACAGCCAAGAATTCCTGAGTGGATCCCCCTTCCTAAGGAGAAACATGCCCACACCCACAGCCTCCTGAGTGGATCCCCCTTCACAAGGGGAAAGATCCCACAGCCAGAGACTCCTGAGCAAATCCTAAGGGAAAGATCCCACAGTCAAACCCCTCCTGAGCAGATATCCCTTCATAAGGGGAAGGATCCCCTTCCCAGAGAGAAACACCCTCATATCCAGAGCCCCCGGAGTGGATCCCCCTTCCTAAGGGGAAGATCCCACAGCCCTTGACCAGATTCCTCTTCATAAGGGAGACATCCCCCTTATCAAGGAAAAGATCCTCCCTCCTGAGGGGAAGGATCTTCCAGCCAGAGCCCTTCCTAAGGAGAAGATCCCCTTTCCTAAGGGGAAGGATCCTACAGCCAAAGAAGGATTCCCTTCTTTGGGAAGAGAACTCCTGACCGGATCCCCCTTCCCAAGGGGAAAGATCCCACAGCCAAACCCCTCCTGACCAGTTCACCCTTCCTAAGGGAAAGGATCCTCCTTCCTGAGGTGAGAGACCCCACAGCCAGAGACTCCCAAGTGGATTCTCCTTCTTAAGGGAAAGATCTCTCTTCCAAAGGAGAAAGATCCCACAGCCCTGACTGGATCCCCCATCCTAAGTGGAAAGATACCACTTCCCAAGGTGAAGGATCCCACAGCCAGAGACTCCTTAATGGATCCTCCTTCCTAAGAAAACATCCTTCAGCCCTGACCAGATCCTCCTTCCTAAGGCAGAGGGGACTTAAGGTAAAGATCCCCCTTCCAAAGGGGAAGATCCCACAGAGCCCCTTCTTAAGGAAAAGATCCCACAGCCGGACCCTTCCTGAGCAGTTCCCCTTTCCTAAGATCCTCCTTCCTAAGGTGAGAGACCCCCCAGTCAGAGACTCCCGAGTGGATCCCCATTGCCAAGGAAACCTCCCCCAGCCAGACCCCCCGACCTGCCCTCGATGCCAGACCCCACCTCACACAACCGGCGGCCTCCCCAGTCCCGCTCCCCCAGCCCCTCAGGCCGCTCCCCCATCCCCGGGATCCCTCCCCATCCGCGGGATCCCTCCCCATCCCCGGGGCCCGTCCTGGACCTGCCACCGCCTCCCCTCGGCACTTCCGGGTTCTTCCTCGACCGCCGCCGCCCCGCCCCGCCTGCCTCGCTTCCGCCGACCAATCCGACGCCGCCGCCACATCCGGGCAGCGCCACGCGCACCGCCCGCTTCCGCCCGGCCGTGCCGCGACTTCAGCGCCCTCAGCGGGACGTCGGGCGTGATGACGTCACCCCTAAAGGGGCAGCGCCCTTGGCTCCGGACCACCCCAAAACCGGCCCTTCCCGCCCCAAAACCCGCCCTTCCCACCCCAAATCTGGCTCTTCTTGCCCCAAAACCGGCCCTTCTTTCCCCCAAACTGCCCTTCTCACCCCCAAAACCCCCTCCCAGCCCCCAAACCCGACCCTTCTGATCCCAAAACTGGCCATTCCCACTCTAAAACCAGCCCTTCTGCCCCCCAAATCAACCATTCCCGCCCCAAAGCTGGATGTCCCCACCCCAAAACTGCCCTTCTCACCCCAAAACCAGCCGTTCTCACCCCCAAAACCGCCCTTCTGACCCCAAAACCCCCTTTCCCATCCCAAAACTGGCCCTTCTCACCCCAAAACGGGCCCAGCAACCCCAAGTCCAGTTGGGCTCAGCCTTCCAGGCTCCTCAGGTCCACCCAGGGGGAAAACACAGCTCCACACAGGTTTTACACACTGCAGGGATTTTACTTCAGCAAAAATGAGTGAAAAGGAGGGAAAGAAAAATCCTGTATTTTCAGGCCAAATCCTATTTGTTGTCATATATCGAGGAAACCAACAGAAAAGCTCTTTCTGTTGAAGGTTAAGGGGTGTTCTTTTAGGATTCTCCCAGCTCCGAGTCTTTGTTTATTCCTCACATCCCTCTGGGAGCAGAGTTACGGTGTAAGAGTAGAAAATTCCTGCGAGATCCATAAAATCATCGGGGGGGGGGTTTGAGGAAAGAGAGAAAAATTAAAAAGCAGAGCCCTGCTGAGCTGAGCAACCCCCGGGCTGGCAGTTCCTGGCAGCTCCAGCCCCTCATTCCAGCCGTTCCAGCCCCATCCCGGCGCTCCCTGGGGGCAGAGACGAGTCCATGGACGGGCCGTCCTGGAGCACAGCATTCCCTGGGAGCACAGCATTCCCTGGGAGCACAGCGTTCCCTGGGAGCACAGCGTTCCCTGGGAGCACAGCGTTCCCTGGGAGCACAGCGTTCCCTGGGAGCACAGCATTCCCTGGGAGCACAGCATTCCCTGGGAGCACAGCGTTCCCTGGGCGCTGTCAGGACATTCCCTGCTCCGTCCCCACGTGTTTCCTGCGCCGGTGCCGGCGCTTCCTGGCGGGTGTGGCCTTCTGGGAGTTCTGGGAATTCTGGGGGTGGGGGAAAGAGAGTCCCTTGGGTGACACCCAACAGTTCCTGGGGGCCAGGCTGCACATCCTCCTCTGCTCCGGGGCCTCCTGCCCGTGTCCCAAATCCAGGGGCTGTGCCAGGGCCGTGGGGCTGGGCTGGTGCTTCCTCTTGGCACTGCCAGCATTCCTGGAAGGAAAAAATCAGGAATCAGCCCCAATCAACCCCAAAAAGGAGGGCTGTGAACCCCCTCTGGGCTTACCTGGTGCCTTTTCCTGAAAGGTGGGGCATCCTGGGAGAACGCCCAGCTCAAAGGAAAATGCAGTGAAAAAGGGAGAAAATGGGGGGGAACAGGGTGAAAGTGGGAGAAAATGGGAAAGAATGGGGCAGAAATGGGAAAAAATAGGAAAAACAGTGTTAAAATTGGTGTAAAATGAGTCTGTGGGGACACGTGGCCAGAACTCACCAGTCCTGCTGGGCCTGGTACGGGGGGAAAATGGGGGAAAATGGGAAAAATTGGGATAAAATGGGGTGAAAGGGAAAAAACTAGGTGAAAATGGTGGGGGAAATGGGACAAATTGACAAAAAACGGGAAAAAGCGGGAGGAAATGGGGGAAAAAATGAGAAAAAATGGGGTGAAATGGGGGAAAAAAACAAAGGGAAAAGGGGAAAATGGGGCAAAAACAGGAAAAACTGGGAGGAAACAGGAAAAACAGGAAGAAATGGGGTGAAAATTGGGGGAGAAATGGAAAAAAACCTCTTGATTTCCCACAGCAAGTGAAGTTTTCAGCAGGGATCATTTTTCCTGCCCCTCAGGGTGGGGCTGGACAAGCCCCTCGGAGGCCCCCTGGCTCCACACATGTCCCTGCAGTGGGTCTGGAGCTCCCACACAGGTGGGAGGACACCTCTCCCAGCTGGGATTTGCCCCCCAGGACAAGGGGAAGCCTCTTCCCAGCTGAGCTCAGGAACAGGGAGAGGCCCCTCTTCACTCTCAGGGAGGAGCTGCCTCACTTGCTGATCCAAAATCCTTTAAATGCCTCAGCAGGAGAACATTCCAGCCCCACTGAGAACCAGCTCCAGCCCTGGCAGGGATGTCATTCCACATCCACAGGCACAGGAATGTCACTCAGAGGCAGAGCTTTGCAGGCACAAGAACCTCACCACTGACACAATAATTTCAGAGAGGTTTTTTCCCCCTCAGAGCTGGGAAGGCAATGGGTGGGTCTCGGGAAAAGTCCAGTTCAGGGTGTTTAAACCTGAGGGAGCAGCTGTTGGCTGTGCCTGCTCAGCTCAGGGCACAGAGGGCAGGGACAAACACCTACCTGGGCACTGCCAGGGGGGGCTGGGCTGAGCGAGGAGGGTGGGCTTTGACCATCTGCTTTCTGGGGTTTGCTGGGGCGCTGCTTTTTTCTCTGAAGGGGCCCGAGCCCAAACTCTTCAGTCCACACTTCCTTAAAGAGAATTCCGTGTGTTCCTGTGTCCACTGAGTGACCACATCAGCTCCCCACACCCAAACCCACCCCTTTGTGGCACTGCTCACCCGGAAAGGGAAGGGCCAAGGAAAGAAAGCAGAGTAAAGAAAAGGATCTTTAAAGCCATCACAGAATCCCAGAATGGTTTGGGTTGGAAGGGATCTTAAGGCCCACCCAGTGCCACCCCCTGCCATGGGCAGGGACACCTTCCACTAGCCCAGGTTGCTCCAACCTGGCCTTGGACACTTCCAGGGATCCAGGGGCAGCCACAGCTTCTCTGGGAACTCCATCCCAGCCCCTCCCCACCCTCCCAGGGAAGAATCCATTCCCAATATCCCATCTAACCCCACCCTCTGTGAGTTTTAAGCCATTCCCAATGTCCTGTTCTCCCTGCCCATTCTCCTACCTTCCCCACTGGCCTGTCCCACCTCCCTTCCTGGAGCCATCCATGTTTATCCCCTGTTCCTTTCCAGCAGCATTCCCAGGGCCCATCACTCACTTCTGGACACACCAGGACTCACTTTTTCCCAGCTCTGTTCCTGAGATCCTGGATGTAGTTGGTTCTCTCTATGGGATGCCCTCGGGATTTGTTGAACACTGGAGAGGGAAAGGTCTGAGCTACAGCCTTTGGGGCTGAAGAGCAGCTAAAACCCTTCACAAGGATTTTAACCCCTTCAACCAAGCACAGCTCCCCTCCCTGGGGCCACCCCAAACCTTCTGACCATCCCAAATCCCAATAAACACCCCACATCCAATCAAGAACCCACACTTACACTCTATGGCAGCGTTTGGCTCCATGCCTTCAACATCAATCAGGTACCTGAGCAGAGCAGCAAGAAAACCCTAATTACACACAATTAACGAGGAAAACATCCACAGGTTGGTGATGATTCAAAGAGAAGAAGGAACTGGGAGGTTTGCAGAGCTTTTATTTACATGCCAGACTGGAGTATCAGCACCTGCTGTGCTGAAATTGGAATAAAAAGTGTCCCTAATAAAAACTGAAAATCTACGGAAGTCTGGGATTACACAGATCACTTGACTCTATTTCCTTGGCATTATTTCCTCCTGGAAATGCCACCACTTAACCCCCTGTGATAAGGACAACTCACCTGCACACCAGGTATCCAGTCCTGTTCAAGCCATGGGTGCAGTGAACCCCGATGAGTTTGTCTGTAACACACAAATCAGAGGATATTTAAGTGTCTTTTCCCCAAAATCCCCCCCAAACAAGCCCCTCTGCATTAACCCTCCATCAGACACCAATCAACTACACAGAAGTGGGCACACACAATATTACATCACGATATTTATGTCTAATTATGTTTAATTTATTTATTAATATTTATTTTTACCTTCTCTTACTTACTGTATTTATTATGTCTAACTTTATTTATGTCTATTATGTCTAACTAGCAGCCCTGATAGAACTCGTTACTTCTGCTACAGTCCCATGACTCAAACTCAATTAAAGTTCCACTCACTGCCCAGTTATCCCAGAATCATGGAATGGTTTGGGCTGGAAAGGATTTTAAAGCCCCTCCAGTGGCAGTCCCTGACAGGGGCAGGGACACCTACCACTGTCTCAAGTTGCTCCAAGCCCTGTCCAACCTGGCCTGGATTATCAGGGACGACAGGAATTCCATCCCTAAAACAAACCCAACCTGTTGCCTTGACATTCCCGTGCCAAGGGAAGGAAAAGAAATTCCTGCTGTTCCTTAAAACACCACTGGCCCATCCCAGTACCAGAACACCCACCAGGGAAACCCATACTCACCATTGTCTTTGTTGTCATTCAGAAACTTCTTTACCACACATTTGAACTGGAAAATGGTCTGTTTGTTTGGGATTTCGTGGCCCATGGTCAGGATCTTCGAGTAGCAGAGTGTGGCTGGGAGCTCCTGCAAGAAGCACAGTCCATAATTTCCAGAAAAAGCATAAGGATTTTTTTATTATTAATGAACCAGAAGCCAGAAAATGAAATTTTCAACTGAGCCTAAAAGAGCAGTAACACAGTTTTAGGTAAGAAAAGCTCTGCTTCACTCCTTTGACATAGCACCAAAATTCCATATTATTTTTTCTGCCTCTCTTTCCTCCCTGGGGAGGGCACACAGAGGCTGGAACACTTTTCCAAGCAATTATCCACACACTCAGAGCTGTTTGCAATCAGAAGATCCCATAAAAGCAGCTTTAGGGTATCCCCAAACTTGTGCTGGTTGGTCTGGGGTTGAAGAACCCAGCGTGGTACTTGAGCAAGGACAAAGACCCCCATGGGGCTGCAATGGTTCATCTCATGCCCTGTCAGAGATTCCAGTGCCTCACACTCTTCCAATTCTCCTCCTGGAAGCAAATCCTGCCCGTTCCCAGCCGTCCCAGACTCACCTCTGGCCCATAGTAGCGCCTGGTGTAGGTGAGGTCGATGATCAGCCCCAGCTCCTCCTTCCTCTCCCTGACTTTTCTGATGAGGTCACGAGGGGAAAACCTCTCCTCTGGAAGGAGATTCCTGTCAAAACTCTGAGGGGAAATCATGTTTCAGAGCAGACATTAAATTGGAGTGTGTGTGAGGGGTGGGAAGAATTTCCTGCTCCAGAACTCCAGGAGACGAGGGAGAAGGACTCGGGGAAGGAGCAGAGGCTGAGGCAGGTAGACACAGAGTTACTGGGTCCAATCATGGCATCAGGGAAGGAGTTGGGTTGGGAGGGACCTTAAAGCTCATCCAGCTGCACCTCTGCCATGGGCAGGGCTGGGCTTTGGGACAGCTCAGTTGTGGGCTTCCAAAAGTCACCAAAAACTTCCCCCTGAGGCAGAACCATGGTGAGAGACACCCCCAGACACCAAAGGTGCTGTTTGGTGGAAGCTGTAAACCAGATCCTTCAGCTCAGACCCATGGAATCTCAGAATTACTGAGGCTGGAAAAGCCCTCCAAGATCATCAAATCCACCCTGTGACTGATCCCCCCCAGCCCAGAGCATGGAGTGCCACATCCAGGCCTTCCCTGGGCACCTCCAGGGGTGGAGACTCCACCACCTCCCTGGGCAGTTCCAGTGTTTAACCAATCCTTTCCATAAAGGAATTTCTCTAATGTCCAACCTGAGCCTCCCCTGGCACAGCTGGAGGCCGTTCCCTCTCCTCCTGTCCCTTGTTCCCTGGCAGCAGAGCCCGACAATCCCCCCCCAGTCCTCCCTCCTGTCAGGGAGTTGCAGAGCCAGAAGGTCCCCCCTGAGCCTCCTTTTCTCCAGGCTGAGCCCCCCCAGCTCCCCAGCCCGACTCTCCCCCCTGTGCCAGGTGAACACCCAGCCCTGCTCCCCACCACAAGCTCTGGGACCCCCCTGGACTCACCCCTGGGTGTGTTTCAGGTGGGTCTGTTGTGCCACAGGGACCCCTCACAGCCCCCACTCCCCAGATGTGGCACTGTGTTCATCAGGAATTCACTCCCTGAATCTCCACAAAGTGCCCCTTTCCCAGGGCTCTTTCCCACCCCAATGCCCCCCCAGGCCCCTGGGGGTCCCTCACCTTCTTCAGGGGCACCTTGAAGGCAATGAAGCGGGTTCCTGGCATCCTCCTGCCCAGGGGGATGTAGTCTGTCCACCTGGATCCGGGCACGGGGGGGTTAAACTGAGGGAGAGACCCCAGGCCCGGGACCCTCAAAACCCTCCGCACTGGGGACCCTCAAACATATCCCAGGTCTGGAGACCCTCAAACCCTCCCCTGGCCCCAGGACCCTCAAACCCCCAGGCCCAGGACCCCCAAACCCGCCCTGCTCTGAGAACCTCAAACGCCCCCAGGCTTGGGGACCCTCAGACCCCCTCAGGCCCAGGACCCTCAAACTGCCCCGACCTTCAAATCCGGGACCCCCAAACTCCCCCTGGCCCGAGGACTCTCAACCCCCCTGGTCCGAGACCCTCCAACTCTCCCTGCCCGGGACCCCAAACCCTTCCAGACCCAGCGACCCTCACACGCCCGCGGACCCTTAAACCCCCATGTCCCGCAGACCCTCACCCCTCTCCCCTCCCTCGCCCACGACTCCTAATGACGTGGCCACCGCGGTGGGTCAGGGCCGGGCCGGGTCGGGCAGGGCCGCACTCACCGCTCGGGGACCCGGGCGGCCCCCCTGCCCGCCATGACAGCGATGGCGCCGCGCCCCGCGCGTCACTTCCGCTTCCGCCCCGGCCCCGCGAGGAGAGCAAGGCCACGCCCACGATAAAGGCCACGCCCACAGTCATTAGACCACGCCCACAGATCGTGAGCACCAGACGGAAGGACACGCCTACAGGCAGCGAGACCACGCCCCCCGCGGCCCTGCGGGGCTCTGGCGCCGCCTAGCGGTCACGATGGGAACGACAGCGGCGGGAGGGGACGGAGAGGGAGAGAGAGAGGGACAGGGACGGGCAGGGACAGGGACAGGGACCCGGGCACTGGCCCGGGACCTGGCGAGGAGAGAGGGGCCCGGGAGCGGGAGCGGGAGAGGGACAGGGAGCGGGAGAGGGAGAGGGAGAGGGAGAGGGAGAGAGACAGGGAGCGGGAGAGGGAGAGGGACAGGGACAGGGAGCGGGACAGGGAGAGGGAGAGAGACAGGGAGCGGGAAAGGGAGAGAGGGAGAGGGAGAGGGACAGAGACAGGGAGAGGGACAGGGACAGGGAACGGGACAGGGAGCGGGACAGGGAGAGGGACAGGGAACAGGACCTGGACGAGGAGCGGGACCAGAACCAAGATCAGGATCAGGATCAGGATAGGGCTGGCACCAAGACCTCCTGCTTTTCCAGCCAAGCTTGTAATTAGTGCTCGGCTGAGGAGCAGGAGCCAGCCCTGGGAAAGAGCTGTGGCTGCCACGGTATATGGGACAGGGGCTGGCTGAGCCTGGAAAAGTCATCTCACACCTGGCCGGTGAGTGGGCATTGCCAGAACCAGGACCAGGACCAGGACTGGGACTGGGACCAGGACCAGCATCACTGGCCCAGAACCAGCATCAATGGCCCAGAATCAGAACCAGGACCACTGTCACCTGCCCAGTACCAGAACCAGTGTCATTGGCCCAGAACCAACATCACCACCCCAGTACCAGAACCAGCATCAGTGCCCCAGTACCAACATCACCATTCCAGTACTAGAATCAGCATCACTGCTCCAGAACTTGTACCAGCATCTCGGTTCCAGTGCCAGCATCATCACCCCAGTATCAATGTCACTGTCCCGGTACCGGTGTCACCACCCCAGAACCAGCACCAGCACCACCACTCTAGAACCAGCATCACTGCCCCATACCAATATCACCACCCCAGTACCAGCACAGCTGTCCCGGTCCCAGCACCCCAGTTCACCCCAACACCGGCATCACAACCCCAGGACTGGCATCTCCACCCCGTACCAGCACTGGTACCACCATCCCTGACTCGATCCCAGTACTGGCACTCCCAGTGTCAGCATCCCCTACCCCATCCTGCCACCAGCATCCCTGGAACCTGCATCTCCACCCCATTCCCAGTACCCACAGCTCCAGTACCAGCATCCCCCATCCCATCAGCAATGGGAAACCACCATGGGAATGGGAAATCAGGGTGGAGATGGAAAATCATCATGGGAACGGGAAATTATGGTGAGAATGGGAAATCATGGTTGGAATGGTAAGTCATGGTGGAGATTGGAAATCATGGTGGGAATGGGAAACCATCATGGGCATGGGAATCATGGTGGGACTGGAAAATCGTCATGGGAGTGGGAAATTGTGTTGGGAATGGGAAATCATCACTGGTATCCCCATCCCCACCCCACTGTGGGCAGCCGAGGCTCCTTTGCCGTGCACAGACACGCATATAAATGTACCATGCTAAGATCCCAGGCTTTCCTGACCCTGGGAATTTTGTCCCGGGATGGGGACCCAGCCCAGCCAGGGCAGGATTTTCCAGTCCTCAGCACCCTACTCCCAATAGGGTGGTGGGGAGCAGCTTCCTGTGCCCAGCCTGGAAAAACCCTGCCGGCACCTCCAGCAGAGCCCCTTTTCCAGAGGGAGGGGAAGCACAGGGATTAGCATCCACGCCGGGAAGGGCCGGTTGGACCCGCCCGACCGAGCAGGGTCCCGGCTCCGGGGGTGCCCCGGGGCCGTCTGGGCACAGGGGGGCTGCTCCCCCCCACAGGAGATCAGGTTGAGCCTCCTGCTTTTCCAGCCAAGCCTGTAATTATTGCTCGGCCGAGGAGCAGGAGCCGGCCCTGGGAAGGAGCTGTGGCTGCCTCGGGGTGTGGGACAGGGACTGGCTGAGCCTGGAAAACTCATCTCACACCTGGCCAGCAAGTGGGCATTGCCAGCTGGGCCCCAGCATCCCTTTCCATGTGTTCCCCCCTGTTTTCCCCTCTTGTTGCTACCCCAGGTCTCGGGATGCTTTTCCAAAGGGTGATTCTGCCACACAGGGACCCCACTCACAGATGAGGATCCCCCCACAAGGGCTTTTTCACCCCCGAAGGGATGCCCAAATCCCAAATCCCTCCTTCCAATGCATCTGTGACAGGGACAATCACCCTCCAGCCCAGGCACGCAGGGTTCACCACCCCCTACCCCTCTTTGCCACCAGTTTTGGGAAAGGAGGGAGGGGCGGGACAGAGGGGGACCCCTCGACGGTGACTCAGGGATGCCGGGGGGGTTGCGAAACAGGCCCGGGATGGTTTGGGAGACGCCTCCACGCAGCCTCGCCAAGCCCAGCCGCCCCGGGGAGCCCATCGGGGGAACAAGCCACGGCAGCGTCTGGGCTGTGCGCGGCGGCCGACCCGTCAGGCAGGTTTCCGGGGCAGGAGCCGTGCCTGGGGAGAGCCGTCCAGGAGCTGGGAATGCCCCTCCGCCCGCTCGCAAGCTGACGGAGCCCCCCGGCTCTCTCCTCTCGCCGCCGGAGCCATGCGGGCGGCAGGGCTACTGCTGGCCCGGGCGCTGCTGGTGGCCTGGGCACTGCTGCACCCCGCGGGCACCCAGCAGTGTCACCCCGCCGGCCCTGCCACCGTCCTGCGCTTCACCGACCGCCACGCCGAGATCCGGGTGCCGGCGCTGCACCGCGTGCCCAGCCCGCTCGACCCCCTCTATGGGCTCGTCCGGCGCTGCCTGGACCTCATCCAGCAGAACCCCCTGCCCACGGGTGAGTCCTGAGCCCGGGGAGCCGGGATCCCACTCTGTGGGTGCCAGGATCCCACTGCTGTGGGTGCCGGGATCCCCCCGCCGTGGGTGCCAGGATCCCCCCACCGTGGGTGCCAGGATCCCCCCGCCGTGGGTACCAGGATCCCCCCGCCGTGGGTACCAGGATCCCCCCGCCGTGGGTGCCAGGATCCCCCCGCTGTGGGTGCCAGGATCCCCCCGCTGTGGGTGCCGGGATCCCACTGCTGGAGGTGCTGGGATCCCACTGCCGTGCGTGCCGAGATCCCACTGCTGCAAGTGCCAGAATCCCAGGGTTTTTTCCATGTCCGGAGCTGCTCCAGGGGCTCTGAGACACTCCACGGAGGAGGACTCTGCCTCCATCCTGGTGCCGCTGCCCCGGGAAGGTTGGGGGAGCATCGGGTGGGACCTATTTCACCAGTGCCATGATTTATTTTGCAGAGTTGCTCCGGGCAGCCCTGAATGACCCTGGATCAGTGCGGACATCGCAGGTGAGCCGGGATGTGGGGCAGGGGATCCCACGGGAGTGTTATCCACCTGGGACAGGGCACGTGGGTGCACAGAGCACCCCAAACTCGGTGTCCCAGTACTGATGAGGCTCTCCCATCACTCAGGTGGTGCAGTACGAGCTGGGCTATGTGGTCTGTGCCGCCGTGGCCCTGCTCTTCACCGTGGCCATGCCGGTGGCCGGGATGTGCTTCTGCTACTGCCGGAGCCGCCGGCGCTGCGGGGGCCGCCTCCGCGCCCACCGGCGCTCGCTGGGCTGCCGGCGGCACTGCCTGCTGGCCTGCCTGTCCTTCACCTCCCTCGTCATCCTGTGAGTCCCTCGGAACGCCCCGTGAACTCGTGTTGGGTGGGGGGGAACCGTGTCCCGCGGGGCAGCCCCGTGACCGCCCGCTCATCCCCGGCAGGATCAGCGTCACCTGCGCCTTTGTCACCAGCCAGCGGGTCAAGGGGCAGATGGAGCCGGGGCTGGGGGCTGTGCCGACCACCCTGCGCACGCTGCGGCAGCACCTCGCCAACGTCCCCCAGGTGGGTCCCCAGGCGGCCTCGCCCCGGGCACAGGGCGCTGCCCGGAGGTGGCCGCATTTCCCTCAGGGAAGGTGGTTTGGAAGGCGAGAGGAGGTGACGTGGCTGTATTTGAAAATGCGTTTTGAATGGCCAACGCGGGGCTTCCTCCCCTCCCCGCGGCTGCTCCCCCCGGGCTGAGCGGCTCCTCTCTCCCGGCAGGGCGTGCAGATGGTGGTGGACAAGTTCGAGGTGCCCCGCAAGCAGATAATCTCCGATTTGGGCGGTAAGCGCCTCGCCGGGCACTGGGGAGGGCGCATCCCGAGCTTCCCACGGGGATGCTGACGCGGCTCCCGGTGCCTTGCAGGCCTCAGCCGGAGCGTGGGGCTCTCCATCCACACACAGCTCAAGGCCATGACCTACGCGGCGCTCTCAGACCTGCAGGACAGGGCTGCAGGTATGGCCGGAGTGCGGCTCCGCCGGGGCCCGACCCCAAAGGGGGAGCCGGGGTGGCCGAGCCTCTGGAGCAGCGTGAACTAGCCCTGGGCTTTCTCTTTAAGACCTACAGACCTCGCTGCACCATTTACAGATTCTTGACGGGACCTCGCGGGCGCTGGCGGCAGCGCGGGCCGAGCTGGAACCGGCGCTGCGGGAGCGGCGGGGCCGGGTGGTCGCGCTGCTCGACGATCCCCGCTGCACCTCCTGCGCCAGCGCCCTGGGCAGGGCACAGAGCCTGGAGCTGGGCGCTGACTACGGCAAGGTGGGACGGGGCGAGGGGCACCCACCACCTCCCCGGGGCTCACGGGTTCCTTCTTGTCTGCCTCGTGTCCAGAGAAGGGCAACGAGGCTGGGGAAGGGTGTGGAGCACAAGTGCTGTGAGGAGCAGCTGAGGGAGCTGGGAGGGCTCAGCCTGGAGAGGAGGAGGCTCAGGGGAGACCTCCTCACTCTCTGCAACTCCCTACCAGGAGGGGGGAGCCGGGGGGGTCGGGCTCTGCTCCCAGGAACCAGCAGTAGGACAAGGGGGCACAGCCTGGAGCTGCCCCAGGGCAGGTTTAGGTTGGCCCTGGGGAAGAAGTTCTTCCCAGAGAGAGGGATCAGCCCTTGGAATGGGCTGCCCAGGGAGGGGGGGAGTCCCCGTCCCTGGAGGGGTTTAAGCAGAGCCTGGATGTGGCATCAGTGCCATGGTGGGGGGGACAAGGTGGGGTTGGGTCACAGGTTGGACTCAATGATCTCAGAGGTCTTTTCCAGCCTCTGTAATTCTGTGATTCTGTGATTCTTCCACCCCAAGGTGCCGTCGGTGGAGAAGGTTTTGAAGGCCATGGCCGGGCTGCCCCGAAGCGACTTTGAGGAGATGATTCGCCAGGTTTGGGGGGCCAGGGTGGAGCAGGGGGGTCCAGCGCCCACGTGCAGCTCCAGCTCAGCACCCCCTCTTTCCTTGCAGGGCAATGGCACCTTCAACTCCATCCCAGAGCTGGCCGTGGAGAGGATGGCACAGGTCATCCAGGGTGAGTGAGGTGGTCGGACCAGGGACACCCTCCAAGGGGCGAACCCTGATTTGAGGGGGCACAGGGTGGGATGAGGGAACCATCCACACCTCCAGCACAGCCTTGGCCCCGCAGATCTGCGGGAGGAGCTGTCCCGCACCGCACAGAAGGTGCAATCCATCGCTGACAGCTTCCCCCTCCCTGACTACACCCGGCCCGCCAGCAAAGCCCTGGTGACGGCGGAGGAGCGGAGCCGGCCCTACCTGCGGGAGGTGGAGCGCTTCGAGCACTACAGGTGACTCTGGGGAGCAGGGAGGGGGGCAGGGGTGCAGCAGGGGTGGGTGCTGAGCCCTGCTGAGCCCCAGCTGGTGCCTCAGCCCCGTATATGAGGGCTGTGGGGAAATGAGCTCCATCTCAGCCAGACGCAACACAAACATGAACACAAACTAACAACTTGAAGCAACTTTGAGAAATATTACACTCAAGGTGCTGCTGAACTGAACTGTGGTAACATCAAGTTAATGGATTTAGAGACTTTGAAGTCGTTGTTGATCAAGCACTTTGAGTGCTGCCTTTCCTTTTCTGAAGTGATGCACCTTACTCTCCTTTACATAGTGGTCTTGTGATACAAAGCTGTTCCTCAGCTGGTTCTCAGGATTAAACAGACAGGATACTCTCTCGAGGCTGTGCCCTGCTGCTCTGCCCCCCAGGTGGATCGCGGGCACGGTGCTGTGCTCCATCATCCTCCTCATCCTTGCCTGCAACGTGATGGGAATGGCTCTGGGAGCCTACGGGCTTTCCAAGCGTGAGGACCCGAGTGACTACGAGTGCCGAGGAGAGGCTGGTGCCAAGTTCCTCCTGGTGTAAGCATCCCCCTGTGTCCCAAAGGGGCTGTTCCATCTCATCCCCCCCAAAAAACCCCAGGAGGGCAAAGCCCAGGGAGGAACTGGGAGGCAGCCCAGTGGAAAGGCTTTTGATGCCACCGCCTGCGCCGGGAGGAGTGGGAGAAGCGGCTCCTCCCTGGGAGCTGGCAGCTCCTGTGCCCTGGCCCCGCTGCCCGGCACACCCCACTCCCAGGGCCCTTCCCAGCCCAGCGTGCCCGGGCTCGGGAAGGAGCCGCGGGGCTGCAGCTGGACGGGCAGGTCCCTGCAAGCCCCGGTCCTGCCCTCTCGGGGCTGCAGACCCACCCCCTCCTCTCCCTCCTGCAGCGGCGTGGGCCTGGCTTTCCTGTTCTCCTGGCTCCTCATCCTCCTCGTTTTCGCCACCTTCCTGGTTGGGGGCAACATCCAGACGCTGGTTTGCAGGAATTGGGTCAACCAGGAGATTTATAAGGTGGGTGGCCACACATGCACCTGTCGCCACATAAATCTCTGCTTGTGTGCTCCAAAATGACTCCAAACACTCTTTGTCCTCCCACTAATCCTCCCACTAAACCTGACTGGAAAAGCCCCATCCTAGACCAGAAGATTAAGTTTAGGATGATGTCCTTGGATTTGCAGCAGCAGCAGGGAATTTCCTTCAGGCTGTTAATTTGCTACCTGTGGGATCCCTGTTCCCTGGTCCTTGGGGATCTCTGGGGTGCTTGGGGCTGGCACATGGTGTGATGGTGCTGAGAGAGGGGTTGGGGGATTGGGGATGGGATCGGGACTCATCCCATGGCTGGACACATGCAGACAGGTCCCAGCACAGGGCTGTCCACTGCTTTCCCTCTGAACACACTGGGTGAGTCTCTGCAGTGGGGACCGTACAAATAAAGGCAAGATTAGTTCTGGATGGGATGAGGTACCTCAGGACACAACTGTGAGGGCAGAACACCCCCAGAATCATTGCTGGGAATGCCTGTGCCTGACCCTGACCCTCTCTTTCCTCCTGTTTGGCCCAGTTCATTGACACCCCTGGGAATCTCCCTCCATCCATGAACCTCACCCGCCAGCTCAACCTGAGGAGGGACTCCAACCTCAGTGCCACGTACCGGTGGGTGCTGCAAGAGCCCACCCCTGTCCCTGCACATCCAGGGCAAATTTGGGATCATGCTGCCAACATCCCTTTGCCTTCCAGGGACTGCAAGAGCGGTGCAGGGCTGTGGGAGGTGCTGCAGCTCGACAGGTCCTACGACCTGGATGAGCACCTGAAAACCCCCAAGGTGAGGGCGGCACCAGCCAGAGCTGCTGGTAACGGCTCAGGGATGCAGGAGCTTTACTGGGGTTACTGGGATGGAGGTGCCTGGCCTCAGCCCTGCAGGATCCCTTGTCCAACCCTCACAGTACACGGCTGACTTCCAAAAACGCCTGGGAGACTTCACTGCCCACCTGGGGGACGTGCGGCTCCTGCGCAGCGAGGGCAGGCAGGACCTGGAGACCTTCGCCCGCAGCGGCCTGGACGAGGTGGACTATGGGCGCTTCCAGGAGGAGGTGAGGGGAGCTGGATCCCTCTGCAGGGAGCAGGATGCAGCCCCATACCGGGAGAGTCCTCCAGGTTTGGATTTTGGGCAGCCACCGACTCTGTTTTCCCTCAGATGAAAAACCCCTTGGTGCAGACCAGCCTGCCTGGCCTGGCCAGGAACCTCGAGGGGCTGCAGAAAATGCAGGTGAGCAGCAGGGTGGGTGGTGGGGAATCTCTCCATGTCCTTGGGGGATCCCTCTGTGCCCCTCTGTGCCCATGGGGGTGTCCTCACCCCACTGTCCCCCCGCAGAGGAACAGCACGGTGGCAGGACGGCTGGGAGCCGAGGCCCGAGCCCTGTGGCAGATGCAAAACTCCACAGTGCAGTCACAGGAGGTTTTGGTGGTGAGTCTGTGCCAGGCTGGTGGCTTGTGGTACCACTGGCACTGCCCAGTGGTGTCCCTTTGAAGGCTTTTTCATCCTTCTCACCTCACTGTCCCACAGGCAAAGCTGGGGGAAAGCGTCCAGTTCCTCTCCCGCTTGGCACCACATCTCAAGGTACTTCAACATCTTCTTCCAGCTCCAAAAAATATGTGGTGCCCTATGGGTCCTGTCTGCCAGTGTCCCAAAAAAAACCAGTTACAGGGTGATGGGAGAGCCAGGAAAAACACCAGTTACAGGGTGATGGGAGAGCCAGGAAAAACACCATCCAGGGAGGATCAATCTCCTTTGGTGATTAGATTTGCTGCTGCAAATCAGAAATCCCCCTGCAACAGGGGCACATCCCTCTTTCTCTGCCCTCCGGCAACCAGACCCAGCTTAGGGCTTGGCACGCCCTGCTCCCAGCACCCCGGGGCACCCATCCTGCTGCTCCCTGCTCTAAGGATGCTCTTGCTGTGCCCCCCCAGGAGCGAGTGAAGAGGACACTGGCTACCACGGCCTCGGTGGAAGCCCGGCTGCCCGTGCAAGCCCAGCAGATCCTGCGGCAGGTGAGACGGGGCTGGATGAGCCCTCAGGGGGTACAAAATTCCAGAAGGAAAGAGCGCAAGAGGGGAAGGAGCACCTGAAGCTTCCAGCTCTTGTTCCAAGTCTGACATTAGCCCGGAGGTGGTTGGAGCAGGGCTGGAAATCATGGCACTGTCCCTCCACGCTGCCTTCCCCCTTCCTAGGAGATCGGTTGCTTCACGAGGAAGGAGCTGCGGTACTTCACCCAGTACCTGAACTGGGTGGGGCAAACGGTGAGTGAGTGCTCCCCTTCAACCCAGGGGGATTCTTGGGGCCAGGACCCTCCCACAGATCCCACATGCAATCCTTGAGCTGAGCCTTGGCAGCAAAATGCATCCCCCCGGGCCAGAAGAGCACTTATGCCTTGTCTCTACCCCTTGTTCCAGCTGAGGGAGGACGTGGCCTCGTGCCAGCCCCTGGCCACAGCCCTGGACAACGGGAGGGTCATCCTGTGTGACCGCATCGCTGACCCCTGGGTAAGGATCCCATCCCTCCGGGGGGCCAGAGGGGACCTGAAACCAGGCTGGGGAAGGGCCGGTGTGAGGACACTGAGGGCACTTGGTGTGTTCAGCTGGAGCAGAGGAGACTGAGGGGAGACCTCAGTGCAGTTCCAACTCCATGGGGAGGGGCAGAGGAGGGGCAGGGACTGAGCTCTGCTCTGGGGGACCAGGGACAGCACCCAGGGAATGGCTGGAGCTGTGTCAGGGCAGGCTCAGGTTGGATCTCAGGGAAAGGTTCTTCCCCCAGAGGCTGGTTGGGCACTGCCCAGGCTCCCCAGGGCAGTGGGCACAGCCCCAAGGCTGTCAGAGCTCCAGGAGGGTTTGGATGATCCTCTGGGGCACAGGGGGTGACTCTGGGGCTGGGCCTGTGCAGGGCTGAGGGTTGGACTGATGGTGTTTGTGAGTCCCTCCCAACTCAGCATATCCTGTGATTCCATGACTCCCCAAGCTCCCCCAGAGCCTGGGGGCTGCCCCTTCCCCACAGCTCAGCAGGACCCCCGTGCTCTCTCCTTGCAGAATGCCTTCTGGTTCAGCCTGGGCTGCTGCACCTTCTTTCTCATCCCCAACATCATCTTTGCCATCAGACTCACCAAACACTTCCGCCCCATCCGCAACCGGCTCATGTGAGTGGTGGGCACGGGGTGGGCACACCGTGGGCTGTAGGAGGACAGAGGGAAAGGGGAATTCAGTTCCTCCTTGACTCCACCCCCCCATGTTTTCTTCTCCTTTGCAGCTCTACGGGCTCAGAGGAGACCTGTCCCTTCCACATCCCCCGTGTCACGGCACTCAAGCTGTAGGATGGGGGTCTGCTGAGTGTGCCTCACACCCCATGAGCTCCCACCAAACCTGTGCCCAACCACTGCAGGGCTCTGGATCCCTCTGACATCTTGCAGGGCTTCAGATCCCTCTGACATCTCTTCCTCGGTGTTGTTTCGGGTGTGACATCCTTCCCCGTTGAGGGGTGCTCTGTGGAGTTTGGGGTCCCTCCTCTGCACCCTTCGGGGTCTAAGCACCCCTCAGGGATGCTCCCAGAGCCTGGATGATCCAGGGTGCAGGGGAAGGGTCCCCATTTCTCTCTCACCCCCAGCTCACCCCTCACAGACCCCCAAGGATGGACACCCACCACTGCCCCACAACACTTCCCCACACCCGGGACCCCCGGGCACTGTGGGGCACATTAAAGCCCTTCCCAGCCAAACCCACCACTGATTCCTTTGTTCGCACCCTCCATCTTCCTGCTTTCCACAGGGAACCGTTCTGAGGGGGCCCCGGGGCTGAGGGGGTTCTGAGGAATTTCTGCAGCCAAGGGGGGGCTTCAGGGCCGCGATTGCGGCTGAGGGGGCTCCAGGGCCAAGAGGGCTCTGGGACCAAGGGAACTCTGGGGCCGGGGGGGGCCACAGCCAAGGGGGGCTCTGGGGCTGAGGAGCGTTCCGGGACTGAGGGTCTTCAGGACTGAGGGTCTCCAGGACTGAGGGTCTCCAGGACTGAGGGGTCTCCAGGACTGAGGGTCTCCAGGACTGAGGGGTCTCTGGGGCTCAAGGGGCTCTAGGGGTGAGGGGGCTCCAAGGCTGAGGGGGGGGACAGCCAAGGAGGCCCCTGGGGCTGAGGGGGTTCCGGGGCCAGGGTTGTGTCTGGGGGGGCCCAGGGCCAAGGGGGCTCCGGAGTTGGAGGTGCTTTGGGGCTGAGTGGGCTCTGGGGATGAGGGGAGCCCATGGCTGAGGGCTCTCAGGGACTGAGGGGGGCTCAGTGGGCTCTGGGGATGAGGGGAGCCCATGGCTGAGGGCTCTCAGGGACTGAGGGGGCTCAGTGGGCTCTGGGGATGAGGGGAGCCCATGGCTGAGGGCTCTCAGGGACTGAGGGGGGCTCAGTGGGCTCTGGGGATGAGGGGAGCCCATGGCTGAGGGCTCTCAGGGACTGAGGGGGCTCAGGGGCTGAATGGGGGCTCCAAGGCTGAGGAATCGCCCTGGCCACGGGGGTCTCAGGGCTGAGGGGGCTCTGGGGCCGAGGGGGCTCCAGGGCTGAGAGGGTGACATGGAGGTGGGGGCTCCAGGGCTGGATCCAAGGAGACTCCAGGGCCGAGGGGGCTCCGGGGCTGAGGAGGTGAATGGGCAAGCCCCTGGTAGTGGCCCACGGGACCCCCAACTCCATCTCCCCAAGATCCAGCACACAAAACCCCCTCCTACTGTGGGGCTCGGGGCTCTCCTGCCCTCAGGATTACAGCTGAATTAGAGCTTAATTAAAGCTGGGGGCTCAGGGGCAAAACTGCAGGCGAAGGGGGTTGCTGTGTTTTCAGTCATGGAATCATGGAATGGTTTGGGTTGGAAGGGACCTTAAAAATCCGTCGTTCCATCCCCTTGCCGTGGTCAGGGGGCTCTTCCCCTGCTCCCAGGGAAGCCCAGGCAGGGCTTTGCCTCCCAATTTATACATTTATGGCATGAAATTCCTGCTTTTCTTTCATATCCTTCACCCCCTCGTTTCAAACTGCTTTGTCCAACAGCAAATTATTTACAAAATCCATACAGGAGTTTGCAGATCCACCAAACGAGGATTTCCCAGGATCTCCCTCCCCGAAATAGTCTCTGTTTGCCAACCAAGAGAGAAGTGCCCCATTTTTATGCATTATTAAAAGGCTCTTCCTACCCACAGCCAGCAGGAAACACCTGGTTTATGTATTATTTAGGTTATTGTTGCCCAGAGTCAGCTGGTTTTAGGCAGTTCCTCTCCTGCAGAGGTCAGTGTTGGAAAGGCTTTTTCCAAAGGGATTTAGGGAGTTGAAGCCCGAAGGAGGATTTCTGCAGGAACCCCGTCTCCAGGGATGCCCTCGGCCCATCTGGAAAACATGTGATGGCGTCATGTGCAAAAATCAGCTTTAAAACGGAGTATTTTGTGGTCAGAGGAGGGTTGGTGGTGGGGAAAAGTGATGTTCATACCTGGGATTCAATCAGGAAATACATTCCCGACTTTCCTGCTCCCAGCTTGGTGTATTTTGAAGGCTTAGAGTCATGAAATGCTGAGATAATTAAAAAGGAAAGGTCTGCCTTGTTTTTATAAGCTCCTCTCCATGGCAGTGTTACGTTTTAAACACAGTAATATCCACTTTGTGGTGCAGAAGAGCACAGGGATTATCTGCTTTAAATGTTAAGTAACATAAAAGCAATAGTATTTATTTAGTTCATCCATTGATTAAAAAAATCACAAAATCACAGGGTTGTTTGGGTTGGAAAAGAACTTTGAGATCATCAAGGCCCACAAACAAACAAAGTGAATTCATCTGGTTCTTCTTCCTAAAATCATTTCTAGTAGGTGGGTCACAATAAATAACAGATAAATAATGAATAACAGGGAGATTCACCCCAAAATAGATGCATATTATGTGTATGGTCAGCACTGCATTATCTCTGCTCCCTCCCTGGAAGGTAGGTGGATTAAAAATGTGAAGAACTTTGAGTTAATGGTAAATCACCAAGGAATAATCCAGAAAATTGTTCTAAACCACCTGGAGGGCACTTTGGTTTTGAAAAAAAAAAAAAAGTGAGGACAAGCTGGATAATAATTCCCCACCCAAAGCCAGGTCATGATTTATGATTAACCTCCACTCCCACCCCACACAGGCACCTTCCCTCTGCTTGATTATTTGTATTGATAAATTAAAGACTGAAATCGACTCGTTTCCAGCTCCTAAAAGTATTTTTTTTAATGAAAAGTGGGTGTCTCCTCTGTCAGAGAGGTTTTTTTCCTGTCTCAGTTTGTCTGGATCTGTGTTGGGCGACTTCTAAAGGCTGAACCAAACTGGTGTTGATTAAACCACTTCCCTTCTCAAATCCTCCTCTTGGAATTCAACCCCTGGGACACCTCACCTTCCTTGTGCTGCACCCACTGACCCCAGAAGTGTCTATAATTAATAGATCCCAATTAATAATTCAAAGGCTGGAGGCAGCAACTCTGCCTGGGTTGGCATCTCTGCTCACCCCAGGTGTGTTTCCCCCCCCAACACCTATTTCAGGATCCAAATTGTTCTCCTCTATTCCCGGAACTAAGGAGAAACACAGGAAAAGTGCAGCCAGTTTTGCCAGAATCAGTCTATTCCTGCAATTACAATAGTACCCAATTTTACCATTGTTATTTTGTTTCCCTTCTTTTCTCCCGGTTTTTCAATGAACACCAACCTCCCTTTTTCCTCCAGAAAAAGGATCCATGACCTCTTCCATCTGTTCTTCTCATCATCCCCTAAAAACAGCTCAGGAAGCTTAGATACAAACCAGCTGCCATGGAGGGTTGTTCAGAATTTCATTCCCATCCCCAAAATGTTCATTTTCAAGCTGTTTGTGCAGCGGATCTCCAGTAATTACTGAGGGAGGAATAAGATCCCAATTCTCATCTTAAATTTCATTTAATCTCAGCTGAGGAGTTATGTAATTATACCAAAATCCCATTTTTTTTCTGAGCCATGAATTACCTACTGACTCCTTAACCCAAATTCCCAAACAAGCTCAGCTTTGTGAGAATCCAGGTCCCAGAGGCTTTGCTCCAGTTTCCTTTGTTTTTAACATGAAAAACTCCTTGGAATTTCGATGCCATGAGAATATTTTGGATGGCACAGATTTTTCAGGCCAGAATAAAGTTTTGAGAACAATAAACTGTGTTGCTTTATTAGTGCTGCTCGTTGTTTGCTGTTTAGTGGCTCTGGATGAGGCTTTGCTTTCAGGATGATGCTGTGAAACAAACCCAGAGTGAGCTCGGGATAAGCAGCCAGTCCTGATCCTCTGCTGTAAATGGAATCTCCTCCCTCTTTTGCCTTTTGATCATTATTTTGTACTCAGGGTCCCTCTGGGCTTGAGAAATGCTCTGCAAACCAAGCCGAGGTCGCCAGAGCTACTGGGAAAGGGCACTTTCCTGTTGTGTCCTTCAGTCAGAGGCAGCTTTGGGGATAATCACAGGGTGAGAAAAAATTCTCTTTGCCCATCATGGAGTAAAACATTTCCCAAGCTGGGCTTTGCCCTCTGGTCCTCCTCCCACCAGACTCACAACAAGGTTTATTTTCATCATCTAAACCATTCTCCATCCCCTTGAAGCATCACCAGATAAAATGCTTTGCATCCTGTGCTTGATACCTCTGGATTTTTCCTTTCGAGGGCACAGAGGGCAATCCCAGGCTCTGAAAAGCCTGTGGGCTCCTTCCCCTGGAATCCCAGCCCTCTGCACAGATGGAACTTTGTTGTCCTGGTATTCTCCATGTGGCCTGAGACCTGCTTTGGTAAAGTTAGAGATAAAATTAAGGAGAAATCCTTCAGGAGAATTGTTGGCTCTGGTGTCTCTCCACTCATCCCCCAAAACTGGCACATCCAAAATCCAGACTGTATTAACTAGATGGTCCTGCTGTGCATAATCTTTGGTTTTATCCAAAATATTGTTAACTGGGAAAAAAAAAACAACACCTCATTTCAAAATGTTTCCTTCTCCATATCCCTGTCAAAACTGAACTTCCCTGTCTGCACACGACTTTATTTCTCAGGGAGCCATTCCCGTCACATAATCTTGGCTCAGAAGCAGGAATGTTATCTGGGATTTTCAATCACATTGGCTAAGGGTGAGTAAAACCCCCTGAGCCTCCTCTGAGTGCATCACACTTGGATCCTCAGGGAATCCACCATGGAAACACCTCAGGGGAGATGCTGCAAATCTCAGTCGTTCACAAATAAAACCGTTTGGAATCTCAGCTGTCTCCAGGCTCCAGCTAAAACCCAGCTGTTAACCCTGGAAATAAACCTCTTGGATGGTTCCAAGCATTATTTATTTACACCAGCTGAGGGAGAACATGCAGCATTTCAGCTCCCAGCCCCGTTCCCACATCCCTCACATTCCCCTGTAGCCATGGAGATGAGCATCGTACCCATGACAACTCCACAGGAGCATCTTGAGCATCTCCAGAGCAGCCCAGTCTCTCCCTGGGCTTCTCCTCGTGCCAGACAACGCCTGGTGGCTTGTTCCTGCTCCCACACAGCCGATGGCAAAGCTGCTCCTCAGCAGCAGCTCCCTTTCCAAGAAAAAAGGGCCTGAGGAGGAGCAGATTTGACACCTAATGCCGGGATATTTGGTGTATAAAGGTCCCTGTGGTACATTTATAAACCACAAGCCTTGACATTGTTGCTTTAGGGGAAAGGAAGGCTTTGGACAAAGTCGTGTCATCCTGGGGCAACATCCCAGCTGGAAGATGCTCCAAAAGGGATGGGGGGGCACATCCCATGGGAAACCATTTAATCCTAAAAATCTGGCCCAATTTCCCTCAACATGCATTTCCCACGCCCAATTTGTCTTTGCTTGTTCTCATTTACACCCAGAGCAAAAGGGGATGAAACCCCACAAAACCCCAGCCCTGGGAACACTTTCCATGGAGGGAGAGGGGAAAATCTGAGTGGAAACATCCTCCCCAGCTCATCTAAGAGGATTTACATGACGATTTTGTGAGCCAGCTGGGTTTAATCATCTCATCCTCACCAAGCATGTGAGTGAGAAACCAGGTCAGGGGAGGTAAAAGCTTGTTTTGTTCTCAGGTGAATAAACAAGGTAAAATCCTGGGCCAAAATTAGATGTGTAAGAGAAAACCATAATTTAAAAAATATTTTAAAATACATTTTTAAAATGTAAAAATAAATTTTAAATTAAAATTCAAACAAATAAAAGAGAAAATTAAAATCAAATTAAAATCAAATTAAAATCAAATAAAAATAAAAATTAAATTAAAAATAAAATAATTTTTAAAATTTAACAATAAATATTTTAATATAAATATTTAAAATAAATATTTAAAATATAAACATTATTAATTATATTATAAATATTTGATAAATATTATAAATATTTTAATATAAATATTTAAAAATAAATATTTAAAAATGAATATTTTAAAAAGAAATTTTAGAAATAAAATATTTTAAAAATATATATTTAAAAAAGTATTTCTCCCTCTCCAACCTGGTCCTTGTTTCAGTCTATTGGTCGACTTAGTTTATTTTTAAATAAAAATCAAGCAATTACCTGCATTTCCTGGGGTTCAGCTTTCTCCAGCTCACCCACAGCCCATTTTCCCACTACGAAAACTGATTTTTCCTGCTCCTTTCCCAACTCGACCCAGCCAGGAATCCACAAGGAGCCCCAAGAACTGACTTCTCCTGTCCTTTTCCCAACTCGACCCAGCCAGGAAGAGCCCAAGGATATTATCCCTGCATCCATCACCCCTCCAAAAGTTGCTCCTGCCTCCGCTTGGGAGCACATTGAAACCCCTCGGCCTGAATTTCCTGAATTCCCACAAGCTGTGGGCTCCCAGCTGAGGAATTCCGGGAGAGGAGCAGTTTCCCGGAGCAGGGGCTGAGCTCACAGGGCTCACTGAGCCCAAACCGGTGTGAGTTCACCCAGCCCGGCTGTGCCCGGGTTATTTCTGACAGGTGACCTCAGCCCGGCCCTCGTGTCACCCCCGGTGGCTCCGAGCCCGGAGAGGGGATTGCAGGGTAAAAATAAACGGGAGAGAAGGAGAGGAGAGCAGAGGAAACCTCCGGTGAGTCACGCCTTGCAAAGCCCGCTCCGAGGAAAGGAAAGCGGGGATGGAAAGGAAAGCGGGGATGGAAAGGAAAGCGGGGATGGAAAGGAAAGCAGGGATGGAAAGGAAAGCAGGGATGGAAAGGAAAGCAGGGATGGAAAGGAAAGCGGGGATGGAAAGGAAAGCGGGGATGGAAAGGAAAGCGGGGATGGAAAGGAAAGCAGGGATGGAAAGGAAAGCGGGGATGGAAAGGAAAGCGGGGATGTTCGGCTCGTCCCGCGGAGGAGCCGCTCGGGGGGAGGCTCAGCTTGGGGGGGATGGCCGGGAAGGAGTTTGCCCTGGAGCTCTGGGGAGGAACAGCGTGTTCCCCCAAACGCTGCCCCGGGTGAGGAACAGGAGGTTTATTGACAGCAAGGATGGGGAGCTGGATGTGGGGATGGCCGGGAAGGAGTTTGTCCTGGAGCTCTGGGGAGGAACAGCGTGTTCCCCCAAACGCTGCCCCGGGTGAGGAACAGGAGGTTTATTGACAGCAAGGATGGGGAGCTGGATCTGGGGATGGATGGAAGGAGTTTGTCCTGGAGCTCTGGGGAGGAACAGCGTGTTCCCCCAAACGCTGCCCTGCGTGAGGAACAGGAGGTTTATTGACAGCAAGGACAGAAGGAGCCCTTCCCGGGCAGGGTTACGGCCTTTTCCCAAACACAGCAGGGATTGTTCGTGTCCTGCTCCCAAGGCACCGGGAAAGGTTATTTTTAATTCCAATGCTGGGCGGAAACTGGAGCAGACACCAAATATCTTCAACAAGTGGGACTGACTGCTCCCATCTCCCACAAATCAACCCAGATGGAGGCTCGAACAGACAAACCTGATTTCTTTTTTTTTTGCGTTTCAAAGCACTTTTATTATCAGTTCTTTTTCCAAAATGAGAAAGTATTTCCAAATAAGCATTTTATTTTATTTTATTTATTTATTAAATCTAATTTATTGTATTTTTAATTTATTTTATTTTATCTTTTTAATTTTTTTTGGTTTTAATTTAATTTTACTTTATTTTATTTTAATAAAAAGCTGTTATTTTGCCTTCTAGCACCCAGGTGATGCTGCCATGCCTGGGAGAGGTCAAAGGCCCATTTCTGGGAGCTGTATCTCAGGCAGGTTCTCTCCCAAAGCCTCAGTGCATCACTGGGAAGGCATCACCCTGAGTCAGGGAGGGGAGGGGAGGGTTCCTCCCATCCTTAAGGAGCTTTTCCTGCCTGGAATAGCAATGAGCAGAGTTATTACACCCCCAATCAGATTGAAGAGCTGGATGGACATTTATAACCTGGTGGAAAGACACTTAATACCCCTCAGATGGACATTTATAACCCCAGGGATGAGCACTTCCAACCCCTATGGATGAGCATTCATAACCCCATGGATTAGCACTTTTAACCCCATGAATGAACATTTATAACCTGATGGGTAAACACTTATAATCCCATAGATGAACATTATTAACCCTACGAATGAAGATTTATAACCCTGTTTATGAACATTTACAACCTGGTGGGTAAACACTTCTAACCCCATGGATGAACACTTATAACCCCACAGATAAACACTTCTAACCCTATGGATGAGCATTTATAACCCCACAGATAAACACTTCTAACCCTATGGATGAGCATTTATAAGCCCATGGATGAACATTTTTAACCCCCTGGATGAACATTTTTAACCCTATGGACAAACATTTTTAAAAAAATGGATGAACATTTATAACCCTATAATGCACATTTATAACCCCGTGGATGCACATTTATAACCCTATAATGAACATTTTTAACCCTATAATGAACATTTATAACCCCATGGATGAACATTTTTAACCCTATAATGAACATTTTTAACCCCATGGATGAACATTTTTAACCCTATAATGAACATTTATAACCCCATGGATGAACATTTTTAACCCTATAATGAACATTTTTAACCCCATGGATGAACATTTTTAACCCTATAATGAACATTTTTAACCCCATGGATGAGCATTTAGAGTCCCTTTAAGACACTGTCCAACAATGAGGAGCAGGAGGGTGTTTGCAGCCCCCAATATTTCATATTCCACTTGCCAGTCCCAAGGAAAAGAAATGAATAATAAATTAACGTGGCTCATCTGCTTCCTCGAGGGTCTGGATTTGTCTTTGAAGCACAACAAGGAAAAGCTTTGCCTTATTTGCTGCTTTCTCCCCCCAAAACCACCTTTAATAACCTCTCCCTGGAGCCTCCCAGCAGCAGGAGGGTGCTGGCAGGGTCCTGGTGCCTGTGAGTCACTTCTGCCCGTGGATCCTGTTCCAAAATGACATCAGTGCTGATGGAAGCAGATCCACACGGAAGGGACAACCCCCCCCACGACTGCAGAGCCACGAGCTGATTCCTTTTTTCCATGAGATCCTTGGCTTTGCAGCAGAGCTGCCTCTGGCCAAGAAGAAAACCCCTCCTGGAAGCAACAGGAGGTGCTGGATGGAAAGTTTGGCTGGATGGATTTTTCCCCTCTGTGGTTCCTCCCCTGGCACGTTCCTCGTGCCCTGACGTGTCTCTGGGATTAGGGAATTGCTGGGACTTCTCCTGCTTTCCATCACAGGTTACACAACCACGGATATCCTGGGAGTGTGTGGATTCAACACCCTGCTCCTGCCAGTTTTTCCTCCTGGCCTGATTTCATCCATGGAAAAGGCTAAAAATTTATATCATCATGGAATCCTGGGATGGTTTGGGTTGGAAAGGACCTCAAAGCCCATCCAGTGCCACCCCCTGCCATGGGCAGGGACACCTCCCACCAGACCAGGTTGCTCCAAGCCCCGTCCAACCTGGCCTTGGACACCTTTTATCCCTTTTTAAATCCTTCTATCTTATTTTTTTCTTTTTACAGGTAAAATTAAGGATGTCAAGAGCAAAGGAGAAACACCACCCACGAGCTGTGTAATCCTGCAGCTGGTGCAGATAAAGACCCTCCTCCACTAAAAATCGGCCAAAAATGACATTTCTCTTCTGTCCTTTCTCCTTCCTGGGCTCTGCAGGGCTGCAGCCCCGGCACAGCTTCACCCCAGGTGTGCAATGAAGCCCTTGCCACCAAAAAAAAAAATGCAAAATACCCTAACAAAACTTCAATGTTTTAACTACACACTGAGATGGGAAAGCAACAGCCTGAGTGGCATCTTTTCTTCTGGCAGGGAAGGAAGTGCCCCCAGTGCTTTCCTTCCCTGGGCTGCCATCACCCCACTCAGTCCCCAAATCACCTTTCCTCTGCAAGGCTCCCACCATCCAGGCAGGAGCCAAATGTTACAGAGACATCTGGATCCCAAGACAAATGAAGGAGTTTTACTTTGAGGAGCCTGTTCTGTGGTGAGGCTGGAAAGTAACCCAAGTTCTGCAAAACACATTCCATTAACTCTCTGAACACAGCACCTATTCCCGATTATTTTTGCATTTGGAGGGTTCAAAGATGTTTCTGGATGAACTCAGTGGGATTTGAGATGGGATGAGCCTGAGCCCAGACTTTTTGCCAGCTCCAGGGAGTGACATTGGGATGGGGTGAGGCTGTGGGACTCCATCCCCGCCTCCAAACCCCACCAGATTACCCCAAAACCCCAGGAAATCCCTCACAGACTCTCACAAGCTGCAGCTGCTTCTCCAAGTAAGCCCAGAGTCATGTGAATAAAAGTGTTTTGTGTGAATTAAAGCCACAAAAAAAAATTTAAAAATCAATGAGGAGCAGTGAAGGAGATGAACCCACCCCCTTTCCCAGCTCACCATTAACCCAAACTCAGCATTTTCCATCCCTTACAAGAAAAACTCATCCCATTAATGATTTCTAAGCTGGCACAGAGCCTGTTGTGTTTCCACCATCCCCCGTGGATGAAGAAGGGCCAAACCTCCAGTGGAGATCGATGCAGCTCCTGCCTTGAAGCTGAGAGAAATTTTACCCTGCTGAGAAGCTAAAAACCCACATGGCCCCATTAAAGAGAAGCCCTGGATACACTGGGCTGGGTGTGTTTAGCCCTGCAACTTCCAGGATAAATTAAAAATTAATTAATAATCCATAGGCTGCTCCTGCTCCATTTGCAGCTGGAATCTAACAGAGTTTCTGTATTTCACCAAACAAGACCAAAACTTCCTTCAAAATATTTTAGTACAGAAAAATCATTATTTTTAGAAGCTGTGGATGGATTAATCCCAAACATCTCATTCCCAGTGCTGTATTTCTTTCCCTTCCTGGCTTGGGATTTTAGACATCCCAGGGAAGAGTATTAGAACCCAAACCAGGGAATCAGGAACCATCTGTGCATTCACACATGGAATAAATATCTCCTGCAGGAGAGAGCCTTGACAGGCTCACACACCTTAATCCTGCCCTGTTATTTGATTTTCTCCTCCAGAAATTAATATCCAGTTCTTCCCAGCACAGCCCAAGCTCCCAGTACAGGCCATTTCCCTACCAGACAGAAATCACTTTAATTTTTTTAACATAATCCAGCCAGATGGATAAACAAGGGAATGGAGCATCAGGATAAAATCCCCTTTACAGCCAGATGTGCTCTGTGGTCCAGGGGTGGGAGCAGTGCTGGGATGGATGTTCCTGGCCCAGCAAAACCTCAGGAGAGGTTTGGCTGCATCAGTGGCTGAGTTAAAATCATAAAATCCTGGAATGTTTTGGGTTGGAAGGGATCTCAAAACCCATCCCATTCCACGGGCAGGGACACCTTCCACTAGCCCAGGTTGCTCCAACCTGGCCCTGGACACTCCCAGGGATCCAGGGGCAGCCACAGCTTCTCTGGCAATTCCAGCCCAGCCTCTCCTCACTCTCACAACCAACAATTCCTTCCCAATATCCCATCCAGCCCTGCTCTCTGGCACTGGGAAGCCATTCCCTGTGTCCTGTCCCTCCATCCCTTGTCCCCAGTCCCTCTCCAGCTCTCCTGGAGCCCCTTCAGGCCCTGGAAGGGGCTCTCAGCTCTCCCTGGAGCCTTCTCCTCTCCAGGTGAACCCCCCCAGCTCTCCCAGCCTGGCTCCAGAGCAGAGGGGCTCCAGCCCTTGGAGCAGCTCCGGGGCCTCCTCTGGACTCGCTCCAGCAGCTCCAAATCCTTCTGAAGTTGGGGATTCCAGGGCTGGAGCAGCTCTGCAGGTGGGGTCTCACCTGAGGGGGCAGAGGGAAGAATCCCCCCAGGATCAGCCCAGGCCTGATGTAAATCAGTCTCAGTGTAATTAATTCCCAGCTTTATTTGCATCTCCCAACCTCCACGCAACCAGCCCAGGTTTCTCTGGACTCCAACTGTTTATTACAGCCCACCTTAACCCTAAAGGATGGGAAAACTCCCCATCCTGCTCTTTAGGTCCCTGTATATTCCAACCACATATTCTTACCCTCTGAAAAAGCCCCAGTTTGCCATGAGCATCCCAGGGAACTTTTAGTTGCCCTCTCTGGTGTTTCCTCCCATTAAATATCAGGATAACTCAACAGAAACTGTGACTGCAGGAGTGAGTTTTCCCCCTCTGGAGTGAGACAAACTCTGGAGGCAGATTTCTCCTTTCTCCCACGAGTCTGAGCCTGTTTTATTTCCTCTCCATCGATCCACAGAACAGCTCCCTGTTTCACAGGATAATGGATAATGGGTTTGGAGCTGCAGCCAGCAAGTGCTGAAAGCATCCTTTCCTTTCCCAGAGAAAGGAAACCGTGAGATTCCCAAACCAGCCCCAAACCTGCTCATCCCGTTGATATTCTTCAACAAACAATCCAAATTCTGTGATTTCCCAAGATTTCCAAACCAGCCCCAAACCCTCATATTTCTTCAATAAAAAGATCCAAGCACTGCGATTTTCCAAGATTTCCAGCCCCACCCTAAATCCTGCTGGCCTCACTGATATTCTTCAATAAACCATCCAAATGCTGCAATATTCCAAGATTTCCAAACCAGGCCCAAACCCTGCTGATCCCATTGATATTTCTTCAATAAACCATTCCAAGATTCCCAAGCAAGCCCCAAATCCTGATATTTCTCCAGCACAAAACCCAAACGCCGCAGTATTCCAGGATTTCCAAACCAGCCCCAAACCCTGGCGTTTCTCCAACAAAACCATTCGAGCCCTGCGATTTCCCAAGGTTTCCCCATCCCTGCTATTTCTCGGAGAAACCATCCAAGAGCTGCGATTTCCCAGGCACTCGTTTGGCCTCCGGCGTTGCTCCCCGCTCCCGGATCGTGCGGGAGGGCTGCTCCGGGGCCAAGCCCAGTTTTGGGGGCTCCGGCCGCGGTATTCCCCGGGGAAGGACGGGGCTGGAGCCCGTGCGGGGCTGGGCTGCGCAGCCCCAGCTCCTCCCTCTCGCTATTTATTCCTCCCCGGAGCTGCTGGGGCTGAATCACCTCGAGCCGAGCAGGGAAGGAGCTCCCGGCCGGTGAGTGCCGGGGAAAAAGGGACGCGGCGGCTCCGGGTGGGATAAACCCAGGGGCGAGGGGGGTTGGAAGGCCGAGCAGCATCGCGGGGATCGGGAGCTGCCTCCTTTCCCTGCCATCGCTGCCTAAAAATAGACATTTCCAGCGTCTCCTTAAGAGCCAGAGCTCGGCTTTGCCCGGTGCTTGTTTACTCGGTGCTTGCTCAGCGCTGATGCCGGCGGGGAATTTTCCCTTGGAGGGTTTTGTCCTTTCCCTCGTCTCCCAGCTGCTCCCCCGTTATTTGGGGGATTAACAGAAAAAAAAAAGGGGAGGGGGGAGGATTTCTAAAACTAGAGGTGACATTTTCAGAGAGCAAACTGCCAGCCTGCAGCCCCCTTTCCCAAAACCCCCGACCTGGAATTTCCATCCCCGACAAGCCGAGACATTCCCAGCATCGCCAGGAGGGTCTGGACACCCCCATTCCCGAGCATCTTCCCACCTCCACCTTCCACACCTCCCGGTGCTTCCTCCCCCACCCTCTCCCTCTCCACGGGCACCTTACCAAGGTTATTTCCACACTTGTTTTGGCACCGGGGTGTTGGTTTTCCCCTCTAAACCCGAAACCTCCTCCTTGCCGACCCTGAGCACGTAATTGCTGCTCGTGATCCCTCCTCGCAGCCTCCATTTTCCACTCCCCCTGTGCCCTGAAGGAGCACAGAATTCCTCCCGTTCTCCAGCACGGAGAGAAACCGCCCCGGTCTAAACCACCTGAATTAATTCCTCGTTTCCCACATCCGCAGAGAGGAGAGGAAGGTTAAACAGAGTCAGGGCAAAATACCTACGAAGCCATTCGATGGCATAATTTAATATCGATATTATGGTCACAGCAGAAATGTTGTTTCCAAGCAGAGGGATCACAGCTCCAAGCCCGGGGAAGCGGCTCCTGGTGCCCATCACCCCCGGGTTTTTGCCAGGGAACCCGTTTGCTCGGGGCGAAGCTCAGAGCTGGTTAATTAGCGCGACGCTAACGAGCCTTTGCCCTGTTTATCAGAGCTCAGCTCTGCGAAGGCAATTAGAGGAGCAGGTCAGAGCTGCTGGGCTGGAACATCCTCCAGGGCTTTACCATAACCTGTTTTCATCCGGGGGCCGATTTTTCCTCCTTGGAACTCACTGTGGGGAGTGATATCTCAAAACAAAAATTAAAAATTGCCATTTTGCTGTCTCCCCCCCCCCCCCATTTCCTGATTTTCACCCAGGTTTTGTTGTTTCTGCCGTGTCTTTCAGCTATTTTTAACCCCCTGATCTCATCCCTGCCCCCAGCGGGTGGGTGAGGAGGCAGCAAACCCACTCCAAAGAGGGTGGTTTGCACCCAGATTTTTCCATGAGCAGGCAGCCCAAGCCTGGAATTCCTCCCCATCACCAGGGACAGGCTTGTGCATCTTCCCTGCTCTTTCGTTTAGGCCTTTTGCAAACGATCCCACCCAAACATAGACGTTTAAAAGGCTTTAAATCAAACGTTTCTTGACATGAGACCAGATTTTAGGGAGTGTGGAGAGAAAAACATCATTATCTGAACCCAAGGAGAGATTAATTTGCTTTTTGTAGCCCATAAAACCATATCTAGGTCGCAACAGAAGAATTTCTGGTTTAAACAGTGGGTTGTTTGGCCTCTTTGGCTGTTAAGGGTGATATCTCAGGAGAGACCATCACCTCCTACTTGCATTAGGGTTATCCCTGGGGAAAGGGGTGAATTTTAAGGAAGTTGGTCCATTAGTTGCTGCAAAAAAAAAACAAAAACATTTAGGACTTATAATTAATTGTTTCTTGCTGTAACATGAGCCAGAAAGCACATCCAAGGGTGCTGTGAAACACCCACCCACACTGAGAATGCTTCTCTCGCCCTACCCAGCATCCTGGCGTGGGATTTTGGGGGATAGCTCAGGCTCAGGAAGGATGGAAAAACTCTTTGCTATGGTGCACTCACATATTAAACACGAGGGGAGCAGCAATTTGGTGCCCTTGGCTTTGCAGGGGGGCATCCAAAGGAATCCTGGAGGTGCTTTCCAAAGGATTTGCAGACCTGGTGTGTGTCATACAGGCTGGATTATACACATAGGGAGAGAAATGGCTCGTTAAATAGGATTTCAGCCTTGCCAGCCCACCAGCTGATGTGGGAGATTCCTGGCATGTCCCTGCAATGCCAGCAGGAAACGCTGAGTAAGGGATAATTGCAAACATGTTAAACTCAAAAAATGTTGGTTTTCACTTCAGGTCTGTTGCACATTAACAGGGATGTGGGCAAAATACGCTGAATTCTGTTCCTTGGGAATATAAAACCTCTGGGGCCGGGCTGGGCGTTGCCTTCCTGGCAGCACTGGGTATGCAAAAGCTTTGGGATTGGGCTGGATCCACTCATTGCATTGATCCTGGCACATCAGAAATCCCGTTTCTGTCATCTGATTAGGCAGAGCAGGTTTGATAAGTGGGGTTTTACCTCCCAGTTAGTTGAAGCGGTTTTTTTTTTTCCAAAAGGTTTTTCTTTCACTGCTTAAAATTGTCGTTACCTGCTGAAAACCCATGGGGGGATATATATGTATAACAAAATAAATATATATATAAAATAAATATATATTTTTGGGGGGAGGATTAATACTTTGGGGGAGAGATAAATATGCATTTAAGTGCAAAGCTGTTTATTCTGCAGCCGGATTTAGGGGGCTGGAGTGTGTTTTAGACGGCGTGGGAGCCAGGGGGTCTCTGCCTCCTGCCCTGACACTCCCTGTCCTCGTGCCCTCAGGTTCCACAGCCATGGCCAGGCTCCTGCTCACCTGCCTCTTGGTGGTCCTGCTCCTCGGCATCTGCACCGACGTCGCCTTCTCCAAGAAGGGCAAAGGCAAACCCGGCGGGGGCACGTGGGGCACGGGGAGCCACCGCCAGCCCAGCTACCCCCGCCAGCCCGGCTACCCCCACAACCCGGGCTACCCCCACAACCCCGGCTACCCACACAACCCCGGCTACCCACACAACCCGGGCTACCCCCACAACCCTGGCTACCCAGGCTGGGGCCAGGGCTACAACCCCTCCAGCGGGGGCAGCTACCACAACCAGAAGCCGTGGAAAGCTCCCAAACCCAAGACCAACTTCAAGCACGTGGCGGGGGCGGCGGCGGCGGGCGCCGTGGTGGGGGGGCTGGGGGGCTACGCCATGGGCAAGGCCATGTCGGGGATGCACTATCGCTTCGACAGCCCCGACGAGTACCGCTGGTGGAACGAGAACTCGGCGCGTTACCCCAACCAGGTGTATTACCGCGACTACGGCGGCTACGTCCCGCAGGACGTCTTCGTGGCCGACTGCTTCAACATCACCGTCACCGAGCACAGCATCGGCCCCGCCGCCAAGAAGAACGCCTCGGACGCGGGGCAGGCCGTGAACCAGACGGAGGTGGAGCTGGAGAACAGGGTGGTGACCAAGGTGATCCGGGAGATGTGCATCCAGCAGTACCGCGAGTACCGCCTGGCCAACGGCATCCGGCTGCACCTCGCCGACGCCTCACTCGCCGCCCTCCTGCTCCTCGTCCTCTTCGCCATGCACTGATGGATCCCGGGATCCCACGGCTTTGAGATGTCACCCGTGGCCCCGTGGGGACCCCCCACCCTCCCCGTTCTTGCTTGCGGTCATCGTCGGTGAAGAGCCCTTGGGGCGCGCGGGCGCTGGCGCTCCCCATCACCTCCTTGGGGTTCACTCCATCAGCTCCCTGGGGTTCACCTCCATCAGCTCCCTGGGGTTCACCTCCATCAGCTCCTTGGGGTTCACCTCCATCAGCTCCTTGGGGTTCACGTCCATCAGCTCCTTGGGGTTCACCTCCATCTGCTCCCTGGGGTTCACCTTCATCACCTCCTTGGGGTTCACCTCCATCAGCTCCTTGGGGTTCACCTCCATCAGCTCCCTGGGGTTCACCTCCATCAGCTCCTTGGGGTTCACCTCCATCAGCTCCTTGGGGTTCACCTCCATCAGCTCCCTGGGGTTCACCTCCATCAGCTCCCTGGGGTTCACCTCCATCACCTCCTTGGGGTTTACCCCCATCGCTTCCTTGGGGTTGTCTCTGGTTTAGGCAACTGAATGAAAATTTCCTTCTCCGCTCCAAACACGTCCCCAGTGAGGCAGGACAGCTGGATGTACCCCAAAAAACATGGCCTTCACCACCTCCTCCTCCTCGGGGCCACCCCGAGAGGGACCAGGCAGAGGGGACCTCTCCTTGGCATCCTTGCAAGAGCATCTCCAAAAATGCCCTTTGCTAATGAGCAGGGTTTTGTTTAACCCCCTTAGTCCCGCTGCCACCCCTTTCCCTGGGGCACCCAAGCACCTCTATCCCCCAGGACAGGGGCAGATATGGGGTTTTCAAGCAACAAGCTGCCAGGTTGCAATTTGAACCCTTTAATCCTAAAAAAAACCCCCTTCCCCATGTACATATTCCCACACCTTTGCATGCTGCAAAACCCTCCTGCAGCAACACACCAAAATAAAGTCATTCTTTATTCCCCCCTCGGTGAGGCTGGAGCGCCGGTCGGTCTTTCTCAGCCTGCCAAAGGCAAAAAGTGCTGCTGAATGCCCCAAAATACCCCCAAAACGGGGTGTTACAGCCTGAGAAAAAGCTATTTTGGATGCTACAGGTGACAAGTCACGCTCATACTCCAGCGCCTTGACCTAGAGGAAGTTAAAATGCAGCCAAAAGGATGCTCAGGGTGGGTCAAGCACTTAGCAAGAGACTTAAATCAGCTGAATCATAGAGTTACAGCACCAGGAAAAACAAGCCTGGGATGCGAGATGCTTCATAAAAACCACACTTGTGAGTAATTTCTGTGGCACGTGGAAGCAGCAGGTGGAATTCTCGCTTCTCATGAGCCGGGTCGTGGGGGACCCGCAGCATCTGCAATGCTTGTTTGACCCAGTTCTATTTAATATCTCGTGTATTTTTTTTTTTTTTTGCAAGGCACTGAATGACACCGTCCTAAATGAGTTGTTTTTTTTGCATCAGTGTAAGCTAAGTGAAGAAATATAAATATATATATATATATATATACACAGACAAATAGAGAGGAATCTTTCGGGGTACCCACTGGAGAAGCAGGGCTTTGAGGTTCCCCGTACTTTGTGATACGCGGATGTTTTGTAAACCCCTGGCGGCGCATGCTCGGGATCTGCAGTTCTGATACTTTTCTAAGTGTTCTGGTACAGATTAAAACAGATAAAGCCAAGATGCACCATCAGCCTCCTTCCTGGAAACAGCTCTGGGCCCATCCCCCAGAGGCAAAAGCTGCATTTTGCATTTTCCAGCCTATGGGAGCCCTTTGTTCCCATTGGACACCAAATTTGGCCTCAATCCCACAATCTCAGCCCAACAGTCTCAGTTAACCCTTCCCCCTCCCCCTGCTCCCACTAATGGTGTCGCTGAAGTCCAACAAAACATTTTCTAATTTCTGTCTAATTCTAATTTCTGTCTAATAAAAGAGTTTTTACATTTGCTGTTTTGGTGGTGTTAAGCCCGACCCAAGCCCTGCTTAATCATGGAATCCTGGAATGCTTTGGGTTGGAAGGGACTTTAAAGCCCATGCAGTTCCAACCCTCTGCCATGGGCAGGGACATCTTCCACTAGACCAGGCTGCTCCAAGCCCTGTCCAGCCTGGCCTTGGACACTCCCAGGGATCCAGGGGCAGCCACAGCTTCTCTGGCAATTCCAGCCCAGCCTCTCCACACCCTCACAGCCAACAATTCCTTCCCAATATCCCATCTATCCCTGCCCTCTGGCAGTGGAAGCCATTCCCTGTGTCCTGTCCCTCCTTCCCTTGTCCTCAGTCCCCCTCCAGCTCCTGGAGCCCCTTCAGGCCCTGGAAGGGGCTCTCAGGTCTCCCTGGAGCCTTCTCCTCTCCAGGGGAACCCCCCCAGCTCTCCCAGCCTGGCTCCAGAGCAGAGGGGCTCCAGCCCTTGGAGCAGCTCCGGGGCCTCCTCTGGACTCGCTCCAGCAGCTCCAAATCCTTCTGGTGTTGGGGATTCCAGGGCTGGAGCAGCTCTGCAGGTGGGGTCTCACCTGAGGGGGCAGAGGGGCAGAATCCCCCCCTGGCCCTGCTGCCCACACTGCGGGGCCAACCCAGGCTCAATAAAATCAGTCTCAGTGCAATTAATTTCCAGCTTTAATTGCATTTTCCAACCACCACACAACCAGAGGACCCATCCCCCAACAGACCTGGCACTGACGAGCTGCAGCCCAGTGGGTGGATGAAAAATCCCCTAAAATAAGGTAGGAAGAAATGCCCACCCCCACGAAAGAGAAGGGAAAAAAATAGAAATCCCCTAAGACAATGGAAAAAAAAAAATCTCTGTTTTCCAAGGTCAGTACATGGATATTTCCAGGAAGGGGCTGGCAGCACCTGCAGAATGAATTCTCCTCAGGAAGGTTTTGACCTCGGTAGCAGCATTAAAAATGCTAATTTTTAACCCAAACCTCCACATCTTTCCTTCCCCCTCCCAGCACAGGGAAGCTGCTCCAGCCCCCCCAAGCAGGGGAAACACCAACACTGGCAGTAATGAGCTCAAAAATAACATTTCCCCCCTTTGCACACTCAGCACCCAATGCTTCTACCCTTCATGGGGGTATTGGGGTTTGGGTGATTATTGGAGCTGTTTTTTGAGGACACTCAAACAGGATATGGGGACATGGTCTGAACCTTTGTGTCCTTTAAGGACAGCTGGATCCAACAACCCTGGAGCCCTCTTGGCCCCCCAGAATGATCTGTTGAACCAGATTAATTAGCTAAATGCTCCAAATCCTGCGTCATGGGCAGGAGCTGTGCTGCAAAGCCAGGATGGGGAGTGTTTATCAGGATGATAATAACTAAATACAAGCCAAATATAAATACAATAACATTTTGAGCGTTGTTTTTTTTTTTTATACTCTCTTCCAATTCTCTCATCACACGGCGTTTGGCACCCCTAATCTCCACAAATAACATTCCCCATCTCCACAGATAAACATCCCTCATCTCCACAAACGAGCGTCTCCCATCCAGACAAGGTAACGGAATGTATTTCTCCTGCAGGAAAAAAATGCGAAAAGAAGAATTTTGGTGCACAGCTGCACAGTTTGAGGAAAGCTGGGGGAGGAATGGTCTGATTTAGAGCCTTGAAACGCAAAGCGAGAGCCCGAACCTCATCCGGGGTGGTTTGAGCCGTGCCCGGATCCGGGGTCGGGATCGCCGGGCGAACAGCTCCATCTCCCGGCCAGCCCCGGGTCCCGCTCCCCCTGGAATCAGCCCTGGAGTGTTTTACAAGGCTGGAGATCCCAAAGGACACTCCAGAAACCTGGCTGAGCTTTCCAGCTCGCTCTGTTTCAGAGCAAAGTGCATGGAAATGCCTTGATGTAACTGCACATCCCGAGGGATCTTGGAGCCTGGGGAGGCTCAGGAGTAGCCCCGCTGTCCCAGCTGCCATACAACCCCAAAATCCTCAGCATGAGGTGATTCATGAGGCTGTTCATGGCTTTTAAGGCTTTTTTCCTGCAGTGCAGGCCTTTACAGGGGTTGGAAATTAAACTGGGTGGGCACAGGAGTGTATCATGGAATCATGGAATGGTTTGCATTGGAAGGGACCTCATCCAGTGCCACCCCCTGCCATGGGCAGGGACACCTTCCACTAGCCCAGGTTGCTCCAAGCCCCGTCCAACTTGGCCTTGGACACTTCCAGGGATCCAGGGGCAGCCACAGCTTCTCTGGCAATTCCAGCCCAGCCCCTCACCACCCTCACAACCAACAATTCCTTCCCAATATCCCATCTATCCCTGCCCTCTGGCACTGGGAAGCCATTCCCCCTTGTCCTGTCACTCCACGTCCTTGTAGAAAGTCCTTCTTGTGTAAAAATTATCCATCCTCAGGCATTGCATGCCGAGAAAAAGGAGAGAAAAAGCAAGAAAAATTTGGGAATGTCATAATTTAGGAAGTTCAGGATCATCCCTGAAGCATTTCTGAGCTCAGGACTGTGAGCAGAGGATGCTCATGATGGGATGTGGACATTGAAGCATAACCTGGGTCTGGATGCAAAATTGATGCTGGAAAAATGCAAATCTAAGCTGTGGCTGGAGGTTCTGCCGGGGTTGTTGTGTATTTTAAGCAAGAACATTGAAAAAAATAACCCCTCAGTGCATTATAGGAATGGATGGGTTTGTCCAGCCTAAAAGCTGTTCCTAAGCCAGGGGTTACAGTGATTTGGACAAGGTCATGGGCCTTGCATACATTCCCTGCTCCAGAATGCTGTTGAATCCCTCAGGAGCCAAATGACTTCTGTAAAATTTAAGAAAATGTTGTAAAGGAGCCCCAAAAATCAACGTCCATCAGCCAGGGCTCTTTCCACTCCTTGACAGAGGTGAGAGCTGACTGACCTGAGGAGGAGATAAGGATGTTTATACCCCCAAAACATACCAATTCCAAGGAGAGGTGACGCTCTCACAAACATCCATGCTCAAAAATCTTTCAGTGAGGACTTACCTGCTGGAGGATGGGGGTTATACCTGCCCACAAACTTCTTTGGGATTCCAAATTTTTCACTTAGTACCTCCTTATTTTCTTTTCTCGCAGCAGTGGTTGAGCTGCTCAGCTAAACCAGGATTTAGGGAAGGTTTAAGCACCCAGGACAGGGATCAGAGAAGAAATTGCAGCCGCTGGAGGGCAAAACATCCCTCCCTGCTCCTTTTAAGCTCTTTCAAGGGAGGATTTGCATCCTCTCTGCCAAACACCTGAGAGAGGGACAGTCCCAGATCCGTGTGTGTTTTGGGCAGAAGATGCTAAAGATCGGGATATTAAAGATTGGGACTGAGTATGTGAAAGCCCGAGAGACGGGACCGAGGGGGGTTTATCTCCAGGCACCACCTTCACCCACCCCACCCCCCCCCCGCAGCATCCCTTGGAGATGTGGCTCTTCCTGGAGTTGTTCCGGGTGCTAAAGACAAAGGATTTGGTTAAAAACAGAGGATGTTTCAAGGCCAAACTTTATTGCAAGGCAGAGGGGTCCATTTCCAAACCCCACATCCCCCCTCCCCACAAGTCCCAGCGCTCTTTCGGGGGGAAAGGAGCGATTTCTTTGGGAAAGCAGTGCCATGGGAAACCAGAGCCGAGCGCTGGCGGGGCCGCTCCAGCATCGCTCCAGGCGCAGGTATCCCCAGGTCCTTGCAGGGCTGGGTTTGCTCGTGTAGGTGCCTGCACAGACGGGGGTTTCCAGGATCCATCCAGCTCCCAGATGTCCTCGTGAGCACCGGGATGGCTGCCCAGCTCCGGGGAGAAGGGACACTGAGGCAGCCGCGGAGCATCTCTTCCACCTCCCCCAAGCCACATCTAATCTCCCAGGAAAGTTATCCACTAAGAAATCCCGGCGGGCCGGGCCGGCCGGGGGTCCCGAGGTGCCCTCGCCGCGCTCAGCGCTGCAGCCCGTGGCTCGCGAAGCAGGCGGTGAATGCCAAGAGCAGGGCGAGGCCGATGCCGCCGCGGTCCCGGGGGGCTCGGCTGGGGGGTCCCCGCTTGCCCCCCACGTCCGGCCAACTGGCGGCGTGGAAGCCGCCCGCGGGCGGGGGCTGCCGGGCCGCGGGGATGCCGTGACCGAGGCGGGACGGGCGCGGCCGCCCCAGCAGCCCCATCCCGTAGCCCGCGGCGGCCCCGGCCGCGATGGCTCCGGCCACCTTGGAGCCGCGCCCGGGGGTGCCCCCGCCGCGGGACACGGCGCGGAAGCCCCCGCGGAGCCCCCCGGCCCCGCCGCCGCCGCGACCCCCGGCTCTGCCGCCGCCCCCGCGGCGACCGCCGGCCACGTCGCTGAAGAGGGCGAGGAGCAGCATCGCCACCCAGCACCAGCCGTCCAGGGGCCTCATCCTGCCCCACCTGCGAGAGGGGCACAAGGAGGGACGGTGAGCGCGGGGAGATCGCCCGGAGCAGCCCCCGGGCCCGACGGGTCTCGCTCCGAGGCGGTCGCGGGGATCCCGGTCCCCAAAGGGGCTGCAGGGATCCCGACCCGAGGGGTTCGCAGGGATCCCGACCCGAGGGGTTCGCAGGGATCCCGACCCGAGGGGTTCGCAGGGATCCCGACCCAAGGGGTTCGCAGGGATCCCGACCCGAGGGGTTCGCAAGGATCCCGGCTCCCAAAGGGGCTGCAGGGATCCCGACCCGAGGGGTTTGCAGGGATCCCGACCCGAGGGGTTCGCAGGGATCCCCGCTCCGAGTCGTGCCCGGTTCACAGGGATTCCACTCCGAGGGTTCACGGGGATCTCGGCTCCCAAAGGGGTAGCAGGAATCCCGCTCTGAGGGGTTTAGAGGGATCCCGCTCGGAAGGGTTCACAGGGATCCCGCTCCGAGGGATTTGCAGGGCTCCCGTCACCAGGGGCTCGCGGGGATCCCGCTCCCGGAGTTTCTCGGGGATCCCGGCTCCGAGGGGGTCGCGGGGTTTTCCTCAGTCTTGGGCCAACTTACTTATAATATTGTTGATGTATAAATTTTTATACATTTTATATCCCTATATATTTTATATATTATGTATTTTTATTTATATATAAACATGTAATTTTTAGATATCTTATCTATATGTAATTTATCTATTTATCTATATGTTTATCCATTTTATCTATTTATATATTATATTTATTATATATTATAATATTATTACGTATCACATATTATAAAATTGCAATATATGTTGCAAGCGCTGATTCAAAGCTGAAGTGGAGCTCGAGAAAGCGAAATGCATGACTTTTTGGCCCAACTGGAAGCAAAATACAGGAATAATGCTAAGAGTGGAGGAAAGAAACCTGCAGCCAAGAGAAGAAAAGCATAAGGCTGAAACACTAGGTTTCATTTTGTATGGAAACGTGGGTTTGGGAGAATTTCGGATTTTATGTATTCATATATATATATACACGTGTGTAATATTTATATATTTATATAATTATATATTCATATATTTATATATGAATATATATGTATATAACTTCGTGGTTTATGTATTTATATATAAATATAAATACACATAGTATATTACTATATAAAATATATAGTATAAATATAATCTATAATACATAATATACTAACCAATATATATTATACACTAAATTATGTTATCATATTATATATAGTATACAACATGTATTTTATATTTATATTTTATATATTTATATTTAGACATAAACCAATAAATATATTTATATATACTTTATGTTAAGTACACTATATTTATATAGTGTATATATTTATATATTACTATATAAAATATATAGTATAAATATAATCTATAATACATAATATACTAACCAATATATATTATATACTAAATTATGTGTTATATATTATATATTATATTATCTGTCGTATTTAATATATATTTTATATTTATATTTTATATATTTATATTCATATATAAACCAATATATACATTTATATATACTTTATGTTGATTTAAGTACACTATATTTACATAGTGTATATATATATATTACTATATAAAATATAGCGAAGCCTAGCCATGATGATATAAAATATATAGTATAAATATAATCTATAATACATAATATACTAACCAATATATATTATATACTAGATTATGTGTTATATATTATATATTATCCATAGTATTTAATATATATTTTATATTTATATTTTATATATTTATATTTATATATAAACCAATATATACATTTATATATACTTTATGTTGATTTAAGTACACTATATTTATATAGTGTATATATATATATATATTACTATATAAAATATATAGTATAAATATAATCTATAATACATAATATACTAACCAATATATATTATATACTAAATTATGTGTTATATATTATATATTATATTATCTATAGTATATAATATATATTTTATATTTATATTTTATATATTTATATTTTTATATAAACCAATATATACATTTATATATACTTTATGTTGATTTAAGTACACTATACATAGTTAATACACAACTTCTAGTGGAAGGTGTCCCTGCCCCTGGCAGGGGGTTGGACTAGATGGTCTTTAAGGGCCCTCCCAACCCAACCCATTGCACGATTTGATGTATTGTTGTGCGTATTTCCCCTAGTCCATATATTTAACGAACAGGGAGGTGGGCGCCGTGGTGCAAACAAACACTCCCGACTTTCCCACCCCATTCTCACCTTTGTTCTCCCCCCCGCAAACCCCGCGATCCCCCCGCCCCGCAGCCCCCGCAGCCGCCGGCTGAGCAAAGAGCCCCATTGTGGGGAAGCTGCTGAGCCATCGCGGCCCCAAAGGCGGCCCGAAAGCGGCCGGAGCCGCGCTGACAAAAGCCTTTTGAAAAGGCAGAGCCCCCCTGGCCGCACGCCCCGGCCGCGGCTTCCCTGTGTCAGCGATTCCCTGCCCTGCTGGAAGGTGCCAGGCCTGACCACCCCCCGGACCCAGCGCTCCAAACAGTAATATCTGCCTTGATTAACTGAATTTGCCTCCTTTCGCTGCCCTGCTCCTCCAGCCAAAGCGTTGCTTTAAGGAAAGCCCGGAGAAGTGTCCCCTCTCCAGCTGTTTGCAGCTGCCTCACTGCTGGAAACACCACAGAACCGGGCAGCAAACCCCCGACAATTACATACATGGATTTTTCCCTTCCTACTTTCCCTCTCTCTTTATTTCCCCGAATAATATATATATATATATATATATATAATATATATATATCTCCATACTTAGAGGTCACCAAGCAGGGAAAATCCGCCGGCTCCCCATCCCAACATCCAGCTCAGGTGTGGGCTAAACCCCTCCACTTTCCGCCTCGCTCTCTGCCCAATTCCTTCCCTTTTGCCCCCACTCCGTGCCGAGGGTGCCGCCCTTACCCGTGCCCCCGGTGCTGTGCCGGTGATGGCTCTTCCCGTCTGTGCCCGCCGGGCTCGGCTCCCACCGGACTTTTCCCGGCGGATAAACGGGGCCAACGTCACTGGGGAGGGATAATTGGGCTTCAATGGGCTGGAAAACGCCGGGCCAGCGGCTTCGGGGAGGCAGCAAAGCGTGGCTGGGATGACCTGGGGGGTGCAGGAGGACAAAAAAAATTCAATCCATCGGGAGTTTTACCTTGTGGAAGAGAAATACCCAGAGGATGGAGCTCGCCGACCGTGGTGCATGTGGATAAATAGGGATAAATAGTCTCTGAAGGCTGGAAGGGCCCTAAACCAGTCCAATATTACCCCCAAATCCTCCAGCAATGTAGTTGTGAGTCTCCAAATCTGCAGGGCAGGACCATTTCTCCTTGGGAAGCTTCTCCACTGGGACTCAGGCAGGTTTTGCTCTTCTCCCTCATCACTCCCAGCCCCCATGGAACCCATTCCCAAGGTATTTCTATCCACGGATTGCTTTATTTTTGACAAACCAGGCTCCAACTCAGGGGTTTTATTCTGCATTAAGTTGCTACATATTTTATTTTCTTGTTAATCCACGCAGCAATGCCACAATCATCCTTCAAACACATAAAAGGCTCCTCTCGCTGTACAACACTTTCCTGAACACGTGTTAGAGGTGGAAAAGGTACCATTAACACTTAAAAAAAAAAAAATTACAAAGATACATTGCAAAAACTCAAAGGGAGGGAGAAAGTCAGAGTTTTAGTTCACATCGAGGTATAAAATTGATATTGCTGGTTTAGCCTGGGAGGAAAGAGGTTTTTCCAGGTGATGGTGGTAACAGTGCCAGTCTGGTTTCACCAGGATAATGTGCTGGCACCGCTGGAAGATGGATCTGGAAAATAAAACCCTCTTTATTTCTGCCTCCTCCTCCTCCTCCTGTCTCCCTCCCTTTCCATCCAGCATCCCTTGAGATGCCCCCAACTATCCCTGCGAGTGCTATTTGGCATTTACAGCTACCAGAGAGGTTTGACATCACGATTTCCTTAAAAATCCCTAATATTAGTGCAAATTAGAAAGGGGGAGGGAGGGGGTGACGCCACCGGATGCAGGTTTAGGGAACGTGTGGGAAAATGCCGTTTACTCCTGTGCTGTAAATCCACCAGGTCAGGGTTAAACCCCCCAAAATCTCAGTCAACACTCTGGATTTACAACAACTTTCCCATCACCCGCGAATTATTGCAATAGAAATGTGCTTTTCTTAAGGGGGAAAAAAAAAAAAAAGAAAAAAAAAGAGGAATTATAACTGTTGGTGCTCTCCTGCCACCGAGCAGCGGGTCCTCCGTGCGGGTGTCCCCAGACTCAGCCCCAAATTCCTGCTCTGGAACACCTGTAGCCCTCATTGTGCTGCTCATGGATTTCCTCTCTCTCTCTCTTTTTTTTTTTTCCCCCCTGTTTTTCCCTGTGTTTTCCAGGGATTTGAGGTTTTGGCTGAAGCTGCCACCAGCCAGAGCCTTGCTGGGAAGAGCCCCACGTGCCGAGGAGGAACCTCCCGAGGACGCTGCGCAGGTGAAGGCACGGGAGGATGGGCTGGCTCAGAGCTGGAGCGATCCAGGTGGACACCGGGAATGTTCTGGGAATGCTGGGGCTTTGGGATTCGGTACAGTACATCCTACAGGCACATGGCTCTGGTGAAGGGTCTCACATCGCAGTCGGACCTTCCGAGATCTCCTCCAGCCTCTGCTTGATCATCACCCGGAGGATGGTGTACCTGGAGAGGCACAGGACAAGGGGAAGAGGAATTTTCAGCACCGAGCTGGCCAAGAAAACCCTGGAATGACGCAAACCCCAATGGCTCTTGCCCACATCAGGGGTGCAGGGCTGCACAAAGGAATTTCTGGGACCAAACAGCCCCCCAGCAATGCCCTTCCCTCTCACATCCCCCCTCGGTGCCACCAGCCCGACGTACTTTTGCATCAGCTTCTTCACTTCACGATCCTCCTCCTCCTCCAGCTTCTGGATGAAGCTCCTGAGGATGGGCATCTCAAACTTGATGTACTGAGCGACCTGGATGGGAGGGAAACGGCAAGAAAGGTGATGAAGAGGGAGATGAACCGACCCTGCGAGGCCGAAGGCAGCGTCCTCTCCCTGGATTTTAGTCAAGGATTCCCCAGTTTTTGCAAGAATCCTAAAAAAAAGGGATGTTTCCTCTGCTCAGTGTGAACATTAACTTGTGCAAATGAGTAAGTGCTGAATAATTATTGGGAAAATCTCTCCCCCCTCTCCATTTATTAATTAATTAATTTATTTTTATTTATCTATTTTAATTTACCCACTGGCTGGAAGACGTGGCTCGATCAGTCAGAGCCCTGAGCATCCCCAGCGTCGCAGAGAGCCGATTTAAGCCCAAATATACCCCAAAAGTGCCTCGTTTGAGCTCGGATTTCGGAGCAGAGCAGCCCTGGGAAGCCGGCAGATGGCACAGTGGAGCTTTCCCGGTTGGAAAAACATCAATTCCGCACAGGCTGCGCTGAAATCGCTCTCCCGTGAGCAGATTCGGGATGACACAATAGGGCCGGGGGCGTTGGCTCTGGGTTGGAATTGGAAGCTGCTCTATGAGCACAAAACGAGGCTTTTCCCATAAAATGGGGAGTTTTCACGGCAAGATGCGGGAGCAAAGCAATTCCTGCAGTCCCAGCACATGGAGACATCCATTCATCGGGAGGAAATTCTTCCCTGGAAGGGTGGTCACAAGCTGGGATGGAATTCCCGGAGAAGATGTGGCTGCCCCTGGATCCCTGGAAGTGTCCAAGGGCAGAGCAACCTGGTCTGGTGGAAGGTGTCCCTGCCTATGGCAGGGGGTGGAATGGGATGAGCTTTAAGGTCTCTCCAACCTAAACCATTCCATGATTCCATGATTCTATGAGAAGGCAGCAGACCCAGCCTGCCTGCAATCTCCTCAACCCCAAAACACAGCCCTTCCTAAGAAAAAAAATCCAGTGATGTCAATGTTGGAGCAAGTCCAGAGGAGGCCCCGGAGCTGCTCCAAGGGCTGGAACCCCTCTGCTCTGGAACCAGGCTGGGAGAGCTGGGGGGGTTCCCCTGGAGAGGAGAAGGCTCCAGGGAGACCTGAGAGCCCTTTCCAGGGTCTAAAGGGGCTCCAGAGCTGGAGAGGGACTTGGGATAAGGGATGGAGGGACAGGACAAGGGGGAATGGCTTCCCAGTGCCAGAGGGCAGGGTTGGATGGGATATTGGGAAGGAATTGTTGGCTGTGAGAGTGGGGAGGGGCTGGGCTGGAATTGCCAGAGAAGCTGTGGCTGCCCCTGGATCCCTGGGGGTGTCCAAGGCCAGGTTGGACAGGGCTTGGAGCAGCCTGGTCTAGTGGAAGGTGTCCCTGCCCATGGCAGGGGGTGGATGGGCTTTAAAGTCCCTTCCAACCCAAACCACTCCATGACTCCGTGATCCCCCAGTTTTCCCAAAACCCCCCAGGGGCGACAACCCCCCCGTGCCGGCTCACTCACGTCGTAGGTGACCTCCTCCACCTGGTCCTTCTCCATGAGGAAAACCTTGGAGACCTGCTCGCAGGGGCCCTGCAGCACACGGGCGAGCAGGGGGTAGTCGCTGCCCCGCAGCTTCTGCTTCTCTGCAAGGCCAAAACCCCGGGGTTGGGCCCGGCACTCGGGGGGCACTGCCCAGGACAAGGGGGGCACTGCCTGGGACACGGGGGCACTGCCCAGGATATGGGGGCACTGCCCAGGACATGGGGGCACTGCCTGGGACATGGGGGCACTGCCCAGGACATGGGGGCACTGCCCAGGACAGGGGGGGCACTGCCCAGGACATGGGGGCACTGCCCGGGACATGGGGGCACTGCCCAGGACAAGGGGGGCACTGCCCAGAACAGGGGGGGCACTGCCCAGGACATGGGGGCACTGCCTGGGACAGAGGGGGCACTGTCTGGGACACGAGGGCACTGCCCAGGACATGGGGTCACTGCCCAGGACAGGGGGGCACTGCCCAGGACATGGGGGCACTGCCCAGGACATGGGGGGCACTGCCCAGGACATGGGGGGGCACTGCCCAGGACATGGGGGCACTGCCCAGGACATGGGGGCACTGCCCAGGACAAGGGGGGCACTGCCCAGGACATGGGGGCACTGCCCAGGACATGGGGGGCACTGCCCAGGACATGGGGGCACTGCCCAGGACAAGGGGGGCACTGCCCAGGACAGGGGGGCACTGCCCAGCACTCAGGGGGTACTGCCCAGGACATGGGGGGCACTGCCCAGGACATGGGGGGCACTGCCCAGGACAAGGGGGGCACTGCCTGGGACACGGGGGCACTGCCCAGCACTCAGGGGGCACTGCTCAGGACACGGGGGGCACTGCCTGGGACACGGGGGGCACTGCCCAGCACTCGGGGCACTGCCTGACTGAACCAGGGTGGCACCGGGGAGAATTTGGGCCACTCACCTCCGCTGGTGTGGACGATGTACAGAGCAAACTCCTCCGCCGAGTTTTCGATCTGGGGACACACAAATCACTGTCAAATGTCCAGGTTTTACCCCAGGCCTTCCAAGGAATTATAAACAAACCCCACTATTTTGCTGTGCTGTTGTATTTTATGTATAAATCTGTTTATATATAAATACATGTTATATGTAATTAATGAAATATATAAAATATTTATACATTAATACAATGAATTAATTACAGCAGGAAACAAATTAATACAGTATTTTAATGTAACATTGTATATAACTGCATATATGTCAGACATTTTTATATATATACATAGATAAATACATATATATAATTATTAAAATTAATATAATGATATATAGTGTGTGTTATATATACTAATATACTAATATAAATGTTATATATATAGTATATATACTATACCATATATAGTATATACAGTATATATATAATGTCTATATATATAATGTCCATATATATACTATATATATGTATATATAGTGTATATATATATACAGTATATATATAGTACATATATAGTATATATAGTGTATATGTATATATGTATGTATATACTATACATATAAATACTAATATACTATACATAATACATATAACATATAATATACTACATATAATATAGTATACACAATATACTATATATAATTGATATAATATTATATACTACATAATTATTATAATTAAAATATTTAAAATATATAAATATATTTACAAATAGATTTATTTGTAAATATATATTCATATATAGATCAATATCTTAAAATTATTATAATCAATATAATGTTATATAATGTTAAATATTATATAGCATATATGATATATAATATATTTAATATAATGAAAATATTTTAAAAATACATATTTTATATCCGTAAAATCCCCACGCAGAGCAATCCAGGAGCCTCGGGGGGGACAGTGAACGCACCTTGAATTTGTTGAGCAGCAGTTTGAGGACCTGGGGGGTGGTCATGGTGCTGTTGATGCGCACGTTGGTGACGGAGCCGTAGGCTGGAGTGAACACGGACGTCTGCGGGACACGAATCGCGGTGAAACCCCTCCCTGGGGCTGCCCCGCTCCGCCGGGCCGGGCTGTGGGGCCGGGCTGTGGGGCTGTGGGGCCGGACTGTGGGGCCGGGATGTGGGGCTGTGGGGCAGGGATGTGGGGCCGGGCTGTGGGGCTGTGGGGTTGGGCTGTGGGGCTGTGGGGCTGTGGGGTCGGGCTGTGTGCCGGGATGTGGGGCCGGGATTTGGGGCCGGGCTGTGGGCTTGTGTGGCTGGGCGGGGGGCCGGGATGTGGTGGGCGGATGTGGGGCTGTGGGGGCAGGGATGTGGGGCCGGGCTGTGGAGCTGTGGGGCCGGGCTATGGGGCCGGGTTGTGGGGCTGTGGGGCTGTGGGGCTGGGATGTGGGGCCGGGCTGTGGGGCCGGGCTGTGTGGTTTGGCTGTGGAGCTGTGGGGCCGGGCTGTGGGGCTGTGGGGCCGGGCTGTGGGTCCGGGCTCACCTTGTGGTTGTAGAAGTGCCCGTTGATGGAGAAGCGGTGCCGGCGGATCCGCCGCTGCTCCCCGGCCGTCCGGGCGCTGCCGCGGGGCCGCACCCCGACATCGCTCCGCGTCCGCATCAGCTGCGGGGCCTCCTCGGCCGCGGGCCTGGGGGCTGGGAGACATCCCGGGCAGCCGGCTGAGCACCCCCGGGCCCGCTCCGACACTCCCGGAGTGCCTGGACACCGCCCCGGGCACAGGGAGGGATCGCTGGGTGTCTGAGCCGGGCCGGGAGCGGGATCCGTGACCCCTGGGGGTCCCTTCCCACTGAGGATAGTCTGTGATTCCAGAATCTTTCTGCTGCTGAGAGTCTTCCCACGGATGCAGAAATCCCCATCCCAGGAACCCAGCCCTATAAACTTCCCAAGAACCCAGCTCTACAGACATCCCAGCACACATTGAACCCCCCAGTTTAAACCACAGCAACTGGTTTATTCTCCCCCAGCTCCTGAAGGAGGTGATTGATTCCTGAATCTTCCTGCTGCTGGGAGTCCCCCCAAGGGTGCAGAAATCCCCATCCCAGGAACCCAGCCCTATAAACTTCCCAGAACACATTTAACCCCCCAGTTTAAAGCACAGCAACTGGTTTATTCTCCTCCAGCTCCTGAAGGAGGTGATTAATTCACAATTAACTGCCTAAATCCGTCCTGTTACCTGGCTAAAACCTCTTCTCCTGGGAGCTTGAGCATCTTCCCTGCCTTTTCCATAGTTTAACTTTCTCTTTTCTCCCTCCCTTTAATGAGAACAGGCAAACAAGGGCAGTGCCTCAGATCTCTGCATGAAAACTGGCCTGGATCCAAATTATTATAAACCAGCTCTTCATCCATTTTTAATGAACCTCTTGGGCTCCAGCTTTGGATGTTTTAATTCAAAGCATGTCTGCAGCAGGGAAAAATCTCTGGGACACGCTGCTCCAGATGCACACACGGTGACTAAGCACTCCTGAGGAGCCAGGAACGCACACTGGGAGCTGAGTTTTACTGGATTTTAGGGAAAAATGTAATACAAGGCTTTTTTATGTGCTGGCAAATTAAGGTCATAAGGCTGAGAGAGCTGCTGGGCAATTGCAGTGGGGTGATGTGGGGTGGCAATCACCCAGGAAAGCTTTGATTAAAGGAGGAAAAGCATCATGAGTGGGAAGATCAAAAAGAAAAAAGGGAAAAAGCTGGAGGATCGGGGATGAGGGTTCATGGATCAGCGAGTTTTGCAAGGGCTCAGCTCCTCCCTGATGTGGGATGTGGATGAGCACCTCAAAGTCAAAAGGATGAGTTGGTTCTTCTCTACCGCCTGTCAAAAATTACCCCCAAAAGCCAGAACATCAGAACGCCCGGAATGAGTGAGGAAAATGCCTGAAGCAGGTTTTTCCCTGTGGGAATTCCAGTTTGTGTCCCGTTCCTCGCTGTCCCTGCTCAGAACAAGGGGTTAATGAAGCGCTGGCCGAGCTCTTCCCCCTCCACAGAGGAAAAACCAGGGAGGGGACAAACACTTTGCAGCTCTGTTGACTTCCCCTGGTAACGGCGCTTCCCAATGCTCCCATTCCCAGTGCTCCCATTCTTCTTCCCCAGGAGCGGAGCCTCCGGGAAGGGGAAGCGCTGACATCCTTTTCCCTGCTATCCCACGGGGCTCTTTGCTCCATCCCCCCGATTTCTTTCCAAGCTCTTCTCCACCACATCCCACTGAGCAAAAACCCTTGGGAATCGTGGAATCATTTAGGTAGGAAAAAAAATCTTTAAATCATTGAGTTTTGGGCCATATGGGGCTAAGATTAAACAAAATAAACAGAAGTTCTTTGGAAGTGGCTTAAAGGAACCTGGAGCAGGACGGGAAACAGTCTGGAGTTAAAACCAAGCCTGGTTTGTATTTTCTCAAGTTAAACTGAGGCAGCTGCTCCCAAGCTCCTGGATAAATCCAGGTGGATCCAAGCCCGGCTCACCTGTGCCATTCCCGGGAGCCTCCGTGTTGGGTGTGGCCTCTGCATCCGTCACCTGGATGTCGGGCAGGGTGCTGGGCTTCAGCACGGACCTGGCAGTGGGCAAAGGTGAGGGGGGGGCCCTGTCAGCGTGTGGCTGCAGAGGGAATGATAATCCAGGGAATCTCCACCCTCCCTGAGCTTCCCACCTGGGAAGCTGCCTGTTCTCCCTGTGGATTTAGCAGGTAACCAGCCCTGCAGGGTCACAGCACGGGCTGGTTGCAATATAAATCCTGAATCCTATCCTGCCCCACTCCCAAAAAATCCTTGGAGGGTGTTATCCCAACTGCCCTCTTCCCAGGAAGGCATGCTGAGGTGCCAAACGGTATTTTCCTGACTCCAGCACAGGGAAAGCTGAACCTGACCCTTCTTTCCCTTGGGAGATGTCTACAAAATCAGGGAAAAAGCAGGAAGACCCTCCCCCTCTGCACAGACACAGCAAATCCCAGCTCTGCTGCTTTCCAGGATCCCCCGGGATCACTGGGACCAGAGCAGCAGCCAGCACGGAATTAGGGATGGGAGTGAGAACCAGGTGGGATCTGGGGGGATTCCTGCAGGAAAAGAGGGGTCCTGAAGGGGAGTCCCTGCAAAGGGGGGGCTGCAAGAGCAGGGGCTGCAAAAGGGGGGTGTTGGCAGAGGGGTTACAAAAGGGGGAATGTTTGCAAAAAGTGGGACAGAAAGGAGGGGTCTCATCAAAAAGGGGGGTTTAGCAAAAATTAGGGGTTTGCAAAAGAGGGGGGTCTTCGCAAGGGGGGAGTTTTCGAAGGGGGGGTTGCAAAAAGGGGGGGGGGTTGTTTCTTTTTTAAACAAAAGGAGGGGTCTTAGCAAAGGAGGGGGTCCTTTGCAAAAAAGGGGGGATTGTAGAAGGGGGGTTAAAAAAGGGGGTTTCATCAAAAGAGGGAGGTCTTTGAAAAAAGGGAGCATTGCAAAAAGGGGGATTTTGGCAGAAGGGGGTGTTTGCAAAAGAGAGTTTGAAAAAAAAGGGGTGCAAAAAGTGGTAGATTTGCAAAAAAGTGGGGGTTGTAAAAAGGGAGGAGCTGAAAAATGGGTTTTTTTTTTCCTTTTGAAACTAAATGGGGGATCTTGGTAAAAGAGAGGGGGTCTTTGCAAAAAGAGGGGTGCAAAAAAAAGGGGGTGTAAAAAGGGCATTCAGTAAAAGAAGGGGTTTTTAAAAAAAGAGGGGGTGAGAAAAGTGGGAGATTTGCAAAAAAGGGTGGTTTGTAAAAAGGGGGGTGCAAAAAGGAGGATTTAAGTAAAAGAGGGGAGTCTGAAAAAAGGGGAGGTTGCAAAAAGGGGGGTTTTAGCAAAGGGGGGTGTCTGCAAAAGAGGGGTCGTAGCAGAAGGGGGAGCTTTACGAAAGGGGAGTTCTGCAAAATGGGGGGTGCAAAAGAGGGAGGTCTTTGCAAAAGGGAGGTCAAAAAAATTGGGGGTCTTTGTAAAGGGGGGGGACTTTTCAAAGCAAACCCCCCCTCCTTTATTTCTGACTTGGCTCCTTGCAGGTGTTGCCCAGAGACAGCAAAAGGGGGTGAACCAGCGAATCCCGACAGCCCTGAGGGGGTTTTTGGGGGTGATCTTGGGGTGTTGTTGTCTCCCCCAGCCCCAGCTCACCCGTGGGCTCCCAGGTTGCAGCCGGAGTGCCAGGAGGAGGAGGAGGGGGGCGGGCGGATGCGCTGGTTGTCGTCCTGCATCTGGAGGCGGATCGGGCGCCGCAGCCCCCAGGAGATGTTCAGCAGCCCCTCCACGATGAGCTCCCCTTCCTCCTGCATCCCAAAAAACACCCAGGAACGTGGCATTGGAATTTATGAACTTTAAGTCCCCTTCACGCCCAAACCATTCAGTGATTCTGCGATTAAAAGGCGTTTTTTGGACCCCCCAAATCCACCCAGTCTCACCCTGGGAAGGCCGTGGGGCAGATCCTCCTGGAAACTCTGAGAAGGCACGTGGAAAATAAGGATTGGTGACAGCCAGCATGGCTTCCCTGGGACAAATCATGCCTGGAAAACTTGGTGGCCTTCCAGGATGAGGCTACAGCACTGGGGGGTGAGGGAAGGGCAGCATTTACCTGGGCTTGGGCAAAGCATTTGACAGGGAATCATGACATGGAATCGTGGGATGGTTTGGTTTGGAAGGGACCTTAAAGACCAGTCAGGGAATTCCTTCTCCATTCAACAAATCCAGTCTCTCCAGTTTAGAGAGAAGATCCAAGGCCAGGTTGGACGGGGCTTGGAGCAACCTGGGCCTGTGGAAGGTGTCCCTGCCCATGGCAGGGGGTGGCACTGGATGGGCTTTGAGGTCCCTCCCAGCCCAAACCATTCCACGATTCCATGACTCCCTAAGCCCGAACCAAGCCCAGTTCCCTTGGTTTCCCTCTGCCTGGGCCGTTCTCACCTCCCGGTGCCGCAGCTGCAGGTTCTGCCCTTCGTAGTAGATGTTGTAGGTCTTCAGGTGCAGGAGCAGCTCATTTCTGGGGGAAAAAACGTGGGAAAGATGCTGAGAAGAGGTTTGGAGGAAGGAGAGGAGATGCTGCAGGCACCACCCACTGACTCCTGAGCTGGATGGGGAGGGAATTTTGAGGATCTGGGAGAAAGCAGGGATTGCTTTCCTGGTTGAAGAACCTGCTACGCTGCTGGGGGACCCAAAAATAGCTGAATTTGAGGCAAATTTGGCTCTTCTGGCACCTCTAGACCTCCCTTGTTGAAGGTATTGGCTGTGGGTTCAATCCACAGCGAGGGGGAGAAGCTCCCTGTGATCGTGTCCCCCATAAATTTCCCAAAGAGATGCAGGAAAACCCATCAGACCTCGGGGCAGTTGGTCACAAGGCTGAAAAACAAACCCATTTTCGGGGCCCCCAAGCCCTGGGGTCACGTGGAATCACAAGTTCTCACAGGCTGGTTTATCACGTTGGCTCCGGGCGCCAGAGCCCGACCTCGAGCTCAGAATCAAAGTCTGAGCCTTGTTCTGGTGGCAAAGTAATCATAAAAATAAAAATAAAGGCAGAAACAAAGTTTAAAAGATAAAATACGAAGATAAAGATGAAAATAAAAATTTAAAATTATAAATAAAAATCACTGAAAAGATAAAAATAAGCCATCCCCAGCTGGCAAACCCAGCCAGGATAGTGATGGCAGGGTAGTGATGCCCCTGGCATGAATTCCCAGAGCTGGGCTGGCTGGTGGAGGTTCAGGATGCTCAGCACCACCAGACCATCATAAACAAGCACAAATCCACGGGGATTTGGGGTTATCAGGAGGCAAAAAGGAGGGGGGAATATCACAAATTTGCTTTAGCTCCTCCAAAATCTTCCCTGAAACTTAAGAACCATTTTACTTCTTTTTCAAAGAATAAAAGAACAGTTTTTAATCAGGACTTCTTCAGCAAAACCTGTTTTTTTTTAAGAAAGTTTATCGAGCATTTGGTCACACCCCCAAGGAAAAGTTCAAAATCCCATCAACAACCCTTTTTATTTAAGAAAAATCACCATTTCTTGCCCCAGAATGGTTTTTTCCTTCCAAATCCAACTGAACTGAGTTAAATCCCAGGGTCACTCCATTCTTCCAGCTCGATGGAATATTATATATTATAGGTCATAGATAACATGGTATAGGTCATAAATAATATATTATATATTGCATTTATAGTATTATATATTCTTATATAACATTATATATATGTAACATTATGTATTGTTATAATATTATATATAGTTATACATTACATTTTTAGATTATACATTGTATATTATATTACATTATACATTGTATATTATATTACATATTATAGATAATACATACATATAATATACAGGTAGAATAAATCAATATACTATAATATATTATAATATACCATACTCTGCTATATATAATATAATATAATACAATATATAATATATATTATATATTATAGAATATATGTTCATTCTATATAAAAATATATAATCAATATATATAAAATATATACACTATATAAATATATAAATAAAGATATTAATTATATGTATATGTGTGTGTGTGTATATATATATGTATGTGTGTATATATATATATAATATATATATATGTATGTGTGTGTGTGTATATATATATAAAATGAATATATATTTCCCCTGGAACATTCCAAACAAGCCCCCCAGCTCCCAGCTCCTCCAGTATTCCTGAATTCCAGCCCTGTTGAGCCTCTTACTTGGAGATGAATTTATCTTTCCCGCAGGGAACCAGGTCCTCTCCACCTCCGAAATCCATCCCCCCACACTTCTGTCATGGGAGCTGAGCTGGAGAGAGGGAGGAGAGAGGAACATCAGTGGGAGCCCCCCCATTCCCACACCCCTGACCCCCATCCAGGGAAAAGTGAGAGAAAATAAAGCCCCTGGGTCTGGCAGAGCTCCTGGGAAAAGGCTCCAGAGGACACAGATGTGCAGTTTGATGTGGCTTCTCCGGGGAAGATGATGGGAAAGGAGGGAGATCAGATAAGGGAGAGGAGCCACAAACTCACTGAAAATTTAATCCCGGTGGATTCACTTACATGGAATTTGCATCTGGAGCATCCATGGATGTCCCCGTGATGCCAAACAAGGAGGTGGGAGGGTTATAAGTGGGAGTTGCTCCTTTCCTGTATTTATTTTACTATTATTTTATTCTGCAGGGCTTTGGGCACTGAAGTCTGGATCTGGCTGCTGCTTCCCTGTGCCATCCCAAACCCGGTGGTGGCACAGGGGATGATTTTCCAAGCAGCCAGAGAGGTTGGGCTGGTCCTTCAGGGGGTTTTTTAACGCTGCCAGTTGGATTTTTGTGCCAAAACAGCTCCATTGCTCTTGTGCAAAACACTTGGAAAGTCCCATAAAAATCCCGCCTTGGGATTTGCCCTGGCTTAGATCTCCAGAGTGATTTTTGGACACAACGAAGGGGAATTAAAATGGGCTTCGGGATGAAGACCTTGGAGCACTTGTGGACTCAGAGCGCTGTGGAAATGGGGCACCAGAGAGACCTTGAAATGCAGCATTGGGGCAGTTTTGAATGATAAAAAAGGGCTTCTCAGGCTGTGCTTTTCCTTGGATGTTTGTGCCACCTCCCCCACAGAGGGGCTTCCCTTTCTCCAGGGTCTCTCCACTCCCTTCCCTTGTCCCGAAAGAGAAATCGAGGCGAGGAAAAAAGCCTTTACTCTGCAAACCCCTGTTTTCTTCCACCTCCCACATCCCCATGTGCTTCCTCCCAGTCCCCTGGGAAACAAACCCCTTTTCCTGCAAGGAAAACACACAACCCCACAACAAATGCAGGCGGAGAAATGGCTCAGCCAAGGCCGTGTGGTAAAACCTGTGTCGGAGGATGAACCTGCCCCTAAAACCAGCAGCAATCCTGGAGTCGGGATAAATTCCAGCGTATAAATGATTGGCAATGACAAAAGATATTCCCTGACGTGTTTCAAACCCCAGAAGAGGCTGCAAAGGCCACGCTGGAGGTGGGGCAGGAGGGGAAGGGCAGGAAGCTGCTCCGGAGAAAAAGCAGAAGAGAAACTCAGCACTGAAAAATCGCACAGGGCAGTGGAAGGGCTGACAGAGCTTTGGGTTTCCTGAGGAGCCACAGGAGAACCCCGGGAAAACCTGGCAAAACCTGGCCAAACCCTCCTCCTGTGGTTGGCAGCCACCTCTCCACATCCATCCATCCTCCCACAGGGAATAAACCCAGCAATAATCCTATTTATCCCTCAGAAATGAGAGTGGGAAGGGATTTTGCAGCTGGCTTCAAGGTTTTGGGACAAATGTCAGTGCTTGTGGGGACCCAAATTTGGGGTTCAGCACCTGTGAGATGCAGGAATGGCAGGAATGAGGATCTCAGGGGTGTCCCCTGACAGCGGATGGCAAAGCTCTGGAGATGTCCCGGTAGGCTTAAAGGACAGAGCTGTTGGCTCATGCAAAAACGGTGCCAGAAATATCCAAGTGGCTGAAAAAAAAAAAAACAGTGGCTGAAAAAAACCTCCTACAGCAGCACAGCCCCAGGTGGAGCCTTTGGTATCACAGGGAGGTTCACTCTGGAGCATCACAGCAATGCAAAGGGGTAAAGCCAAATCCCTGGATCATTGAAGGGGACATGGGGTGAACTCCAGCCATAAAAAAAGCACATTTTGGGGTGGAAGGGGAGCTCCAAAAGGCAGGTTCATCCTCCTGTGCTGAGGATCCTGTTTCCTGTTTACGCCCCGGCGCTGCCACCTTCGCCTCCGTCATCACATCCCCTTCCGAGCAGCAGGAAAGGGGCAAATTCTTCCTTTTTTGGGTCTGGAGAAGCTCTGGGTGGTGGGTGGAGGGGAACAGAGGCCCAGCCAGAGAGCAGCCACTGCCGAGCCCCCAGTATTCCTCCACAGCTTTGGCAAAAGGCTGGAAATGAGCCCAGCAGAAGGGCTGGCAAAGTGCAAGTTGCCCAATTGCCCGGCCAGGGCAGCTCAGCCCCGGCCCTGCTGGGCCTCAGTTTCCCCACCCTGAGCTGACGCATTTCCCCCGTCCCTGCCCAGGCTGAGCTTCTGCTGAGGCCTCACAAAGTGCTTTTAAACCACCAGCAGATAAATCAATGCCCTGCCCCCGTGGCAGGAGGATTTCAGCCCTCTCTGCCTTCCAGCACCAGCTGCTCCTGCCAGTGCTTTCAGGCACGGCCCACCCCACGGCCCCCAGACTTGTTCCACTCCCTAAAAATTACCTCCCTAAGCCCCTTCCCTCATCCCTACAGCCCCAAGTGCCCCGTGGGGCAGAGGGAGACTGGTCATGCTCCCAGCCCCTCACGTGGAGAAGGGATGAGCTCTCACTTTTGCCAAGCTCCCAGGGAGATTCACAACTCAAACACAACAACAAAACAAGGGGAAAAGTAGGAACCCCCCCCCTCAATATTGTGTTTTTTAGCAGGAGAGGGATGTTCGATCCTGCTCCTGCAAAGAAATCAGCATTTTGGGGGGGTGGGGGTGCTGTCTTGGTCCCCCCCGGCAGCGCACGGAAGCTTTGGCTGCATCCCCGGCCGATCCCGCCGAGGCGGATTTGGCGCAGCTGAGGCTCCCCCCGGCCGTGCGAGGGATTGTGGGAATATCCCTGTCCCCGGGGAGGCCACGATATTCCCTCCTGCACAAACGCCGCCGCGTCCCCGCAGCCCAGGGCGGCTTTTACCCGGCCCAAGGGCGCTTCGATCCCGCCGCGATCGGTAGCAAAGCATCATCCGAAGGCGACAATTCCTCCCGGGAGCCTCCACCAGGCTCTGCTCGGCAGTACGATGGGATACGATGGGATACGATGGGATACGACGGGATAGGACAGGACACGACACGGCCGAGCGCTCACCCCGTCCCGCTGATCCTCCCTGTGCTGGCGCTGGGGGCTCCGGCTCAGGCGCTACTCCGGGGCTGGGATCCCTTCCCCGCGTCCGTCCCGCATCCCTACGCGCCAAGGTGCGGCAGCTCCATTGTTTTCCAGCGCCGCTATTGTTCTCCAGCCCAATTGCTCCGTCCTGGAAGGGGAAAGGGGGAAAAGGAGGGGAGCGCTGAGCGCTGGCACAGCCGGCGGTGCAGCCGGGGTGGGGGGGCACTCGGGGACGGGCGAGGGACCCATCGCACACTCAGCAGGTCGGACTTCTCCGGCTGGAGCCGGTGGCCACCAAGGGCTTGTCCTGGGCTACCGACCCGCAGCGGGCGGGTCCCGGCGGTGCCGCGGCGAAGGTGCCGTGCCCGGGGTGGGACCCGCGGGCGCTGCGGCTCCGGCGGCCCCAGCACGGAGGGGGATTGCGAGAGTGCGCGGAGGATGCCGAGGTGTCACCCCGGGGTTTGGGGGCCGGATACGCCCCCGCTCCCCGCGGCGAGCGCGGCTTTCACCTCCTCCGCTCAGCCCCCGGGCCGCTCCCCGCGGGACAGGGATGGGGATGGGGATGGAGGACGGGATGGGGATGAGGATGAGCGTGGAGACGCCCCATCCCAGCCGCACTCACCCGGTGCCGGTGCCGGTCCCGCTCCGCAGCCGGTGCCCCCCAAGGGCCGCCCCTGGGCGGGGCGGGGCGGGACGCGACGGGGAGGGGCGCGGGCGGGGCCGCGGGGGTGGGAGCGCGGGGGACACCCCCCCTCCGGCTCCAGGGTCATCCCGGAACCTGGATCCCAAGGGACAGCCCGGTTCCGGGATCCCTTTCCGGGGACCAGGACTGGTGAACCCAAAGGATTCAGGCGCCCGGTTTGTTCCCGCGCGGACCGGAATCCCTAAGGATGCTCCGTCCCGCATCCCTGGTTCAGGCTCTGGGTTCTCAAAGGACGCGTTTCTGGTACCTGGGTTGCGCTCCAAGACCAGGATCCCAAAGGATGCTCCATCCCCGCTGCCAGGAGCAGGATTCCAAATGAATCCCCATCCCACGCATCCAGGCTGGAAACGCTCTTACAGAGCTCCAGCTCTATGCAGAATTCCCAGAAGGAGCCTTGTGGGCTGTATCACGCAGGCTAAAGTGGTTATTTCTGCCTTAAAATGCCCTCAGCCCCGGGTTATCCAGTGCCAGCGCCAGGCAGGCATCACCCTTCGCAGTTCTGCCGTCGGGACGGAGCGATGGAGCCGTGCACTGGTTCCCAGCCACGGCCGTGGGATCCCCTCTGGATCCAAAACTACCCCCGGGAAAGGGATTGGGGAGGAAAAAAATTGAAATAAAATCTGCCTGGAAGCAGCTGTTGCAGCTGGGAGTCAAAGTTACCTCTGAACTGGTGCTCAGCATTCCCGGGATGGGGGTCCCATCCTGCCCATCCGGCCCTGACACCGCGGGGGCACGTCGGGGGAGTTTGGGGGTATTCAGTATTCCAGAGGAGCAGTGGCCATGTCCCTCCTCCTTTGTCTGCTCCTGACCTTTCCCAGTGCCGTGTGGCTTCTCTGGGCTTTTTTTTCTTTTGAAGGAATTTGCCTAGAAACAGCCCACACGAAGGGGAAAAAAAATCCCAAAACAAAGAAATAATCTAAGCAGCTGCTTGAGCCAAACAGGCGTCTCTGCAGGCATGGGCTGCAATCAGCCTTTTTTCCCCCCGTTTTCTTGGATTTGTATGTAAAACATGAGAAGTTCTGGAGGAGCCATCTGGCTTGAGGAAGCACTGACTCAGTAAAAGTGAGCCAGGCTGGTCGGGATTGATATTCCAGCAGCATCTCGGGGCTGGCGGGATCAGAGGCCCTTTGTCGTGGGAAGAGCCCGGCCAGGCTCACAATGGAGCAGAGCCAGCCCTGGCCCCAAACCCCAGGGATTTCACCCCAAAGAGAGGCTTCTACCGACCCTCAGCTTGTGGGCTGGGTGCACAGGGAGGGAAAAGTAAAAATAAACAGAGGGTTTGGAGTGGGCACCTGTGGGAGCACAGGGGGATCTGGCTGCAAACTTGGGTTAAATCCTGATTTTGTGACGTGCTGTGGTGGGTTGGGAAGGCTCGAGCCTGGATGGAGGGATTTAGTTATCAAGGACAAGGAATTTGACCCGTTCCTGCTGTGTGGACACCCTGCAGTGTGAGAGGCTGGGCCAGGCTGGCAGTGCCTCCTTATCCACAGACGAGCATGAGACAGATCCATGAGGAACCAAATACATGTGGAACCAAATCCACATGGAAGAGACCAAAGCTTCCATCCCCCCAGAGCCTGAGCATAACTCCAGACTGCTGAAAATCTCCCACGAAAAGCCAAACAGGGATGCTACAGCACCTATTCTGCAGGTGAATTCCTTGAATCCTGAATTTCTGTGCCAAATGCCACACAGGGATCGCAGCTGATGCCTTTTAAACTGTCATCTTGGATGGATTTGCTCCCACCAAGGACCTCAGTCAGGCCTCATCAGCATGAAGCACCAGCTCCAAAACTCTCCCAGATTTCAGTTGTTTCCTCCCAGACTGAGCAAACACCCAAAATCCCTTCCTTGCTACCTTGGCAGCTTCCCATTATTTCAGCTTTCAGCCCCCCGCGCTGATCGCCAGTAAACGCGGAGCGATATTACACACTTGGATGCACGTTTGTGTGGGAGCATCTGGGAGCTCTTACAGAGCCTCTGGGAACCAGATGGGAAGAGATGTGGCTCTGGAAAAGCCTTTCCTTGGACCTGAGCTGGTTTGCTTTGACACACAGTTGCTGGCCCTGTCTGAAGGTGCTTCAGTCGTTCTGAAAATCCTCAAATTCTGGGATTCTGCCCCAGATAAATAAAGCCCTCCGTGGGTCGATGCAGAATGTTGATTTGGGCAAAACACAAGGAGAAAACACAGTTATTCCCTCAGCTCTGATCAGCAGCACAGGGGATTAGTCAGGATTAAGATCAGAGGGGTTTTCATCCCAGACCCAAACCTGAAGTGATGAGAAATCCCTGGCCCTGGTCACGCAGCTGCTCCCCTGGCTTTGATCCCAAATCCACTTTCCCCTGCTCCCACTGCCAATTTGGGTGACTTTTGGCCATTTTAGTTCCCATCTGACTCCACCACTTTTGGACTCATCACCAGGGGCTACATCCAAGTTGGGAAAGCACTTGGGTGTCTTCCTTCCCCTCAAAGCAGGAGTAGCTCCTGCAGAAGGCCGACAGACACCTGAAGGTGCCTCAGCTGGACTCTCCAGCCCCTGATCCATTGCAGGCAGTGCTGCTGCTCTGGGATAACACTGGGAATTTACCAGCAGAGCTGCAGATGAACCAGATGAGTTCATTTAAGGGCAGGGGAGGAGCTGAGGTGCTCTCAGCTTCCTTTAAAAGCTGGTGATGAGCCAAGGGGACACTCGGCTGGTTCTCAGCACTCGGGGACACCTGGGAGGCGCCTGAACCAAAATCAGGGAAGGACAATAAGGAGAGGAATGGGCAGGAAGAGCCTCTTCCCAATAAATCCAGGGATGTAACGAGTCCATGTGGCATGAGCTGGGGGCTGAGAGCTGGAAGGCTCAGGAAGGTGCTTGGGGGTTGTATTTTTGGGTGGCACTTGCTACAAAGGGATTCTGGGTCTCCCCATCACCCGGATTCCCAAATCGTCAATTCTCAATTAGGAAGAAATTCTTCCCTGTAAGGATGGGGGGGAGGGGCTGGGATGGAATTCCCAGAGAATGCCTCATCCCTGGAAGTGTCCAAGGGCAGGCTGGAGCAACCTGGTCTAGTGGAAGGTGTCCCTGCCCATGGCAGGGGGTGGCACTGGATGGGCTTCAAGGTGCCACCCAACGCAAACCATTCCAGGATTCTCCAATTCCATGATTCTCCATCAAAAGGGATGTTTAAAAGGAACTGTAACACCACCACATTGCATCTATGCCCGCGTTTATTTATACTGAACAGCTTTAAAAATACAGAATAAAATAGCTTTATCTACTATTATTCACAACATCTGGTCCAAATATTACATTTTTAAATATTTAGTTGTTTAATGAAGCAATGTTAGAAAAAAAACCCAAACAAACCATGAATTAAAAAAACAAAACAAAAAAAAACAAACCAAAAAAAACCCCCAAACCAAAACTCCATAAAAGAATTACACATCTTGGAACAACAACAACAACAAAAAATCAAACAACACCTCCCCCCCCAAATAAACTCTTGCTGTTTAACAAAAAAAGTTTTACAGCCAAAGTCAGTCACAAAAAGTCATGGAAAAAGAAAATTTATCCCCACTGCCTAAGAACAGTCAATAGTTTGTTACGCCAAAGGTTGTTATGAACAGACAAATACAAGAATTTGGACTGGCAGTAAAGATGATTGACCTGGAAAGGTGGAGGAAAAGCCAGAGTACACAAGGCAAGTCGAGATTTCCCTCTGATATCCATAGGTACGGATGGCAACAGCCCCAGGCAAATGGGAACCAGCCAGGGATACTCGGGATGGCTCCCAACACGGATCCCAACACTTGGAGCAGCCCAGGGAGCCCCTGGGGACTCGTGGCCTCCCCGACCCCACAGCCCTGAGGGGGCCGTGAGCCTCCAAAAACACAGAGAAACCTGCCCCAAGTGGGACCTCTCTGCAAAAAAGAGTGAGCCACAGCTCCCCTTGCTCCAAAAAAATCAAGGAAAAAGGAAAGTGAAGTCGCTTTTGGTTGCAAAAGGCCACGGAAAAGAAACGTGAAGGTCGTGCTGGTCTCACACACGCGTTTGACACACCAAGAGATTGATTATATCGAGCACAGTTGGGGTGGGTGGAGGCATCCAAGGCTCACCCAAACCATCAGACACCAGGGGTTTGGGGCCACGTGTGCCTGGAGTGCTGTTTATACCTGAAATGATGTGATTTCCACACTTTGGAGGGATAAATGTATCAATGAGGGGTCGCACTGATGCTCCTCGGGGAGGGTTCTCTGTGCAAGCGCCAATTGTGCACCGGGAGCCCCGAGGGCTCAGTGGGGAAAGGAACGAGAAAACCCTTCAGTTTTGGGTAGGAACACAAACATGGGTAAATAAAGTATACACAACCACTATAGATTCGTCAATGAAGAAATTCTACCATCACATGACATTGTCATGACACTCATACCACTCCCTCCCAGGAAAGCGCCGCCGTTATCCTGAGTGGAAATGTTATTTTTAATATATGGAAATAAAATACTGCAATATATTCATGTACAAACCAAGTTGTCATATTTCAAGTCAGTATTAAAAGGCATAAAAGCAAATTTGGGGTTTAAAAGGTTGAACTTTCTGAGCGAGGTACAAGGTGAAGTCCCTCTAATATGACAACGTGAGTCAGCCACAGCCGGCAGCTACGAAACCTAAATTTCTATAGGTACAATTTGCAAGTATTTGCTTTAGAAAACGAGTTTCAACATGTCAGCAAGAATCCTTAATTTAACCTAAAAAAAATACAAGAGAATATCAATTACAAAAATCCCAAGTTACTTTGTTTGTATACATTGATGCCACCTTTGATATGACAAAATGATATTTCTACCATGAATATTTGCCCTTCCCTCTTATGGTTGAAACATCTCATCACCTCTTAACTCACCTCTCAGGTGTTGCCTTTCCCTGGGTGGTTGGAGTTTGGCTGTTTGAAAGGCAGGGAAGAAAACAGAGAGGAAAATACAGTATTGCATTTACAGTCAGGTTACATCCGGATGTCACCAGCAAACATGACATGACGTGTTTAAATGCTTTTCCAAACTGCAGCTTAATCCCCCAACACACCTTTCAGCAGCTCAGGATGGGCACCCAGCTCCCCTGGAATTTCACAGCAGCCACTGGGGTGGAAAAGGGACCAGGAAAAGTGGCCACGGGAGGGTTTAAGGCCCCAAATCACCTGCTGCAGCTGCACAAACCCAGGGGAAACTCAGTTATTTCCCTCACAAGGAAAAGCAACGGGTCTCCTTGCACTGGCAGCACTGGTGGGGTCCAGGTGCCTCGGGAAGGGAAAAGGGAGCTGCTCTTCCCAAGGTACCTGTGATCAGCTCCGTCCTCGCTCACCTCAGCCCAGGTCACTCCAGGTGCTGCCTCTGGCTCCATCCCGACCCTTCCCTGCACATCCCAGGGGCTCCAGCAGGTCTCCTTTCCCAACCTGAGGCCCACCTTTAACCATTCACCCACGGGATAAGGTGGAGAGTCCTCAACTGACAGACAGGGTTACAAAAATGACCAGAACCTCAAGTGCTCCTCAGTGTTCCCTGCAGGACAGGCCTGCCCGCCCTCAGCCAGGGGGAACGGGCACAGGAGGGCCCAAAGTCACCAAGAGAACAAAACCCAACAGTTAAACACAGAACTGGACTGCACTTGTTCAGAGAGTTGTTCCAGTGCTGCAGGAAAGGAGGAGTGTTCTGCTCCAGGGAGGAGGAAAACTCCCCTTGGATTCAGTGCCCTGGAATTTGAAGTGTCTTGGCAAATCCCAGGTGAGGCAACACAGAACACACGTGGCTTGACCTCAGCCAGGGTGAGAGGAGACAAACCTCTCATCACCTCCTCTCTCTGAGGTTCTCCAAACTGCTTGGGGGAGGAGTTGGAAAGCCTGGGAACAGGAGTGTCCCTCCCGTGCCGCTGGATGGGGCAGCTCAGCTGCTCTGAAGTGGCACCACTGGAAATAAAAAGGTTTTTTTCTCCGTTTCTCAACTTTTACAAGATAATCAACTTTGGCATTTTACATCACCACAACCCTTTGGGTTGTACAACCACCAGAGGTGGCTTTTGTTTTCCTTTGTTATATATATTTTTAACTCCCCCACGTCTCCCACACATCTTTGGTTGAACTTAAAGTTGGGAAATCTGGAAGCTTCGTGCCACTGATCAGAGGTGTCTGCACTCCAACTGTGTGCAGGTGGACGTGGGAATGGAACACCTGACTACCTGGAGAGGGAAAGTTTAAAAAATGAGGAAAAATGACTTTGTTTCACAGGCAAACAAACCTCGTCTACTACACAACAACTCTTCTGACCAGCTTTCGAGACAGCCCAACTGACACCGAGACTGCAAACTACTGAAAGTTCCCCGAAGTAGGAACAAAGGCATGCTTGGATATGGAAAAAGCGGGATAAAATAGGTTCTGGAAACAGCCATGGCATGCTGAGAATATCCACGGAATCATTCCGACTCTACACTACTCAGTACTGATCCGTTACGCTCCTGCCTTGCCCTCCCACCCCAACCCCTCCATGCTTCAAAAACCCAGAACAAATTCACCTGGAAGCAGAGAAAACAGAGTTCCTGCGCTCCTGTCCAGTAGTCAAAGTTTGATAAATATCTCAGGGAATTACAGGATCCACTGCTATGGTTTTCCAGGAATACAAAACGCAAGCACCGTAGAGCATTACTGGCCTCGAAATTACATTACACGACATTTCCCTGATGATTCCACAGCTGAAAATGCTTTTTGGGGCCACACTGAAGTCTAAAACTAACTTGCAATAGTAAGAACATTAAACAGGAATAAAACTGTTAATTATGAATGCATGATGAGCGTGAACACCCACAAAACAGCAGAGCTGAGACTATTCCAGGAAAAAAAAATCTCTGAGTGGTGCCCTGATTGGACCCGATACCCGTGAAACCATCCGTGGGTGGGGCCACCAGATGTAGTGTCTCTGCCACTCCAAACCCCCTTCCCAGCAGGAATGAGCCTCTGGACAAGCCCCACAAGGAGAGAAGGAAGAGGCAAAGCGACGTCAGCTGCTTGTGCAGCATCAGCTGTTGATATCCCATAAAAACCTCCTGCCCAGCTCCAAGCCAGCATTCCCACCAGCCGGCATTCCCTGCACAGAGACAGGGGCTAACTGCTGAACTGCTCCATTCCTTGCCCCTGCTGGCTGGGAAACATCTTGCTGGGTGCAGGCACCGGACTAAAAAACCACCAAGTCCTGTCGGGAAGTTCAAGTTTCCCATCCCTGTAACACTCCAGCCACGTGTCCCTGGGTAGAAATCCTGGACACTGGGATTAGCTGGGGGAATCCCAGGTGGAAAAAGCAAACGTTCAGAAAATGAGAAATGGTGTGAAAGAAGTGGCTCCTGCAGCACTGAGCCAGCAGAAGGCAGTCCTGGTTTTCATGGGCAAAGTTAGTGCAGAAACTTCCTGTCTTAGCACGGGATGTGCCACTGGAATTGTGGATAATTCAAAACAATACTTTCATGATTTGCCTTTATCAACTGAATCCAGTTTTCAGGGTACTGCAAATATGGAATGTGCAAATCAGGGAGTAAAAAACAAGATCTATGGGATTTGACATGACTAGAAGTAACTAACTATTTTTCCTTTTTTCTTTTCTTCCCCCCCCCCCCCTTCCCATGGATTCAGATTTCCTGGCATAACCAACATTGCCAGCAATGACTGTGCCAAGTGAGGGCTCCAATAAAATCAAAATTTAAGTTAATTAAAGTTTTTCAATAGCACCTACACACTTCCAGGACCTAAACCCATTTAAAATAAACAGACTTAGGTACTACAACTCCCCCAAACCCCTGGAATTTGCCCCAGAGACACCAGATCTGGCTCCCACCACCCACAACAGGAAAAGCCTTTTTTTTCTTCTTCTTCTTTTTTTTTTTTTCTTTTTTTTTTTTTAAATCTGTCTCAGCTCTGGTTCCAGAATTTAAATGCAGATATACAAAACATATATTTTAATGCTTCTTAATCAGCAAGAAACTGCAAATACATCTTTTACTACAACTAGATAATATAATTTCAACTAAGGCTATACTGTAGCTTCTGAGTCTTCGTCTGAACTCCTGCAGTTACTGCTTTTCCTGAAGCCTTTCCACGTGTATCCCATGAAGGTGGGGCTGATGGGCAGGAAGCTGAAACACCTGTATTTTTTAATGAAGTTCATGCCAAAAGGCAAATCATACGTTTCCATGCCATCCAGGGATTTGCTTCCTTTCCCGATCCCTTTCTTCCATTTCCGTATTCCCCTTTCTTCAGGGCTTCCTAGAAGGCAAAACAAAAGGGAAATTAAAAAAAAAGATATATATTCCTGGATATCTTTATGTGTACACACAAGTAATAAAGCAGAGGTTAAAAAAGGAAGAAAAGCTCAAGGCTCAGCCACCACGTTCAGCAAAGCTCTGAAAAGATCTTCCAGACTCCTCAGAAAGGCAGGAGGAGGGAAAAAAATACCATGTTTAATTTTTTAAGTGGAAGTCGAGGCAAATTTTCCCTCTTGAATGGAGCAGGTTTGGATCTTAAAACAGTTTTCTCTGCCTTCTGAAGACTGTTGTGGGTTGGTTTTGATCAGCTCTTTGGGATGTTTATAGGACAGAGGGCTCGGCCTGGAAAGGATCCCGGGGGTTCCCAGGGAAAGCCAGGCCTGCAGGTGTGAGGATGGAACAGGAAAAGCAGGGATGTCCCCCTGCTCCCCTGCCTCCCTGGAGTGCTGGTACTGCACAAAGGCAGCTGTTGCTCAGGATAAGGACAAGCCCAAGCTGACCTGGGATGGTGTTGTCCAAGATAAAGGCGACGCAGCCCCCGACGAACATGGCTGTGGTGAGCAGGACGTTCAGCACCTGATCAATTCCTGCTATTCCTGCAAAAAACAGGCACAAATACCGACCTTTTGGCATTTTTATCATGCACACACACATCCTGCCAAGTTCAGTGAGGGATTTGTTCAAACAGCACTCTGGAAAACACGTGGGAATTAACGCAGAAGAACCTTCACCTAACACAGCCCCCCATGGGACATTCTGCCCCAAAATGTAACTCCATGAACTTTCAGTTGCTCATAAAAATGTCACAAAACACCATTTGAGAGTCTACTGCAGACACAGCTAATTTAAACTATTGATTTTTTTTACAGATATATTTTTTTATTATTAGAAAACTATAAAATGGAAAAGAGAAATGTCCAAAACGTAAAATGGTGTGGGACTGAAGTAACTCTTTTTATAAATCTTTATTTTTTTAAAAGGGCAAGACTTCAAAACAGCAGTTCATGGCAGAACATTCTATTAGTGTGTGATCACCCACCTCTGCCTGAACAATCTGCTTTGTGAACCACCTAAAGTAGGACAGATATGCCCTTAAATCCGGGTCTGAAGCGACAGATAAATACTGTCAGTTAATATTTCCTTTAAAAACACCCCAAACCAGTGAAATATTCCTTTAGAGAGCCCATCTCTGATGACACAGGATGTCATGATCACCGCTGAGAGGGGAATACTAAACCAGAAAACCTTCCCCATGGATTCCCCAAAGCTACAATTTGATTAACAGCCTGGAGTTCATTAAAATTAAAATTCCCATTCAGAACATGTGTCTGCAGTGACAAAAAAATTCAACCCCCCAAAAAAATCCCTCCCTCCCAAACTCTACCTTGGTGCTTCCCCTTAGTCTTTTAACATCTTTTACATCTCAGATTCACCCTTTTTGTCTTTTTTCCTGGTATTTGCCCCCTTTCATTGCTCTATGGATACCAAGAAAAAGCAGGAAAACTTCAGCTGTATCCCACTGAAACATTTAATTCAGGTCTCAACATCCTAATTAATTCTCCTCAGAGAATATATATATATACACACACACATATAAAGCTTATCTGTATCTACAGCTTTTATTGTCTCCAAAGACTTTGGGTTTTCTCTTACTGACCTTTCCATTCCTTTGTACCTGTTTGTACTTCCCATGTGAGTGGAAGGGAAAAGCAGGTTTTGTGTGGGTGAGCAGGAACACGTACCTGTGACCAGGGGGTTCTGTTTGAGATAACTTGGGAGGACAAGCCCGAAGAAAATGGAAAATCCAAGGACAAACAGATTCCGAGAGGAGTTTAAATCAATGAACTGGAGGTTTGACAGACCCACAGCTGTAATCATCCCTGCATAAAAAAAAAAACAAACCAAAGATCAGCTTTTAGATAGGCTTTTCCTTCAAAAACAGATAGAAAAATACATATAAACACAGAATCAGAGTGAAAAAGAGAAGTAAAGTCCATATTACCAAAGAGGGTGCAGAAGAGAGCCCCCAGCACGGGGTCGGGCAGGGATGCAAAGAGGGCACTGAACTTCCCAACCATCCCAAGGAGCAGCATGAAGGCAGCTCCATACTGGATCACCCTGCGACTCCCAACCTGCAGGGAAAAAAGGAAAAGACACTGGAAAAAGTCTGCACTTGGTCCAACTTCACACCTGGAAGTTTATTTTGTTATTCTCCTTCCCAATTAAATTTCTTCTCAAGCTTCCTGTGTGCTTTTGTTGGTGCTCAAAGGCTGCAGAGCCTTTCCAAGTGGCCCAGCTGGGACAGGGCTGTGCTCCAGCCTAACAGAACTTGCTTTAATTTGGGTTTTGTTAACACCAAGTCAGCTTTAAAACCACGTGTAAATGCTACAGCACAACCACCAGGAAATGTGGTGCAGGCCCAGCTACAAGAGAGAAAGCAAGGAGAGAGAGGCCACACCTGGGAGAGATGGAAAATGGAACAAATAAATTCCATGTGCTGCTGCCCTTTGACACAGCAAGATGTGGATGAGGTGAAAGAGGAGTGGGATTTCTAAGCTGACATTACCAAGGTTTTGCAAAACCCCTCTGAGACCAGGACTGAGCTCACCCCACATGCAAATCAGGGCTGTGCTGACACTGAAACCAAGGGCCTGCACTTCCTTCCCAGTTTTATTTTAAGCACCCGAACTTCAGGCAGTGTTTGTCTGTGTTGCAGTGGTAGATGATAAACCTGAACAGTTGATATTTTAACACTGTTCCAGTGCCAGAAGAGGTGCCCCAGGGACAAAAAAACCCCTTTTACACTGTAAGGTGGTTTCTGGCAAAGCCCTTTGCAGGTCTCCTGGTACAGAGTATTCGGGTTCAAAGCAAAGGAGAGATTAATTTGTTGACCAGGTGTGGCTGAGCTAAATGAGTGAAATGAGAAACACAAGATAGAGCAGGCCTGAAGAATGGTCCTTCTCTCCCTCCCTTCCTCACTGCTGAGCTCTCAGGTGGGATTGTTCACCTGCAAACAGGAGCTACACCAGCAAATTGGGGAGTTCACTAAATTACAACAGAGTTTAACTTGCACCTTTCTCTACCTTATGAAGACATTAATTTCCTTAGGGGCACCAATATCTTGCTCTAAAATAGAGTATCACCAATATCTTGCTCTAAAATTATCTTCCTGCACGAAAGAGGCAAATTCTTTAGAGACCCACATGCTGGTGACACCTATTTATGCAAATGCTCAATCACTGCAAGGCAAACAAATTAAGCTCCTCTGGAAAGCTACTGAAAACACCCTGGGCAGCACTTAGCTCTGCCTGCATATTTACTGCCAGCACACACACTTCAGGTGATTATTTGGGAGTGCATGAGGTGGGACCTGGTACCTCCAGCTCCCCACCACCACTATGGCATGAGCTGCCCAGACTTCAGCCCCAACTGATCAGAGGTAACTGATGCTCCTCTCATCAAATAAAACTCACAGACCAGCTCAGAGACTGGGCAGTATTTACATCCAGTTGGAGCCTGAAATTTAAGTTCCAAGTGTCATTCTATACCAATTTCAAGGAGGGTAAATGCCTTTTGAAATGACAGAATGGGATCACCAGGATGATACAGCACTAAGGATTTTCCCCTCCCAAATAAACAACAGAGTATCCACGTGCCAAAAATCTATTTAGGCAGAAATGAAGTTGAAATACTGTTAGGAATTTAGGAATGAGTGTGCAGGCAGGAAAGCTAGAGGAAGCACTGGAGCAGAGCCATCCAGCTGTGCCACTCTGGGTAAGGCACATTCACTCCTCCACCACATGCTCTGAACAGACTAACTGTGGTCAACCCTGCTTCAGCTGCCATCAAACATTCATTTTTTACTGTCCCAAAGCAAAATGCCCACTCATTTCTGTGGGCTGTTAATAGAAAAGTGTTGTTAATTCATATCAACCCCCATGAATAACACCAGAAAGGAAGCAGAACAGAATAAACCTTTCTTTAAGGATTTTTCTGACTAAAATTTCTTCTAGGAAATTTCCATCAGCAGCTGAATGGCAACTGGTACAGACAGCAGATGGTGCTGTTAGTGTTATATTTCATCCTGAACCCAGCAGAATAATCCTTTGTGCAGGAAACAAATGGTGGTAGATGATAAACAAATGGGTGAAGATAAATATATCATTTATATTGTATTAGGTCAGAGGGATGAGTTATTGGAAGCACAGAACACACATTTTCCACCTCATGTGCATGAAGGATTTATGGCTTCCATGCAAAATCCACAACAAGATGTACCAATTTACAACATAAATTACTGCTACCAATGTTGCTGGTATTTCTTAACAAGGTTAAATTAACAATATCAAGCAAATCTCTCTGCAGCCCAAGGCCTCCCAGTTCAAGGCACTCATCCAGTCCCACATGTGAACAAAGGGATTCCTCAATATATTTTGTTGATTAACACCCCAAAAAATACGTAACCCCTTAATCAGTGCCTTAAAAACAAACATTTAGGGTACATTTAACTCTCAAATCACCTTGACTGCAGTGTCTGTGTCAGTGTACAGATGTCTGTCCTGGTACAGATGTAGATAAAGCCCAAGGACCACAAACTGCACTTTACTGTGTTCAAATGAGGCATTAAAAACAGTCACTTCCCTACTGATGCCTTCAGAGCCAAGACATCCAAAAAGTACCAATTTCTACATAGTTCACAGTGTTTATGCCTCACTCAAACCACCCCAGAGCCCTGGAATGCTGCCTTGGTTTTCCAAGGGACAGTTCATTTGGCAGCATCTGCTTTCTGCAGGTTCTAACTGCCTTTTACTCTGAATAAAAAGATCTTTGAGGCCCTGATGCAGAATAATGCATTTCCACCAGAGAACAGCTGGTACAGACAGGCAGGTGAATTCAGAATGATGTGTAAAGTTTGTCTGCACGAGCAGAATGGTTTCCTGGAAGAGGATCATGCTGTGAAACGTGAACGTAAGGAATACACCCGAGGAGATGAAGTGAGTCCCTGAGAGCTCAGGGTAAAGCACATACCTTTGTGATGCCCAAGACACCAATGTTAGGGCTGGAAGAGGTGGATCCATTCCCTGTCCCAAATACCCCATCCAGAACACAGGAGAGACCCTCGATAAAAATCCCCCTGTAAACCACAAACAGAAACCAAGAGTCAGTTTGTTGAGCACAGACTCCTTCAGAGGGTATTTTATGGCTCAGGGTTACAGGGGGGCTGTCAGGGCACCTGTTCCATTATGGAATTATTGTAATTCATGTTTCCAGCTCCAACAAACCTGGAACACCCATGTGAGTTCTGTTTTCTGAGTCTTAGATACCCACATTCTTAAACTGAGGAAATTACAACATAATTCAAGTCAAACTTAAGAGCTGCTCTTTATTTCTCCAGCTGCATTTCAGGTGAATTTGACAAAACACCCCAAATTCCAGACCTGATTTAGAATTCTGTCCCTATGGAAACCAAGCTATCAACTTCCACAGACTCCAGCAAGAACAGGACTGGGATTCCAATGCTCCATTTGCAACAAAATAATTCCACATGACAATTGCATCTTGTATTTCAGCTTGTGTTTGACCAAACTGTAACGTTTCATCTCGGAGCACATCCCAACGGGAAAAAAAACCAAAACCCCAAGTAGCTGAAGACACTGCAAACATTTCTGGTTTGGCCAGACCTGTTTATTGCATGGATGGGTGGAGGAGGAGCACAGGACAGCCGGGCACAGGCGTAGTAGTCCCCGATGGACTCGATGATGCTGGCGACGACGGCGCTGAGCATCCCGATCACCCCGGCAGCAGAGATGGTGGGCAGCCCCCACTGAACTGTGGGGAGAACAACACTGAGATCTCCCCGGCCCAAAAACAACTCAGGTATCAAAAAATACAGCCATTTCACGGAACCATGGAATTGTCTGGCTTGGAAAGATCCTTGGAAAGGATCTCTAAGATCATCAAGTTCCACCACTCCCCCAGCACTGCCAAGGCCACCACTGACCCATGTCCCCGAGTGCCACATCCCCAGGGATGTTAAATCCTTCCTGGGCAGGGGGACTCCACCCCTGCTCAGGGCTGGACAGCCCTTTCCAGGAAGGAATTTCCCCAATATCCAACCTGACCCTCCCCTGGCACAGCTGGAGGCCGTTCCCTCTCCTCCTGTCCCTTGTTCCCTGGGAGCAGAGCCCGACCCCCCCCCGGCTCCCCCCTCCTGTCAGGGGGTTGCAGAGCCAGAAGGTCCCCCCTGAGCCTCCTTTTCTCCAGGCTGAGCCCCCCCAGCTCCCTCAGCCACTCCTGGTACCCCAGCCCCTTCTCCAGCTCCGTTCCCTTCCCTGGACATGCTCCAGCCCCTCAATGTCCTTCTAGTTCTGAGGGACCCAGAACTGTCCCAGGATTCAAAGTGCCTCAGCAGTGCCAGCACAGGGGACAGTCCCTGCCCTGGGCCCGTGGCCACACTATTTATGCATCTTTAATGGAAACAACAAGCTCCCTTCACTCAAATACAAACTGGCAAGTCCACGTAGATGAAAGAAGCAAAGGAAAATCCGCCAAGCCAACTGCTTTGATCCTGCTTGGAAAAGTCCCAAAGAACCACAAAACCCCACCAAAAAGAATTCCTCCTGTTCAGAAGGCAGGAATTTGAGCTACAGCTTGTGGGAAAACAATTCTGGTCAGTGAGGCAGATGCCACTTAATTATTACTGCTTAAAAAACTCAGCCTTTGGTTATGAATTTCGGTTATCAAACAGGATGGGCCACAACCAGCTCTGATCACTGCACAAACACCTCCCCGCTCCAAACTTTTGTAGTAGAGAAAATAAGATTAATTTAAGCCTGCAGAAAAGCTTGGCAGGTTTTCCACAGCAATTGCCTCGATGCTTTTATCTCTTTGAAATAGATGAGCCTCTTGCAACAAAAGGAGCTTGAAATCACACAACCGTGAATGAAGTTCACAAATAGGAAAGGTCTAATCACAGTGAAGTTTTCCTCCTCTTCTTTCCCAAAAGCTTCTATGCTTCATCTTTTGCTTTACAAGTGGTTTCTTTTAAGAACTAATCAGAACCAAAGCATATGGGAAACCACAACGAAGCTGCCTCATGACAGTGGAGCGACACTCCTAACAATTTATATATTTTATTCTCTTATTACCCCTTAATTTCTGAGCAGCACAAGGTGAACCAGTTGTGTAACTCTATCTCATGGCATAAAACCAGCCTTTAACAGCTTTAAACTCAGAGATGGCCAATAAAAGAATACAAGTATCCAACTGTTGTATGAAGTGTTTGGTGTTCCCTTGTAAATACTTTCATTGCCTGTTGATAAGCAGGGACTGGCATTCTCTGACTTGCCCATCGGCCCAATTCCAACCCCTCTCTGGCAAGTCAGGACATTTTTGTCATTAACAGTTGTGCCAATTCAGGGATGGGTGTCTTTGGGGCAAGGAAGTAGAGTAAGCTGGGAAAACCTCCACACAATAGTGATTCTTTAGACAGGACTCAATGACTGCAGTGGCTCTACGGGAGCTGAAGTAACATGACCTTGTCATTGCACAACACCAAAGCACTGCCAAGGACTGACAGCAAGGACTGGGAATCCACGTTTTATGGAGAGTCACCAAATGCTATCAAGAGTTGCCCAGATAAACCCTGCAAGTGCCTCCTACAAACTCCAGTGTCAGAAACAAAGCCTTTCCTGGGTGAGATCTTAACGAGAAAAAACCATCAGCCCCCCATGGCTGTTGTTAGATCAGTGCATGCTGGAATCATGGAATGGTTTGGATTGGAAGGGATCTCGGAGATCAACCAGTTCCATCTCCTGCCATGGGCAGAGACACTTTCCACTAGCCCAGGTTGCTCCAACCTGGCCTTGGACACTTCCAGGAATGGGGTAGCCACAGCTTCTCTAGGAATTCCATCCCAGCCCCTCACCACCCTCACAGGGAAGAATTCCTTCCCAATATCCCATCTAGCCCTGCCCTTTGGCAGTGGAAGCCATTCCCCCTTGTCCTGTCCCTCCACCCCTTGTCCCAAGTCCCTCTCCAGCTCTCCTGGAGCCCCTTCAGACCCTGGAAGGGGCTCTCAGGTCTTCTCTGGGCAACCTGTGCCAGGGCCTTCCCCAAATCCCATCTCACCCCACTCCCTGGCATTTGAATCCATTACAGTGACAGGTTAAACCCAAGTCTTTCAGCTGCCTCTGGGCTGGAGCTGAGGAGGGTCTGAGACCCCCAGTGCTGCTGCTGGGATGGAGCTGGAGCTGCCAGAGATGGGCAAGAACATGGGATGGTTTGGGTGGGAAGGGACCTTGGAGATCATCCAGTGCCACCCCCTGCCATGGGCAGGGACACCTTCCACTAAACCAGGTTGCTCCACCCTGGCCTTGGACAATTCCAGGCCCAGCCCATCCACAGCCGCTGTCGAAGTTCCTCGGAATTTATCACTGAAACAGCAACACTTCTGAAACAGGAGAACTGACGCTCGCAGGGGTATTATTGGAAAAACGGGGGTGTAATTGGGAAAACTGCCCCTCAGAGCAGCCCAACTCACAGGGATAAGGGACCTTGAACCAGGGGGCCACCTGCAGCACTTTCTGGCGAGCGTCGGTGCGCGCGTAGAAGCCGTACTCGGACCTCTCCGAGGGAAACACTTTCGTCACCGTGAAGATGTAGCACAGCAGCCACGACACCAGAATTGCCAAAATAATCTGGGAGAGAGGAGAAGTCAAGCTGTTAAAATCAACCCTCGGCAGCAAATAATCAACCAACAGTTCCAACACTGTCAGCCCTGGATCCGAGCGGGGTTTGAGGTCTGAACAAGCAGCAAATGCTGTAACAGATCCTTTGGGTGCTTCCCCCCGGCCCCCAGGAAGGTGCTGTTACAAAAGCTCTGGAATTGGAGCAAGTCTCTCCTCTCCTTAACAAATGGGAAAGACTCCAAGTGGGCACTTTAACAAACTCGGGAATTAGTCTCAGTTTTACCAGAGGAATGAAAAGAAGCCTTTCATGGGGGAACTGAGAATTGCTCTGGTAAAATGAGACGATAACGATCTCACCATCCCTTTTTGGAGGGCTCAGTTTAGGCTTTCCCTGCATCCACAAACATCCCTTCTTCTCTCCCTCTTCCCTCCCCTCCATGATCTTCATCACTCCAACAGCCCCTCATCAGACATCAGAATGGGATCTGGCAACGAGAATATTTCCTGTGGCCAAAGAGCCACTTAGTTGCCAATAAATCCATTTAAGCTTTTACCTCACCTTTGTGATCTATTGTATTATTAAGAAAAATCAAAACTGAGATTAAAAAAACCCTGAAACACAAATCAGGGTTTTCTTTGCCAAGTGAAGAACAAGTTCAAGGACTTACAGGGAACATCTTGAAAAGCTGCAGCCTGTATGCTGTCCATCCTTTCTTGGATTTGTAAATGGGTAAGGGGAATTTGACATTTCTGGCATACTGAGAGAACAACAACACTAGGAAAATAGTCCTGAGAAAAAAAGAGGAGGAGGGTGGGACAAAAAAGACATGTCATTAGCACCAATATATTATAAATCCCTCCCAGCATTAACCTGTTCAGGTTCTTCAGACACGAGACATAAATGTACATTTTCAATTTAGCACGAGACAAGGCATTTTAAGAGAACATAATTTTAAATAAATTATTATTCCACAAAGGCCAAAACAACACAATTTGGATTCTAAAGTGCTGCAAAAACAGCCAGCACCAAACAGGTAAATGAACTAGGACAAGGATTTGGGCTGAAGGGAGATTTCCAGCCCTTCCTGTTCTGTGCTCCTGCTTCTTTTCCTCCCAAACTCTACCTGTGCTCCAGGTCTGCTGAGTACGAGGACCAAAACTTGCTGGAAACAAGGAAAACTGAAGGCCTGTATACAATAATCTCAAAATTTGCATAAAACTCAAAAGCACTTGAAAATTTTCTGTGAGGGAAATTATTTCTTCTATTCTTGAGAATCCTTTTTTTTTTTTTTGTATTTGCATCTAAACAGCTGCAAATGAAGCAAAATAGAGCCCAAAAAACCAAGATTTGATGCAATTGCATTCACCACTTTTAGATGCTTAATTATTATGCATTTCCCCCCTCACTGAAACTGCCAAGCTCCTCTGCATGTTAAAAATCCATTTTTACAGCTAAAATAAGCCCCCACTGCAATGCAAAATAAGAAGCCAGGGCACGTTGCTCATTTCTGAGGGAGCCAACCCCAGCTCTGCTCTGAAAAGGCCTCACAAAGACTGAGCTGTCTGAAGAAGCAAAGCTTCCCTGAAATCTGAGATTATGTTTTTATCAGCTGACTTTAAAAAAAAGTGGATTTTCAGCCTCTCTCCCTTCTCTGTCCCAGCTCAGCTCCAGTGTCACACACAAACCAGCTTTATTCTCCCTCAGTCTGCAGAACACAGAGCACAAGGAGGGGCATTTACAGCCCCCACTGTTGAATGAAAGGCACCTTTTCCTTGCAGGAAACACTTTGGCAGCTCTCCCAAAGTCCATTATGGAAAGATGGGCTCCCCTCTCTGAGGACAGGTAGCTTTGTATTTTGATTTATTTAGCACAGAGTTGTAAAAAACATAGTACTATTATATTATTGCAATTAACATTACATTGGCTCCATGGCAGAGGGGCTTCCTGCCAGTAAAATATCCCCAAATCCCTTAAATCCCAAAAGTTTTATTCACCAGATAAAAAGTCCAATTCAGGAATAATTTCCCTTTTTATAGATCATGATGAGATGTGCTTTATGGATTAAATTATTCCAGCTTGGCTCCTGCAGAACAAGAGAGGTCAGAAAACTGTTTGGGAAACTGGGAATATTATCCAATAGCACCTGTAGAAGGTCCCAGCTCTCCCACAGGTGATGCTGAAGGAAGGATTTTTACCTCAGTACAATTTCAAGAGCCACATCTTGTAGAGCTCACAGTCACTTTTGAGAGGCCATGGGAGTTATTTCCAACAACCCACATTTTCGCTCTGCCAGAAGCCAGAAATACTTATTGACTGGGTAATATTTAAATGCTGCTCCTAAATTGATTTGGTTTTTTCCATCTGCAAAATGTCAAGTTGAATTACACGTTTCCATGTCCAACTCCAAGATCATTCATTTCATGGGAGTCCCAACTTGCAGGGAATTTGTTTTACAGGCAAATAAAACGTTCCTTTGGATCAGCTGCTTAACATAATAGAATTACAAAAATATTCATGATGCTCCCATCCAAGATAAAAGAGAATTAAAGAGCCCTTTTAATCATAAGCTGCACTTACAGAATACTTTGCATGTTCAAAGAACTGTGCAAACAGATTAGTCAGATCAGAATCTGATCTCATCAAGGCATTCCTTCCTCCCAGAGCCAGCACAGTTGGGTGCTGAACACTGACTGCAGCAACTGCTTCAGCCAGTTCCCTTCTCCCTAAAATTTGCTTTCCAGCCTTATTTGGCTGGTTATCCAGCTCATGGGAAGCTTTTGTCTTCATCTCGTTTTCTCAGCTATTCCTTTTTATACCACTGATCCCAGTTCTTTAATTTCCCTGGCACACACACACCAGGCCCTGAAATTCCCTCAAAAAGCCTTTCTGTCCACTAAATAGCAACCTCTCTACTTCTGGCTCATCTACTGATGGCATTTATGGAAATATTTGCTGCTCCCTGTCATCACACAGATTTCTCTTGGACACAGGTAAGCAAAGCAGTCCCAGTGACAAAGGGACCAGCACCACCAATGGGATTTGCCTGCTGACACAAACACAAAACCAGAAATACAAATGGGTCACTCATCTCTCTGGTGTTTTGCTAAATCATCTCTTCCTATAGCACTGAAGCCAATCCAGCCAGTGGCTCCCAGACCAACTCTTGCTTTACAAAATTCTGCTCTCCACACCCTTCAGTTATTGTCCTTTCCTGCCTCCTCAAGGTCACGGAAACACAGAACCCCAGAATGGTTTGGGTGGGAAGGGACCTCAAAACCCACCCAGTTCCACCTCACATCATGGGCAGGGACACCTTCCACTGTTCCGAGTCGCTCCAAGCCCTGTCCAACCTGGCCTCTTCCAGGGATGGGGCAGCCACAGCTTCTCTGGGCAACTGAGTTGCTGCTGTCATTGCCAAAGTGCCAGCTGACCTTACCCAGACCCACTCACATCCCTATTCCTGCACAGGTTGTCCCTCCCTGCTGGGGAGTCCTGCAATGCCACCTTTGGTGTCCTTCCCTGCTGGGGAGTCCTGCAATGCCACCTTTGGTGTCCCTCCCTGCTGGCAGCACTGCAATGCCACCTTTGGTGTCCCTCCCTGCTGGGGAGTCCTGCAATGTCACCTTTGGTGTCCCTCCCTGCTGGCAGCACTGCAATGCCACCTCTGGCAGTCCTGCAATGCCACCTTTGGTGTCCTTCCCTGCTGGGGAGTCCTGCAATGCCACCTTTGGTGTCCCTCCCTGCTGGCAGCACTGCAATGCCACCTTTGGTGTCCCTCCCTGCTGGGGAGTCCTGCAATGTCACCTTTGGTGTCCCTCCCTGCTGGCAGCACTGCAATGCCACCTCTGGCAGCCGAGCCGACCCCAGCGCTTCCCTGACACCCAACACTCCTCCATGACAACTCACCAACTCACCCCTCTGGCCTGAGCCAGGAGCACCCCCCAGCAGTACTTACAGCATGGCAATGCCCCAGTGCTTGCCAGCTCTCTCCCCAGCAGCCTGGAAGCCGGAGAGGCCGATGAGGGCCACGGTGGGGGTGATGGTCAGGGGGCCGATGTAGCGCAGCAGGGCCCCGGGCAGGCCGAGCAGTCCGATCACCACCTCGATCAGGGAGGACATGATGATGGCACCTTGGATCTGAACACACAACAAGGGCAAAGAGCCACCTCAGTCCCCTCTGACAGGCAAAGCCAAAGCGTTTCTTTTTCTGCTCTGGATTACAAACTGCACTTAAAAAGAATTCAGTGACACAGAAGAACTCAGTATATTTTTCGTCATAAAACAGCTCATTATGTTTAAGTGACTTATTGCTTAAGCATAACACTTATGGTTTGTTTTTTTTCTCCACAAAACTATTACACAACAGACCAGTGGGCCAGTCTGGAAGCTGTGTGGAAAGCACATCACACTGTCAGACAGGAGACCTGGGGTCCAGGCTAACCTTTAAGCTCTCAGATCGAACGGCAAGGGTTGGTGCGCCACGAGGTGATGCTCCTAAAGCTCCTAGGGGCAGAGTGTGTCTGCATTGGTCACAAGTGCTCCTTAGAAGCTGGATTAGAGCAGCGTTGTGGTCTCAGGAGACTGTCAGCCCTCTTGGCTGCAGGGCTCTTGGCAGGATGTAGCTATGGTTTGAACATGGGGAAGAGAGAGGGGTTGTTTTTAATTAAGAAAAAGTTGGCAGCCCAAAGCAACGGGATGGGAGATAAATTCCATGACACACGCCCTCGTTTGGACCTGGCTATCTACCACTCCAGCGTGGTACAACCCTCATCCTGGGCCCTGCAGGGCTGAGAGTGGAGAAGGACTTTGGGGGAGCTCTGCAAGTCTCTCGGGAGAATCAACATCTTATCAGGAGAGTCTCCAACTTAAAAACTCTTGGGGGATGACCCAGCTTTGCTAAACTGTGGGTTCATCTTCCAGGGGCCAGCCCACTGCACAGGGCCAGCAGGCAGCAGGTCTGGCAGCAGCTGAACTGCTGCCAATGAGCACAAAGCAGAGGTACAAGAAGAGTTTTCATCTCACTTGAGCATTTCACTGCACGTCTTTTGGAATGTGGTAACTAACTCCTGGTATTTGCTGTCCAGTACGAACAGGTTGGAAAGATGAAAGACTTCCATGAGATGAGTAAAGGGATATATTCAAATGGAAATCGCAGTGAAAGAAGAAATTACCAACTTAAAGACAAGGACACACAGATGTTTGGGTGAGAAACTTAACTGGAACTGGACAGAGGGACAGCTAAAGGCAACTCCCACATTACCTCTCGGATCCGGGGGTACCAGATGTGCTCAGTGTGCGGCAGCTCTGCTGTCCTGTTTGTAACTGTTATATCTTACAGAGAGGAGACAAGAAAACACAGGCATTTATTTATTTATTTATTCCTCAGCCACTCTGCCATCATTTCCTACTAAATAAACCCCTCCTCATGCTGGGTCTGACAAAGGAGCCTGGATTTACATGGAGAACAAGCTCTGCAGTGCTACGAATGAAGTAGCAACAGCCTCACATTCCCCAAGAACCAACCCTTCATTCCACCCACCACACCAAAGTGGGAACAAATCCTAACTTTCAGGAAGGAAGGTCAATTGGGGATTCCCTTCCCACTCCAATAAACAGATGAATGGAGAATTACTCAAGTGCACACTGGAATCACAGGCTCCAACTCCATCAATTTAGGTCACCCACTGAATGAACTGACCCATGGCAACAACCCCAACTGGCATCTTTTGAAGGTGAAAAGGTCCAAGAGGAAGATGCAGCAAAGCTCTTTTGGAAAGGCTGGAGTAGTGGGAAAATGGCTTTGCCATCCAAGGTTATCAGACAGGATTTTCTTTCAACAAGATGTGTATTCAGTTACTGGCACATTCTGAATGTGAACCAACAGAGATGCTTAAACATATAGATAATATAAATTAAATTATTAGAGAATCCAAAGGAGCCCTGGGAAGAACTTTAGGTAGAAACAAGCAGCTTGATTCTCTATGGGGCTGCCTCCCACTGCCCACAGCCTTGTTACTGAATAACCACACCCCATTAAAAAGAAAACTGCCAGAGGAGTTTCCACTTCAGTTTCTAACCCAATTTAAAGCCAAACACCCCATCCCAATGAGCTTTACTGCATATTTCCCCTCTGAAGTTAAAACCTTTCAGGATGATGACATTAGCAAAGGAAGAGCTCAAATGAACACCCAAATCTTGTCAAAACCTGTCAGGTATGACTTAAACAGGGAAAAATCCTGGTCTTGAGGTGATGCTGAACATCAAACTTCCTCCTACTCAACTTCAAAGGATTCGACTGAACTTGCTATTTCCAAATACTGGGAAGGAACATTTATGGAATGTAAATGTAACAGAAGAATTACTTTGTGCTACTGTTGGATTTCTTTTGACAACATTTTTTTAATATTAAAAAGTCCCCAGAAATAGAACTCCACAAGGGCATTTTTAGGAATCTTTTTCTAAGGCACAAAGATTAACATCATAAAAGGAGAGACTTTTCCTACTGCCTTCCAGCTTCCCCCTCGGAAGGTTTGGCTGTTGCACTTTAAGTGATCTGGGCCATTGGTCACTTCCCCCTGAACAAGCACAAACGACAATTACCTGTGTTATTACATTTCCACTTCTCCAGAGAGAGTATTGCTCTGGCAGGTGCTAAGAATGCAAAAGCACTGGCTTGGAACAGGGGTAACCTGTTGGAGGGAAAGGAGAGATGGTGACATTCGGTGGTGCCCCAGCACCGTGGCAGGAGGGTGGGCACTGAGACTCAAACCCTCAGCGAGTCAGGAAAGTGTGAAATGGGAGAATTCCTCATCAAACAAACCCAGCCAGTGAAATACTCACAGACTCCCCAAGCCAAAGAGCCAACACCACCCACACGAGTTCTTAACCAATCTGCACCGGGTCATTCCAGGCACCAGGGGGTGATGGCAGGTTTTGACTCAGAGCTCAGGGATCCAGATGCACCATCTGGGGTAACCACCACACAGACTGCTGAACAGGCAGCTTTTCCCAGCCCACCACAGCTCACAAGCCCTCTGCAGGGGCAGCCTGCAGGCTCAGTGCCTCCCCTCTGCATGACTCCAAGCACAGTCACTCAAACATTCATTTGGAAGTGCGTGTGTAAATAACTGCGAGGTTGATAAAAGCAGATTAGATGTTCCAGGTGCTTACCACCAATAAATACAAACACTGCAAGAATTTCAAGATGACATTCTTAGCATTGGTGTTTATACTTCCCAAAAGATTTAAGATCGAAAGAGCATCTACCAGCACCAACTACGTGTTTACTGACCTCACTGCAGGTCGTGTAACACAAATACGCAGATGTTACTTAACTACAGGCAAGGTTCACTTTGAACTATTCTATAAATACTGACAGTAATTGCAATAAGATTCCCTTTAATAGCAGATCTCAAAGTGGAACACATGGTTATTGCCCCTGAGCTGCTCCATGTTATGGCTTTTAAGCCACAGTGAAGCTCCTCGAGGGAGGGCAAACACCAGGAGAGGAGACAGAACTGCAGCAGAATCACACGAAGACCAGAAAAGGCTCAAAGGAGAAAAAATACGTGGAAAAAATCCTCTACACACTGAACACAAAAAAGATCAAACCAGAAGCATGTTACTAATAGTTGTTAAGTTTACAGGCAGGAGTTGGAGCACCACTGGGAAGCACTTTGGGCCTTGGGCACCCTAAAAACCCACTGGAAAGGGTATCAGCAACTCCAACTTCATACAACTCATGAGCCATCCAAGCATGGCTGACTGGATGCAATTCCCCCTGGGAGTCTCTCCAAGCACAAATCCCAGTTTTATCTCTGGGAAGAAAGACATGGTTGGCAGCTCAGTGAATGATTCACCTTATTTTGCAGGTTCATTAAGCAAACTGAGCTGCTAGTGCCCATGGCAAGATCTGCAACACCTGAGACAAGCTGTTACTGCTCCATCCCACCTACACAGCCCTCTGTACCTCCAGAGATCTTGTAAATACACTTTGCAAACACATTCTCCAGTGATGAACTCAGCTGTACTGAGACCTGGGTCCAGATTGTTCTGTATCACATAAAATATCCTGAATAATCAGATCTCAGCACGTCCTGTTTAACCCTTACATGACACAGTTCCAAAAGGACCAGCAGACTCAAAATAGTGGGTTTTTTCCCTAAGCAGGGGAAAAAAAAAAGGTATTTTATTTTAATTTTTTTATTTTTTACCCTTATTCCTCAAAATCAGCCAACTCTTTCTGAAGAGACAGCTCCAGTCTGGAATGTGACTTATGGATGTTAAGCCAGGCACCCACTGCTAGTCAGCTAAAGCCCCAAAAGGTTAAAGTCCTAAAGCTTGACTGGGCCATCATTTTAATTTCATGACTAAATGATCAAGTTGCTCAGTTTTGGCAGCAGCTCCCGTGAGGACAGAGGGGTTTATGCAGTTAAAGTCACCTGGAAACATCTCATTATCCCAACATGTCCCAGGGATGCAGGAAAGCTCAGACAGTGATGGGCACAGCAACAACCCTGAAATCTGAGGTAGATTAAAGCTGGGTTTGATTGTCTCAGTCACTAATTACCCTCGATCCCTGCCAAGGCTCCTGGCTCACCCCACAATGGGGAATAGCTGGAATTCCTAAAACCAGTCTGGGTACCAAACTGACCACAACTCTGCCTCATAACTGAGCTAAATCCTTCTGGAAGGACCTTTCAACCACGGAATTTGACCTTTTGAAACCTTTATTTGCTGAAATACTTTGCAGTTGACAGACTTGCCAATGAATACTTTAAAATCTCATTTAAAGGCCTTTGCTGCTATATCCCATTCCCAGCCTTACATAAACCCCCAACCACGTGGTAAATAGTTATAAAACAGCCAAGCGTGGAGATTATCTCCTTAAATACAAGTTATTTTAAGGCCCAAACACAATTGCCTTCAAGTATATAAAAAAATGTAACTCCAGTGCAAGTGGGAGCCGCTGAAAAGGGGAAAATCCCAACAGATGGAGGGCAGGGGTGGGATTATACACAAGGAACAGAGAATTTCAATATGATGGGACCATCAGTTTAGTCCTTTTATTTCTGAAAGAGCCCAAAATAACTCATTAAGTAATAAAGGAATTAAAAATAAAATTAATAATTTTTAAAAAATAAAATAGAGAAAAAGAAATTAAAAATAAAATAAAGTCATGGTAAGTAATAAAGAGCCAAAATTAGTTAGGGGGAAAAAACTGAAATATGACAAATGTGAGGAGATAAAGTCTCAGGAAACATGAAAATTAAGCTTTTCTGATAAATTTGAGGCAGAGGAGGAAAGCTAGTAGGGGTAGAGGAAAACAAAGCCCCCCTCCAAGCTCATCCCCATCCACAACTTTGCACTTCCAACACAACTGGAAGGTTTCAAACTTCAAGAAATCCAAGGAGGAGACACTCAAAGCTGAACAATTAAATCTTATACTCCAATTCCTGCCTGGGTCCACAATCCCTCCATTCCCAAAAAAAAAAAAAAGGACAAATCGAAGATGGGAGGAAAATCCATCACTCCCATGGAAAGGGAAATTCAAATCAGCAAGGGGGACAACTCTGCTCCTCCAGGAGAGCTGCTGGAGGGTTTGTGGTTACAGCACAAAGAGCCAATTGGGCTGAAAATACCATTATTAACTCTGGGGAGTCTTGACTTAAAGAAAATATATTGGGGAAAGAAAATTTTCTCCAATTTCAACAATTTTCACTATGTTGTTTTGTCATCAGAATGAACTTTTTACTCAAAATAGAGGAGTGATCTCCTGAGTTGAGTAAGATATAAAAAAAATACAGGGAAGGTTGGGGTTTTTTTAAGGAAAAAGAACAGACAGCAAATCAAAGTTAACTAAAATAGCAATCAAAGACTACACTGGAAAACCCGAAATATTTGGCAAATTTTTAGATGAAAAGCTGATCTCCCACAGTCTTGGTTTCTGCACCCCCTGAGACACCTCTGACACCCAAAAATCCTGGTTCTCAGATTAATCTGGGAAAATGTGGGAGGTGTTTGGCCACTTGCTGTTGGAAAACAGAAAATTGTTCTGAAATGGAACTAAATGGCCCGTGAATCATTCAGGGAAAAAAACGGGGGAATCCTCTTAAATATGCACTTTGGTTCTGGTTTTCCTTATCACTCTTGGTCTATCCCCTTGAATAACATGCAGAAGTAACTCCACAGGTTTTAGTTATTCCCAAAGTTTAAATAAACACATCGAACATCTCTGCAGTGATCACTGTGAAACACAGGTTTCTAAAGAAGATTTATCTTCATGTTAATAAAACTTACAACATCCTGTCCTTGCCAACACCAGATTTATCCAAGTATTTGCCAAGTGGGCTCTTGTTTCCTCCTAAGGAGAGGTAAAGGCATCCCTGGAAAGCTACACCTTTGTGTGTGGGTACTCCTAACTCCAGGCATGATCATGACCTGCAACTCAGAGCAACTAACAAATAAAAACAAATTATCTGATGCACTGGAAGGTAACAGAGACTCAGTTCAGAGAATTACATGTTACCCTCATCATCTTTCCCCACCTCTTTAATTTGCCCAGCCCTTTACAGGATCAAGGACGTAATTTGGTGCAGGACTGATCACAACCACCTTAATACTAGAAAGAATAAAATATCATTCAAGAAACAAATAACAAATAAATAATAACACCCAAATTAGTTGCTCTTTACCACAGTGTATGAATTTTTCCTTTTCCCCAGAAACACTTCTGCCTTCTCTGTTCTCATGAGTTTCCCTCCTCCTTCTCCTGTTTCCCTGCTGTATTTTCTTACCCTTGGAATGCCCTTTGTTATTTCAGATCCACCTTTTTTTGGGAGCAGCTTTCTAAAGCTTGCCCTGTATCTGACCTATCCTGTGCCTCATGTTTATCCTTTGAAAACACATCCCCTCCCTCTCGGATCTTGGAAACCTCAACGCGTGCCTGGCCTTGCCACCACCCCAGCAAGCCCCAAACCTCACCTGCAGCCAAAGGTTGTTTGTAACAACGTGGTGATGCCCACACAGAAGAAAATGGTCCCAATCAACTGGCTGGTGGCCCACTGGTCAAAGCCCACACACATGGCATCGGCCAGCAGGAAGGGCACGGCGATCGTCCCGCTGAAGCACGTCAGGTAGTGCTGCCAGAGGCAAAAGCTCGGTTAATTCTGCAGCCACTGCTCAAAAATAAATTCATTTATCACCATCTTTTCTCTTGCTTTGGATATGTTGAATTTCCACCCAGGATCTCTTCCTGGTCCTAAGCTTTTCTTCAAATATTTCTTCAAATATTCTCCCCCAGCTACCACTCGCCAGTTGCTAACGATCCCTGGCTTTGTAGCATAACCCAGGTTATTTAAATAGCTGCAGGGCTGCTGCTCTTGAGCAGGAGGTATCCAGGTAACTGTGCTGGAAACAGAGAAAAGCACAGGAGTAGCTGCATTCACTTGCACCCATGTGAAAAACCCTCTGCTCACAAATGAACCCGGAGCACACACAAAGCAGGATGCAAAGGAGCTGCCAGGGACCAGAAACCAGGCACTCATTGGGTCCTTCTCAATCCAACCACATGAAGCAAAACAAACAAACAAACAAATTCACTGTATTGAGCAAAGCAAGTAAAAATAGAATTCCCCCAGAACTGCCTGTCCTTCAGGAAAGGCAGAAATAAAAAGGATGCTTTGGAATGTATTTGTTTGGAGAGCTCAACGTGTTTTACAGATATTACCAAATTCCCAGCATTCCTGTGGGACAGATATTATTACCATTGGAGAAAGGAAGGAGATGAAACTGGAGCTGTTCTGCTTCCCACAAGTGAGGGGCTGAGCTGGCAGTAGGGTCCAGCTCTCTACTACAGCCTTACTCACTGCAGGAAGCACATGAAGCACATGCTCTTACTCCAAGGATTCTCCAAGGAACACAGAAGTTTCCTGCTCTGCTTCCCAGCAAGACAGGCCCACAATGATGCTCTTAAGACTTGAAATAACTACTAGCAGCTTTAATATTCAAAATTTCAGGACTAAACCATCGTCTCTCTCTAATTCCAGAAGTGCAAAATGTCACTTCTCAAGGTCTCCACTGAGTATTTGCTGAAAAAACTACTCAGAATTGAAGTAACTACAGTAGCAGCTTTAATATTCAAGATTTCAGGACTAAACCATTATCCCTCTCCATCTTTAATTCTACAAGTGCCAAATGTCACTTCTAAAGGTCATCACTGAGCATTTCCTCACTTACTTACTAACAGCAGCTTATAAGAACTAAATATTTGAGTGAATCTCACAAATGCAGGAGCAGAAAACAGATCATTATCAACACAGTGATCCCAGTGTGTGATCAGCTTCAGAAGAAGCCTCTTAACACCTTCTTCAAACACCCGAGAGGGCGAAGAATAAAATTATCACACACACAAATGCAACGAACTGGGCAGAAAATACTAAACAAGCTTTAGAAGGTACAGAGGGAGAATTAACCCCTGGTTTGGAACATACCTGTAACCCCAAAAATATGCAGAGGTACCAGGGAGGAACATCCTCAATGGTGTAAATCATGTCAGTCCTCTGGGCGTCCAAACTGCCGCTGCTGTCCAGGGTCTCTGCCAGGGAGCTCTGGGGGTGGCAGGGGGCAAACGGGGGGAGCACACAAAGGACACAGCAGGTTATTGCTCTGCACCAACAAAGTGAGTCTCAACTGCCAGGCAACTCCCCATACTCCAAGGCTGGTCCAACACTCCCAAACAATGCTGACACGAGACATTTTTAAAGCCTTTTACCTCTGACCAGCTCAGCTCCAGCTCCTGAATTTGTCCTGAACGTGCTCCCTGCTGTCAGCCATCCCCTGCTTATTTACACAGTGACTTATTTATAACTGCTGGTTTATCATAGAACTGATCTGGCAGCCAAAAGGTGACCAAAAAAGGCATAATCATGACAAGACTATTAAAAAAAAACTAAAACCAACAAACCAAAACCACAAAACCAAACAAAAAAAAGGAATTAGGGAAGAATTGGAACTAAGTAGAAGAGCCACAAGTGGCTGCTCCCAAAGTAGAAGGGCTCTGTCCTTGCATAAGAGACCAAAATGACAGACAAAAAAATTCCTCATTATGGTAATTCTTACCCAATTCCATCTTGGTTAACCTTTTTTAGCCAAAGGATTTATTATTTTTGCTTCCACCCCACATTCAAGCAGTCAAGAAAAATGCTAATTATTATAACCAAACACATCCCCAGCCAATTTGTGTCAGACTTCCCCCAGGAATTTAAATCCCTGCAGGAATTTCAGTGAGACCACACTCTGCCCCACCACATGCCCAGAGGGCCAACAGACAACTGACCACATATATTCACACATCCACATCCCTGTGGGTTTTCCACTAAAACAAAATCCAGCTCCATCATTTCTCCTTCAGAACTATGGAGAATCATTTCCTTCCAACTCTCCAGTCTGGGAATTCCTGAGAGCAAAACCACACTGCTCCAAAGCCCCAACACAACAGTAAAAGCAGGAGGAAGTATCAGGTTTTATCATTACCAAGAAACCAAAAATCCCCTTATGTAAGAACTGTTCTGCCCTAATCCACACCAGGACACAACAAGCCCACGTGAAGTTGCCTCACACCAAGACTGGGAGTTCTGCCAGACCTGTGACTGCCTCAGATGGTCTCCACTTCTCCAGAAATCCCAACATATCCACAGGTCACACTTAGGGAACCTCCACTGCAGATTACCTACAAGGCCAGGGAAGCCAAACTGCCTCCTGGTCCTTCCCTCTCACCTCAGTTTTCTGTTGGGAAAACAAGTGCCACTGGGATAATTCTCCTGACCACAGGATTATGGAGAGGTTGGGGGTATTGCAGTGGAAAAGTAAAATATAGGAACACTAATCTCAGAAAAGTCTTTTAAACCACATTAAGCACCAGGCAATCCTCTCACCAGGGTATAGCTCCTAAACTGAGGAATTAGGGAAACTGTTCCCTGCCCAACTCATCAGGTCAATTTGCAGCACCACTGACACTCTTTCATCAACTGGAACATGAATTTTTTCTCTCCTGACCCAATTCTCTAAAAAATCCTGAAAAAAATCCTGAAAAAATCAGGAATTTGAAATATAGAATCGTTAAGGTTGGTAAAACATTTAAGATCATCAAGTCTAACTGTCAACCCATCACCAGCACCACGTTCAGCCATGTCCCCAGCTGCCACATCAGCATGTTTTTGGAACACTTCCAGGGACGGCAACTCTACTACTTCCCTGGGCAGCCCATTCCAACCTTCAACAACCCCTTCTTTGAGGAAATTCCTCCTGTTGTCGAAGCTGACCCTCCCCTGGCACAGCTGGAGGCCGTTCCCTCTCCTCCTGTCCCTTGTTCCCTGGCAGCAGAGCCCGACCCCCCCCCGGCTCCCCCCTCCTGTCAGGGGGTTGCAGAGCCAGAAGGTCCCCCCTGAGCCTCCTTTGCTCCAGGTTGAGCCCCCCCAGCTCCCTCAGCTGCTCCAGCCCCTTCCCCAGTCCAGTCTCTTCCCTGGACACACTCCAGGCCCTCAGTGTCCTTCTTGTCCTGAGGAGCCCAAAAGCTGAGTTACACACCAAGAAACCCCCCGTGTGTCCCACTGCCTCGTCCCTCCCCTCTTCCATGGCCACAGGCTCCACTGCAGGACTTCGCTCACCAGCCCTGCTGTGTTTATCCAGCACTGTGACCCAGAGGGCACCACACACTTTCTGAGGGGCACAGTGAGGATGTTACACCACCTGCCCGTGAGGGACGAACAGGGAAGCACCAGCAGAAATAACTGTTTGCTTCAGGAATCACGTCAGTGCTGGTTGGCTGGAGCCACCCAAAGAGCAGCAGGGATTGAGGAGAACCAGCTGTGGACAGTGAATGGATGAAACACCCACCACCCTGCACTGAGAAACCTCCACAACCCTGCCAAGGATGGACAGAAATGGGACTGCCAAAGTTCACGCTGTTCCCACGCAGGACACCAGGTTGTCTAAAACCCAGTCAGAGATGTGTGCAGGTTGGTGACTCTGGACTTTGGAAAACCCATCTTTTGGGCTCTTTTCCAGTTTGGCCAGACCAGTATCCAGAAGCTGTCCCAGTGTTCCACTTGGTGCCAAACACTTATTTTTCTTCACTGGACTGATGAGGTTGCATCAAGTGCATTCCTTAACTTTTCCTCTTGCCCTTCTAGTCCATCCTATTCTAGTCTATCCTACCCTAGTCAGTCCTAGTTTAGTCAGTCTTAGTCTATTCTCCCTCTTCTTTGGGCAGCAGAAAGCAGAAGCAATGGCCTGTTTCCACCAGGAAGGCCACAGCACACACAGCAAGGGTATTAGTCCTTTCAGAGCTTTCCACTTGGGATTACATTATTCCTAAATTAGTCTTGCAAAGAACAAAAACCAGGAGCAGGCACAAGGGAGCTGCTCCGTGGCACGGAGAAAGGTCTCTCTGGGTACAGATCAACAAGTGCCAACCAACTCAAGCTCTCCTTCAGAAAGTGAAGCTTACAGGTCTTCTAACAAAAGACCTTCCGATTTCCAAGGCATAAATGTCATGGCAATGTCTACACAGTAAAGGGGTTGTATAAAGAAAACAACCAGGATACTCCTCATTCCTTCCAAAGCCAGACTTAGATCCCTTTGGACAGGGAAGTCTCACCTTGGTCAAACCCTGAGCAGACCAAGCCTGAACAATGAGGAACTGCAGAACTCAGGTGAGGCCTGGCCATCCCAGTAACTCACTGGGCAGCCACTGGCCCTTTGGCTTCTCCAGCATGTGCCTGCTGGTCTATCCCTGACTCAGAGCTGGTGTTTGCCAAGTGTGCCAAGGGAACTGCTGGGAATGAGTAGCACCTCCCTGGACAAGATACTGATCACAGGCTAATTCCTCCTTTAATTATTTTTAACTGGCCAAAGGTGGAACATGCTGTGCTTTTTTTTTTTTTCATTTTTCTGCTAAGTATAAACAGGGGATGAGACAGATAAAGTTGTAGAAAGAATGCTGGAGGGAAAGAAGAAACCCCACAACAATCGAGTGCAAAATGCAAAGAAACAAACCCCAGCAGTGCAAGACAAAGGCTCTGATGAGAAAACTGATGAAGTGTGGGGAGCAAACCCTTGGGAGAAATACCTTCAATAAAGAACCCACAACGGAGCAAGCTGGGCTAGTGGAAGGTGTCCCTGCCCATGGCAGGGGGTGGAACTGGATGAGCTTTAAGGTCCCTTCCAACCCAAACCATTCCAGGATTCTATTAAGCAACATCACATTGTTTATTTTACAGGGATGCAGCAACACTTATTTCTCATTTGGGCTCACAGTTTACTGTCTCAGCTAACAAATATTGGGAGCCAATGTGAGCACTGGGCACCCTCCAGTGATTAAGGACATTTCAGGCCTCTTTGCTAAATTATAAAATATATAAAAATTATAAAAATATATTTTTATAATATATAAATATATAAAAGGCCTTTATAAAGGTCTTTCGTTAGGGAATCATCTCTCAAGAGAAAGGAAAGCCAAGATCAAACATAGAATCACAGAATCATGGAATGGTTTGGGTTGGAAGGACCTTAAAGCCCATCTCATCCCACCCCCTGCCATGGGCAGGGACACCTCCCACTAGCCCAGGTTGCTCCAAGCCCCGTCCAACCTGGCCTTGGACACTTCCAGGGACGAGGCAGCCACAGCTTCTCTGGGCAACCTGGGCCAGGGCCTCCCCACCCTGTTCATTCCCTGTGACCACAACAAAGCTTTAAGTCAAGTAGATTTGGTTGCTCAGAAGCTCATGGGTCTCTCTGAGGTGAATTATTCCCCATCATTTACAGTTCTGGTCACATGGATCAACTGGACAGCAGAAAAACCAGGCATTTGGTAAAACCAGGCCGTGAAGACACGGTTTGGTGTCTGGAGATCGCTTATCTTGGTTGCACAATTTCACCCAAACACCTTTTGCTCAGGGCTTTATCAGATTGTCTCTCCACTCCAGTCCAAGCACGCTCCAAATATCAGCCATCAGACATGCAGGTCAACAGTTGCCAAAATCTGTCCACTGAAGATCAGCACGACCACGACGGTCACAGAGATGTGTCTGAGGCACGCGGGTGTTCGTAACACTCTTCTGAAATGCACCACTAAAAGACCTCTGGACAATCATCTATTTAGGGGTATTTTAAATTTGAAATTCAGAGGAGAATTTTGGTGTCTGAGTTGGAAAACCCCCACTGCACCCCTTGGTATCATCCTTGCCCCATCACAAGTTACAGCCTCACACAGATGAGCACCAAGATGCTCTTTCTTGGAATCAGGAGAGCTTTGGTCTTGTTTCACTTGGGACACTTGAAAAATTAGGTCAAGTTGAGGCTTTTCAGAGACAAGGCTTCACCACAAAGCCAGCTGGAGTCTACATTTCAGAAAGTGCTGTTCAGATTTACATAATCCTCGTCCTTATTTTAAATAAAAGCTCAGATTCAAACCATCTCAGCTGGCAGGATTATTATTGAACAGGCTTAGAGGATGATGGAATGGAGTAAAAAGCTGGAAAAATCACAACCAAACTGGTGTCCTTTGAGGCCTCAACTGGTCTCCCTGAACAGGGAGTCATAGTTTTCCTAAGGAAAAATGTTCAAGGGTTTTTATGACCTCAAGTTCATTCATAAAGCTGCCACTCAATAATAATGAGCAGCCTCTAGTTGGAAAAAGGACTAGAAAAATTAATCTTATGAGGCTGGAGCTTGGAGAGTGGGAAAGATCCTACTTTTAGAGGTGCTCAGCACCACCAGCCTCCCTGGAGAAATGCAGAGGAGGTTAACAACTGATGAGCACAGCACAGTGACCTTCCCAGGGAAACCACACAAAAGGCCAGTGGGAATGAAGAAATCAAAAACTTGCATATTATGAATTCTGGTGCCAGGTCAAAGTGCATTCACTGCTGCCATCCCCTGAGTCATGCCCCGTGTCCTGCAACCACAGTGTGTGACCAGAGCAGTCATGGGGCCAAGCATGACGTGAGTCTGGAGTCAGCACCATCTGCTCAGATGGGAAATCACAGCCACGAGGGACTGGGGTGGGCACAGAATGAACTGAGACAGCAAGAACGAGTCCTCATCTACAAGGGAACCACCACATACCTTCTCTGCTATGCCATTTTCTGTGGTATAGATGGCCATCAACTCCGTGTCTTCTGTATCCTGGTCACCGCTGGACGTTGCTCCGCCGTTTATCACAACCTTAAAAACACAACAAATAGCAAACACGAGGTCTCAAAATAAACACTGTCTTTGCAATCACACCTCGTGTCTCTCAGTTTTCTCCCTTGGTACTTGCCATCTGCCTCTGACATTGTCAGAAAACATGACAAGCACGGCAAGTCATCATTTCTGTAACAGCAGGTCTGGGGAGAGAGAGGGGCTTGAAAGACATCACATGGAGCTCCTGAAGGACATCACACAGAGCTCCTGAAAGACATCACAGAGAGCTCCTGAAAGCCTGTGCAGTGCCAGCTGGGGGTGGGGGGAACCAGCAGCAGATTGGTTGGAAGAGTCCTCCAACAGAACATCTGAGTAAGAAGAAGAAGAGAAGCAAATGTTTCCTCGTTGTTGTCTTTTACTCTTAGTTGAGCAACTCAGGACATGCTGGTTGACGGGGCTGAACGTGACCACAGGGGTGGCAGGAGGTCAATGGCCCCTGGGCTGTCCCAGCCATGGGGTGTCACAGCCCCAGGGCAGTGCCCGTCCCTGTGCTGGCACTGCTGGGGCACCTCCAGGGCTGTGTCCAGGGCTGGGCCCTCAACAAGAGAGACACTGAGGGGCTGGAGGTGTCCAGGGAAGGGAACGGAGCTGGGAAGGGGCTGGAGCAGCAGGAGCAGCTGGGGGAGCTGGGGGGGCTCAGCCTGGAGAAAAGGAGGCTCAGGGGGGACCTTCTGGCTCTGCAACCCCCTGACAGGAGGGGGGAGCCGGGGGGGGGTCAGGTTTTGCTCCCAGGGAACAAGGGACAGGAGGAGAGGGAACGGCCTCAGGCTGTGCCAGGGGAGGGTCAGGTTGGATATCATGGAAAATTTCTTCACTGAAAGTGTGTTTAAACACTGGAACAGGCTGCCCAGGGCAGGGGTGCAATCCCCATCCCTCAAGGTGTTCAGAAATCAAGCAGACTTCGTGACATATGTGGTGGGATTTGGTTAAAGGTTGGGCTTGATGATCTTGGAGGTGTTTTCCAACCTTAATGATTCCATGATTCCATACCAGGGGCTCGTGCTCATGCTGCAGGAGGACAGGTAACTGCTCCAGTCCTGCAGTGCCTGGGGTGCTGCCTGTCCTGGGAGCAGCCCAGCTGGGGAGCACACAGGGAACACCCACACTCGGTAACTGGCCGTGTTTCCGTGTAAACACCATCCACTGGCAAAAGAGGTTTGTTACCAACTGCTTGTGGCAATGAGGGGTTTGTAGAACATGATTAGAACGTTATGGCCTGATTCACACTGAGCCTGACTCCGTGGAGCTGGAATGTGGTACTCACAGGCAGGGTGAAGAAGGCGGGATGTTTGGACTCATCCTCGTATTTGCCCTCTGCGGAGCCTCCCGCCTCCACCGACTTCGAGGTGGTGTTTTTGCCAATCCCCATCGTTTCCAGAATGTCCAGGACTTGCATTCAGCACCCAAACAGATGCTGCTGGGATGAGAGGCCAAGGACTGAGGACAATTCCTTTATGTGAACAGCAGCACCTCCAGGAATCACCAGAGTTCTCAGTAATCCAGCTGGGACATCAGGGTGTCGTTGGCATCAATGGCTCCTGGAACTGAAGATGGATATTTTTATTCCCTAAGATCTGTGTACATTCACACCACCCCACAGCCTGGGCTCCCTTTCATGCTCATGACTCACCAGCTCTCATCAATCCTCCCCAATAATTAACAGACTATCATTTAAATATAAAGCTGAAGGTATTTTAAATTCTTTCAGGATAGGAATACTGTGATTATTTTCTCATTCTTCTCTGGTGATCTTCAATCAGTAGTAGCAAATTGAAACCTTTAGTTTTTTCCCATTTCACAGCCATTTCCATGGAATTTTTTGGGAACAAAGTACACCTGTACTCCAGGTAAGGAGCAGAGTAGAACAGCTGAACACCCACTGCAGACAGGACTTGGGCTTCCTCAAGGAGTGTAAATTTGCAGTTAACCTCTGTGTAACTGAATCCTTTTTCTGAAAATAACTCATTATTAAATAAAAGAATCCAGGAAGCTCAGACCAGATGGACAGTGAAGGACCTGCCTTTCAGTGAGTCTAATTCAGACAGAAACAGCTCTTTCTGCTGAACATCCCCACCCAAAATTATCCCAGTTGTTCGAGGGATGTTCCCAGTCATCTGCCTGATGATGTTGAAGCAACAGCTTCAGGATAAACTGGTGCATTTTAACGAGTTTCACTACTCTTTTGGCACAGGAACAGGAAGATCTTACAGCCCACGGAGTTCCCTTTTTGTTTTCCCAGATGGGTCACTACAGTACAGTTTTCCCCCATTTGCTCCTTAAATTAGCCCTCCCTGCCCATCATCATCCACACATTTGCCATTTCCAGGACTAAAGAATAGCATTTAACGGATTTAAACATAAACTTCCTGCAGGACAGCACAGAAAATTCTGCTGCAAAGCAAGTTTTGCAGCCTGAGGTTCCTGAGCCTCAAACAGAAAACGAAGCCACAAACACCTGTGGGTGAAATCAGCTCAGATACAGGTGAAAGTACAAGACAGAACCTGAAAAATGGCCTTTTAAAAACCACAGAAAGGGGAATTTTCTGCAGCAAGAAGCACATTGAAGCAGCAAAACCCACTGCACAGAGGGGTTACTTCAAAAGTAAGGTAATGACATGTTCAAGTAAATCAACAGAGGTGGAAATGAAGCTGATGGACACTCAAAAACACAGTTTGGTTTATATTAGAAAGAAAAAAAAGTAGGGTTTGGGTTTTTTCCTTAAGTTTCCCTTTCAAATGCTGCTCAGGAAATGCCAGCAGCTCCTGTCTACTGTAATTGCAATAATAACTAAACCTGACAAAGACTCTTCCAACAGTGGTATTTTAGAACCTCTTAATAGCTGTTAATTGCCCATTTGCTAGAAAATTCTGGTTACTTGAGGTGAAAGAGATGTTAATCTTTCAAAGCAATGTAACTTTTCTGGAGAGAAAATATACCTACCCAAGAAAGACTATTTGGGCACCAGGACAGCCTTGAAGCCTTAATTAAATCAAGATGGGATGAAAGGCAGTGTCTGCAAATAAGGGTTAAAACTTGTTTATTAAAGTAAATATTAACTAGCATAATTAATTACTTCTCACTTAGACTTAAAACCGAACTGGTTTGAATACTCACTGTCTTGTTACTCGGGAGAAAACGGTCATTCCCATTTTTACAATGACCATTTTTACAATGACCACAGATTTCCTCTTCAAAGTGCAGCTCAGGGTGGAAAAGAGACAGGTCCTGGTTAAGGGTTTGGGGGCACTGGGGGATCTGGGCTGGGATTTCTGGAGGGGTTTTGTTTGCTTTTACTGTGGAGCCACGAGGGGTTTTTTTCCAAGCACAAAAGAACAAAAGACTTTGCCTTTTTCTGTCCATGTTGACTTATTTTATTCTCCAAGAAAATCAGTGATGGAGACAGGCAAGGTTTAGTCTGGCAGCTTTATCAGGTGGGATTGGGAAGGGAAAGGGAAAAGGCAGCAGGACACCTCCCTAACCAAGGCCCCAGGCCAAGAAAACCCCGGAGTGAGGAAACCTGCCAGTCACGAGATGTGGTTTCAGGTCCTCTGGCACCATAAGCTGCTTAGTTGGCATTAACCAGCATCTCCACTGACAAAAGAGAAAAGACCCTATAATCCCATTTTACTGTGCACTGCAAACCAGCAGCACTGCCATCTCCTCCAGGCTGGGATCACCTCAGGAACCGGCCCTGAGAATTCCACCAGGAGAGCAGCAAGGCTTGCCTTGTATTAATTGTTGAGAGCTGATACACGACAGCTAAACCAGTGTTTAGATGAAGGTTCCCAATCAAGCAACTCCAAATTTACAAACAACTGCTGCTTTTCCTGCAGAGGGGAGTGAGTGTGTACACGTGTGTGTCACGTGGGTGCTCCAAGAAAAACCAGGAGAACAAATTTCTCAACTCTTCTTGCTTCTGCTCAGCAATTAAACTTGCACTTAATGGCGCAGATGATAATCAGATTTTTGTAATACTTTTATTCCGTGATCAGGAGTGTCAAAGGGAAACAGAAATCAAGAGGTAGCAGATGAGGTCATCTGAGATATCCTTCCTTATCAGCCCTTGTGTCCCACCAACCCAGCTCAGCTACACATGACTCAGACATTTTTACAGCCTCTGTAGCAAAACCAATTCTCAGAAGCTGAAAAGTCATGGAAAAAGAGATAAAACTCATTCATAATCATAGAATCATAGAATCAGCTGGGTTGGAAGGGACCTCTGAGATCAAGTCCAACCCTTGATCCAACCCTGCCGTGGTTGCTAGACCACGGTGCTGATGCCACATCCAGTCTCTGCTTAAAAACCTCCAGGGATGGAGAATCCCCCCCTTCCCTGGGCAGCCCATTCCAATGGCTGAGCACCCTCTCTGCAAAGAAATTCTTCCTAATCTCCAACCTAACCCTCCCCTGGCACAGCTGCAGACCCAGCCCTCTTGTCTTGCTGATGGTTGCCTGGGAAAAGAGACCAACCCCCCCCGGCTCCCCCCTCCTGGCAGGGAGTTGCAGAGAGTGAGGAGGTCTCCCCTGAGCCTCCTCTTCTCCAGGCTGAGCCCCCCCAGCTCCCTCAGCCTCTCCTCACAGCACTTGTGCTCCAGTCCCTTCCCCAGCCTTGTTGCCCTTCTCTGGCCCTGCTCCAGCCCCTCCATGTCCTTCCTGAGCTGAGGGCCCAGAACTGGACACAGCACTCCAGGGGTGGCCTCCCCAGCGCTGAGTCCAGGGGCAGAATCACTTCCCTGGCCCTGTTGGCCACCCTGTTCCTGAGCCAGGCCAGGATCCATTGGCCTTCTTGCCCCCCTGGGCACACTCTGGCTCCTGTTCAGCTCCCTGTCCATCCCCACTCCCAGCTCCCTTCCTGCCTGGCTGCTCTCCAGCCACTCTGGCCCAGCCCGTGGGGCTGCCGGGGGTTGTTGTGGCCAAAGGGCAGGACCCGGCCCTTGGCCTTGGGGAACCTCATCCCATTGGAATCAGGCAGGTACACACTGTAAAATGAATTATCTGGATCAAATGGAAAGGCTGGAAGTGAAATCAGGACACTGATTAATTTTCACCTTTCTGAACCAAACTACCTCCAATGTGATTAACTCAGTAAGGCCAGAAGCTGCCAGGGTTTACAGGGCTGAAGATAAGATTAGGATTTAGACTAAGAGCAGGGGATAGTCCAGATGCAAGTTCACAAGGAAAACCCTTCTGGGCAGGGAAAGGCTCCTCTGCATCCTCAACACTTTGTGCCTTTTCTCCAGCACAAACCTCCTTCCAGGTTCGGAGCCATCAGGAGGGAACACAGAGCAGTGGCAGTGCCTGTGCTGACACAACATCATCCTTTTCTCATTTCCATGACTCTACTGACACCGGTTTTCCCTTTTACCAAGGTTGCTCCTATTTTGTTTGAACAAGTTACAATGCATTTCTAAGTCCACAGAAAGAAAGAAAGATGAAGCCCATCAGAGATGCAGATGTACAAGACTGTAATTGAACATATTTTTCCTTGCTGCACCTTCTGCCTCTGAGTTTCTGCTCTGGAACCTCTGTTACAAATAAAAGCATCCACTGGAGAGCACAGCAAAGGTTTTCCTACAGGAAAATCTGCTTATGTGCCAAGCCAGGTTGCATGAAAATTTTCTATCTCACAAGTGAGTCTGTCTAAAAAAAATCAATTGAAAACTCATCTCAGTAGATTCAAGGCTTAGCTTGGGCAGGACAGAAGGTCCTGATACAAATAAAGGGTTTATTACCATGGAAAGGAGAACTGGTCATGAACTCATCAAAGGAGGAGGCAACTGTAATCCAGACACCTTCTCCCTGTGTGCACTGTTTTCTTTAAAAGCAGCAGAATATAAGTTTTGGCTGAACCACACTACAAATATTCCCTAAATCAGATCTGCTGTGATGGCAGTTCATCCCCACAGTGCTGTGTGAGGATCTTTAACATTAACATTTGAATCCAGAGCTTGGCAAAGCAAAGACTGGGGAAAACAAAAAACCACCCTGACCTGCAGGCTGTGACATTCTTGGGGCAGCAGCAGGTTGCTGGGGCTTTTCTCTCTGTTTGGGTTGGTTTGGGTTTTTTTAGACATCCTTTAGAAGGGCCAACACTCTGCCAGGTGCTGTGGGCCTGGCAGCACCAAGACTGGGCAGCAGAGCTGGGCTCAGGACATGTCAGTAGTGTAAAGCTCCTCTGCAATAAGCAGACCTAGGGATGAACCCTTTGGAAGAAGCTCAGCCTGGAGCTCAGGCTCCTCCATGACTTTCAACCCTGAAATCCCTGGTTTTCCAAGGTGTCAGGATGATGCAGGTATTCTTACCAAAACGCAGCTTTATGTATTTCCTTCTTTGCCAAACTCAAACCGAAAACCTTCTAAAACCATGAGGATCTTTCCAATTCCAAGTGGACCGAGGCTCTCTACACAGCGTCCACCAAAAGACTTCAGACTTTCCAGGTGGATTTGAGCAGCTGTCTGAAAGGCCAGGAGGTTGCTGACTCAACACAAACCCAGCAGATAAGGACGAACAACGGGCACAACATTTGAGCCCGACTCGAGCAGCCTCGTTCAGAGCTTTGTGTGCCGGGGCCGCAGTGGTTCAGAGCTGGCACCAGGTCCCCTGAAGCCACAGCTGCACACAGGAGCTGCTGCACAGCCACAAATGTTTTACTGTCTGCAAACAAGTGGGATTTGGGTACCTCATGGGTTCTTTCCCTCAAACACCAAGTTGTGCTGCAGGTGTCAGGCAGGAGTAAAAGCTGGTGAAAAGGTTAAAAGGAGAGCCCCAGCTACTCTGAAAGGTGTGTTCCCTCCTCTGCACACGGTTCACGTGTCAAACAGTAGGAACTAGTTAATCACAGAATCACTGAGGTTGGAAAAGTTCTCCAAGATCATCAAGTCCAACCTGTGACTTATCTCCACTGAGTGCTCTGAACACCTCCAGGGATGGTGATTCCACCACCTCCCTGGGCAGCCCCTTCCAATGCCTGATCACCCTTTCCAGCAAGAAATTCCTTCTCATGTCCAACCTGACCCTCCCCTGGCACAGCTGGAGGCCGTTCCCTCTCCTCCTGTCCCTTGTTCCCTGGGAGCAGAGCCCGACCCCCCCCAGCTCCCCCCTCCTGTCAGGGGGTTGCAGAGCCAGAAGGTCCCCCCTGAGCCTCCTTTGCTCCAGGCTGAGCCCCCCCAGCTCCCTCAGCTGCTCCTGCTGCTCCAGCCCCTTCCCAGCTCTGTTCCCTTCCCTGGACACGCTCCAGCCCCTCAGTGTCTCTCTTGGGATGAGGGCCCAGACCTGGACACAGTCCTTGAGGTGTGGTCCCAGCAGTGCCAGCACAGGGGGACAATCCCTCCCCTGGTCCCCAGCCAGCACCTGTGGGCCTCTCTCTCCACCTCAGCTGTGGAAAACCAGGAACTGTCCTGCATTTGGTGGCCCTTCAGTGCTGCACAAGGGAAATGTTGGTACAGGGAGCACAACAAGTGTGGTTATAAAACCAGCTGGCGATGGAACAGCCCATCCTTTGCAGTGCCCTGCTGGAAAAGCTGCCAGGAGCACCCTGGTGGGAATGTCCCACATCCCACCGCCCCGGGAAGGAGCGATGGCAGATCCAACCAGGCCCTTCTTGGCCGTCACAGACGGCTGGGGAGCCAGGAGAGCTCTGGCTGCTGCACACACTAAGGAGATTAGAATCAAATTAAGGTCACTGCTTAATTACAATCATCAATTTATTATTTTAATTAGCTGTCAGACTCATGTGAACAGCACTGCCTTTCCCCTGCAGGGAGAGATGATGCTCAGCCAGAAGTTGCCACACTTGGGGTGACCTGAACTGCAGCGGTGCCTCTGGAATTCCTCCAGCTCCTGTGGCACTTCCAAGTGTTTGGCACCACAAACTCAGGGCAAACTCAAATCGAGGCATCCTCGAGGTCTGAGATTCTATTTTTGGCAACAGACACACAACAGAGATATGCAGAGGGACTTGGACTCTTTGCACATCAGGGCATTTTACTGCTAAACATACCAAGCCTCAGCAGAAGATAAAACCAGCTTTAAAACCCACTTCAGTCACTCAGGCCCAAGGCTGGGAGCACTGGGGAGCTCCTTCTGGGAAGGACAGGCTGGAAACTGCAACTAAGAGCAAACTCTCAGTTCCTGCAGTGTCAGAGCTGTGAAGAACTGAAACCAATAACAAACACACCAGATTTTCTTTGGTTTAAAAACGTGTGCTTAGGCCAAGCAGCTCATCCTGCTCTGCAAAGGATGGAGAAAGGCCAGGCTGTGGGACAGAGCTGCCAACAGCCTGGATCCCTGGGACACGGGAAGGGGCAGGGCTGGGAGTATCCAGGGAGCTGTGTTTGGCTGCAGGGAGTGGCAGGACGGATGCCAAGAGATCGGGGGAGCTCTGAAAGGAATTCCATCACCAACACACTGTACCAAAGACCAGGGAAACAGGAGTGCTCCAAAGCAGACAATTAAGGAATGTTGTGGAGGCTCCAATTAGACAAAGTTTGCTCACAGGGTACAGCTACCCCTGGCCAGACACACAACTCCACACAAAGGCAAGGCAATTCCCAGTTAATTATGGAATAACAGCTTTCTCCAGATTGCCACTGGCTGTAGTTACACCATCGCCCAAAACTTCTGCACTGATTTTGTGCCATTAAGGTATTAAAAACAACGGGCTCTTCTTTGTTATTTGCTGTGCACCAGCTCCAGGCACTGGATTTATCTGGATCCTCACTTTAATGTTATTTTAACACCAGAAGAACCTTGGAACAAGGCTCCCCCTCTCCCTGTCCAGCCTGGCACAGCTGTTCACACCTCCCACCTTACAGCACAGATAAATTAACATTAAAGCTGCCTGAGAAACTTGTTTTTTATAAATTTTTACACATGAAACAAAGCAAGGGGGTTTAAAGTATTAATGACCAAATTACGAGCCACCAAAAAAGCACTAATTCTGCTACTCAAAGCTGTCCAAAGAGCTGCTGGATGTATTCCTACAAAGCAAAAAGGTTGCCCCCGGTTAAAAAAATTCCACAAGCCTCTCATCGTCGAGGCTCATCAAGCCCAACAAGTCCTTCAACGATGCAATCAAAGCCCTGTCTGCAGAACCACAACCACAATTCCAACTCCTTCACAGCTACATCCCAGACTGGGACCTGGACACAGCACCTGGGAGGTCCCACCCACTGTCCAGATCTGTAGATGCGCCCAAAGGGTGTTTTTATACCTTCTGGGGGATTTTCACCATCTCAAAGGTCTGAAAAAAGGTGCCCAGAACCCACACTTAAATCTTCTGTTGCTATATGTAAAAAACATCCTCCTGCTTTAGTCTTAAATCGAGTTTTCCCTCAGGCTGTCTGAAACTGAGCCTTTTGCTCCCAGGATTACTTGGGATTTGTCTTCACCAGGCGCCTCCTGCACTCAGAATTCCTTCCCATGGCCTGAAACGGCCCTGAGATGCCACCACATCCTCAGAAGCTCCAGAGAAGATGATTCCCCTCCTCCACTGAACTGCAGCCACACTTGAAAAAGGACAGCAGGCTCCACATTTAATGCAAAACTACCCAAAGAGACGTCACTTTACCTGCAGCAGAGGCAGACAAAATACTGCTAAATACACCCAAACTTCCTAACATCTGAGTTTTAAAAGTTAAATTTCTGTTTTCAAAAGAGCTGATGGGAACGTCAAGAAGTTTCAGTCCTGAGCTGGTTTCTCACTTCACTTCAAAGTAGCTCTTCAAAGCACAAACATATTCTTTCTTTGTAAGCACTAATGAATTTTTAAGTAGTTGGTATTTTGACTGCCATCCAGAACAGTGTCTTAATAACTGACCAACATTATTAGGGCAAGTCTGCACAAAGACAGGCAGGGAAGCTATGCCGAGCTCAAACCTTTCCGTTGATTTCAAGCACATTAGTTAAATCTCATTAACTTCCTGAGTGAATGAGCTGGTTGAGAAGGGGACTTAAATCCAGCTGAATGAGATGTTTAACAAAGGATCTCACAGCTTTCAAAAACTACAAATTTGGTTAGTCAAATTATTAAAAAGGAGCTTATTTAGGCTGTGATTCTAAACTAAAATATATGAAATATGAGTTTTTCCAGTGTAGGTCAACCTGAAGGTGTGTTTGGTCAAAGCACTGTTGGCCAAGCTGTCCCTTGCTCATCTTTCACCCCATTACTCTCATTTTACTGCTCCAAAAGGCAGCAGTTTTGCCCAGTTTCCGTGCAGTGTTTGCCACCCTCCCCAGGATGAGATCCCATCACTGCTCTGCACGGTCAGAGAAGAAGGTCTGACCATGAAAGCAGGACACAGCTGAAGCACTGAGATAAATTCCAAAGAAGTGGAATTCCAAGGAAAATCTAGGACATAACGATTTTAGAGCCTGTTATCAAGTGACTGCTCTGAACTGACACCTGCAGAGTTCTCTGGGTGGCAACGACACTCCTGGGGAATAAGAATGAAATCCTGTATCACTGTTCCTTACAAAACTCTACAGTCCTACCTGGAGCCCAGCAGAGTGTATGGCACATTAATCTGATTTATAATGGTATGGAGTCCTCGCAGTGTCCCTGGGGAGAATTAATAACCTGAGCATTCCGATACCTCCCCGTTATTATGGATATTAATACACAGCTCGTTAAGCTCCTTCACGGCCCTCAAAGCAACCTGAGCACACACTGGGTCCTTTCTCAGCTTGCTTTGTACTTGCACTTGGCACTTTGATGAAAGCTCCCTTCTTTCCAGGACTTTAATCACATTAAAACAAAGGTGAAGTTAGAGGCTCATCTAGGAAAAATTCCATTTATTAAGCAAATCGGGGTCATGTGCCAACTTTTTCAACTCTGGGTACGAAGCTCCTTCCCAAAGGCTGATTTCTACAGTTACTTTTGAACCAGGTCCTCACTCCTGAAAGAGAACTGAGTGCAGTGAGCAACACAAACCCAGCAGCTGGTCACACACTGGGAAAGTTTTACACTGATTATCTATTAGGCTTCTCCAGAAATAAATATTTCACTTCCATTTAACATCACTTAGTAAGATTTGGAATTCAGTGAACTTCCAAAAACTAACCAAGAGGCTGCACTTCCGTGCTCAAGCTTTCTTAAAATCTCCCTTTTACTACATAAACCTCACATAAATTTTTCCCATTTTAAAAGTTAAAAGGAAGGAGAAGTTTACATGTAAACAGGACAGAGGGGAAACACTTTTGACTCTGCGTTTCCAGTGATAAACATTTTAAAAGCAGACAGCGATAAACACTTTAAAATGAAACATTTCAGCATCTTAAAGATTTGAGGACTTAAGTTATTAAAACAGACAAGCTCAGGTTTTTCAGATTAATAATGCTGACACTACAGCAGCTGAATTTTTGCAATTCTGTGAGTCCCAAGGTCTTACCTCAGAACCCAAGTCGTGGAGAGGTGCCCCCAGCGCTCCCAGCTCAGGGAGCAGAGGGAGGCGCGGCCGGGAAGGATGGAGACATTCCCTGGGAGCGCTTTTATAAGCGGCGGGGCTCCCCACGTTGTGTAACTGCGGTGTGGCCAATCCCAAACGGTTACACAACGCCGGGCAGGGACACACACGGCCACGCGGGGTTACTGCACACAGCCGGGTACAGCCTGGGGTACTGCACACACAGCCGGGTACAGCCTGGGGTACTGCACACACAGCCGGGTACACCCTGGGGTACTGCACACACAGCCGGGTACACCCTGGGGTACTGCACACACAGCCGGGTACACCCTGGGGTACTGCACACACAGCCGGGTACACCCTGGGGTACTGCACACACAGCCGGGTACAGCCTGGGGTACTGCACACACAGCCGGGTACAGCCTGGGGTACTGCACACACAGTTACACCCCTGGGGTACTGCACACACAGTTACACCCCTGGGGTACTGCACACACAGCCGGGTACAGCCTGGGGTACTGCACACACAGTTACACACGTGGGGTTATTGCACACACACAGTTACACACGTGGGGTTACTGCACACACCTGGTTACACACGTGGGGGTACTGCACACACACAGTTATACACGTGGGGTTATTGCACACACACAGTTACACACGTGGGGGTACTGCACACACACAGTTACACACGTGGGGTTACTGCACACACACAGTTACACACGTGGGGTTATTGCACACACACAGTTACACACGTGGGGGTACTGCACACACACAGTTACACACGTGGGGTTACTGCACACACACAGTTACACACGTGGGGTTACTGCACACACACAGTTACACACGTGGGGTTATTGCACACACACAGTTACACACGTGGGGTTATTGCACACACACAGTTACACACGTGGGGTTATTGCACACACACAGTTACACACGTGGGGTTACTGCACACACACAGTTACACCCGTGGGGTTATTGCACACACACAGTTACACACGTGGGGTTATTGCACACACAGCCCGGTTACTCCACGGTTCCTCCACACCTCCGCCGGGCTTACGCAAAGCAAACAGCCCCGAGCATGGCAGGAACCCGAGGGGAGCCTCCGGGCTTTGACACAGACTGCAGCAGGGAGAAATCCCAGCCCCCAAAATGCAAGTGGCGTAAATATTGACATGCCTGGCTGCCCCAGCTCTGAGCTGGACGGGGGTTTTCTCCTCTCCAGGAGCTGCCCTTGTGCACTTGCACGAAAATATTTTTATTAGCAGTAGCCACGTTCTGGAGAGGTCACAGGTCCCGAAGCTCTTTCCCAAGACAAGGGTTAGTGATGCAAAACCTGGCGGGAACTGAAAGCACCCAACACAACTGTGCCAGGCTCACTCACCTCCCCAGCGGAAAACTGTGTAGTGTTAGGGGTGAGATGCAGAGGGACACAGGAAGAAGTGAGAGACTGGAAACAACAAATCCAACAGAAAATAAATAAAGGGTTGTCAAGCACTGGAACACCCACAGGGAAGCGGGTGAGTCACCACCCCTGGAGGTGTTTAAAAGGCACACAGATGTGGCACTCGGGGACATGGTTCAGTGGTGGCCTTGGCAGTGCTGGAGGAATGGTTGGACTCGATGATTTTTTTCCAACCTAAACGATTCTATGATTCCATAATCGATGTCCAGTCCCTCCCCACGCATATCCTCTTCTCTCCCTGACCCATCTCCCCTTCTGAGGGAGCACAGCACTGCCTCAGGCTGCTCTCACACTTCTGAACTTTACAATTCACCCCATCACTGCCCCTGCCACAAGTTCCCACCGAGTTCCACCACCTCCTCACCAGATTCACCTCTCCAAACACATCATCTCCTGCACTGTTCATGAGACACCATCAGTCTACAACTGACACAGAAGTGATAACCAGAGCACACCAGCACAAAGCAGCCCCAAGGAGCAGCTCCTGCCCCAATGTCCCGGCAGTGCCTCCCCCGCTCGCACCCAGCTGAGAGCCGGCCAGGAGCCAGCACTGCAGGGCAGAGACGAGCTCAGGGCACCCGAAACGCCCCTTCTGCACCCAGAGGTGTGGAGCCGCCCAGCTGCCCCGGCCCCAGAGCCCCCGCAGCCAAACACAAGTTGGGATTCGTCCCTCGGCCGCGGCTCAGGAATCGCAGGGTGCCTGTTCCTGCAGCAGAGCACCAACGCCTGAACAGGGCACGGAGAACTGGGAGCCTGTCCTGGGCAAGGCTCCTGGTTCATCTTGGACATACTTGTCCTGGGCAAGGCTCCTGGTTCATCCCTCGCTGGGATCCATGGAAGGAATCCAAGGATCTCCACTTTATGCAATGTGTGCACACAAACACACGGATGTTCCAGCGTTTAATCCCCACTGCAAAGAGATGGTGAAAAGTTTCCTCCTCCACTTGCTCCCGTTCCAATGATTCTTCCCTTTACTTTTTCATTCCGAATTCCAAGTGTTTTCACAATCACAAACATCTAAATTTCAACATGGAGAGTTTTTACAGCCCTTAACACAAGCATCATCATATCTTAAGACCCCAAAACACAAACTGATGGACTGCAGGTCCCCACATTGCCTGAAGATCCCTGATCTATGATATTTTTCAGGAATATGCTGGGAATGATTTTAGATTCAAGGCATTTGATGTGTTCACAGGGAGCCACAGGACTAAGTGATCAATGGCAAGAGAAAAATTTTAGGTGTTGAAAGAAAAACGACTTTTGCTTTCTTACTCCAATGTCCAGAATTTTTTTAACAGTTGGATTAAACAATGCCAAGCACTCAAATGCTTCTTGCCCTGAATATCACAGTTCAAAGTATAATTGAGTTCAATGCAATTAACATTACTTAAGCATCCAATTAAAGAAGACTTGTCTATTTACCTTGCAATTAAAACTAATCGCTCCAAAATTCATCACCAGTGAGAGGAGAATTTCATCATTCAAACAATTTATTTCTGATTACTTAGCATTTACACTCAGTGATTAAAGTCAAATAAACCAATATCTGGATATTTCCACTTCAATCCCAGCTTCCATGACCAATATTGGGACAGATCTACTTGTGGAGTTTGGGGTTAAAATTCCTCACAGTGGATCACAGCCACGCTCGAGGTGAATTCAAGATATAACTCCACTGTCTGAAGCACTGAAGTATTTTACAGTGCAGCTTCAAATTTCAAAATGCTGTGACAGGTGGGAATAAACAGCTGAGAGCTCTCTGTGTTTATTGAAATCACAGCAGACAATTTATCTTGCTCTTCTTCAGCACAGGGAGCTCTGTTGTGATGATCAGACACAGCCACTCATCATTTTTATCACCTGCTTAATATCAGAAATGCAAAAAGGAACATTTCTCTTGCTTGGAAATGTTACTCCTAGGAGGAGTTCACTTTGATTATTATGAGAAAATCCATTTTTCTGCCTTCTTCTCAGATACCCAGTGTTCAGTTTGAGGACGAACCAACACTTCCAAGTGCTCCAGCCAAATTACGTTTGCTGTCAGGCACACATGGGTGAAGTATTGACAATGTTCCAAGCTGGAATATTTATTCTGAGGATATTTTCTCTAGTTTTACAGAGCTCAGGCAGGATAAAACCCTTCTTTGAAGTTCCCTGCACTGACAACTCTGCACAGGGGTGGCACACAATGGGTATCTCCCATCACTTAAAGTGATCATGATGTGACCCAGTGACTGCAAAACCTGGAAACCAAATCCCTCCTGCGAACCTTCATCTGTCCAGGTAGGAACAAGAAAAACACTTCCCAGAAAGGCAGGAGTGATGCAGTCCCTGGAACACTGCTCCCAGGTTCCCTGCTCCATGATCTCAGTGCCCCAGCCTGGCAGATGCCTCACAAGCACTGTCAGAAGAGGCACATCTTCCTTGGAAGAACATCCTGTCTCATCCGGAGGGTGAGGTGGAGGAGGCCTCATTTCTGACAGCTCAATGAGTCTCCTGATTACATTTCTGTAGCAATCTCCTAATTTAAGTGTTCTTCCTCCCAAAGCCACAGCAAATATGTAATCTTTTACATCAGCTTCAATTTAATCAGCAGCCTCCCATGAACGTCCTCCAGAACACACTAAACATAATACAGCAAACACAGAAAATAGCATCACACACAGCAGAATAAATAGATCCACTTCCACCCACAACTGGGAGCAGCAGTAAGACTAAGTTATTAAGTTTGATCTTAGAGCAATGTTTATAAATCCATTGAATTACAAATTCCTTGAAAAAGCACTTACCAGAAGATCTGCTTTAATATGAAACCATCTACTGCTCTTCCCTAATGCTGAATAATCAAATATACAGCAGGAATTACTGTAATTGCTTTGAAAGCTTCCCAGTTAATTCCAGAGTGAGGCACAGTCCTGGGTCCTACTGACACATCCCCCCTTGTACCTGCCTGCACACACCCAAATGTACATCCCCCTCTCCCAGAGAAAGGACACCTGGGGATAATCCATGTCAGGCGAATTCCACTTTTCCAGCTTCGTGCCCCAATTTCTGTTCTTAAAATCCTAATTAATTCCCAGCTCCCACTGCAGTGTTTATTAGAACTTTTCCTGCAACTGTGTCTTTTTAAACCCTTATAAGAGGAACCCAGATGTTCAAAGCAGACCAACAGTTCTAAGTAAAAAACTAATTACAAGATGGAAGTGCCTTCAAAAATACCTGTGGCTGATTTCTGGGCAAGAAGTAAGGCATCATTTTCAAGGAGGAACAACAACAAAAGGGTACTGAAGCCAAAGCCCTACACTCCACAGGCACAGATCAAAGCACTTCCAAAATTAATGGGGAAGGAATGTGCTTTTTGGGACCTGCTACTGTATTCACCACATCCAGAAACTAAGTGAGATCCCAGATCTTTCCTGGACCTCAAGGTATGCTGGGAATTAAAGGCAAAAGCTCAAATCATTTTTCTGTAAGAACTGACAAAAGAAAACCTGTTTATTGGGCAACAGAGCACCATGAGAAGTGGCTGCTCTGAAGGCATCATTACCTTCCTGTATTCCCAGACACCCCTGGAAGTGTCCAAGGCCAGGCTGGATGGGGCTTGGAACAACCTGCAGGGACCCTTCCACTGCTGTTCCCACCTCGTTTGCACACTCCCATTTCCGCTTTCTCTCTCGATTTTGGTGCTAATAACTTTCTAAAGTGTGGGCTACATTCCTGTACAGAAAATTCCAGCAGACTAATCTTGCTACAGGCTGTGCAAAGTCCCATCCTTTTGCTGAAGTTGCCGTTATTTTCATTTTCTGAAAGCAAAACATTTCTACCCAAAGTCATTCACAGGGTTTTGCATTCAATAAACCAATTGCTTGGACGCCTCAAAATCTCCCTGCACTACACTGTGAGCAGGCAGGTTAAAAAACTCCAGCTGCAAGACTAAGTGTCTTAGAAAAGCAGGAAAACAGCAGAGACCCCTATTTCTGAGCAGTGATCCTGGGATCTCTTCCATGGCTCAGGAAGCAAACAGCAAATGCAGCTTTGCAGTGCTGCCCAAGTGCTCCAGCAGCTCCCACCAACCCCAACCTCCTGCATCCCAAAGGAAAAGAGCCCTTTTAATCTTCAAAGCATGGCCACAAGTCAATCTCAACTTAGCACGCTTTTTAATTTTCTTTTTAATTATCCACTTGGGAGAGTTATGCCCTCCTTGCTCTGTGAACTTTCACTCCTTCGAGATTACTTCCAAATCTTTCCTGGGAATAATCAGCAAATTTATACCACTTGGAGAGGAAACATTTCAAGGCTTCCAAGCGCTGAGGGGGAGAGTCAGTGTGATTTTTCCACGTGCTTTTTGCGCTTTGCTGGGTTCCCAGTCCCCTCAGTTCTGCAGGAAAGGTGTCCTCTGGCTCCAGGATTGCTGGGAGTGCAATCCTGGCACAGCTGCCCCGAGCCCTTCCCAGAGTGAGATGTCACCACACTGGGATTTAGAGCCCCTGGAGTTCTACGTGGAGCCAAACTCCCAAATGGCACAAGAATCATTTTCAGATGGAACTGGTAAAAGGCAGAGCACAAGCAGATCATCTATTGGTGCCACAGAGCAAGAACAGATGCAATTATTAATTATATTACCAATAATAGGTGCTATTATGAATTACACTATCAATACCAGGTGCTATTATTCATTTTATTACCAGTAATAGATGCTAATATCACTACTGGTATAACTGTTGACCAACTGCTTGCCCCAGGAGCTTTGGCCCCAAGCACAGCTTGGTTTCCCACAGCCACAGGGAAAAATGAAGTCATTACTGCCATTAATGACTTTGAAGCCAGCCCAGCCCTCCCTCCTCCCTGCCCACACACCAAACAACTGTGAGCAGCCCTGCACTTGATTCCCACACGTTAAGCCAACCAATTACTAATTTATTAATTTCCCAACAAGCCTGGAGTGTTTATGGAGCCTGTGTTCAGCCAGGCTTGCTGGGTGATTCCCCTGCTCCTGTTCCAGGCAGGCTCAGGTGGAAGTGGTTCGTTCCCAGCAACCAGCATCAACTCCTTATAAATGTGCATTTGTACATCATGTGATCCATCCCCTGGATCCACAGGGGTTACAGTGGAGCAGGAGGTACCCAGGACCTGTTGGAACCCAGCTGCCACCCCACCTGTACGTCACACCGTGTCACCATGCGGGGATGGGGGAGGTAATTTAGCTCAGTGGCTTTGAACATTTTCCTCCCTGCGTAAGAGGGTAATTAAGAATGCATTAAATATATATTAATGCATTAAATATCCCTCCCAGCAACAGGACTGTTAAAGGAGGTTAAGTGAATTCTGCAGCTGGAGTGACAGAAGTGGAACAGTGCTCTCAACACCGAACTGACTGCTCAGGAAAAGCACAGAGAATTATAATATTTTAGCAGTGTTCACAGTACTTACAATAATATTTATGCAATGTATGGTTTACTGAAGGAAAACTTTTTGTTTTCAGCAAGACTTTTAGAAAGAAGTCCAAAAAAAGCAAACTTTAGTGAAATACTTTTTCGTGATTTTTGCCAGGAAATCAATCCTTTCTTAGCCAATTTACTGTGGGTTTAACGTTGTACCTTACTGGTTGCTTCACCTTCAGGGCTCTTTGGCAGATGTGTGTACAGCACTGCTTTTAAAAAATTATCTCAATTATCCTTCCTTAACTGGCATTGCCTAAATGCAAGGTCTCTTTGCTGCTGCTGTTTGGAGGAATATGATTTCAGCACACATTCTGCCCTTTGAATAATTAGGAGAAAAGCCCGACGCAGATGGAGTGCACCTAAGAGAGAACCAAAATTGGGGTTAAACTGATCATAAAATCTTTACCAAACCCCAACAGCCAAGGAGGAGAGCTCAGATAATACTGAGCTCTAATAACTCTGAGAAATTTAATAGAAGGGCTTAATTGACAGCTTTGCTTGATTCGATTGTGCCTGATTAGGCATCTCCCTGAAAAGCATTAGATGTGTTTGATCCCTTCCAAGGCAGAGCAGCTCATTAGCAGGGGATGTTTACAAGGACCAAGGCTCCCCATCACAGCAGCTCTTTCTTCCCCTGCTGCAGGGGTGGCTTTTTACATCTGTTTTTATGAGCAGGATCACGACTCCAGAAGAGCTCAGTCCCCCCGTCCTCTGCCTTTTCTGGTATTTGCCAACAGGACAGATGGACGAGGAAAACATCCTGACTTGTACCACAACAACCCCCCGGCACCTGGGTATTAAAAATATCAAAATCCATTCACTCATCCAGCCATTTAATGGTTTATTTGAGCTTTAAAATCATCTGTTAGTCAGCTGAACTAAACTACAGATAGAAAGTGTCTAAAAGGCTGAATAAACCAGACCAGAGCCCTGTAAAATTATACTGATAATAACGATTCTGCTCAGCAGAACCTCCCAAAATTCCACACAAAATGAAATGGTACTGAAGCAAATACATCCAATATCAGCAAACTACTGGTAACTGTTGTTCTTCCCATATATGAAAGGACACAGAACAGCATGAAAATACTGCAACTATGTCTTGCAGTCAGAGCCTACAGAATCCAGACCTGCATCTTCAGTTTTTTCTTGTCAGTCCCAATTATTCTTTAGGTTTTGCCTTTATATGATGAAATGCTTATCAGGAAATAACAGTCTTTCAGCTTCTATCAAAATTCCCACTCTGTTAAAATACGACCAGGCAAATGCTTCTTGCATCAGGAATATTTAGTGAACTTTCAGAAACAATTCATTTTGTATAAAAAAATTAAAAAGAGGGGGAGAAAAAAACTGCTATAACCTGTGAAGGGTTGGTGCTTTAGAGGCTGCAAAAACAAGGATGTGTTTCCTTTGCTCAGGCACAGTGAGGGGCTGAATGCAGGATTCTCCACACAAAGGGAAAATAATAAACAGAGCAAACTTAGAATTTATGATGTTTTTTCCTGTCATAGGGATTCAAAGACTCCGTGGAAATTTAAACTTTCCCACAGCACAGTCCACTAAGTGCTATTAGCCCTGAGACAGTTGCACTTCATTCAGCACACAAAAAAAAACTTTGCAGTGCAGCATTTTATTCCCCTTCCAAGCTCCTAAATAAAAAGTGAAAGTCATGACAGGGAGTCACGTGTCTGTTTTCTGAGATCCCCTCTGTGACCTTGAATGCTGCTCAGAACATTTACACACTATCTGCTTGAAAACCACAGCAGAGCAGCACCACCGAGCTTCATCTTCAATACAGGACCAGCCAGGTAAGGGATAAAAGGAGTAAGATCAGTAAAAATAGAAACCCTTCAGAGGGTGACTTCTGGGCTAGAGAAGAGAGTGCTCAGCAAAGATGTGCTTGATGGAGGCTCTGGGGGTCAAAGATCTCCAGCATCTCCTTCCCTTTGCTAACAGCAGGTGAACAGGACTTGCAGAGAGCTGGAAAAGTGGGATAAATCCACTAAAGGCACATTAACCACCTCAGCACATAAACACAGCCGAGAGCATTAGTGTTTAAGGCACCTCCCTATTAAAGCTGCACTTTATTCTCTTAACTTTTACAATCTCCCGGGTGTGTAACAGCCAGCAAACCACTAAAACGGGCATTATTGCCTTGGGCTGCCATTTCACGGCCATGCAAAACAGGAGTAAATCCAATTAAAATGTGTCGCTCCATTTAGAGCCCAAAGGACTCCAAGCTCCCCACCCGAGGTTAATGCCCAGGAATGTCAGGGCATAAACCCCCCCCTGAAGTCGCTTTTCACTTACTTTCCTGCTACCAGGCATTCCCAAAATGCTTCAGCCAACTGTTGCAACGACACAGGCCCTGCAATAGTTTGATTTAAAAATAAATTCCAAATCGCAAACTAGGGGACATTGAGCCAGTCGGCATCAGTTCAGTGAGTCAGAACATTTCCAAACAGTCAAAACTAAATAATGGTGAGTCAACCCCCCCATCACCATTTAGACTCATTCCAGCCCATCCTTCAAGCAGTTTTAATCTAAAGCAAGTGTAAAGTGGGTGAGAAATTTAAACAGTCCCGTTTATCACCGAGGAGATAACAGGGAAATGCTGGATAAATCCAAACACACAGAAACCAGCTTAGTTGTTGCTTTCAGAGCTCAGATACTCCCAGGTACCTTGTGGCCACTCTCAGCTCCTCCTCCACAACTACAACTGGACTCCTCTGCTCCTAAAAATACAAGTCTCAGACAAGGCTTGTTTTCTCAGGCGTTTTGGTGACGCAAGTTCAAGATGCAAACATCCCTCGTTCCAAGGAGAGAGATGGATCAGTCTCCAAAACACGCAAGTTAAAGCCCAGCCATGCCCTCCCTCCGTGTAACTCTCTTACCAATACACATCGACATTATTACAGTAACACAGGTTTTGGGGGAGGAATAAAATATCCTGGTTGCCTGAATGTGGTGAGAAGGAACTCTGGTGAAACTCCCTTTTACCAAAATAGGACAATGTTTATTCTGTCCTGAAGCTGCTTTTTAAAAATAATAATAAAATTTTAAAGAGCAGACGCTTGGTTGGTTAAGTGCATTCCCCTCCCTAAGCCAGCACTTGCATCTTCTGGCCTGAGAACTGAGACACAGGGAGATTTAGATCATTGAGTTTCTAATTATAAACCCATTAAATAGTAGTTTTACGATTACCTCAAGCCCAGTCATTCTGCAGCAGAGGAGCTGTGGGATAGGAACCCAATTTCCATCCTCTCCCACAACACAGGATGGAGAGACAACCAAATCGTGCTCTGGGACTCCCCAGCACAGCCTGGCTGGGACCCTGGTGGCCAATTCCTCCCTCCCAAAACCATCCCAGAGCTCTCCAAGCCCAGCAGCCCAACCCTGCTCTGGGGCCACAGCACAGCCAGGAAAAGAGTCACAGCTCTGTGCAGAACAGGGAGAAGGATGAGTCACTATTTACGAGACTGATGACAACATTCAGGACCAAAAAATAAGCTCATCAGCCCTCTGGAGCACCTCGGGTTAGGAAACCGCAGGGGACAGGTCGTGCATGACCAGGCACATGGAATTCCTGGTGCCACACACACTCGTGTTGCTGTTTGGCAACAGAAATGGTCAAGATTAATGTTGAGAGGAAGAAATAAAACTAGAACAGGAGGTTTCTGAACTAGCAGACGGGTTTCTCCCTCCTCCTTCCTTCCCCCACCAATTGCCAGAGATGTCTCAACACCCCAGTTCCCCTTCCAAAGAAGTAGCTCTGCTCCTTTCATGGCCAAATTACCGTGGCAAGAAATCCCCATTTAGATCCATCTCCAGCAGAACATTCAGACAGCAAGCATTTCCTTCCCATAACCTGAAAACAGCCAAACACCATCACATTTCTTTCCTGCCATCAAAGAAAGCCTGTCCCGAGACAGTTCACAACAACTGAAAACATTTGGCCATAAAGCAAATGTGCTCCCTGGTCCTGACAGAAATATTTAGTGCAGCCCCACCAGGCTGGCAGTGTCTGAACACCCCGGGAATGCTGGGGACCACGGCAAGAGCTTCCACTGGAATCATTTGTTTCCTTCCTGCCTTCCCTACATCATGGAGCACATCTCTCTACTCATCCTAACTGTCAATATTTTTTTCCTGCAGCTTTTAAGTAAAATAAACCCCCCTGTAATTTGTCAGTCAGTGTCCTGACCACTAAGGCTTCATAAAGAACAACACTTGATACAAAAATACATTTTTCCAGCCACATATAAACCATCATCCTCAGTGGAAGTACAAGGGCCCTGTGCAGCCATCTGCATTTTCTCCAGTAAGGACAAATGCTAAAGTGTTTGGAAGTAAAATACATCTACGGAAGAAATGGCCCCACAGAAACTTTCGGGGCTTGAGATTTCTTAACGTGGTTCACACAAAGAACAGCTACAGTGGAACAAGATCTCCTCAGGAAGAAATTCCTCCCTCTGCTCGTGGGGAGGTGCTGGGATGGAATTCCCAGAGAGGCTGTGGCTGCCCCTGGATCCCTGGAAGTGTCCAAGGCCAGGCTGGACAGGTCTTGGAGCAACCTGGGCTAGTGGAAGGTGTCCCTGCCCGTGGCAGGGGGTGGGATGAGACGAACTTCAAGGTCCCTTCCAACCCAAACCATTCCCTGATTCAATGATCTTCCAAAAATCACCTTGGGTGGGACAGCAGTTTGTCACCCAGGGGTGTTCCAGGTGGCTTCCCTGCACTCCGGGACTGGGAGAGGTTAAATGCTGCAGGTCGGACCAGGTCGTCAGAGCAGCTTAACAGCCCCCTGCAGAGGAATCCACACTGAGAATGGGTGAAGTTACCCCCTTTTAGTTTTCAATGGTCTCCAATCAACCTACACAGCACAACAAAGCCACGCAGCACTACAGGACAGTCCAGCACGTGGAGGAAGTTGGCAGATTTGGCTACACCAGGAAGAAAATCAATGAAAACCCAAAACATACTGACAGAATGGAAGGCAGAAAACGTTTGAAATGGCAACTGCATACAAATGCAGCATCTTCGAACGAGTCTTCTAAACAACGTGGGGAAAATCCACAGTCAAAGTTTTCTATTAGGAAAAAAACCAACATAATCCTCAAACACTGCCATTATCTCGAGCTCCCCCCGAAGAACAGCTTCTCCACCCAAACAATACCAACAAAGATACGACTTTTGTTTCTCCGCTGGAACTCAACTCCCTGTTAGACTAAACTACAGAAGACAGAAATGCTCATTTCAGCAGCTTTAAAAAGCGTGTGTCCCCCCGACACAGATTCCACCCAGTACGGATTTAGGGAGGCACATTGAGATCTACCTGGGCTCAGGGAGGGTCAGGAGCAGGTAAAAATTCCCCAGACAGAAGCGGTTTTCCATACAAACACAAGGTTTTTAGGGGCTAATCCCCGGCTGAGCAGCCACCCAGGGGTCTGAGCAGCCACCCAGGGGTCGCAGCTCCGAGGGGGTCATCGCAGGGCCGGGAGGGGGTGATGGATGGGGGCTGTTTAAATTGTCCTCAAAGGAAACACCCATCAACCTGCAGTCCAAATTATCCCATTCGAAAAGCTGTTTTCCCTTCCAATCTATTTCCGTGCCGAAGATGCAGAACGAGCAACAGGCCCCTGCTCAGAGAACCTCATTCCCACCCTGCTCCTTCGGTGAGAGCCGGGGGCCTCGAGAGAGCAGCTCAGCAAGGCTCAGCCTGGCTCAGGGCAGGGTTTACAGCCCGGTGACAGACTGCCATGGATTTAAACCATATGAATGCGGCCTGTTAAGGCCCAGTAAGAGCACAACACACCCCTGAGAATCCCAGTGTTAACTCCTCTTATCCCCAGGGCTCTGACAAGACACTTTTAAGTCCTACTGGCATTTTGACTAATGCCAGAGGCTTGTTTAAATCCACGATAAAAATCTCGGGGTTTGTTTAACCTCCTTGCTCGCCCAAGGTTGAATTTGTTTCAGTGCATCTCCAGGTTAATACTGCTCTCATTTCCAGCTATCTGGATCATGACTGGAGGTAGGAGTAGGGTGGTGAGAGCTCATCAACTACTAATCCAATTGTTCTACATATCTCCAGGATTATTTTCCAGTTTGCTAACCTGAGCTACTTGTTGCAATAATCCTTGATCCAGTGAAATCACCTGGCAGATCAAGGTGTGCAGTTAAGTCTGGCTCTGGCACTGGGCAGCTCATCACTCCAGCATTTGTCCTGCTCCTCCACTTCGTTTTACAGCCTGCATCAAACCCCACCTGCCAGGAAAAGCTCTACCCAAACCAGCTTACTTTGTAAGCTTAAACTGGGTAATTTAGAGCCTGCTCAAGCCTGGCAGCACTGTGCTGCAGTGAGAACACACAGACATATCAAGCTCCCTGTGAAAACACAGCATTTGGTGTTTTTATTGAAAAATAAAGCTCATCAGCAACAGGAAACCTTGTATTTACCTGGCACTGAACTGTAGTGAGACTCAGCTGTGTGAGGGAAATGATAAGATGGAAAAAATTAACAGGCAAGGTCTTTACCTTGTCTTAAAACACATCTGGGGATTTCCCTTCCCTGCCAGAATCTTCCACTGGCTCTGCTGCTGCTGCCTTTGGGGTCAGCCCTGCCTGCACTCACCTGGCCAGGGGAACCCAAACTGCCCCCAGGGCTGGGCTCCCCCGTCTCCAAAATGACACCGACAGCTCCAAAATGAAGGGATAAGAATGAAACTGTAAAGCCTCTGCCTCATTCCCAGCTTTTCCGAGAAAAGGCAAAAGCCACTAATAACAGGAATGGTTGTTAGTTGTTATTCTAGTGAGGAAATCTAATCAAAGGCTTTCAACAAGCTTTGTTCAGGCATTTTTTTGAGCTACATACATCACTTATTTCTACCCAAAATGTACCTTAAAACAAAAGAAAACCACACATGATATCGAACGCGGCTTTCAAGTCAAAAGCAGAAAACTGAAATATTTACTACCTCGATGTGCACTGAAAAAGAAAAAAAGAAAAAGGCATACAAATAATTAAAAGAGGGGGAAAAAAAAACCTTTAAAGCGTATCACGAGAACGGGATCAGGGAAGAGCGAGGCCACCCCTTCAGGACCAGGGGAGAATTAACCTGCATTTCTCCATCCCATCTGCAAGCTCACGGCTCTGCCACCCATTTTGTTTCAGATTAAAGGAGGAAAAAAAAAAAACCAATTATCAAATAAAAAACCCCAATGATGCCAAAGGAAGGCAGAGAACCCCCGACACCCCACCCGGGGACCGATCCCCCCGCGGCCCCGCCGGGCAGGTGACCCCGCCGCAGGTGCCACCTCGGGCACCCCCCGCGCCCCTTCCCCAGCCCCCGCAGGCGATGCCGAGCCCGCAGGAGAGCGAACACGGGAGGGTTTATTCAGCACGCGAAATACGAAATGAAAGGCAGGGCACGGAGGTGCGGACGGGGCGGACGCCGCGCGGCCAAGGTGAACCGCGGCCGGGCAACATGGTGGAGGCTGCGGGGAGAGCCCCCGGCCCGCGGGGAGCTCGGGGCGAGCCGCGCGGGGATGGGGGCCGGGCCGGGGCTGCCAGCGGGCGGGAGCCCGCGGGGCGGCGGGGACGGCAGAGCGCGGCGGGGCTGCTCCCCCAGGGCGGGCGGCGGCGGGAGGAGGGCGAGGACGGGCTCACCTGCCATCGCGGGCTGAGGGCGGCAATGGCGCTGGGGCTGCGGCTCCGCTCCCCTCGGGCTCCGCTCCCCTCGGGCTCCGCTCCCCGCGGCCGCTGAGCACCCGCTCCCCTCGGCGTCCGCGGCGAGTGCGGCGGGGCCGGGCGGCCCCGGCAGGCAGAGCACGGGGCGGGACGGGCCCCGCTCCGCCCCCCGACAAGATGGCCGGGCCCGCGCCCTCAGGGCTCGGCCGCCATGGCGGCCCCGCGGCTCCGCGGGGGAAAAGCTCCCCTGTTTCCTTAATAAAAACCCCACATTATAGGAGCGTGGTAACGGTTTGCCCTAGAAAAGCACCAGTCGGAGAGGGGTCAGGTCGAAGGGACCACAGCGGGGCATCTGGTCCAAGCTTGCTGCTGAAGCAGGGCCAGCAGAGCACATGGAACAGGGTTGTGTCCAGGTGGTTCTGGAATATCTCGACTTACGGTAACATATTAATGGTTTATCCTAGAACGACAGGAGTCACAGAACCACAGAATGTGTGAGGTTGGAAGGCACCATAGAAGGGGGACCTCAAGGTCCCAGAGCACATGGAACAGAGCTGTGTCCAGGTGGTTCTGGAATATCTCAACTTACAGTAACATATTAATGGTTTATCCTAGAAACACACGAGTCACAGAACCACAGAAACATGGAATGCCTTCAGGTTGGAAGGGACCACAGTGGGTCCAGGCTTCTTGCTCAAGCAGGATCATCCCTGTGGAACAGGATTGTATCCACATGATTCTGGAATATCTCAAATTACAGTGATGTATTAATGGTTTATCCTAGAAAGACACAAGTCACAGAAACACAGGATGGGTCAGGATGAAGGGACCACAGTAGGTCACTGGTCCAACCTCGCTGCTCCAGCAGGGTCATCCCAGAGCACAAGAAACAGGGTTGTGTCCAGGTGGTTCTGGAGTATCTCAAATTACGGTGACATATTAATGGTTTATCCTAGAAAGGCACAAGTCACAGAACTGCAGAAACATGGAATGTATAAGGTTGGAAAGGACCACAGTAGGTCCAGCCCAAGCAAGATCATCCCAGAGCACGTGGAACAGAATTGCATCCACATGGTTCTGGAGTATCTCAAATTACAGCGATTTATTAACTGTTCATCCTAGAAAGACCCAAATCACAGACACACAGGAAGGGTCAGATTGAAGGGAACACAGTGGGGCATCAGGTCCAAGCTCGCTGCTCCATCAGGGTCATCCCAAGGTTGTGTCCAGGTGGTTCTGGAATATCTCAAATTATAGTCACATATTAGGGGTTTATCCTAGAAAGACAAGTCATGGAACCACAGAAACATGGAATGTGTAAGGTTGGAAGGGACCACAGTGGTGGCCCTGGCCCTCTTGGGGGTTTGCTTTGGGTTTTTGCTTTGTTTGTTGGGATTTTTTTAAATTATTATTTTTTAAGAAAAATCCGACTTTTACAATAGGAAAGTGAGCTTAAGGAGCAGCAAAAGAATCACAGAATCAATTAGGTCGGAAAAGACCTTTGAGATCATCGAGTCCAACCTATCACCCCACACTGCCATCCCAACTAGACCAGAGCACTGAGTGCCATGTCCAGTCTTTCCTTGAACACCTCCAGGGACAATGACTCCACCACCTCCCTGGGCAGCCCCTTTCAATGTCTAATCACCCTTTCTGTGAAGAAATTCTTCCTGATGTCCAACCTGAACCTCCCCTGGCACAGCATAATGCCATGTCCTCTCATCCTAGAGGAGGCTAAGGAAGCTGAGTCCCCCAAAAGATGACACCTCCACCATACCCACATCCTTCTTCCTACAATCCCACTTTTCTGAGATTTCCACGGTTTCCTGGAAGGGAGATGGGACAAATCTGACACAATCTCCCCCCAGCCCATGGCGGGACTTCAGACACCACTGTTTTCAGACACCACTGACATCTGTGCTCTGGTACCAGCACTGGACGCTGCCTCCCTCACGTCCCTCTGGGCAACATCTCACTTTCCTAATGGGTTTTGACAGCGTTAACTGCTTTAATTTGCCTCTTGCGCTTTCCAGGACATGCAGTTCTGACACACCAGCTCACGGCACCTTCCGCCGCTCAGGGCTTTCCTGGGAAGCTGGGGCTGAGCCCCCAGAGCCACCTCTGCTAATCTCTGCCTCTTCTCCCCACTGCACAACACAACTCTCACCCTGCTCCCTCACACAGTGTCCTTGAGGTAATGTTGACCCACACTGAGCTTTCAGCCCCCAAATCCTGTTGCTTATTTTATTAAGGTTCCTCCCTCACAGCCCCAAGCGCATCCCAAAGCCTGTGGATCCCAAAGCCTGTGTTCCCCGAGCCCTGCCACTGACTGTGCTCCAGTGCAGCTTTTCACCCAGACCTGCAGGTCTTTGTTGATCTTCCAGGTCTTTGCCTCCGCCGTGGCTGTCTGCTCAGTGTTTGCCAAGCAGGAACATTTACAGAGTGTTTGTTCAACAGCTGTCCGACCCCTTCCATCCCACCTCCCTGCACAGAGGGTTTCATCCGATCCCATTAAACCCCAGGGCTTACTGTAAGACCAGAGACCCCAGGAGGCCCCTGGAGCCTTTGTGCTTATCCTCGTGCATTTTTGCCCACGTTCACTGCAATGCTCTCCTTGTTAAGCCTCTAAAAGGTTTTCCAATGAACCATATGGAGAACTATGTAGGGCAGGGCCAAGTCACAGCGCTGCTCTAGATCATCAGTATCGATCCCTTGGCATCATTCGATACTTGGCCTCGTCCCAAGCATATACAGAGACTTAGTGCAGCTTTTAAATGTTAAAAGCCTTTGCTGGTCAGGTGGAGAGTGATGTGAGGGGCATTTTAGTCATACCAGATTGATTAAGGCTGCAGCAGTTTTGCTGTCGACAGGACTTTGTGCAGGAAGATGGATTGTGTCTATTCGGTCTCCCTACAAGGCCTTCCCGTGCTCAGAAATCAGTGACAGAGACACAGCTCTGTTTATTTTATTTTAAGGGTTATAATTTTCCAACCCGCCCTCCCCAGGTGAAAGGTGGCAGAGGGAAATCCAGGTAGTACAGCGAGAGATCTACTAGGGGGAAGTTCAAATGCATCAGCCACATTGGAATTTAACAGATAAAGAGACCTCGGGGTCATGATAATCCCAAGGACAAGCAGGGAAAAGATGATAAAGGTGGATTTAGTGCTCCAAGAATTGAATTTGACACAGCTGGACTTCCTGGAACCACAGTCTCAAAGCCAGTAAAGCTGTTTCCAGTCCATTGTTCCTCTTAAATAGATAAATTCCCTTCCAGGTGACCTTCTGTGCTGTAAAGTTTGAGAAAATTCCCTGGCATTTCACTTGCTCGGGGAGCCAGAGCCCAGCTGATGCTGTCACGCTGTCCTGCTACAGAAGTAGGGATCATTTTACGGGCATTATTGGCATATATGATTCCTGTTATTGAAGTTAGGTATGTATCAAAGCATTCAGTTGCTTTCTGCCTGGATGACTCACAGGACCATAAAAAAGCTGGAATTGGAGCCACAGGATATGCCACATGCACGTCCTTCACGAGGAAAAGAAATTAGCAGCCATTAAACATTTAGCGTGCAGACCTTTGAGATCCGAGGCACATTCCCGTTGTTTTCCTTTCTATCCCACATCTAACTTGGATTAGCTGAGCTCCTCAAAGCTCACTCAGGGATTTACCTGAGCTGCTGAGCTGTTGCTGCACCCAGACAATTACTCACTACAGAAGGTTTCTGCCAGTCTTCCCACTCCATCCAGTGTTAAATAAAACTATACAGCCTCAGTTTCTTCTGGAATTGCCCTAACTGGCCTAAATTCCTGTAAGCCTGGCTTTCTGGGATCCCAGTTTCTCTCTTTGTACTCACCAGTACAGCTGAGCCTTCAGCCCAGGCTGTGTGTCCTTCTCCACAGCCAGGGACACGAAACTATCGCAATAATCTGATGGATCTTTCATAAGGACACTTCCCAAGCACACCAGTTTTATTCATGGCCCTGTAGGAATCCAATGGGAAGGACAGGGCTGCAGGTCAGGGTTTTCCTGAGGTGCAGCATGGACATTACTGGCATAAATTTAAACTCTGAAATGTTTTTGGCCGCCGTCTCTTGCTCAGAATTTCCCTTTCAAACCCAAGTGTTGTCTCAGTCGGGATGTGAATCATTGATCTGAGCACTGGATCTCCAAAACACCAACTCAGAACTTCACATCCGGGGGTGGTGTCTAGTGAGTGACATCCCTGCCCATGGCAGGGGCTTGGAATGAGATGGTCTTCAAGGGCCCTTCCAACCCAAACCATTTGGTGATTCTTCGGCTGGGTTGGGTCTGGGATCCAGAGCTCATTTGCAATCCCCCATCTTGTTTTCTTGGTGTGTTTTGAGTTTGGTTTTTACAACATTAAAAAATAAAATAAAACAAAATAAAATAAAATAAAATAAAATAAAATAAAATAAAAATAAAAGAGTCTGCCTCACCTCATAGTAACAATATTTTATGTGAATCCCACAGTTGGAGTCCAGAGGTTAAGAAGAGCCCAGCACACATGGATATGGATAACAGGAACATCTTTTAGTGGATTAGACAAAATAAAAATGAAACTCCTGCTATTTCAACAGCTGCATTGGGGCTGAATGGAAGCTCCCCAAAATATGGCAAAAAAATTAACAACTCACCAGCAGTGATTTTTTTGCTTCTCTCTCTCTGTAATCTGCAGTGGTGACTGGGGAGGGAAGAGGACTCTGAGCTGGGCAGACCCTGGGTTTCTGTTCTCTGGGGGGGAGGACAGCAAGTGAACAACCTTTGGTTAAAATGCCACCTGAGTGGAAAACACCTCCTGCTCCCTGAGCCACAGGAATTTATCATTTCTTTTGGGAGCAGCCGTAACTTGCTGTTCCCCCCAATGTTACATGGAAATAAAGTTAGAAAAACTGTATTTTTTCCTCAGAACGATTTCTGAAGCTGAAATGACATAATTCTGGTCTGTCAGCTGAGCTCAACTCTCCAGTTTGTCATCTGAAAATGGAAGCAGGAAGAATTTTATGAAGTCTAATTAGTGCAAAGTGCTCCTGGTAGCAAAGAGAGCTTTTGGTTCAAGGCTCTCAGGCCACTTTGGGCCAAGTACTCAAATTACAGAGGGTTCAGCCAGAGATCCAAGAGGTGCTGCTGTGCTTGTGATATCAGGGGAGAAACAGCAGAGACTGCAGAGTTACAGCTGCCTGAATTCACATCATAAATAAATCAATAGGTGAGCAGGAGACAAAAATCTGCCTTGTTGCAGAACTGTTGGGTCCCTGCTGGTCGTGTCATGATGGTTTCACCTCTGTGGCTTTTGGAGAGAGGAGACCTTCCTTCAGCTTGGGATATGCAAAGTATTTTGTAAATGGAGAGGAGATTTTGGCAGCCAGAACAGAACAAACAATCCAAGACAGTACAAACAACCCAGGACAGGTTCCTCTGCTCCCTTCAGTGGTGCTCAAACCACAGTGGCCACAGGGTTTTCACCCCAGCTTTAGCAGGAATACAAGGAAGGAAGGGTAATAAGGAATGCTCCCAGTGACACTAACTCAGCTGGACAGCTGTGCTCTGGAGGAGAAGCTGATTTCCTTGATGCTGTTCTGCCTGCTACCTCAGGGCTGTACCCAAGGGATGACATTGCATTTGCTGAGTCAGGAGCAAAGCCTGGATTTGTCAGACAGAGGAGGAGATGGGCTTAGTCACCTCTCCGAGTTCATTCCCAGTCCTCTTCTCAAAAGCACAGCCCCTCAAATTAACCAAGAGAGCCCTTAAATCCCGGGAAGAGTGGGAGCAGGAGGGGCCCAGGACAGCAGGATGCGTTTATCCCCCCTGCTCCCTTTTTGCCAGGTTGTCCTGCCAAAATGCTGAGTCGCTGGGGCCACATCTCCTGCCTCTGAGCGGTGGTGGCAGCAGCAGAGGCTCTGCAGGAGCCCAGGGCTGACAGCTCCCACTCACCCTGGTGTTCTGTGCCAGGATGGAGCCTGTGGCATCTGCAGGGATGGTCTCCAAGCAGGAGCCAAGCTGGGATTTGCCACCTCGTGTCACGTTCACGTGTGGCTGTTCAAAGCTGTGTCCATAAACTGCAGCTTCTGTGGACAGGTGTGGGTAGGGAGGACCAGAGCAACTTATTCCCACTTCAACTACTTTGAGCAGGGTGTGGACATGGTGCACAAAATCATTTTAAGTACATTAGAAGAATTTTCTAGTACAGAATAAAAGAGGTTTTCTTCAGCCACCTGCACTGGGAGTTCAAGTGAAGGTCCTGTACTCTGCAAAGCACAGGCAGCACCCTCGTGGTTGCTCACTCATCCCTCGGCAGAGAAGTGAGAGCAGGCACAATCCCTGCTTTAACCCCCTTGAAAGTCATTCCCAAAGAACATCCACAACCTTCTCAGAGAGAAGGGATGGGCTTGGACCTCCTCATTCCTTTTATCCCTGTCACTCATTTAATCCCCAGCGTGAGCAGAGATCGACAAAACCACACAGTGACATCGGGAATGGCACAAAAACGTTGCTGCAGAGTCAACCTCCTCCAGCAAGGGGCAAAAGGCGAAATAAAAGCGTGAGGTGCTGAGGCACAAGCTGGGCAGTGAAACAGGTGACACCACAAGTCCTTCTGAAACTGAATTGCCCAGATGTCACTGGGCAGACACCAGGAATCATCACTGACACACAGAAAAAGCAGAACTCCCAGAGGCAAAGGGAGAACTGAGCCCAAAGCAGAGCTCAACAGGGAGCCCCAGCGCTGGAACCGCCTGTGGAGACACTTCTCAGTTCCTCCTTTCCCCGACAGCTGAGTCAACACTTGTCACAGGAGTGCAGAGCAGGCAATTTTAGCAAGCTCGGATGCCACAGGGCTGGACAGGCTCCTATTTATAGTTCACTCGGCACAGCTCCCCCACTGGGTTCCTGCACACAGGTGAAGGCACAGGCCATGCCCTGGAGGGCTCACAGCCCAAACAAAGTCGGAGAGGAAGGACAAAAAGGAAATCCAGAGAGAGCCTGGAACAATGAACTCCAACTTCTCCTCCCAAATTGCCCTTTAATCAATTGATTCCTTCCCTGCCTGAAGTGCCACTTCTGCTGCTCATCACTGGTGCCAAACAGTGTCACTGCAGTGTCCTGCAAGCTCTGGCCCCTCTTGCCACTGTGAAATTGTTTTCCATGCCTAAGGCAGAGGTGGGAGAAGGGATGTGGCCCTCCTCTCCCTCTGGAGACCCGGCCTGTATCCGGGGGGGGGGAGGCATCTGTCTGGGACAGTGTCCTGGAGCACTGACCCTGCTAAAGGGATGATAAATCCCGAGTGGAGCTGCTGCCAGCTCCGAGTGCTCCGAGTCACATCCGACCGCGGGTCCAGTCAAAGAGCTGCCTTTGTTTCATGCGGGAGGATTAACCCACGAGCTGTTTGGGAGCTGAACTTTGAAGTGTCTCCTCAGCGATCTGAAATGTGGCCACACAACAAAGAGAAACCTTTACAAACACACTTTCTGTGTCTGAAGTTGGAGACCATCCACTGGCCTATTTTTAGGAGCACATTTGCACTGGCCGAGTTACAATCCTGCCTCTGTTCTCGTGCAACGAAAGGCAGAGAGGATTCACTTGACCTGCAGTACCAAATACAGAGAAAATAAGGCATTTGTCTGGAAAAGAACCACCCAAAATAGCAGGGAAGGAGTCGTGCTGTGACATGGACTGTTAGTGTTGAGAGACAAGAGAAATGAGGATTATAGGAGCTGGCAGACTCCTTCTAATGACATGTTAATGAAAACAACTGCTAGAAAATTATATGGTGATGCTAATTACTATTTGAAGGTTTAAGGACCTGAGATCTTTCCCTTTTACACTAAATATGTGTGTAAGAGCAAGAAATAATCCTGGCTGAGGTGAGTTCTCAACTCCTCATGGATTTGTTCTAGATCCACTGACATTCCCTTTGCCAAACACAGCCTTGGCTCAGAATCTGTTGCTCTGTGTAAGTGAACTCTCCCTGGGCAGCTGGTTTGGGTGGGTTGGTCTGACCACCTGCACCAAACACAATGCAGGAAGGTCTGAGAAACACGAGTGAAGGTCAGGCTGCTGCATTGAGTGCAGTGGAGCTGCTGCCTGCTGGCAGCTCAGCAGGAGGGGCGGGAATTATTTACCCTGGTAACAGGAGTGGGATGCATTTCCAAACAGCTCATGTTCCCTAAACTTTTCACAGCCCCTCCCTAGGCTTTACAATATCCTAGTGTGGACAATTATCACCACATTTCATTTCTTCTTCCCCCTCCTTGAAGAAGCTGGGGAAAGAGCCCAGAAGACCAGCCTGGGGGTGTATTAATTCTCCCTGTCCCATCAGCAGGACTACGTGCACCAGGCACTTCCCACTGCCAGGGGAAGGAAGGTTAAAGCCTCTCCTGACAGGTTAACAGCACGATTTGCAGCAACAGCTTAAATAAATGGTTGCAGGCACGAAAGACTAGCAGGAAGCTAATCCTTTAAATACTTAAGAGCAGCTACTACTTCAGCCCAAGTAAATATTTCAAAATAAAATTAATTAGTAGTGACTGGTGGATTTGTTCTCCTTTGTTCTAACAGCCCAGGATGAAACAGTGATTCCTCCTCAGAACTTTGGCTTCAGTGCCAAACCTGCTGTTTCCCAGGAGCTGAATGTCCTCCCAAAGAAGACTCAGCACAGTTTGGTTCCTCTCTGTAAGTGCAGAGCTGGAAAAGCTCTCCATGAACCTCGTGGGTCTGTGCTGCTGCCTTTGTGCTGCTCCAGGGATGAGCACAGGGCAGGGCTCAGGATCCAACCCAGGTACAGTGTGGAGGAAGGAAGTGTCACTTCCTGATCCTTATCAGAGCTGAGCTCTGTCCAGTCAGGCCACAAACAGATCCCAGTAACTGCCCCACTTCCCATGGAAAGGAGTTTCTTAACACCTTCCTTGACATGGAGAGAGCAGGTAAGGAAAGGCCTCAAGGTAACAAGAACCAAAACAACACAAAACGAAATCTGCCCAAGCCCAGAGAAGCAAATCAGTCAATTAAATCATTTGGGAACAGTAATTCCTAATCCACAATTAAGTTCCCCCCCCCTTGACCCTTGGCTCCATCTCAGGACAAAGCCAACTCTCTTGGGAGGCAGGAACCTCTCATGGCCTTGCTGAACTGTCCAGGCTGTTTTTAGTTAAATCCAACATTCCTAAAAACCCTCAAGCTGTTTGTGTACTGAGGAAGGAGAAAGGAACTGCTGTGCACGTGCACATCCACATTTCCCACGGGAGGCTGGAACAGAAAGTGCCACCTGCCCTGGAGCATGGAAGCACAGCTGGGATTAACTCAGAGCTCTGGGAAAAAGGCAAGGAATGTTTCTTTTCACCAGGTTGAGAAGGCAGGAAGTGAAGGCAGGACTGCTGACTTCCCTGAGCTGGGAGAGGGGAACCAAAGGTTCTGCTGGTGGTTGGGAGAGCAGAGAGAGCCGAGGGCTGGGTGGTTTCACTGACCTGCTGAAGGGATGCAGCTCCAAGGGCAGCGACGAGGAGAGACCGCGTGGAAAGGCAGGATCAGCCAAGGAGTCCTGGAGGGGCTTTGCAAGTTGGGAAAAGTTCTCAAGAGAAGGGCCAGGAGAAAGCTCAGGGCTGGTTCAGGGACAGGCACAAGGCGTGAGGAGCAGTTGTATGAACGGGCTGATGTTGGGACTTTTAAGGATCAGGCACGAGGGGGAGGAGTGTGGAGAGCACGTGGAGACACGCATTTAGGGCAGGATTGAAGCACAAATCCCATTAGAAGGGACAGAGCTGTTGTGCTGAGTCATTTCCTCCTGCCCCAAGGGGTTTTTACGTGTCTTTTATGCCACACAAATCCCATATTTCTGTCCCGAGCCTTTCTGTGCAGCATGATGCTGAATTTGGCTGATTGGAGCTGACAGAAAGCAAACCCAGGCTGGGCTGTGAATGTTCCTGCAGGATGGGCTCCAGGGAAGCACCAGGGATGCTGCTGCTCATTGTGCTTGTGTGTTCTCACCCAGGCTTTGGGTTGGGGCTGTATTTATGGCCCTGACATTGTCTCTCCCTCATTTCCACAGGTGTTTCACACAACTTCCACTGAAATGTTTGCAGGAGCAAGGTCAGGAACCTGCTGCCCAGCCCAGGCTCCTCACACCACCCCAGGTAACAGGACAACACCCAGGAGGAGGAAATAGAAATCACTGCAGAGAAAACATCAACAAGGAGTTACAAACTCATGTTTCCTCTTTCTACATCACCATGGGACCAGTGAAGGGCTTTGTTCTTCTCCCCATCCCATGAACCTCCATGTAGTGGTTTGAACCTTGTTCTCCCCAGAAGCTAAGAGAAGTGGTAGACCCCAAGGGGTGGAAACCCCTGGAAGTTTTGAAATTCTGCCCAATGGACGCTCCTGCAGAAATGTAAACATACCACAACCAGACCGGAAAAGAAGAGTTGTAGTTGTTTGGTTGTAGGAGAGGTGGCCATGTTGTAGAGCCACGAGGTAGGGGCTCTGAGCCCCTTGGGGCCTCTGGCCCCCTTCCCAGCCCCTGGCTGGGGGCTGCAGGGACCTGGAACAGCATAAAGCTGGGCTAGGTGCCTGTAGTTATGCCGGGAGATGTTTTCTCCATGGGCACAGAGCAGCAGCCGACGCTGACCAGAGAAACGGTGGCAGAGAGCCAGAGATAAGAACCTGAACTGAAGGAGCAGAGAAGCAACATGCAGCACTGCAGAGGAGACTCCTGGAAGGAGAGTCGAGGAAAAGGAGAGCCAGCAGCTGAGAGCTACAGAGTTCTTGGGGGTAAGACTGATACCAGATCCCCAAAACTCCTTTGAGACCTCCTGGAAGGAGGAAGATGATGGACTCTTACTTGAAAGAGCCTTGCAGTGCGACATGCACTGTAGAAAGGAGCTAGAGAGCTCCGAGAGGAATGCAGGGGGAGTTGACCTTGGCTCCCCCCCCCTCGCACTGCTGCCACGGTGGCAGCCTGAGAGACAGGGCACAGAGGCCCTGCAAGAGATACCAGACCGTCACGAAGACCCCCCTGTGTCTTCGTGATATGACCTGGTGAAACGACCTTGTCTGGGGTTACGAAGCCCACGGAAGACCCCTCGGTTGTGAGGCGATGGGGCCAAGAGAGAGGCTTGGATACCTCCCTTGTGGATGCTGGCAGAAATCCAGCTATCAGCTGCTGCATGCATGAGAAGAAGAAACCTGCTGCCTTAGAAGATGCTGCTGTTCAGAGACTGGAAGGGATCTGTCCTTCTTTCCCTCCTGGACTTTTATTTGGAGGGGAGAAGAGATCTGATCCATTGTAAATACTATATGTCATGGTAGAGATAGTTATGATCATGTGTATAATGTGATATGGTATTTATTTGTACAGTCATTGTAATATATTCCCTTTCCCCACTTTGAGTCTGGTGTGTGTTTTGTCTGGAAAAACCCATCTCACATTAGGTTGAGATGTGGGAGGGGGAATGGAGCTAGGGAATTGGATGTTGGGGCTATCTCAAACCATGACACTCCACCTGCACAGGGAGAATCTCAGAGAGAAGGATCGACAGGGAGGCCAAAACCATCCATAGCACAAGTCAAGTTGCTGCCTGGAGGACTTGCACCTGCTTTCCCAGGATTGGGCTGCAGTGCCTGCAGCTGCTTCCCTGCACAGGGAATTCATGGCTGGACTCAATGATCTTAATTAAAGGTCTTTTCCAGCCTAAGTGATTTTATGATTCTGTCTTTTACAAGGCTCTCTGTATGGACAGAGGCAAAATCCTGAGTGTGTGAGACTCAGCATTGAGGCTCCCCAGCCTGAAGTTGAGACTGAGAGCCCAGGACAGGGTGAGGGTCTCCCCAGGGCTGTGGCCTCGAGCTCACACAGTCTCCAGGCTGGTGACACTCCTCACCTTCCCCTCATCACTTCGGACAACCTCCAGAAGCACAAGTTCTGCCTCTTCCTGCAAGGGTTTCTGGGACCATTCGCACACCACCTCGGGTAGTTCTGGCCTTTCCTGCTGCTCCTTCCCACTGCTGAGGTTTCCCCCATCCCTCCTGCTTTTGCCATGTGTAGAGGCCCCCTCTGGGGCAGGGTCCTCCATGGGCTCTCCCAGCGGGGCATTAGCCATGACCCTGGGGAGCAGCACGGGGCGTGGGGCTGCAAACCCCTGCTGTCCCCACTGCCCCCCAGTCAGCAGCATCCCAGCACGTGGAGCCTCTCCTGGAAGCTTCTGTGTGGGCAGCAGGTCCCCCCCTTGGCTCTGCACTTCAGTGCCACCACGTGGTACCAGTTTGGGGCCAGACTGGTGGCAACGAGCTGTGGGAAGGGTGAGAAAAGGAGTCACACATGGGATCTTGGAGCCAGGAGCCACTGGTGGCCACATCTCTGGGCTGGTGGCCACAGAACCCCCAACAACAGTGAGGAGCCTCCTGGAGAGGAGGGGGAGAGGCCCCACTGTGCCCTGGGGAGCTCAATGTGCTGTGAATGAGCTCCTGCAAATGGGGAGCAGGGAAAGAGCCCCTTTGGACCTCCAGGGCTTGTAGTTCATGTTTGCAGCTCCCCAAGACTGTTTCCACCACTGCCCTGAGTCTCCCCCCTTTATTCCCCAAGATGTTTCACCCAGCTTTGCTACAGAAGAGAGGTCTCCTCTGCTGTGATGGTGCCTGGGAACTCCAAATAGCTTTGTTCACTCAAGAAAAGTCATGAGATTGACTTAAAATGAGTCTTTGCTTTTATATAAGAATATATATATTCTTTATTATTTATATCTTATAATATATAATTATATAATATATAATAGATAAATGTAGAAAATAAATATAAATATATATTTATAGATCTAAAAATCTATTTTTATATAATATATATAAAATATAACAGATAATAAAGAATATATAGAATACAGAATATATATACAATAAAGAATATATATTTTATTTATATATTATATATTATATATTATATATTATATATTATATATTATATATTATATATTATATATTATATATTATATATTATATATTATATATTATATATATAGGAATACCCCAGGGGAGTTTCTCTGGGGCTGCTGAGGCCAGAGGGCTTCAGAGTCACGTTTCCAACTGTCTTTCCAGCAACTTCATGGTATTGAATTAAGCAGGTAATTGTGTAACTACTCCCTGCAACAGCAACAGAAGAACATCACCGAGGAGACACAAATCCAAGTCCTCAGAAACCAGGGAAAAGCCTGGAATGTGGCTGCCTGTTCTCTCTCCAGAGCTCCTGTGCATAATAAACCCCTCAAGCTCTCTAAGTGCTGGCTGGTTTTCCCTGAGACAGCTGCCCTGCCAAGGGCCCAAGTGGAGGATGCTCCACAACGGGGATTCAGTGTTATCCTCATTCGGGGCCTTATTTGTCGTTCCAGCCCTGCTCCAGAACCAGAAACTCCTTCCCAGGCCTTTCCCTGTTCCCCTCATCCCTGCAGTGGGTCAGTCAGGGCTCCCCAAACCCACAACACCCAGGATTTGGGTGCAGAAGCTGGGCTTTGGCAGCAGCCCCGGGACGCTCCTCGGGGAAGAGGCAGCTCCACGTGCAGGGAGCTGGGGCAGCAAAGGAGCTGAGCCAGGTGTGCAAATCCAGCAGGTCCAGCGGGGCAGAGTGGGAGGGAAACCCAAAGGACCTCACTGAGATGTATCAGCACAGAGAGACTGGACCAACGGCCCCCTGGGGAGGAGACTTCATCTTTCTGAGGCGTTTTGACAGGAAAAAGAGCTGCAGCACTGAGCCCCTCAAACCCACCCCAGCAGGAACCAGGCTCAGGGAAACGACGTGTTTGCAGAGAAGTTTCTGTATCTCTTTAAATAAATGTGAACTCATGCTATATTGCAAAGAAGTGTGAAGCCTGGCTATGAGGTACAGTACAGCCAGAAAATTAAGAGAGATTTGAAATCAATAGACAGGGAGACTTTGCTCTGGAGGAAAACTGCTTCAAATGCAGTGTGTTAACTCAGAGGATGAAGTCCTCTGGACCCACATATTTCCAGGGTTCAGAATCTCTTTTTTTCTTTTCCAGAAGTGTTTCCTTTTTTCCAAATTAGATTTAAACTGACCCCTGCAAAGGATTCTTCCCTGTGGTCACCCCTCACTGAGCCCTGGGAGCATGAGGGCAGGCCCTGCTTTATTTATCCACTGAGGACTTTGCTTCTGTCAAATAAAAGTAAATTCATTGCTTGCCTTTCCTCCAGGAATGTCAGCATGTTCTTAGAACCACAGAATATCCAAAGCTGGAAGGGACCCACAGGGATCATCAAAGTCCAGTTCCTTCTCCTGTCCCCTGCATTCATTTATCCTATTTGACTTCTATCCCACTTCCCAACTTTCTGCATCTCAGCCCCACTTAAAACATCTCCCTCCCCCTCTTTGCTTTTTCCATCTAAACTTCCCTTCTACTCCGTCTCCCCTTTCCCCAAACCCAAACAAACCCACGTTCCCATCCCCTAATAGAGGCTGATTCATGGTTTGACGTCAGCAGTTGCTCTCCTGGCCAGACCCAGCTCTAATTGACACGTTCCAGCTGCTGCCAGCAGCACGTGTCCCATCTGGAAGCTGGGCAGAGCTGGGAATGTGGGGGCTGGAGTGACACAGCACAGAGGGAACTGCTCAGTTGTGCCTTCAGAGGAGGAAAGGGAGATCCTGAGTTTGATCAGTTATTTCTCCAAGTGCAGCACTGGAATTAAGGCAAATGAGGGAAGAGATGGGGGTTAAAAAAAGAACTTGGCTCGGGGTTTGGGTTTAATCCAGAACACTGAAGGAGGAAAAAAGGCAATTTTAGGAGTAGGTTCAGAGCAAGGCTTTTATCCAGCACTGATCTCATCCCCTTCTCCATGGACTGCTCGGCACCAGCAGCCACACCTGCCCCCTTCCTTCCAAAATGTTCAGCCCACCTGGGAATTGTGGAGCATCACATTCCAACAGACACTGCTCCTGCTACCCTGTCCAGCAAAAGGAGCTGGGTGCTTGGACCCTGAAACAAAGCAATTCCAGCTCTGGGGTCTTTCCCATTGAACCAGGACTGAGGGGCTCAAAAAGCAAACCCTGACCTTCCGAGGCAGCACCTTTTCCTGCCCCCCCAGGGCAGGCTGGATTATCCTCCCTGGTGCAGCAATCCCAGCCCTGCCCAGGGCAAGCTGAGGCTCCTGGAGCAGATGGAGCTGTTCCAGAGCTGCCCAGCAGAGCCCAACACCCACCCCATCAGCACTGGGGAGCTGGAGGCAGCAGCAGCTGCAGGTAAAGCTCAAATCTGGTTGCCCAGAACAGTTTTTAGTGCCCTCTGAAACCTGGGAATGACAACAAACTTAAGGTTACACAGAATATAGAACTTTATTCATGTTAAATGCACCCACTTGCACTCCCACTTGTCACACGTTCTCCAGGACACCGAGACATTCCCACCTCAGAGGAATGGAGCTGTCCCTCTGCCCTCCCTGAATGACACATCACTGATGCTGGCAAAGCAATCCAGAGGGAATTTGTTCAGCACAAACTATACAGGGAATTCCTTTTCGCTGCTCTGGGCAGCTCTGCACAGAATATTAGCTACACAAGGACTCCAAACATACAGACAGCTGGAATTCAAGTGTCTCCAATAACGTCTCCAATATCCACATTAGTCAAACCCAAGATTTTTGGCATTTAGACACTTGAGTCCTGGTCTAGATTCCAACCCTTCTCCCGGTATCCATTCAGTTGTTTAAAATAATAATCAAAATCCTTGTGAGGGGTAAGCGGATTTGGCCTGGGAAAAGCTCTCCTGGGAAGAATGTGTTTGTGGGGAAATGAGCTCGGTCAGCCTGACAAGGAGCTGTGCAGCAAGTGCAGCCTGTAAATCTCTCCCTACAAGTGCTGTTCTCCCCCTCCCGTGCACATCAGACTTTAGTTACTACAACGAAAGCTCAGCACAAGAACTCTGGAAGCATTTCTGATGGACAGAGAGCAGAGGGAGAATTGAACTATGGTGTTTGTCTGCAAAGGTAAAGCCAACAATAACCACAATCTCGTGGAAAACTAAACTCTATAAAATAGTCAGAAAAAACAAGGATCTGCTGCTGAAAGCGGCTCAGCTACTTCTGGAAACTGCAAGAAGTGCCTCCCCCAGGAAGGACTTCCCAGCAACAAGCAAGAGGAAAAAATACCATAAATCTCAAGTTCTTTGCAATTCCTTTTGGTCAATTCTGTGTTCCAGCCCCCCCCAAAACCCCCCAAACTGGACAACCTGCAACACCTCAAACCCAGGAACCGTGTGAGGGACACACGTGAGCGGGGACCTGCCAGGCCCCCGAGGCCCAGGGGGACAAAAACCAGCTCTGAGCAACTACTGAGGGTGGGATGGGCTCGTTGTTCAGTCGTCAAAGTCGGGAATGTCGTCGTAGGAGTAGCCCCGGTAGCCCTTGGAGGCGTAGTAGGCGATGCGCAGGTGGTAGAAGCCCGGCAGGAACACCAGGATGCCGATGATGAGCACGGGGATGGCACGGTCCGTTTCCTGCAGGGACACACGGCCCAGGCCAGTGGGAAGAGGTCTGCATGAGGGGCTTGCCTTTCTCTTACATCCTGGGCTAGTGGAAGGTGTCCCTGTCCATGGCAGGGGGTGGAACTGAACGGGCTTTAAGGTCCCTCCCAACCCAAAGCGTTCCAGGATTCCATGATTATCTGTGCCCAAGGCAGGACACAGAGGAAGGGCTCAGACTGGCTCTGGGCTCCTGTCTCTGAACTGCTGTGACCTGTGTGAGCACAGGAGCTGTGGGGGAGCAGAACTCCACCAGCCCTGTCTCACACACCTGAAGGACATGGATATAATATAATAAATATAACAGAATAATAATAATAAAGAAATATAATAGTGAGGGCAAAGCAGGGAGAGAGGGAGGAGATTCTCAGGATGACCATCCAATCTGGTCTAGTGGAAGGTGTCCCTGCTCATGGCAGTGGTTGGAACAGGATGATCTGTAAGGTCCCTTCCAACCCAAACCATTCCATGATTCCGTGGTTCATCCCCAAGGCCTTGCTGGCTGAGAAATAAAAATCCATCCTAAATCAGAAAAATCAGTTGTCATTAGGCTGAGCCTTTAATCCTCTCCTGGCATCTCCTCCTTGCTGCAGGAACCCCTCGAGGGACCTTCTCCTGATCCCCCCTGGATGTGCAGCCAGGGCTGGGAGCTCCCTGTGCCTGGAGAGCTCCCGACAGAGCCCAGACCCTGCTGGTGCCACTCTGATAAGCAGAGCTGCCGACTGACAGCGATTCCTGCAGCCAAGGGACAGGGGGAGAAGCACCCAGGCAGCTCCAAAGAGCAGATCCCCTTCCCATGGATCTACAGAGGTGGGAAAACTGCTGCTGTGTCCCGGACAGGCTCTGGCATCTCCTGCCTGAGTCACGAGAAGATCTGCACTGGAGGTGATGACCCCAGGCTGAGGTTTTCCCAGGACAACGAGCTGGACTCTGCAGGGACATGAAACTGGACCCCAGGGAGGGCAGGGACACTCAGCCCTCCCTGGCAGGTCTCCAGCCCAGCTCTGAACCTGCTCCAGACTGCAGGGATCACAGGGATCTGCTGCCAGGGAAATGGCACAGCAAGGCCGTGGTGGGAATGACTTTCCAGGTCTTTGGCTCTGGATTTCTACACTGAACATGATCACAGAATCATGGAATTGTTAAGGCTGGGAAGGACCTTTGAGGTCATCAAGTCCAACCATAACCCACCACCATGTTCACCATTGAACCATGTCCTCAAGTGCCACATCCACATGTTTTTTGGACACTTCCAGGGATGGTGACTCCACCACTGCCCTGCACAGCCTGTTCCAGGGGTGAATAACCCTGTCCATGGAAAAACCTTTTCCTAATATCAAATCTAAACCTCCCCTGGTACAACTTGAGGCTGTTTCCTCTGGTCCTGTCACATGATGGTTCATGAGGGCTCACGGCAGCCTTGAGGGCAGGGCAGGCAATGCAAAACTGATAACAAGTGTAATTAAAGTAATTAAAGCACTCACTCCTTTGCTGATGTACCCTGCCAGCAGCAGGGCTCCAATGATGATGAGGAAGGTCCCAATCATGAAGAGCACAACAGCCAGGGCGATGGCCTTGTAGGGGATCTTTGGTGGGCTCTTCTTGAACTGGATGGCAAAACCCCAAATATTGAAGAGGTTAACTCAGCACAGCTCCCCTCCCAGCAGGGCAGAGCTGGGAATCTCACAGGGACAAAGGGCTGAGGCAGCTCTTCCCCGAGGAATCCTGCCCATGGAGCCCCTGCTGAGCCAGCCCTTCCACCCATCACCTCACATCTGCTCCAGATCTCACCTCCCCCCATGGAAATGCATCTGTTAAGCAACCAGTCTTGTTTCCAGGGAAGCTCTATGGGTTTTCCAGAGGGGAAGGGCCGAGGTGGTGGCTCCCACCCGGCTTTGTCCCTCTCTGAGCTGCAGCTGCTCTACCAGAGATGCACAAACAAGCAGCTGCCCACCAGTGCAAAGCTACAGCTGCCTGTCCTCCTGCTTTACCATTTCCTTCCCCTTTTCTTACCTGCAGGTCAATGTACCCATCATCAGTGCTGGAGAGCTTGGAATATTTGACTTTGCTACTGGGAATCCCAGCAGAGAGGTTGGTGCGGGACGGCATCATTCCATGGAGGGCTGGGCATCACCTGGGACCTGGGAAACACAGGGAAGAGCAAAAACATGGGAGGAAACTGGGTGGTGGAGTCTGGGAGCAACAGATCAAGTTTCTGAGGAGAAACTAAAGAGTCCAGGCTGTTCCAACTAAAAAGGCATAAATCTGTTCTTCAAAAATTGTTCTTTGTAAATTAAAACTTTTCAAACAAAGTATTTAAGCATTTTATTTTAAGCTTAAAATGCAAAATGGATACAGCTGCAAGAGGGTTTACCAATTCTGAAAGCAAAAGCCAAGCTAAGGTAGAACCTGTGCTTAAAACCAGACTGAAAATCCAGAATATCCTCCCATGTCCAGCCCAGCTCTCGTTTCGCAAGGGGATCCCACTGCCAGCAGGGAGCTGTCCCAGCTCCAGCTGCTTCCAAACAGGGACATCAGCAAAGAAACCCAAACCAGAGTGAAACAAAGCAGCTTTTCAACCACCAGGATGTTTTGCAACAGAGCAATTCTGGGAATTAAAAAACAACCAGCCACTGGAGACTGGAATGAAATGGAGGTGTCGTGGATCCAGCAGGAGCTGTGACTCAGGGGGAGCATCTCAAGGGGATGGAGTGAGTGGGATGAGGTCACCAACACTCCAGCAAGGAGCTTGTCCCTTGGAGCCCACCTTCCCAGGGGCTGGAGCCAGGATCCATCCTGCCAACACCCAGGAACAGGGCCCAGCAGGACCTGGGTGTCTCCTCAAACACAGCCCAGGGCTACAATTCCCAGGAGAGGGGCAGGAAAGGGCTTCCCACTCTTTCCAGCCTCAGTGGTGCTTTTATTTGCTGAGAAAGTGTGGAATAAAGAGAACAAAAGTGCATATTCCAACTGTGCCAACAGAAAGGGATAAAGACACTGTTTCCATAACAGGATTTAGCATTAAAGGTGATGCATCTCCACAAAATCCTTTGTGCCCCCGTTGTTAATCACTGGCACGTTCCCAGGAACAAACTCAGGTTTGTTCCTCCTGCTGCAAATTTGACTTTTATAAAAGAACCAACGCCCTCTGATCTTAAACCCCCACAGCTGAACCTTTGGTTTGAACTCCGGGGCTTGTTTTGGTAGCAAAACCCAAATATAGAAAGAACGTCTTTAGGAAATACCTCCTACCCGCAGGGTGGTATTCCCAGCTCCTCACATATCCCTGTTTTTCAGGTCCCAGCACCCAAACACCCCCAGGGTCTCCTAAAAACTCCCCACATGCCTGGGGGTGGATGTGCAGGAGGGGAAGAAGCCCAAATAAATGAGCATTTCTGAAATGAAAGTCACATTTCCTGACTCTGCCCCATTTCCCCCTCTTTTCTCACCCACCACCCCATTATTTACCAGTTTTTTTAGTGACTTCTTAGGAATTATTTCTAATTTACACCTGCACAAGTTGTCTGCCTTTCCCATTACATCACCTATGAACAAGAAAGAAGCTATTCATGACAAATGCATAAAAAAATACTCTCTCAGAGAGTTTAAAGGCCAGGTTTGACCCCATTAAGCCTCATATCAAGCCTACAGTGCATTAAATCGTGCTCTGCAACGGTCCAGCAGCAGAAACAAGAATATTTACTTTATAAAAATAAACAAGCAGGGCCTAAGCAACTTGGCCAAGACAATTAAGGCTCCAATTCCAGATTTCAGTTGTGTTTTAAACCCGGGGAGGATCCGGGAAACACAAACCCGGATTCCCGATTATCCCCTACAGCGGAGCAATGTTCCAGCGGGACACGCGGAAGGGCTGGGGGGTCACTCCGGCCCTTTTGGGAGCTCAAACCTCAGCGGGGACACCCGAAGCACAAGAGCTGTGAGGAGAGGCTGAGGGAGCTGGGGGGGCTCAGCCTGGAGAAGAGGAGGCTCAGGGGAGACCTTCTCACTCTCTGCAACTCCCTGCCAGGAGGGGGGAGCCGGGGGGGGTTGGTCTCTTTTCCCAGGAACCATCAGCAAGACAAGAGGGCTGGGTCTGCAGCTGTGCCAGGGGAGGGTTAGGTTGGAGATTAGGAAGAATTTCTTTGCAGAGAGGGTGCTCAGCCATTGGAATGGGCTGCCCAGGGAAGGGGGGGATTCTCCATCCCTGGAGGTTTTTAAGCAGAGATTGGATGTGGCATCAGTGCCATGGGCTGGGAACCACGGCGGGGTTGGATCAAGGGTTGGACTGGATGATCTCAGAGGTCCCTTCCAGCCCAGCTGATTCCATGATTCTATGAAAGTGTCCCCGGACATCCCCAGGTGTCCCCGGGCCGGTCCCGCCTCTCCCGGGCGCTCCCCCCGCGCTCCCGGCCTCGCGTCGCTCCCAAACACCCCCAAACCCACCCCAATCCCCCCAAACCCACCCCAAATCCCTCCAAACCCACCCAAAATCACCCCCAACCCCCCCCGCCCCGTTACCCGGTGCCGGCCCGGCCCTTCCGCGCTGCCCGGGAAGTTTATCCCGGTGACGGCGATTTCCTTCCAGGTCACGGCCGCGCCCGCGCCCCGCCGGCCTTTCCCGGCCCGGCGCTCCAGGGAAACCCGCTGGAATTCCCGCGTTCTTGGACGAGGGTGGTCCAGGCCGTGTCCTGCGAGGTCCAGCGGGGCTCATCTGGGGTTCGCAGGGGCTTTATGGACCAGCGGCTTCGTCCGCGCCTTCCAACAAAGCTGCTTTTCCAGAGGATGCTCCCGGCTCTCTTCCAGCCGGGAACGTCCCGGGACATTCCTGGGGGCGTTGGGAAGGGCTGAGAGGGGACCCACACACAGCCAGGGCGTTATTTCAGCCCCGGGAATGTTAACTCGGGTGGGGTAGTGTGGGGATGTGCCTCCTTCGGGGAGCTTCCCAAGGGAACTGCTTCCTGTGAATTAATAAAGTACGGGCTGGATTTGGAGCCTGAGAAGCCCAATCTCCTTAAATTCCTGAGAATTATCCCTCCCCCCTTCTTATGTATTACCTCCTTGGTGAGAAAGTCTAAATATATAAACTTCTAAAACTTCCTCTCTCAAACGGGGAGAAAAACACGGCATTTATTAACCCTCCCAGGCATTTTTTTGCATTTGGTTGGGGTTTGGGGTTTTTTTTGTTTGTTTGTTTGTTTGTTTTGTTTTAAAGGGAACATCCTTTAAAATTTTCATTATTTGGGCCTGGCAAAGTAAAGGTCCAGCTGCTTTCAGGATTTATGCAGAGACCAGACAGGACACAAGTGTGTAAGGACCGATGTTAAAGGATGTTTCTTGCAACAACAGGCTGCTCAACTTGGTCATTTCAGCTGTAAAAAAAAGCAATTAAACAATTTGGCTGATTTTTACAATGTGTTTATGGGTAGAACAGCACAAAGGAAGAGTTTGGTGACCTCTGCTACAGCTGGAAGTTGCACCAAAAAGAATTTGCTTCGATCACTGGCTTTACACCCCAGAATCCTTCCCTATTTCCATGTCACAAACCTTGGATTCCCCGCTGAAGCCAAAGTTTCCACAAAATTCTTCCAAAGCCAGTTTGCCATGGGCACCACAGGGCTGATCCCGTCCCAGCACCACATTTGGAGGGACAAAAAGCTCCCTGGTTATTTAAGGCTTCTACCACTGCTCTGGGCAAGAATTCTGTGACTGTTGAAAAACTTCAGGGTCAAAGATCTTCCTTTCCAGACTTTTCCTGAATTAACCAGCCAAGGAAGTTGAGGATAAATGGAGACACGAGACAGCTCAGCATGGGAGGCACCTGCAGCACAGCAGCAAATCGGGGTCTAAACCACAGAATCCCAGACTGGTTTGGCTTGGAAGGGATCAGAAAGATCCTCTTGTTCCACCCCCTGCCATGGGCAGGGACACAGTCCACTAGCCCAGGTTGCTCCAAGCCCCGTCCAGCCTGGCCTTGGACACCTCCAGACCATCCCCAGGAGCAAAGCAGTGCTGCTCCCAACAGGATCAAGGTCCAGGGCACAGGGAAATCCTGTCCCCAGCTCCGAGCAGGGCCCAGTGTCCATCCCAGGGCAGCACCACCGCTCTGACCCAGCGGGATTCGTTTCCTCGCCGGCACTGCCACCTTGTGCCATCCTCCTGCTCCGTGACTCGGGGCTTCCAAGGGACTGGTTTTCAGGCAGTTTAAGCTCAAGCTACTCCTGAGTTGCTGAGCAGTGGGAAGGACACAGCCCCCTGAAAAAATATACTTAAAATCATGGGATTGTTTGGGTTGGAAAAGACCTTTAAGATCGGCAGGTCCAACCATCAGCCAGCACCACCACCGTGTTCACCATAACCCATGTCCTCCAGTGCCACATCCACACGCTTTTTGGACATTTCCAGGGGTGGGGACTCCACCGCCTCCCTGGGCAGCCCCTTCCAATGCTTTACAACCCTTTCCATGAAGAAAGCCTTCCTGAGGCCCATTCTGACCCTCCCTTGGCACAGCTTGAGGCTGTTTCCTCTTGTCCTGTCCCTGGTTCCCTGGGAGCAGAGTTGGACCCCAGCTCCCCCCTCCTGTCCTGGATTGCAGACCCCAGAGCCCCCTCAGAGCCCGAGTCCCCCGGGCCCCACAGCCCCGGCCGGGCCGAGCAGCCCCACAGCTCTTGGTGGGTCACTCGGGCTCAGCAGAGACCAAAGGGTTTGTGGAACCAACAGTGAAGAAAAACAGCAACTGCCTGGAACTGCTTTGAAACCGTTTTTCACGATCAAACACCTTCAGGTGTTAACTGTCACCCACAGCAAGAGGGTCACAGACACCCTGGACGAGGGCAGGGGTTGCTGGTGCCCAGGGTGGGGACAGCAGCAGGGGGAGGGGTGGGAGAGGCTCCCACTGACCCACCACAGACCTTCCCCTCAGAGCAGCAGAGGCAGAGCCAGGAGGGGTCCCCGTGTGACCTGTGGGTCCCAGTGCCACCAGTGCCCTCAGGGGAGTCCCCAGGGCAGCCACAGGGACAGGGACAGCCCGAGGCAGCTCCGGCACCCCCAGGGTGATGGTTGTTACAGAAACCTTTCACAGAACCCCTGCCCTTGAATCACAGGCAGCAGGTCACGGGAGGTGACTCTGCCCCTCAGGTGAGACCCCACCTGCAGAGCTGCTCCAGCCCTGGAATCCCCAACATCAGAAGGATTTGGAGCTGCTGGAGCGAGTCCGGAGGAGGGCCTGGAGCTGCTCCCAGGGCTGGAGCCCCTCTGCTCTGGAGCCAGGCTGGGAGAGCTTGGGGAGTTCACCTGGAGAGGAGAAGGCTCCAGGGAGAGCTGAGAGCCCCTTCCAGGGCCTGAAGGGGCTCCAGGAGAGCTGGAGAGGGACTGGGGACAAGGGGTGGAGGGACAGGACACAGGGAATGGCTTCCCAGTGCCAGAGGGCAGGGAGAGATGGGATATTGGGAAGGAATTGTTGGCTGTGAGAGTGGGGAGGGGCTGGGCTGGAATTGCCAGAGAAGCTGTGGCTGCCCCTGGATCCCTGGGAGTGTCCAAGGCCAGGGTGGAGCAACCTGGGCTAGTGGAAGGTGTCCCTGCCCATGGCAGGGGGTGGCACTGGAGGAGCTTTACAATCCCTTCCAACCCAAACCATTCCAGGATTCAGGGAAACAGCATCAGGGACCAATTAATTATCCAAAGTGTAACCACACCCTCCATTCACAAATTAAATGACCAAGGCTGGGAATTCTGGGTCTGCAGTGCCGTGAGAAAGGAGCCCGAGCACCTCAGCACCTGACAAAGATTTGATTCACTCCCCCATCCACATTTCAACAGGACAAACCCCATGAAATTATATCTTTTATTTCCAAGTATCAGTTTGAATATCAGCTTCAAAAATAAATGAAGTCAAAGTCACACAAACTTGTGGCATAATAAAAACATCAACCCTAAACTACAGCTCCACAGGTGAAACTCCAGGAGTTGACTCATTAAATATTGTCCCCCTTCTCCTACACAAGTTGAGAGGAGTCAGAAATTTCACCTTCAGACAGCATCCAAGAGATTATTGGGAGTACAGGAACAGACTAGAAAAACCCAAACAATTCCTATTTCCAAAGATGCCAAGGATAGCAAAAGAGTAAGTTGAAAAATATTTACAAAGATATCTACAAGCCAAGCCTAACAGTGCTCCCAGGATGCTCCAAGGCACTGGAATTGCTATCACCACCATTCCCTTCTCCAAGCCACGAGCAGATCCCCCTCAGTCCTGCCCCAGTTAAGAGCCTTCCTGCTGGTCCTCGATCTTTGGAGCCAGGTAGTACTTTAGGTGTCCCATGTCAGCGATCTTGTACTCCACCACTGGGAAAGAGAGAGGGGAAAAAAGGGTCTTCACAAGGTTCTACAGCAAATTCAAGTCACAAGTTCTAATCCTACAAGATTTCTCTGGCAGAGCCACTCACCCAGAGGAACGTCTGCAGACATGCTGAGTGTGACTGTAGGGGACAGGGGGGTGGCTTTGGTGAAGAAGTTCAGGTACCTCAGGGCAAAGGTCAGCTGGACTGGCTCGTTCATCTCTATTGTAACCTAAAAAACCAAGGCAGACCTCAGGAAATGCAGCTGCAGGAGCTCCCTCCACAGAACAACTCAGACAAGTAACTCGGACGTGTCGGGCAGAGGTCAGCACTGCTGGGGCCCAGGGCAAGGACCTCACATGGCAGGGACTCGTGGTCCACAACCCACAAGCCAGGGGCAGAGACAGCTCTGTCCCTGCTCATTGCAGGGGCTCACAGAATGTGCTGAGCTGGGAGGGACCCACAGGGACCATCAGTCCAACCCTCAGCCCTGCACAGGCCCATCCCCACCAGTCCCACCCTGTGCCCCAGAGGATCAGCCAAACCCTCCTGGAGCTCTGGCAGCCTTGGGGCTGTGCCCACTGCCCTGGGGAGCCTGGGCAGTGCCCAACCACTGTCTGGGTGCACCAGCTGCCCTCTGAAGGTCCCTTCCAACCCAAACTGTAACTCTCTGACCCAACCCCGCAGCTTCAGAGAACGAGTTGTGTGCACTCACAGCCTCCTCCTCCTTGTCCACGTTGCTGGTCTGGGACAGTTTGATGTTGCCGTTGCCCAGCTCCCCGTTGGCCGAGAACTTGACGCCGTCCTTGGCGCAGGAGATGACGACGGCGTCGCCGATGTGACTCAGGTCCCGGCAGATCCGCGCGAACTCCGCCGACGGCATCTTCACCACACAGCTGTACTCCTGCTCCTGGGGACACAGCGTCACTGCCCTGCAGCCTGGGCACTGCCCTGCAGCCTGGGCACTGCCCTGCAGCCGGGGCACTGCCCTGCAGCCTGGCTGCCCTGGCAGAGCCACATTCACTCACCCTCGAACCCGACACTTATTGTCAACACGTTTAGGAATCGGCCATTTGGGCCCCGACTTACTGGAATCCCGAGCTGCTCCACATCCAGATCCATCAGCTTCATCTCGTAATCAGAGACCTTCTCCTGATCTAAAGGAACAAAGCACAGTGTGACCAAGTGTTCCCAAGAAGTTACCAACCTGAATTTGACTTTTGTTACTCTTCCCCCACCCCAAAACCACCTCAGTGATGACAGTGTGATCCACCTCGTTTCCTCAGAGAGGAAACCTGGAAGTGCCCCAAACAGCCTTTTATAGGCTGAAAAAGTACAGATAAGGGCATTGGAGCATGGCCTAAAAAAGTCTTCTTCTTACAAAGAAATTACTGGTCAAGTTGACTAAGTTTCAATTCCCAGACTGTTCAAAGAGTTTGAGTATCAGGTGTCCCCTCCCACTTCCCTGCTATTTATTGTTATTTCCTTCCCTCTGTGTGGTTTATGAACCCTGTGTGGGGTTTGTGAGGCTGCCTGAGAACATCACACCAACAAATGAGCCCCCAAATTCAACACTCACTTGGTGCCTCGAACACCAGAGCCAAGGTGTCTGCGTTGTCCTCTGCCCGCAGGGTTATGATGTCCTCATTCCCTGCACACTTCAGGATTTTGGACATGCTGGAAGGGAAAAAAAGGCAGGTGACCCTCAGCACTGGAAGCTGTGATGTTACAGTTGTCTGACTAAAATACTCCAATCTGTGTTTTCAGCTTAGGATGATGTTGTGACTGTCAGATTCAGCAAAACATGAGATTTCCAAGTGCCAGACACAGCAGGGCAGGACATGACACCTGTTGTAGAGCAGAACTTGCAACCAGGAGATGCTTTGTGACACAAATTAGAACTGCAGTGTCAGTAAAGTAATGACTTATCTTTATTTATATCAGCCAAGATCTGTGATTGAGTTTTATTAAAATTTATTATTTGCTGATTGGGATAATTCCTGGGTGGAATTTTCAAGATCCATTTGATAGTTAGATTTGTATGAACTTTAATAAAAACTTTAAAAATATGAACTTTAATAATTCTTTTTAGGAATCAACCTTTTGGATGCTGCATTCCCAGAGAATCTCAGCTATCAGTGACAGCTCTCCTTTTAACCCTGTTGGAAAAACGGGGGGGGTGGGGACTTTATTCCATGTCAAATCCTGATGTTATTCAGCCTTCAAAGTGCCTCTTGCCCCAAGAGCAGCACAGGGCTGGACAGGCAGAGCACAGGAAGACATTCAGCTGGACAGTGACAGAGTTGATTCACAGAGTGGGTGAAGTTTGCAGGGACCACAGAGGGTCACTGGTGCCACCTCAGTGCTCCAGCAGGGCCATCCCAGAGCACCTGGAAGAGGGTTGTGTCCAGGTGGTTCTGGAATATCTCCAGTGAGGAGACTCCACAGCCTCCCTGGGCAGCCTCTTCAGTGCTGGGTTACTGCACAGCAAAGAAGTTCTTCCTCACGTTCAGGTGGAACCTCCTGGGCATCAGTTTGTGCCCCTGGCCTTTTGTCCCATTGCTGCCCCCTCACCCCCCTGCAGCAGAGCCTGGTCCAGCCTCTGACACCTCCTTTAGGTATTCATCTCCCACTGAGGAGGTCCCTTCTCCAGGCTGAGCAGCCCCAGCTCCCTCAGCCTTTCCTCTGAGGAGAGAAGCTCCAGTCCCCTCATCACTTCTACAGCTCCAGGAGCTCCATGTGCCTCCTGTCCTGAGGAGCCCAGACCTGGACACAGCACTCCAGGGCTAAGCAGAGGGGCAGGATCAGTCCCTGACCTGCTGGCCATGGTCTTCCTGACACCCCCCAGGATTCTGTAAGGACCAAAGAAGGGCAACGAGGCTGGGGAAGGGACTGGAGCACAAGTGCTGTGAGGAGAGGCTGAGGGAGCTGGAGGGGCTCAGCCTGGAGAGGAGGAGGCTCAGGGGAGACCTTCTCACTCTCTGCAACTCCCTGCCAGGAGGGGGGAGCCGGGGGGGGTCGGGCTCTGCTCCCAGGAACCAGCAGTGGGACAAGAGGGCACAGCCTGGAGCTGCCCCAGGGCAGGTTTAGGTTGGCCATGGGGAAGAAGTTCTTCCCAGAGAGAGGGATCAGATACTGTAATGGGCTGCCCAGGGAGGAGGTGGAGTCCCCGTCCCTGGAGGTGTTTAAACAGAGCCTGGATGTGGCATCAGTGCCATGGGGGGGGTGACAAGGAGGGGTTGGGTCACAAGTTGGACTCGATGATCTCAGAGGTCTTTTCCAATCTAAGTGGCTCTGTGATTCTTTGACTTTAGAGCCGTAATTAGTCTCTCCAAAGGTCCATGGCCGCGGCTCCTCCCGCCCCGCACCAGCTTTTCCCGCCACTCGGCGCCGGCAGTGACGTCACGGCGCGCGCCACGAAAAAAGGCGCGAGATCCGTGAGGGGAATTTGGGGGGGGAAGGGCTGAGGGGGCTCTGGGCGCCCCCCACACCCCGGGGCCGCTCCCTCGCCCCGCATCCCTCCTCACACCCCCACACACCCCTCACACACCCCCTTCCCTGCCGCCCTCAGCGCCTCAGCCCCCGCTCGGCCGCCCCGTCCCAGCGCGTCCCGCTGAGGCCCCGTCGCCGGCCGACCTGGACAGGTTGACGCCCATGGCGATGTTGCGGTCGCAGCGGTACGTGTCGAAGCCCTCGGAGCGCAGCGTGAGCTGCACCAGGGAGACGTGCGAGGAGTCCATGCTCTGCAGGCTGATGCCGCCCGAGCCCAGGTCCCAGCAGGCCTCGGTGATGAGGTCCTTGAGGGCCTCCAGCACCCGTTTGAGCACCGAGCCCTGCACCAGCCGCGCCTCGAACATCCTGCGCGAGCAGCAGCAAAAGAAAACAGACAGTCAGCGATCGAAGACTGAACGGGGCCTCACGCCAACAGCCCCCTTTACAGCCTCTGTCGCCCCGCCCACTGCCGCGCGACAGCCAATCGCCAGCGGCGCTCTCCTCCTTCTGCCCAACCCCATCCACGCTTTCATAAAGCCCCCCCACTGCCGGCCAATCACAGCGCCGTTCCGCCGCGTAGTCCCGCCCCGCCCTGCGTCTCGAGCCAATCACCGCGAGCGTTACACAGCGCCGCGGTCCCCACCTCGCTGCGCAGCAATGGCGGCGGGGCCCGGCTGCTGAGGGCGGGACCGATCCCTGCAGGGTCCCCCCGGGAGGGTTCCGGATCCCTGCAGGGCCTCGGCTAAGGGGAGCGCTGACCCCTCAGGGCCCGTCCGCAGGGACAGCGCGGCGGGCGCGCCCCTCCTCAGATACGGCTTCCTGACGGGAACTGCGGGCCGGGGTGAAAACCGTCCGCAAGCCAAGCCCGTTAGTGCCGTTAAAATAAACACCTTCCCGCGCGCGGGGCTCCCCCCCCGCTCCCTCCCTCAGTGACGCACTCTCTCTTCCATCATGGCGCCCCCCAGCATCCGGGTCGGCTCCAAGCCCCGCCCCCTCGCCCATCCCGTGCCGCCCATTGGTCGCCGGCGGCGCCGCTCCCTCCCCAACATGGCGCCCATCATGAGCCCGCCACACCTGGGCGTGGCCAGCGCCGCACAAATCCCGCCCCCCAGCCCATCCCGTGCCGCCCATTGGCCGGTGCGCGGCGCGGTGTCGCCCCCTGTCGGCGGCGGGCGGCGGGCGCGGGTCCGGCATGGCCGAGGTGCGGCAGCGGCCCGGGCGCGGCCCCGGCGGGGCCCGGGACCCCCAGGACAAGGTGCGGGGCGGCCCGGGGGGACGGGAGGGGGGGCGGAGGGGCGGAGGGTAGGGGGGCAGCGGCTCGTCCCGCCGCCTTGTGTCGCGACCGCTGCGCGACCCCCGCGTGGCGGGGGCGGTGGGGGGGCGTTTATTTGCCCCTCGTTGGGTTTATTTGAGCCCCCCCGAAGGAGCAGCTCCCGCCCCCGGGGGGATCGACAGCCGGCCCCGGGTCCGCTGTGTGGGAGCGCGGAGATGGGGATGTGAACTGTGTTTGTGGGGTATCCCGGGTACAAACCTTCCCTTGGGGGGATTTGGTACCCCCGAAATCACCCCCCGGGAATGAGGGGGGGTTACAAACCTACTCTCGGGGGGGCTTTGGTGCCTCCCGAATCGTCCCCAAGGAATGAAGGGGGTTCCCAGAGCTTCCCTTAAGGAAAGACTTTGGTACCTCTGAAGTCATTCCCAGGGAATGAGGCTGGGGTTCCAGACCTTCCCTTAGGAATAGCTTTGGTCCCTCCCAAATTATCCCCAGGGGATGAGGTGGCCGGGGGCGGTTACAGACCCTGCAGGTTCCCTTTGGGAAGTCTTTGGTACCTTCTAAATCATCCCAGGGAATGAGTCTGGGGCTCCAGACCTCCCCTTAGGAAAGATTTTGGTACCTTTTAAATCGTCCCCAGGGAATGGGGGGGCGGCGGGGTCACACACCCTGCAGGTTCCTTTTGGGAAGACTTCAGTACCTTCTAAATCATCCCCTGGGAGTGAGTTTGGGGTCCCAGACCTTGCCTTAGCAAAGACTTTGGTACCTCCTAAATCACCCCCAGGAAATGCCCTCCCTGGGTGGGCTCTGTGGGAGTTCAATGAGGAATGAAGTTGTGTTTCTCTGAAGGAAAAGGTTTGTTTTTCCACAGCAGATGAGCCATGGAAAGCCAGCCTGGCTCTGTTTTCCTGTACCTGAGCCTGGCTGGATGCTCGTGGTCACTCTCTGTTGTCACCCTTGTCATCTCTGTTCCTGCTCCTCCCCGAAGAGGAAAGGACCAAGAGGAATAAACAGCCAGGGAAAACTTTGTAAATAACATTTGCAGGGTCACAGAGAGCAAAAACTGGAGGGAAATGTGGTTCTTGCTGCCTTGGTGTTTAATGCATCTGTGTTGGGAGAGGCCCTGGGCCCTCAGCACCATCACAGGAGTGTTTTCTCTGTTGCTGCACCAAGGATGCAGTTCAGAGCAGCAGGAAACCATTAGACTAAACTCTTCTGCAATTTAAATGCGATTTTAATGCTATTTTAATGCTGTTTGAGTACCAGTGAAACACCTGCAGGAGCTGTGCAGGCAGGATGGAGGGAGGTTTGTTGTGCTGATGTGATCAGAGGGCGACCTGGCACACACAGAAGGGAGAGTGGGTAGCCTTGATGTAGATCTGGAGGCTCTGCCTTTTTCAGAGTTCCCTGGAGCTCTCTGATCCCAGGTTCCCTGACCTGAGTGAGGGGAGCACCAAATGGCTCCTGGGTTGTGGTTGTGCAGAGGATGAAACCGTTGTCCTCGACATAAGTACCTTTGTCCCAGCTGGAATTTTCTTTGCAGCAGAAAATCTTCAGGGAGTTTTCTATTCCAGAACTTTAGTGGGAGTTGGAAGACCTCCCTCAGCAGGCTGGGGGGGCTGGTGCTGCTTAACTGGAGCACAGCCAACCCCCCTGAGCCAAGCTGGGATCCGCTTTAGCTCCTAAAAGGAGTTCAGAGGCCACTGTTCCCAGTGCAATCCTGTTATTTCCAGGCAAGTATTGTCATGTGCAAGGAGACTTCTGAAGGACTCCTCAAATATTTCCTTGGAGGCAATGACTTGGAGTGTCCTTCCTAGAGAGAGGGAACGTTTCTGTTTTGCTGCTCCTCCTAAATCAGCTCAAATGAATTGCAGGAGGGAAAAAAATAGAAAGATGTTTCCAAGCAGTGAGGAACAGCTCCTCCGAGGTGCTGAATGTGATGTTTCTGAGGAGAGAGGAGTGCTGGGAGCAGGGAATTTCCCCAAATTGTTCAATCCAGCTGCTGGGAGGTGTTACCTGGTGACTAATCCTGCTGCTGTGAATCCCTCTGGTGCCGTGCTTTCCATGGCAGCTCAGGGGCAGGATTTGCTTTCCTCCCCTGAGATCCAGCCCTTGGGTTTTGAAATGCCTGGAAAAGCCTGGGAATAACAGCAGGGAAGGGCCAAGGCAGCAGAACTGCTCGTGGTCCTGGTGGTCTCGGCCTGCCCAGGGCTCTGCTGCAGGTGCTGCTGGGAGAGGGGACATTCCCATTCCTGCTTTGTCATGCACTGAGCCCTGCCAAGGAAAATCACTTAGCAGCAGATATTTTATTCTCCAGAAACCCTTGTGGCTTCTGGAAAGAGCTCTCAGCATGTTTAAAGAAACGAGATGTAAACACCGAGGCGGGTTTCAGGTGGTTGTGTTTTGTGCTTGTTCTCACTTCTCTGGTTTGAGAGTGGGAATAGGGAGGTTGGTTTCATTCTCTGCTCCTCTTGCCTCTGCCCAGGGTCCCAGCTTTGGTGTCCCTCCCTGCTGGCACAGCTGCCCCTGAGCTGCCCCAGTTGAGCTCCTCATGCCAGAGCGTTTGAAAATCGATTTTTGTTCAAACTGTTGTGCAACACAATCTTCATCTCAGAGGGAACAAGGCAACATCTGTTTGTTCTGCTCAGTGAACTCCCCCTCATCTCCCCAGTGAAAAAACAGGCAAAATTGCCCTGGTGTTGTTTGTACCCATTTTCTAAGCCCAGAGCACTGGGGTGCTGTTACCTGTTGGTGTTTGTGTGGTGATATCTGAGATCGTGGAATCCTGGAATGGGTTGGGTTGGAGGGGACCTTAAAGACCATCTCATTCCACCCCCTGCCATGGGCAGGGACACCTTCCACGAGCCCAGGTTGCTCCAAGCCTCGTCCAACCTGGCCTTGGACACTTCCAGGGATGCCACAGCTTCTTGGGCAACCTGTGCCAGCGCCTCACCATGAGAGAAGTTGTAATTGTTGCCTTGCAGGTCCTTCTCCCTTGGTCTCTGTAGACTCGCTCCTTTGCTCCATAGCCTCATTCATTACCCAAACCCTGAGGTCAGTGCCTCTCTCCTGTGTTCAGTGCATCCCAGGAAACCACGTTTTCTCTTCCAGCTCCCAAGGAGAACAGAAGTGCAAAATAAAACTGTTTCCTGATGCCTGCAGAGCTCCTGAAGGCTCCTGCTGCTTTAGGGGGATTTTATGATCCTTTCTCAGTAGCTGTTTGTGCTTTGTGTGACTGCACAGTGAGGACTGAGGGATTTTTCCTTTTCCATCCTTTTGCTGGGATGTTGCACTAGTAGTTGAAACTGGGGGGGTTCTCAGACATCCCAGGGCCTCTGCCCGTGGAAGGGGGGGCTGCAGGTCACACCCCCCATCCCTTTGGCTTTGTTTACCAACCCCTTTGTCCCCTGCAGTCAGTGCCTGGCTGGAACTGGAATGATTCTGTACTTGAGAAGTGTTGGCTGATGGAAACTCTGGTTCTTTCCAGCCCAGCTTTGCAGTGGACTGACAGTGTGACTTTTATCTGGCTGCATCTGGTTCGTGTGGTACAGAAAGTGAAAGACTGGCATCCAAGCCTCGTGATTTCTTGTGCTTCCAGGCATTTATTTCTCGTGTTTCCAGGCATTTTGCAAGAATTCCCTGGTGATCTAAGGGCTTTGAAGCTGCTGAGGCAAGTGGATGCCATGCTGTCCCTTAGGTCTGCTTGGGAGGGTGAAGGGTGGCAGGGAACAGCTGCCTGGGCTGGGCTGGAGCAGCAGCAGCAGCTCCAGTTTTGGAGTTCAGCTCAGGAGAGGGTTCAGGACACAGAGAAATAACAGTGCAGGTGCTCTGAAGGTTTAGGCAATTTCAAATCCCGTTACTTCCCATGTTCCAGGAGAGCTCAGAGCTCCCACTAGTTGGGAGTTTGTGATAACAAGATGAGGTTCTTGTAGGACCAAACCCAGTAAACTGCTGCAGTGATGCTTCTCTTGATCTCATCAGGATTAAGAGAGGCTGAACAACAAGTCTGCTTCCAGACCCGCTCCAAAAGCTTAATTTTTAATAGCTCTTAATGTAATTTTAGGCTCAATTCCAGGCACCAGTTTGCTTGGCTTCTGCTGAAGCACGAGCCTCGTTTATTGTGGAGAGATGTTCACAATCCCAGCTCTGCTGGGAGAAGACACTTCAGCCTTCCCTGCTCTTGGATGCTGAGCTCTGTGTGTGCCCGACAGCTCCTGGGCATCCTTAGTTGTGGCCTGGAGGGACTGGACTCACTGTGTTCCTGATGGAAAAGGGACTCAAATTGGACACCTTTGCCATTGTTTCCTTTGGAAGGGCTTTGACTTGGCCTCTACTCCTTTCACCTGTGTCCTTCTCATTTGTGGTGATGGCAGAGAAGTTTGATCCCAGGAAGATTTTGTCATTTTAAGGGTTGGGTGACTCTCCTTGGGCTGTGAGGAGATCCTTTCCTTCCCTGGGAGCAGCTCCTCACGGGCACTCTCAGTGCTCTCATCAAACCCCCCAAGCACACCTTGCTTTTCCTGTTCCTCAGCCCTTTGGATAGTGCAGGCCTGGCTTCTGTTTCCCATCCTTATTTACTGAGTAGATTTATTCCTGGCTGGTCTGGAGGGCCACACAGGTGAGTGTCCCTCTCAGCAGTGTCTGGAAGTGGCTGTTACCCCCAGACCTCCCTGTTTTCCCAGTGTTCCTGCAGGATCTTTGTGGATCTGTGAGCTTCTTCCCAAGCTCCCTCTTGCTGCTCCAGTGGTCTGTCCTCAATTCCAGTCATTTGTTGTGCACAATATGGTCAGGATAGCATGGGGTGATGGAGGGAGGCACATCCATAACTCCCTAGGGATACTCCTCTGGCTTTGACCCCGTTGCAGGTTGAGGTCAGTGCTCAGATGAGTTGCTTTGTACAGAAGTGATGTCTCTGCTGAGGCTCCCAAAATCCTGTGCTCTCAGTGATATCTGGGAGTGATTCCTGTGGGGGGAGGGATGTTTGGTGCCGAGAAGAGGGAAGTTGGGATGTTTGTGTGTGTCTTCCAAGCAGGAAAAAATCCTAAGGACCAGTGTTACTGTCTGTCAAGCACAAACCACAGGTTAAGTGGCAAGAAAACCATTTTCTCCTCCTGCCTGCCTTTGGTGAGCAGTGATTAACACCAGAGGTAAAAGTCCTTGCAGGTAAAACCTATGGAATCATAAAATCCCAGACTGGTTTGGGTTGGGAGGGACCTCAAAGCCCCTCCAGTGCCACCCCCTACCATGGGCAGAGACACCTTCCACTAGCCCAGATTGCTCTAAGCCCTGTCCAACCTGCCCTTGGACACCTGTGACTTCAGCAAAGCACTGATGTGGGTTCATCAGGATCATGTCTAAAATATTCATCCAAGTCCTGCGTGGTTCCTTTCCTTGATTAGTTCAAATAAAGCCAAGGGGATTGACTGGCAGGACAAGATTGTGGCACCACCTCACAGTCAGCAAATTAAATGGCCTGGTGAGATTTTTTTTTCTGATTGTGTTTTGGAAAAATATGTGTTAACACCAGAGGAATTGAGGGTCAGAAGCCACTGGCCTTGGTGTGATGCAGACTCTCATTTCAGAGGCCAAAAATAGCCTTTTCCTGCACTAACCTTCAGAGTGAACAGTTGCTCCAGAGCTGTTTGTTCTCCCTCTTGTTTGTCCCAGCTCTTCCAAACAACAGCAGATTGAAATGTCTGTGCAGGCTCCAGCAGACACAGCTCCAGCCTCTCCCAACACCAACTCCCAGAGGCTCTTGGAGCTTTGCTTTCCTGTTCCTGGCCATGTTTCTCTGTCTCTGCAGGGGTGACAAAGTGCCAGTGTGGAAATGCCAGGAGAGCCCAGGGATGCCAGTTAAATCCAGGAGAACCCAGGAGCCTCTCCCCAAAACATCTCCATCCATGTTTCAGAGGGGGAGGCAGGTTCCTTTCTTAGCAGGAGGAGATTCTGGGGGAGTGCCAGAACCACGGAGCTATTTTTGTGCCCGTTTGTACACAATAGCTGGTCCCTGCTGCGTTTCCCTCCTGGATTCCCTGGAATCCACAGACCCTGGGGTGGGTGCTGGGGGTGCGGGCAGGGGATGAACTGATGAGTCAAAGGGAGGTGTGACTTCACAGGGATCAGATTTGCTGACATGGAAATCAGGCTCCTGTGCCAGGCTGTTGTTGTGCTGGCTCTGAGCACATCCCACTGCTGAGGGATGGACTCCCTGTCCAAACAAAGCAGGAGCTTTGGGAGAATGAGATGAGTTTTCTTTGCTCTTTCAGCCACTGTACAAACATTTCTGCTTTTTGTGATGTTATTTTAGGCATGTCCCAATTTCCATTGCATGCCTTCAACTGGAATATGGCTATTTTGGGATGGGGAAGGGAGTCCTTTATCAACATAAACGAAACCTGAGCTTTGTTGGGTTGTTTGAGACAACAAATCTCGCAGTCAGCACGAGATGCCAGCTTGGAGTGGGACATGACAATCTTGAATTTAGTTTTCCTGCAGGTGACCTCCCAGCCTGAGAAGTTCAAGCACTTTCTGCAGCACTTGCAACAAAACCAGTGTCTTTTTGGGCTCTTAGTACAAATCAAACCCGGCTGGTTGCTTGGTTCTTCCTTCCCGTGTTAATGGTCTCCAAACTTCTCCCTTGTTTCACCCTCCTGAGCTGTCAACCTCTGAAAGAGAATCTCCTGTGATTTGGGAGTGCTTGGGTGATTTGTCACCTTGATCTCGCCCAGAGGGGGGTTTGGTGGGGCCCAGCAGCTGGGGGAGGTGGGCAGGTGCCGTGTAGGAAAGCAGGGAGAAGGGGAGAGAGGAACAGCAGTTCTCCTGGATGTAGGAATTAAAACCCCTTCTCAAAAGCACCGAGATTTTCATAACTGAGGCTGCTGGGTTTGTGTTCATTAAACTAATTATCTTGGCTTTGATCCTGCCGATGTGCTCGGAGGTGAGAACAGCAGAGGCTGTGGTGCAGTTGGTCCCTTTTGTTCCAGCTGTCAGGTTTTTTTGCCTGAAAAAGCAACTCTGTTTCTCCCTTCAGCTTTCATTTCATATTAACATTTTCTGTCACAGCTTTTTGTTAAAATCTGGCAGGAAGTCTAAACTAACCAGCTCCTGGCTCTGAGGAAGGTGCCCAAATAATGGCATTTCTTGCACAAATTTAATCTGCCAGCATTGAATGCTTAACTGTGGATCTGTATTGGGCAGATTTTTGGCAGGGAGGGAGCTGACTCGTTTCTATGACAACCGAGATCGTGTCATGGATATTTGGGTAAAAAACCTGAGCTTCCTCTGTGAGAAAACCATTGAAATGTGAGCGCAAATTTTGTACCACAGGGTTGATGGAGTTGGGTTGTTTAAAGAAAGCTCAGACAACTCATTTCTCCATGTATCTTTCCTCAGGGTGATAAAATATTTGTTGACAAATGTTGCTTAGATCTGCTGATTTCATAAATGTAAAAAGTGAGCAGGTATCTGGTTTTTCCCCCATCTGCTCTGGTTCACCAGGAGAAACATCCCTTGCAGAGATTTGGGGTTTTACTCTTTCTTCTCATCATGACTTATGTAGAAATCAATGAATTAATATAAAATGGGTCTTGTTATCTTGACTTTATTCCCGCATTCCTTTTGCCCTTGATTCAGTAAGAAGCCTTCAATATTGAGATGATCAATTGAAGAAGGAGCCTTGGGCTTGCCAAACCTCCCCCGTTCAATTTAGTAACTCCATGTTGGGAACAAAAGCCAGTAAAAGCTGCTGATTGTGTTTTAATAGATTTAATGCTTGCCCTGTAAAATAAATGGAAAAATAAAGCCAGATCCCAAGGTAACCAGAGAGAAGATTTGCTTTGCTCTTACTGAGGAGTTTTAACTGTTTCCCAGCTCTGCATCCTGCAGGTGGATGTCTGACATCCTGGGAGCTCTCACGTGGATGTCTGACATCCTGGGAACTCTCACGTGGATGTCTGACATCCTGGGAGCTCTCATGTGGATGTCTGACATCCTGGGAGCTCTCATGTGGATGTCTGACATCCTGGGAGCTCTCATGTGGATGTCTGACATCCTGGGAGCTCTCATGTGGATGTCTGACATCCTGGGAGCTCTCATGTGGATGTCTGACATCCTGGGAGCTCTGCCCTCCTGCCTGGGAGGAGAAGAGCAGAGGGAATATCAGGAACCAACAGGAAAAATCAGCCAGGGAGAGCTGTGGTAAGGGAATATGGAATAACTACAGCTGGAGAAGCTCTGTGCCCTGCAGGAGCAGCAGTGGGAAGTGCTGGGATTGCTGGGAGGTGTCTGGGCTGTGTCTGGCTCAGCGGGGTGGAAGGTTTTAGGCTCCAGTGTCGTGCTGTGTTAGTTGGTACCTCAGAGTCACCACTGGGTCAGGTGTGATCAGGACCTCATTGTGAGGTCCAGCCTGGGGCTGAAGAGCTTTGACTGTGGGCAGAACCTAAACAACAACCAAAAAAAGGCAGAAAAACAGTCCATGGAGGGGTAAAGGAAAGACTATGGGAGAGAGAACAGTCCAGTGGCTGAGGAAGGAGACAAGTCATGATTTCTGGGGTAACTTTCTGCAAGTCTGAGTCTCTCCAGGCTTTTTTTTTCAAGGGCAGGAACAGGAGAAAACAGATGAGGCATGAAAAAGCTGCTGTTTCTGTGACAAAATGCCGTGTATTAGACCCAGCTCCCCTGTCAGCCCTGGCATTGCAGGGCACTGTTGGCAGTCCTGGGCAGTCACAAACCCTTTGCAGCAGCACTGACTGTAATGAGCTTTAATGTGCCCCGGGGAGCATCAGTGCCTGGGAGAGCAGTGCCAGCTGATGGGATCTGTCTGCTCAGATGGAGCCCTGGAAAGAGCAGTGGGAATAGGCAGGAGGGTGTCACCAGGGCAGTGCCACAGCTGGGTTCAGTAGCCCAGCCCAGGATATATCAAGCTCAGGCTTAAATGAGTTATTTAGCATCCCTTCAGCTGCTTAAAGTGGTGATTTGTAGGCTGATGGGGGCAATTTGCATAAAATGTATAAAAATAGTGTCAATTCCTGAGTCCTCTCCGTAGCCTAAATCTGGCACAGTGTCCTATATAATCTTAATGCTCTGATTCAGAGAGAGCTGAGCAGGGAGGAGAGCTGATTCCTGATGCTGCTCAGCTGTTTGCAGCGTAGATGTGAAATATCTGCCAGCCCTCACTGTGACTGGTGATTTCTTCCATCAGGGAAAATGTTTTCTTCCTCCTCCCATCAGGCTTAAACTGAGCAAGGAAGGCATGGCAGGAATGGGTCCTGCATTTCATGTTGAACCCTGAGAACGCCCCTTTATTGTGACAAACCTCTGGATTGCCTTTGTTGTGCTCCCTGGGAACAACCTGGCAGTGTTTGTGGGGCACTGTGTGTTTGGTGCTCGGCCTCTGCTGTTCCTCTGCTGGGGATGAACTGGGGACCCGCTGCACTGACCCAGGGGGGCTTTGCTCCTGCTCCTGGAGACCCAAACTCTTTGCAGCACAAGGGTTGGTTTGGCCTTCACTGCAGGAAGTGCATCAGGGACCTGGGGATGTGCTTTACATGGATTTACCTGCAATGTCTGTGTCCTGAACTGGGTGCAGGGAATCATGGCAGGGAACAGGCTATGGCAGGGATCACAATCGGGATATGGCAGGGATCGGGATATGGCAGGGATCAGGCTGTGGCAGGGATCAGGCTATGGCAGGGATCAGGATATGGCAGGGATCGGGATATGGCAGGGATCAGGCTGTGGCAGGGATCAGGCTGTGGCAGGGATTGGGATATGGCAGGGATCACAATCAGGATATGGCAGGGATCACAATCAGGATATGACAGGGATCAGGCTGTGGCAGGGATCACAATCAGGATATGACAGGGATTGGGCTATGGCAGGGATCAGGGCTGCCAGTTCCAGCAGCTGTGGGATCAGCTCAGTTGTAGCATCACATTCCTCAGTCCCCTGAGCTTTACCTTCACCCCTTGTGTCCTTGGCAGGAGTGCAGGGCAGGAAGGCCCGGGAGGGGAGGGCAGGAAGGCACAAGTGCTCTTTGCCTTCCTTTTGGTCTCTGAGCACTTTGCAAAACTTCTGATCCTCTGGGCTGCACCCAGGAATGATTTGCCTGCTTTGCACTTGGCCTTTGGGGAGTAAAACCTGGGAATGCTTGGATCTGCCTCCTCCTTTCAGTGCTGGGCCTTTCACTGGGCTGGTGACCTGTGTGAGGTGCTGGGTCCTTGGACTGCAGGAGGAATCTGCCTGAGGCTTTTGGGTTTAGCCTGTACAGAGGAAACACTGATTTTGGCCAGGCTGCAGCTGTTTAGATTGCTCCCAGGGGAATTCTGCAGGGAATCCTTTCATTGGAGAAAGCATGGATTGCAATGGAAACGTGGATTGCAGCTAAATAAGTGCAGTGATTTCCCAAAACCTGACTGTGAGATGCCAAACTCGTGGTCTCCAGGGAGTTTTATCATTTCCAGTCTCTGCCTGCTGCCATTTGCAGCTGCCTTATGGATTTGAGTTCTCAGCTAAATGGCACTAAATCTCTCTGAAGTCTGAGGGCAGAGTGGATTTCACGGGTCACTTGAAAAATAGCTGAAAAAAAGCCAAGTTGCATTTCACTGCCAGCTCTCCAGACCCACGTGGGGGCTGACAGCAAGTTTGGTTGAAAGCAAACCCAAACTCTTCCTTCCCAGCTGATGGGAATGGAAAGGAGCGTGGAGGGAGGTGAGGAGGAGCTGACACCAGGTGCTGCTGGTGTGGTGGCCAGAGCTCTGCTGTCCCTGGGAGTAATCCCTGACATCACTGTTGTATTTTTAGCTGCCTCCACCTGACGATGCCTCGCTGTCCTTGCCTGATTTAAGAACCTGGCCTGCAGCCACTGACAGTTCCAGCTTGGGCAGTAATTATCTTTTCCTGCTTTAAATAAGGGAGCTGCTCCAGCCTTCCTGCTCCACTGAACTACAAATACCACAAACCACAGATTACACCGGAACAGTCCCCTCACATGATTGTTTTGGGGGGGGGGGTCCAGTGGGGCAGCACTGCCTAGGACCCAAAGAGATGAAGTCTCTTTGGTTACAGAGCTGGGACCCCAGAGGGATGGAGTCCCTTTGGTTACACAGCTGGGACCCCAGAGGGATGGAGTCCCTTTGGTTGCAGAGCTGGGACCCCAAAGGGATGGAGTCCCTTTGGTTGCAGAGCTGGGACCCCAGAGGGATGGAGTCCCTTTGTTTGCAGAGCTGGGACCCAAAGAGATGAAGTCCCTTTGGTTACAGAGCTGGGACCCCAAAGGGATGGAGTCCCTTTGTTTGCAGAGCTGGGACCCCAGAGGGATGGAGTCCCTTTGGTTACACAGCTGGGACCCCAGAGGGATGGAGTCCCTTTGGTTACACAGCTGGGACCCCAGAGGGATGGAGTCCCTTTGGTTACAGAGCTGGGACCCCAGAGGGATGGAGTCCCTTTGTTTGCAGAGCTGGGACCCCAGAGGGATGGAGTCCCTTTGGTTACACAGCTGGGACCCCAGAGGGATGGAGTCCCTTTGGTTACAGAGCTCCCAGTGTTTGTCAGCTCAGCTCCCTCGGTGCTTTTCCTGCAAACATTCTCCCTTTTCTGGGAGTTTCCAGTGCCAAGTGCAGGCTCTGCCTTGCCTGAGTGCTCCCCAGGGAGTGGCCTTTTCCTTCCTTGCTTCAAGGAGCCAGGAGCAGGATGAAGCTGTGCTGCTGAAATGAGGGGCAAAATGTTTAAGTTTGGACTTGTCCTGTGTTCAGGATCTGGATTGGAGTGAAAACTGCCACTGGGAAGAGGCACAGGACTTCTGGGGGGCCAGAACTCACCTGGAATCCTTTTCCCACCACCGTTGCAGAGCCCTCAGTCACCTGCCTCACCTGTACTTATTTCCCCCTAAACCCGGGACTTTGCTCTGAGCTGAGTGCTGGAGCAGTCCAAGGGGCAGGGAAGGCACAAAGTGTCTCTTGCCAGTATAAGGTTTCCCCTGTGCCAGAGAGGATGTTGGGCCTGGGTGATAAGCTGGGCTCTTCCTCTTCAGCTGCCTGAGGATGGGCTGGGTGTTATTTTTAGTGTCCCGTGCAGTCAGCACTTCAAAAGTCTGTCTGGAAGCCTTGAGCCCTGTCTGCTTGGAGGCCTTTCTTCCTGGCTAATTTGGGCAGTGTTACATTCTTGGAGATCTGCTTGGGGATTGGGAGGCCTTGTAAAAATTCCTGCTAACAAGGCTGTTTCCCTGAAGCACTTGGAGATACTCGTTAATCAACTGCGAGGCATCTTTGGCTGTGCAGAGGGAACACACCCTTTTCTGTGGCTGCTGCTGAGACTGAGGGACATCCCACCCATCATGGATGGCGCCTAAAACACTTGATGATGTTTCTCGTGGGTTTAACCTCGTGTAATACCCAGAATATTTTCTCCTCCCCTTTCTCCAATGCAGAAGCAGAGTGGTGGTTGGTGTTACACCCAGTGGGCTGCCCTGAGTTCCTTCAGAGTGTGGCTGGTAAAGCTCCTTGTCTGTCTTTCACTGGCAGGAGTCAGAGTCTGAGAACAGGCTGGATGGAGAGACAGCATCAGACAGCGAGAGCAGATCGGAGTTTGGAGGTTCATCCACGGTGCAGACATCAGATGACACCCCAGAGGTCCTGAACAGAGCTCTGTCCAACCTGTCCTCAAGGTAACACTCCCTGAGCATCATCCCCCTCCTCTGCCAGGGCCCTGCATCATCCCCCTCCTCTGCCAGGGCCCTGCATCATCCCCCTCCTCTGCCAGGGCCCTGCGTGCTCCCCGTGCTCTCCTGGCCCAGCAGCACTTCGGGGGCTGCTGGAAGTGGAAGGAGCAGCTCTCCAGCTCTTTTCCTGCCTCCAAGGCCACGGGAAGCAGCAGGGAGCAGGGTCAGGGCTGCTGTAGGTGGGAGGGGAGGGGGCTGTGGGAGGGTCTGGCTTCCTGCTGGGTCCTGACAGGTGGAGGGGCCTGAGTGGGACAGACCACAGAGGTTGTGTGTGGCTTTCACAGCACTCAGCAAAGATTTGAGCTGCAGAGGTTTTTAACCAGCAGTGTGACTGACTTGTGCAGGAATGCACAAGAAATCACGCTGGGGAGGACAGGAATTAACAACAGACTGGATGTTCTCTACAGACTGTAGTGGGGGGAAGTGTCTTGTTTTTATCACAGGCACAGAAAGTGTCTCTCCTGGGTGTGCTGTGAGGATGGGACAGGCTCGGGGCAGGGCAGTACTGAGGGTACAACACCTCACAGCCCATCTCTCCTCCTTGAAAGGAGTGCAGAGAGGGGAGGTGGTCCCTATTTTATTTAAACTTGTCCTGCAGCTTGTCCGGGATGTGGGAAACCTGTAGCAGAGCAGGAGCAGACGCTCTCCTGTCCCATTTTCAGTGCCTTGGAGATGCCCAGCACCTCTCTAGTGCTTTCTGCAGTCAGTGAGGCTGAACTGAAGCCTTGCAGCTGCTGCAGCCAGGCCTTTGGCAGCAGCCTGAGCTCTCTCTGCAGCCCTGAGAGGAAACTTGGGGTTTCCAGGGCTCAGTTTCCTTCCTGTGACACGCAGAGAGCAGAGGTGCTGTTCGGCTGCTTTGCTCTGCTTTGACTTATCTCTGACATCTTCCCTTCTCTCTGGCCCAGATGGAAGAATTGGTGGGTGAGAGGAATCCTCACGCTGGCAATGATCACCTTCTTCTTCATCATCATCTACTTGGGGCCCATGGTCTTAATGACAATAGTAAGTGCTCCAGAGAAGTGTCCTGATGTTCACAGCAATGGTGGGGAGGTTACTGGGGCCACTGCTGGGGTGGGAAGCTCAGAGCCTCATGCCTTAGAAGTCCCTATTCATCTTGCTGGATTTCTCTCTCTGTGGATAAAGCCTGGCAGGAATCTGCTGGTCAACATTTGGCTGCAGTTGGAACCAAGACAAGAGGTTGTTGGAAACCTCCTGCAGAGGAAAGGGGGGGGAAGAACAGCGTGGTGAGATTCCTGTGTTGGATTAGGAGGCTCCTGCCAGACTGATATCGACTGTTAAAGTACCTTTTGCTCTGCACATGCATGGTTTTTGTTTCCCTGCAGAAAAGCTGTTTAATCACAGTGGATTACAGCTCTGCATGTCTTTCTGTGCAGGTGATGTGTGTCCAGATCAAGTGTTTCCACGAGATCATCACAATTGGCTACAACGTGTACCACTCGTACGACCTGCCCTGGTTCAGGACACTCAGCTGGTGAGTGAGGGGGTGCTCCCCTGCCCAGGCCTGTGCAGCAGGAACAGCCCATCCCAGGGCAGGGGACACCCCCAGAGACCCTGGGGTTGTGTGTGTTCTCAGTGATGTGTGTTAACAGCTCTTGTAAAGGAAAATCACAGAACCATGGAACAGTTTGGGTCGGAAGGGGCCTTAAAGATCATCTCATTCTACCCCTCTGCTATGGGTGGGGACACCTCTCACTAGAAGGAAAAGCCCCCACGAGTCTTGATAGATCAGTATCTTAGGAGAGCCCTTACTGATGAAGTTTGTCCTGTTGTTAATGAAGTGCAGAGATGAGAATCCTGTGATCTGTGCAAGGGACAGCACTGACAGGAGTCACCACCTGGAGATGGATGTGGTTGCGTGGGTGGGATGGTTGTGAAACAGGGCTGAACATGGCACAGAATCACAGAATGCCAGAATGGTTTGGGTTGGGAGGGGCCTCAAAGCCCATCCAGTGCCACCCCCTGCCATGGGCAGGGACAGTTTCCACTAGCCCAGGTTGCTCCAAGCCCCGTCCAACCTGACCTTGGACACTTCCAGGGATCCAGGGGCAGCCACAGCTTCTCTGGGCAACCTGTGCCAGGGCCTCCCCACCCTCACAGGGAGGAATTTCTTCCCAATGTCTCACATAACCCTGCCCTCTGGCAGTGGGAAGCCATTCCCCCTTGTCCTGGCACTACATCAGGGCTGGGGAGAGGTCAGGAGTGGGGCTTTCAGGATGCACAGAGTGGGTGCTTTTGGGAGCCACAGGATAGGAGGCACGGGATGAGGGATTTTGGGAGGCATGGGATGGGGGATTTTGGGAGGCATGGGATGAGGGATTTTGGGAGGCATGGGATGGGGGATTTTGGGAGGCATGGGATGGGGGATTTTGGGAGGCATGGGATGGGGGATTTTGGGAGGCAGAGGCCAGTTGAGCTGTGCCACATAAAGGCAGAGTCTTTGTGCATCAAGGCCAAACCCAGACCCCAGCTGTGATCCATCCCAGAGCAGAGCTGAGAGATGCACCCACTCTTTGAAATGTAGGTGACATTCCCAAACTGAGGAAATAAAGTTCAGGCTGTCACCTGAAGGAGTCCTGTTGGCACTGTCGCAGGGCAGTGATCCTCAGGGATCAGTCACTTCCCGTGTTTCTCCAGAAGCTTTCCAGGGTTCCTGCTAACGAGCACCCACGTCCTCCACAGGTACTTCCTGCTCTGTGTGAACTATTTCTTCTATGGTGAGACTGTGACAGATTATTTCTTCACCCTGGTGCAGAGGGAGGAGCCCCTGCGCATCCTCAGCAAGTACCACCGCTTCATCTCCTTCGCCCTCTACCTGACAGGTACACACACTTCTGCTGCTTCACCTGGGGAGGGAAGCCTGGAATTACTCTTACCTTGAGTGCTGTGTCCAGTGCAGTGTCCATGGCAAACCATCTCTGCTCTCCAGGGATGCTGTGACTTGGCTCAGGGGGAGAGCAGTGGTGGCAAATCTCCCACACAGGGCTGTGTAGGAAAAAACTCCATAATATGTATGGGACAACCAGATTGTTCCTCTCTCCAAGGGATACCTGTAGGCAATGGTGTGACTTCCAAAATAGTGCTTTCCCTACTTAACATTGTTCTTTTATTCAAGTAAAATCCTCATCAGCTGTACGATGTCACGGTACAAAATTATTTGACTGTAGAAGGTACATTCCCACCTTTGACTTTTCTTCTGTCTCTCCTCAGGTTTCTGTATGTTTGTCTTGAGCCTGGTGAAGAAACACTATCGCCTCCAGTTCTACATGGTAAGGTTAAATTTAGGGCCTGATAGGTTAAGTTCAGGGCCTGGTAAATTCAGGGCCTGGTGAGATTAAATTCAGAGCCTCGTAAGGTTGAGTTCAGGGCCTGGAAAGGTTAAATTCAGGGGCTGGTAGATTAAATTCAGGGGCTGGTAGATTAAATTCAGGGCCTAGTGAGATTAAATTCAGGGCCTGCTGGGTTAAGTTCAGGGCCTGGAAAGGTTAGATTCAGGGGCTGGAGAGGTTAAAGTCAGGGGCTGGAAAGGTTAAATTCAGAGCCTGGTAGGTTAAATTCAGGGCCTGGCTATTTAAATTCAGGGGCTGGTAGGTTAAATCCAGGGCCTGAATGGCTGGCCCCATTTGGAGGCACAGGTAGGAATAATTTAGGCTGTTTGAAAACACGTGGAGGTCTGTGTGTCAGCAGATGCTCCTAAGCTGGTTGTGCATTGTCCTGCTGCCTGGAGGGAAGGTGACTGAGAGCAGACTGTGTTTTTAGGAAGCTGACTGAAAGAATTCCCCTTCAGACATGTATTCCCTTCCCTCTGCACTTGTGGATGCTGTGAAGAAGCTTCCTGCAAGCTTAGAGGGCTGTACAGGGCTGGTCCTGAGGATAGGTTGACTTTGTCTCCCTCTTCCCAGACATCAGTGAGGTGTTTCTCATGTGTGACCATTGACACAGCTGGCTTTGCTCTCCAAAATATTCAACAAACAGGGATGCAGCTTGGATATCTGTTAAGTCTTCTGCTCTTCTTATTTAGTCAGAAATCTGAGTGAGGTGTATGGGATAGGGTGGGTTAAAGGGCATTTGCTCCAGCAGAAGTTCCCAGTGAAGGTCACAAGTGGGATTGAGCTGGAGAACTTGCCCATAAGTTCCTCAGGGTGACTGTCCCCTGATCTTTGTGACTGTTGCTGTTGGTCCTGGCAGAGGTGCCTGCCAGGAGTGCCCTTTGCACGAGCAGCTCTCTGAGGGAGCTCACAGCCCCTGAGCTCTGCCCCCAGAGCAGGGCAGTGTCCCTGGGCAGGCTGGACTCCACCCTCTCTTCTCTTCCAGTTCGGATGGACCCACGTGACATTGCTGATCGTTGTCACCCAGTCCCACCTCATCATTCACAACCTGTTTGAAGGGATGATCTGGTGAGTTTGCTCTGACTTCTGAGTGCTTTATTTTTTGCAGCCTGAGATGACTGACTGTGTTTTCATAGAATCCCAAGATGGTTTGGGTTGGAAGGATCTTAAAGCCCATCCAGTGCCACCCCCTGCCATGAGCAGGGACACCTTTCACTAGCCCAGGTTGCTCCAAGCCCAGTCCAACCTGGCCTGGAACACTTCCAGGGATGGAGAGTCCACAACCTGTCTGGGCAGCCCGTGCCAGTGGTGTGCCAGCTCCTCATTTCATCCTAATATCTAATCTTTTTTTAATCTTAATACTCAGTTTTGAGTTAAAACTGTTCTTTTACAAAAGCAAATGGCTGAGGAGAAGGTGCTCCCTGTGAGGGACCTGTCCAGAACAGAACAGCAGAAGATTGAGTGACACCTCAGTGACTTAGGACTTGCTTTGTGCCACTAGAGAGACGTTGTAAAGGAGCATCTGACAATATGTATGGGATGCAGGGACCTTTCAGGTGGCGTCAGGCCCGGGTAGATGCTTTCTCTTGATAGCCACCCCTGGCAAATGGTTGGGAAATGCTGCTGGGTTTGGGGCTGGGCTGTGGAAGGAGGGAGGTGGAACCTCCCACCTCACTCCAGCTGCTGTGCAGAGGGGAAGCCCCTTTGGTGGTCTTGCCAAAACCAGCAGGGCCAGGAACTAATTTGGGCCACTTTAGTACTGCACGTTCCTCTGTGTGTCACAGCCAGCCCAGGGGACTCGGGAGCCTCCTGCTTTCTGCTCCAGTGGGGTAGGGAGGTCAGTGTCCAGCAGCATGTCGTGTGTGACGAAAGACAGTGTGCTTGAAACAGGCCATTCTGGGTGCACAACCCACTCTTTAGTCCAGAACACTTGAGTAACCCCCAGATTTGCCTTGGAGCTCCAAGTGGGTGCTCCTCGCATTGCCCAGGAGGAGGAAACGTTGGTGTGCTGGCCCTGCAAAGCCCCTTGTCATGGCAGCTGCTCGTTAAGTCTTGGAGTTGTCTGGTCTTGGCACTTCCAGTGGTTTGATCCCTCTGCCCTGCAGGTTCATTGTGCCCATCTCCTGTGTGATCTGCAATGACATCATGGCCTACATGTTCGGGTTCTTCTTCGGCCGCACGCCGCTCATCAAGGTCTGTGACACTTCGGGGAGCAAAACATGGATTTGGGCTTCTTTGGGCCTTGGGCCTGTGTTCCCTCAGCTCCTGCTGTGGGTCTGAAGCAAGCCTCCAAATTAAACCTGATGTGCATCCCAGCCTGGGAGGCTATAAAATTAAATAATAGAATATTGAGGTTGGAAGGGACTTTTAAGATCATCGAGTCCAACTGTGAATGAATGAGAGGTTTAAGACTGAAATGTTGGTGGCAGCTTCTGACCAAACTCTTATTTGGGGATGGTGGCACCAGCTTGTATTGGCCTCAGCAGTTCACAAGTGAGGAAGGGCTGCAGAAGTGTGTAAATAATGACCTCCTCCTCTTTCTCTCGGGCAGCTCTCCCCAAAGAAGACCTGGGAGGGTTTTATTGGAGGATTTTTTTCCACTGTTTTGTTTGGATGGCTGGTAAGTTGGTGCTTATTTCATTGATCTTTTCCCTTCATGGAGTGACAGTGTTTTGTTTTAAAAATGCAGTCAGGCTTTAATCTCTGCCAGCTCTTGTCAGAGACTTCACCTTTTCGTTGCTGACCAGAGTCTGAGTTGGTCCATGGCTGTGTGCAGACACTGGGGGAAGTTTTTAGTCCCTGATAAACCCTGTGACATGTTCACTGCAGGGGGAATTTGGATGGGTGCTGTGCATCGTTTCACAGGCTGTGGAGGGAGTTCTGCACTCTTGGAGTGTTCTAACTAGTTTTATGACCATCTCTGACTGCCTGTTGCTGTCCCCTCAGCAAGGGGGTGCAGCCTGGCTCAGCTCTGACACTCCTTGCTGAGCAGATGCTCTTACTCTGCCTTTAGCCAATTACTGCTGCTCAGGAGGGTAATCTCCTTAGGGAAGCTGGAGTGTGGCTCCCTCCTCTCCTCATCTCCTTGCATGGCCTTTTCTGTGAGATCAGCTCTGCTGCTTCCCTCAGGAAAATATTAATCCTGTTTTCTTTGCCACGTCTCCCCTCGTGTCCCCCTGGAGCTGTCCTATGTGATGTCTGGGTACCGCTGCTTCACCTGCCCCGTGGAGTTCAACAACGACACCAACAGCTTCACGGTGGACTGTGAGCCCTCCGAGCTGTTCCAGCTCCAGGAGTACAACATCCCCCTGGTGCTGCAGTCTGTGGTGGGCTGGGTATGACACTCCCTGTTTATCACATCTTATTTATTGGGATAGGAGCCCTAGGAAAGGAGAACGGGGTTTTATTTTGATGGTGTGTGAAGGAACACGACAGGGGATGATGGTGGTGGTCTGTGTTGGTGGACATCCCGAAGGAGTTGTCCTGGGTCTGGTGGGACACTTGAAAACAGCTGAGCTACAGCCTGGGGAGCAGAGAAGGAGGGGCAAGCAATGGACAGTGCTGTTCTCGTGGAAAATCCCTCTCTGCCATGTCTTTCCTGCAGAAGACGGTCCGGATGTACCCCTTCCAAATCCACAGCATCGCCCTCTCCACCTTCGCCTCCCTCATCGGGCCCTTCGGAGGCTTCTTTGCCAGTGGGTTTAAGAGGGCCTTCAAAATCAAGGTGAGGATGGGGAGGGTCAGTTCCATTTTAGGAAGGGAAAACCAAATGGCTGCTGCCGCTCGGAGCAGTGCCAGGAACAGCAGGGTGGTGCTCTGGGAAGGGAGGGGCATTCCTTCAGTCACAGATAAGATGGAGCAGGATCTGGGTTTTTTCGACTGAATGGGAAGAGACCTTAAAATTTCAGCTGTGATGTTCTAAATGCTGCTGTGGTGCAGAAATTGGAGTAGAGGAGGAAAGACCCAGCCAGGAAATTTTGCAATCTGAGGCTTCCCTTGATGTCAACAGGCTGTTTTTACATGTAAACGGTCTGTGATCAGTTAAGATGCCTTGAAAGGCAAGACAGGGTGACAGGAGATAAACAGCAGCCTTCCCTGACCTTTGAGTGACAGTTAAGCCTCACTGTCCCTCAGGCACCAGCAGCTTCATACAGGAGAAACTTTTAAAACCAGGGAGAGATTAAACAAAATGTCTCCTTAATCTGACTTTGCCTTCTGGGAAGAACTGGAGCGCGGGGATGAGTGCCATGTGGGGAGGCACAGAAGCAAGTTACAGGTATTTGGAACTGCCCAATGCAATCCCTCTGCTTTGCTCAGGACTTTGCCAACACCATCCCGGGGCACGGAGGGATCATGGACCGCTTTGACTGTCAGTACCTGATGGCCACCTTTGTCAACGTGTACATCGCCAGCTTCATCAGGTCTGTGCTGCTCTGGGGGCCCTGCAGCTCCCAGGGCTGGACAAGCTGGGAATAAGAGGCAGTTTCCTCCTAGATTAACATCTAAAAATAACAAGACACAGAGGAAAGGCTTGAAGAAAGGAAGGATCTTTTAGTGGGGTCATGCAGAGCTAGAAACACAACCCTCGTTCCCTGTTATTCCAGTCCCACTGAAACTCCTCCTTCTGCATCCCTGTGAAGGTTGGACAGGGTTTCCAGAGTCAAACAAGCAGGGAAATCTAATTTTGTAGCATTAACAAGCATTCTGTAGCCAAGCACAGAAGAAAACCTGTAGGTACATCAAAGATGCCTCAGGGAGCCGAGGAACTGTCTGTATGTGGCTGCTTGGATTTGTGAGGGGGAGCATCTGCTGCTAAGATGCACAATCCTCTTTAAACACACTGGATTTGGGGTGTTATTTTGTGTTTACAGTTCAGCATCCCGTGCCTTTTGAAATGATTTCCACATCCCAAATGGAGTTAAGCTCCCCATGTAGAACTGGTGAGGGAATGGACAATGTGGTTATTAATTTAAGCCCATTATTTTGCTGAAATGGCACTTGAGCCCCCAGCTCACTGAGATTCAGCCACCTGCCTCACAGATAATGATGATTTTGTGTTTCAGAGGTCCCAACCCAAGCAAACTGATCCAGCAGTTCTTGACCCTGAGGCCAGACCAGCAGCTCCACATCTTCAACACGCTCAAAGCACACCTGGTTGACAGGGGAATTTTGGGGAGTCTGGAGGACGCGTAGGCACCAGGAGAGTGGGACAGGACTGAGCACAGACAGGCCTCCAAGAGGAAATCCCTGGCTTGCCTGATTTAAGACAATAACAAGGCCTCATTTCACTGTAACTTTTCTTCCTTTCTTGGTAAATGTTTGCATTTGTGGTTTTTTTAAATAATATATTTATAGAGCTTTGGTTCAAACGAGCAAATCTTGGGTTTGGAGCTGAGGAGGAGTAAAGGTTTGGAAGGACTGCAGGGTGAAGCAGGAGGGTAGGACTGTCCTCAGGGACTGTTCTGAACCTTTGCAGTGTTTGGGCAGTGCTGAGCTTTTCCTGTGAGTGAGTTTTTGCAGGGAATACAGAGCGTTGTCCGTGTGGAGCTGGCAGGGAAGTGACTCCGTGCCCTCCCCTGGCTGCTGTGCCAGGCTGGTGGCAGCTCTGGGGACCATCCTTCTCTCCAGTGGGACCTGGGAATGCAATGGGAATTCTCCCAGAAAGCTGGGGGAATCTCTTGCCCAGGCTCTGGTAATTGGAAGAGGATCTTATACTAACCCAGCCCTGTTTCCTCTGCCCAGCCAGGCACCTGCAGCTGCTCTCACTTGCTGGTTTTTGCAGTGCCTCTCACATTCCCTCCTTTTGTGGCTGATATTTTGGCAAATGAGACTTTTATAACTAATTAAACCAGGAACAGACTGGGGACAAGGAGCCAAGGAACTGGGAGTTGCGTGTGGGAATGTGGGAGGTTCAAATTGCTTCAAAACTGCTTGAAGTAAATAAGTTTTAAAGAACATTAAAGCTTCATTAATTCCTGCCAAGAACAACCCTTAAATAACTTGGTTCATTTTCCCCCGTTAAATAACCTTTAAGAACCACCCTTTTCCATTTCTTGATGGTTGGAACCCCCTCACTGGGATATTTTAAGTAATTTGGGGAGCAGTTTCCAGCCTGTTCTCTTGCTGGTTGGGCTCCAGCTCTGCTGGGGCTCCACTGGGAGTTTTGTTTTCTTTCAGGGATCATGTCTGTTTGTTACTTGAGTTGTAGATGTTGTGCTGCTGAGTTTACCACGGTCTGTGTTGCATTTCAGTCTGGGTTCATTTCTCTGCAGGCTTCTGTCCTGCTTTGCTCACTGAATCTTGTCAGAAATAGTTTGTACTTAATAGCTGCAGTTTTTATTGAAGTACTTTCCTTTATTTTGTCATACTTTTTTATTATTTAAAATTGAGAGCCCTAAAGATTGTAAAACTTCTCTTTTTTCTTTTTTTTGTGCTCAGATAGCAAAAATATCCCCATTTCCACCTTATGCAATGTTCCCAAACACGAGGTGACTCTGATTTTCCTTCTTTCCATAGTTTGTGCATGGGAGAGAGAAACTTTACCTTTTTTTAACCTGGGGAAGGAGTGACAGGGAGAGTTAATACAGAAGTACATTGGTGTTTTGCAGCAGTTGCTGACACAACCCTTAGGCACAGACCCCCCATAAGAGACCTGTACCTGCTGCAGCCTGGCTTAGCCTCGACAGAAAATAAACCGCCTGAAAATACCCCAAAATCACTTTTTCCTCCATATTCTGGTTCTGCCATTGCTTCCATTTCCCCTGAGTGTGCAAGAGAGCTTGTGTGTGTGTGTAAATATATTGAACAGATCCAGCCTCTCCCCTGCATTTCTGTAGGACCCTGTGCTGGGCTCTGCTTCCTCTCCCCAGACAGGATCCACAGGGCAGGAATTTGTACAAATGCAGGGATTTGATGGAAAGCACAGAGGAAGGGGCTGTTTCCAGAGAGTGTTTTCAGTGTGGTGCTGGCAAAGCTGCTGAACTGGTTGTAGTGTCTGTTCCTTCCCAGCTTGAATTAGGCAGGGATTTATTTTCTGTCCTCTTAGAGAATATTGGTCCAAGCCCCTCATTTGCATCCTGGAGAGGAGGATTAAGGTGCTTCCACCTTGCTTTGCCCAGGGAGAATATTTGGGCTGTGTTTCATCACATTTTGGGTGATTTCAGCAAGGCAAAGTGAGGGCACCTGCCAGGAGCATCCATGGGAATAGGTGTGGGGGTGCTTTGTGCAGTCCCTGGGATCATTTTGCCCTGTGGGGTTGGACCAGCTGGTGCTTTTCAGGGTTCCCCTGCCCACACCTGCCAAAACCCCTTGTGGGTACTGTGGGGTCACAGGCAGAGGTGATGGTGTTGGTAAATATTCCAAAAGTGTGCTCTGTTTATATTGAGAAGTTTTTCCAATGGGTCTTTAGTCTCCTGCTCGTCTGCTTTGACCCTTCTCTGTACCTCTTCAGTTGTGATTAGTGGGGCAAAACCCGACCCAAGGCTTTGCTTCAGGCTTTGGTTTGAGGCAGATCTGGGCCTTTCTGGAGGGTGCAAGTGCTGTGTGTGGGCACTGGAGGGCAAAGTGGTTCCGTTCAGAGGCTGCCCGGGCTGGGAGAGCAGCAGCAGCTCTGCCTGTGGGTGGCTTCCCTGATCAGCTTTATTCCTACTTCCTTCCCAGCAGTGCAGGAAAAGGGTGAACTTCCAAGCCTCTGCTGATCTGAAGAAGGCTGAGTGGAAAGGGTTTAGTATCCTGCATGGAAGTTTATTAAACTGAATGGAAACAGTGGAGCCACAAAGGAGGAAGGGAGGGAGATGGGGGTTGTTAACGATATTTGCAAGTTGTACAGCTGGACTTAGAGAATCCTGGGATGCTTTGCGTTGGAAGGAGCCTGAAAGATGATTTTGTTCCAACCCCTGCCATGGGCAGGGAACCTTTCACTAGGCCAGGTTGCTCCAAGGCACATCCAGCCTGATCCTGAACACTTCCAGGGGTGGGGAGTTCACAACTTGCAGAGAAAAAATGAACAGCTGATGTTTCTGGCCTTGGTTGTCCCTCAAGGGATGTGCACGTGGCCCCTCTTTTCCATTGTGTTAGGCCTTGCAGGACCTTGGTGATGCTGCAGCTCTCAAGAATTCCAGTTTGAGGGGAGGCTGATGTAGAGAGGCCAGAGTGACCCCAGGGATGGCTAAGAAGGAGATGCTCAAGGGAAGTTTCTCCAGCTCAGGGCTCGAGCTCAGGTTGCACCATAGTTTTGGTTCCCAGTGGGCTCCAGCACTGGAGAAGTTCTTCCTGCTTGTGCCAAACAAATAGGAAGAGCAGAGCAAGGGGGAGGTCCTGTGTCAGCTGGAATGTGTGCTTGGATTGAGAGGAAGAGGCAAGTCTGATTTGGCCAGTGTGGAGCTTCTGAGGGCAGGAACAGGCTGGTGTGGGAGCCACCCCTGCGCCAGTGTCACCAGAACAGGCAGAGAGGCATGTGGGAGTGTTATAAAGGGATGGCATGTGGCTGGAAAGCTGCTGTTGTGTGGAGTGAGGGGCTGGCTGTGCTGGGGAGGGCACTGAGCACCCCCAGCTCTGTTTGCCAGTGGATGGTTTGGGTGGAACTTTTGGTTTGGCTGGGTTTGATCCCCAGCCTGAGCTGGCACGGGCTGGGTCTGCGAGACAAGCACTTGGCACGCTGGGGTAGGAATTTGCTTCTCCACGTCTGGTTGTGTCCCAGATGAGTTTGCAGATGGGATGCAGGGCCAGCCCATGGCCCAGTGCTCAGGGAAGCCCCAAACCTGGTTTGTGCAGTCGTGTTGTGTCCTGTGTGATCAGCCTGTGTTAAATAGATCCTTTGGGGTGAGGGGCTCAGCAGTGACACCGATTCCTGGGGTTCCTGGTGCCCCGTGTGGCTCACGGAGCTGGAGATCCCCCAGCATCGCCTAAAGCTCGGCACCAGGCTGTGAGATGCCAGTAACATTTTCCAGGGGATGTCTCCTGTTTCCAGTATGTGCAGTGAGCTCCCACAGGCCTGGCTGTGGTGGGATCCCACCCTCTCCTCCTCCCCCAGCTCTCTGTGTGGGAGCAGGGCAGAGCTGTGTGTCAGCGCCCAAACGGCCCCTCCAGCCCCTCCTGGCACAGGTCAGTCACAAAAGGCATCATGGGGAAGCTCCCGGGGTTCCTCCCTCCGTGCCCAGCCCTGGGGTGGCACTTTGTGCTCCTGTCATCCCTGTGTGCCCTGCTCTCCAGCCCTGGCGTGTCCCCACCATCGGCTTCTTTCTCTGTGCATTGTTCTTTTGGTTCCTGTTTTAGCTGCACACGTAGAGTTGCCTTCCTTTGACCGAATGTTCGAATGTGATATATTGTATATTTTAAAGTATTTACCCTATTTATATACTGTATGTTACTGTTAAATAAATATAAGTTCCATTATCCGCAGTGGAGTTTTATTCAGTGGGATGCTCCAGACCTCCTTTCCGTGCTCTGTAGAGCAGATCCATCTGTTCCAAACTCACATTCCCTCATTCCTTGCTCCTCCCTCAGGGATTTTCCCAGGAGCAGACCTGGTTTTGGCAAAGACACAGGTGGGCTGAGCACATGGGCATCCTGCATGAGAGACAGGCACAGCCACATTCCCAGCGGGATTTGCAGTGACCCTGGGGTCAGATCATCCAGGCCCTGTTTGATCAATGGTGAGGGAAGTGTTGGCACTGCTGCCCCTGTAAATCAGCTCATTTTACCCCAAAGATTTCACTGGGAATGTGAAGAATACTTAGTATAAAGTATTCCTTCATTTCAGCTGTTTTTCCTGACCTGCCTGGGGTTGGGAGGGCAGAATCCTCTGTTTACCCAGAAAAAGGCTATTTTTAGCTCTGGTGTTATTTTGACTGTTTCTGACTTATCAGCTAAGCCAAACCAGCCCCTGAGCAGCCCTTTTACAGCTTCCTGTCACACTGTGTGGGCACTTGCAGACAAATTCATCCTCCAGCAGCACCACAACCTGCCACCCTCTCGATGGCAGCGGTGCAAAGTGACTCCAAAGCCCCAAATCCCACATTCCAGCGCCTCACACCCAGTTAAGCAGGAGCTTGCTGAGACCCACCGTGCAATATTCAGCAATGTGTGACGCAATTCGAGGTCTTAAATGATTCCTTGCTGTTAAATCTGTTGGCGAATGGACTCTGAAGCCCTGAGGCAGCGGGGCTGTGCTGTGACCCTGCTGTGAGTCAGGCACAGCTGATGGGGCCCAGAGCCATGTCAGCCCTTCAGCTGCAATCCCACCTTGTTTCTCCCCATCCCGGGCCAATTTAATTAAACATGGAAAACTGCACGTTCCCAGTGGAAATCCTGGTGCTGGCTGTTCTCCAGACCCAGACAGCCCATGAGCCTCAAACCAAAGCTGCCTCTGTGTGACCCCTGTCCAGACATGTTTTCCATGAGATCCTGATGGAAGAGGGTTGTAAAAACTAACAATGTTATGGGCTGAGATTTGCCTTTTTAAAGTTCCCCTGTGGCATGGTAGGTTTAAGTGGGATATTGGGAAGAAATTCTTCCCTGTGAGGGTGGTGAGGGGCTGTGATGGAATTCCCAGAGAGGCTGTGGCTGCCCCATCCCTGGAAGTGTCCAAAGCCAGGTTGGACAGGGCTTGGAGCAACCCGGGCTAGTGAAAGGTGTCCCTGCCTGTGGCGGGGGTGGAATGAGTTGGTCTTTAAGGTCCCTTCCCAACCAAACTATTCCATGACTCAGCTCAGGAATTCAGCTTGATTGCTAATTAAAAAAGCAATCTTGTGTTGTCCTTTCCCAAACCCAGAGGCAGCCAGCGGGTGCCCGAGGGGCCCAGGCAGGAGGCAGCTGAAGGGGCTCTGGGGGTGCTGGGAAGGGCTGTTTTGGGGCGTTGGGGAGGGCTGAGCCCTGTGGTGTGACCGCAGCGCTGGGCTGAACGGCAGGATTTGGGGCTAAAACAGTTTCCGTCCTGGAGGAGGGGAGAGGACCATGTGACATCCTGCTCACACAGCGCGGTGGGAAAGGGCTGCTCCAGGCTGCTGTAAAAAGACCAGGCTGAAGGGAAAAAAGGGTTCAAAATGTGTGAGCCCCTGGAGCTCCTGTAGCTGGCTGCTGATATTATTAAGAGGAAAAAACAGTGTTTAATTCAGGGCTCCTTCAGTACTCTCTGCTTGGGGCACAGCAGAAAGGGAGCTGATTGAGGAGTTTGAGTCCCAAGCAGGATATTGGGTTAATCTCGTTCACTCTGGGCTGCTCTGCTGGGTTGTTCCACAGTGTCATGTTCTCTGGGCTCTGGGCAGTGGAATCTGTGAGCTGGGGATCCCTGAGCTGGCTCCAGTCACTGCCCAAAGCAACAAAGTGGTTTTTTGGCTGTGATTAACCCAAATTAGCCCAGAGGGTCCACCATGGTGTGACCTGGGCACCCAGTGCAGGCTCCAGCTCCTTCCTTTTCTCAACTTATGCTACAAGACTAAAAAAAAAACCCTTTGCAAGTGGCTCAGAGCATCCTGGGCACAACCCTAGGCTGGAAATCACAATGGGAACCAGTGGCCACGTCCTTGTTCGTCCCCCTGCGCTCCCCCCGTTGCTGTTCCTGATTCTGCCTGGGGCAACTTCCCTCTCCACAAGGTCTGGGCTTTCCCAGGATGGGGGGAGACGGGGGCTGGAGCCTCTGTCAGGCCTTGGGGGAACCCTACATGGCCTGGAGCCCCCTCACTGCTCATTTGGGTGTTTGTAACAACCCTCCTGTGCCTCCTCCCTGCACCTCAAGAGCTGCAGCTCAGTCCAACCACATCCCAGGCTGCTTTGGGGATGCACAGCCAGTTCCTTGGAGGAAAACCAACACCAAGCAGGATACGCCCGCTGTTGTGGGCAGGGATTTTGCTTGATCCAGTGCTCCTGGTGTGTCCACATCCTACATTTGCCCAGAGAAGCTGTGGCTGCCCCATCCCTGGAAGTGTCCAAGGCCAGGTTGGACAGGGCTTGGAGCAACCTGGGCTCGTGGAAGGTGTCCCTGCCCATGGCAGGGGGTGGCACTGGATGGGCTTTGAGGTCCCTTCCAACCCAAACCATTCCATAGTTCTGTGAGCCCCTGGCCCTCACTGCTCGATCCCCACAGCCTTTCCTCCAAGAGCTGCCTCATTTCATCCCCATCTGGCTCACGCTGCTGTCACAACGTGGGTGTAAAACCCTAAATCAGCTGTGGGGACTCAGCAGTTAATAAGAAAGATGAAAGGACGCCGTGGTGTGCACAGGGGGATGCACCAGGACAGGCACATCATCCTGAGCCACAGCCGGGTCTGCTTTGCTGCCGAGCAAAACATTTCCCGAAACTCCGGGCTGGGCCGTGTCCTCGGCGAGCGGCTCCCGCTGCCCCACCGGCCCCGGCAGGCCCCACTTCCTCAAATGCTCCGAGCCGAGCGCGGGGAGCCCCGGGCAGCGCGTCCTGGGCAGGCCGGGCCGGGCCCTCAGAGCCATCAGAGCCCTCAGAGCCCTCAGAGCCCTCAGAGCCCTCAGGACGGGCGGCCGGGAGGGGAGCGCGCCGGGCATCGCCCGAGCGGCGTCGGGGCAGCCGGGGCAGAGCTGTGCGGGGAAGCGGGGCAGGAAGGTACTTTTATGGGGTTGTTCTCGGCCGCTCTCGGAGGGAGGAGGAAGTTCGTTGGCAAATCAAGCCCTGCCGAGCTGTTGCTCTTCGTGGGGGCATCAACCCCCGGCGCAGGATCCCCACGGGACCACCGGAGCTGCGGCTCAGCCCATCTCCTAAGCAAGCCCACCTTGGAAAAAAAAGAGCCCTTCCTGGTCCAAAATGTCCCTCAAGCTGCCACGGAACTGGGATTTCAACCTGAAAATGGACGCTGCAAAAATAGGTACCGTCGGTGTTTCCTCGTGCCGGGGTCAGTGTGCAGGGGCCGGCAGGGGCTGTGGGGTGTCTGTGGCCAAGCCCGGCTGCCATTGCAGCCGCGGCCTTGGAGGGGGGACCCGGCCCTCAGCTGCTGCCTTCGAGACAGTGGATGGTTCGCAGGTGATTTGCAAACGATTTGCAAGAAGTGATTTGCAAAGTTGTCCCCGAGGGCCGTTGCGGGAGCAGGGCCGGGGCTGCGGCTCGGTGGGGGGGGGGGGGGAGACCCGGCAACGTGGGGCTGCTGCCCCTCCAAAATCCGGGCTCGGGGGGGTTTAAAGCACAGGGGCTCGTTCTGCTGGCCAAGCCTTGCAGGGGGAGCAGAGCAGGCCGAGGGGCAGCGGGACAGCACCGGCTGCAGGAAACAATCTCGCCCTGGCTCAGGGATCTGCGCCCACTCCGGCATCACTGCTTCCCTCTCACGGGGGCCAGGAGCCCTCTGGCTCCCACGGAACAGCCTCACCCTCTGACTCCCATGGCCACGGAACAGCCTCACCCTGGGATTTCCTGACCCACCTCCCACCTCTGCCCAGGCTTTGCAGGGCTCTCATCCACCATCTCCAGCATAGGAACCACTTGGGAACCCCTTTGGGAAGGAGTGTGGGATCCCTGTGTGGGCTCTGAGGCAGGGCCTGGTCTGGGGTCAAGCAGCCAGAGAGGGGGTTCGGGGTGAGGATGGGTTGGTCAGGGAAGGGGCGCAGGAGCCCAGCCTTGTGCACACACTGATGCCAAGGCCCTCCGTGCTCCTGGCACTGGTGCCAAACTCGGCCCAGGCACACACTGGATTTCTCCCTGTGCAGAGGTTTGACCCAGCTGGTCTCTGCCAGGCTCTGTCTCCTCCCCACTGAGACAGATTCCAAGGCTGACCTGCCTGGATTTTCCTGCAAGGTTATTTCAATTTCTGCCCACTTTTCTGGGAGTGGCCAAACCCTTCCCTTCACACAGAGCCCCAGATGAAGGGGCACAGCTCTGACTGGGCTGGAGACACCCAGTGATGGGCAGGATGAGACCTCAGGTGGCCCAGAAACTCAAGGAGGACAAAGAAATCCCCACACAGTTATCATCGAAGCATCCTGGACTCCTGCATTGCCCATTCCGAGGATAATTCATACCTTTTTGCCCAGAGGCTGTGGAGAAATGGGTAAAGTCAATCAGCAGCTCAGAAAAAAAGGCCAGGGGACACCGAGCCTGCAGGGGAGTGAAGGGTGGAGATGGGACGGAAGCTTGAACTTGTGTTGGTACCAGGAATTTCTTTTTTTCCAAGAAAATCTACTTGTGATGAAATTCCTGGTGCTTTTTGCAGCCTCTAGCTGCTGTGAGCTGCTGGATGAGGGTGTCTGTTTGTATCTCCAGGGGTGCTGTGACTTTACTTGTGGAAATGTAAAGTCATATTTGCAAACATTTGCAATAATTGCAAATGAGCTGTCACTGCTCTCACTGGCTCCTCCTGGCTGTCCCCTCCTCATCCCCAGCCCTGGCAGCGGCACAGGCAGCTTTTGGAAGCCCCAGGACAGGGCACCAGCTCCTTCCTTGTGCTGAGGAAACTGCAAAGCTCTTTATGTCAATTGGGATTTCACTGTGAAACCTCCTGTGGCCCTTTCACTGGTTTTTATTCCAAGTCCCCGCTATCCTTCCTGCAGGGCAGGAGCAACAGGAGGGCAAGGAGGGCTCTTGCCCAGGACAGGGTTTGGAGAAGGAGCCAAATGTTCATGTGGGCACCAGGGTGGCACCTTCTGCCATTCCTCCTGCAAGTGCCCTCTGACAGGGCTCCTCTTTCTGGGGGGTGGGCAGCAGGACAAGGACACCCTGCTGTGGCCAGTCCCAGGGCTGGAGGGAGAGTGAGGATGTTTTGGAGGAAATATTCAACCTTAGAGGTGGTTGCCACAGGAAACGCTTTGGGGGCACCACGTTTGCTCTTGGTGGCTCCTTCCTGCCCCGTGAGAGCGCAGAGAAGAGCAGAGCTGAGGGTGCAGGGCTTGGCAGGGCGAGGAGAGCCTGGGAAAAAGCTTTGTGCCCACCTCACCTAAAATGTTGAGCTGGGCATCACACCTGAGCTGGTTATCACAACTTAATTGGACATCACACCTGAGCTGGTTATCACAACTTAATTGGACATCACACCTGAGCTGGTTATCACAACTTAATTGGACATCACACCTGAGCTGGGCATCTCACCAGCCACAAAAGGCAGAGATGTATAAAAGTGGTGAGGAAGGAGCCCTAGCCTTGGTGGTTCTGGTTCTGTGAGTGCAGAGAAGTTTCCACTGGGCAGAAAAACCTCATTTTGTGCAAAGCCAAGGCCCAGAGCAGGGCCCTCCCCACGCCCCCGCTCCAGCCCTGAGGTGGGGCTGGGCAGTGACACTGCTGGGGAGGAGGTAAAAATAGCAAAACTGCTCTTCTGGCCCTAAACAAGCCCAAAGTTCGGGCAGAGCTGCCTCGTGCAGAGGGAAAATACAGCCCCATGTTCACACGGGGGCACATGGATGGGCACAAACACAGCTAAGCCAGGGATAAGGCCAGGCCTCCAGCTGTACCTTGATCCTGGAAGGGCTGATTCTAAGGAAAAGGGACCCCAGGGGACCCCTCTGAACCCACAGTCCTGATGGGCCTGGGAAAGGCTTCAAGGAGGGAGAAAATAAACCTGGTTTCCAGCAAGGATGGACAATTTAAGCTCCAGGCTGAGAGCAGGAGGGACCCCCAAGCAGCAGCACCCACTGGGTGCTTCCTTTCCATCTGCAGACCCTGATGGGCTTAGAGGGAGGTTGATACCTCCCATAAAAAGTAGAAAACCATTGCATTTTTCATAAAAATCCCAAAATTTCTCCTTCCAAGCCTTGTGCTACTCGAGTATCAGCACTGCTGGGCTGAGCTCTTTGGGGAAGGCTGGACACGGGGGTGGATGGAGCAAATCCCTGATTCCCACCCGTGTGAGTGAGTGTGAGTTAAGGACCCTCTGAGTTGAACAGGTTCACTTTGGAATAAGCCCCCACAGGAGGCAAGCAGGGCCCTGAGGATCGTTCCCCAAAAATCCTTCGTCCCCAGGAGTCGGCAGCAGCCACAGGACATGAAGGGATGTGATTTATGGAGGGGAGCGATGCTGCTCCTGAGCACTTTGCTGGGAATCACTAATATTTAGGAGATCTGAGTAATGCAGATGTTTTGGCAAGGAGCAGAGAAGGTGCCAGAGCTGGAGGAGCAATTTGGAAACCCCGCTAGGTTTTTCATCAGGGTAATCCCCAGTACCAGCATTTTTCTGGGGAGCTCACTGGCAGTTCCCTTTGGAAGGTCCCTGCTTCCAACCTCATCCTCTGCAGGACCACACTGAATGTGCAGCATCCTTGTGGCACTTTGAAGGCTGATTTTGGCATTCACAACCCTTTTTGGGATTTTTGGGGAAGTGATTTGCAATCCTGTGACAGGTTTGTAGTGGAGGGTGAGCTCAGGGTGCCTACCCAGGGTGAAGGGAAAACACAGGGGGTTTCTTGCTCTGGGGGATTTTGGAAGGGAAAGTGGGGACACACTTGAACTGCAGCACCCCCTGAAGCACCTGCCCTGCTCGGCCCTGGGGGCCAAGTGTTCTCAGGCTGGTGCTCCCTGGGGCTGTCTGTGCCATGTGCCATCTGCTCAGGTGTCCCCAACATCACAAGGCAATGACAGATATTTTGAATTTGCACTTTTTTCAGGTTCTCCTTTGCACTCAGGCCCAGGCCAGGATTCCTGATGCTCATATCTAATGCAGCTCTTGCAGTTCTCTGCTCCACTGGCCAACATGGGGAGAAGAGGGTGTCTGGGGGCAGAGATTTCTCCATCCCATAGTGTCACACCCCTTCCCCCACAGCTCTGACTGTGCCCAGATCTCCTCTGCCAGGAACCACCACGGGGCTCTGGGGCCCAAATCCTGCACAGTCCTCACCTGCAGGACCCAGCCAGGTGCCACCAGCCCCATTTTAGCAGGGGAGATGCAAAACCTCAGGAGATCACCACGGGCAGAGGCCAGGGAAGCCCAACTCCCCTGGAGTCAGGAAATGGCTTTTGCCCTGCCATAAATGCTGGCTCTGCCCAGCTGGGTTGGCACTGGGGGGCTGCAGTGCCTGGTCCAGAGGCAAAAATCCCTTCTGGAAATGATCCCTCCCAAGGCATTTGCTGTCACAGAGGCATTGAGAGGTGGCACAGGGTCCCTGGCACCAGTGGGGCTCATCTGTGCAAACAGGAGACAGGAACACTGCTCTGCCCAGTGGTAAATCCACACTGGCACTTTTGCCCTCCTTGGAGACTTTCCAGTCCCATAGTGTTGAGATCTTCCCCGCTGGGAACATCAGGTTCTCCCACAGCAACTTCCAGGCAGTTTTTCCCAGCCAGGCCGGGGTGGGTAGGAAAAAACACAAACTCCCATTTAAAAAACAAACAAACGAGCAAAAAAATCCACCAAAAAAAAGCTAATGATTTTCTTCTCACTTGCAAGACAATTACTCCCACGCAGGAAAAAGGAAGCACAGCCTGACAGATAGTGCAGCCACTTCCTCTGAGCACTCAGCCAGTTTGCTCGGTGGGGCCGCGGGGCCGAGAGCTGCTCTCCCTGCCGGCGGCTCGTCCCCGGTGTCCCCTGTGTCCCCCACTCCCCGGCACTCCCCAGCACGCCCCCTGTCCCATCCCAGCCCTCTGTGTCCCTGGCAGCCCGATCCAGGAGTGTGATGAGCGGGGACCCCCGCCCGGGCTCCCCCAGTGCCCTGGAGCGGCCCCTGAAGCTGGGCTGGCTCAAGAAGCAGCGCTCCATCGTCAAGAACTGGCAGCAGAGGTACTTCGTGCTCAAGGGCCAGCAGCTCTACTACTACAAGGATGAGGATGATGCCAAACCACAGGTAGGACGAGGCCACTGGGCTTTGCTGGTTCTCAAACTCCCCCCATGTTGGGAAATTCAGGCTGAGAGAATTGGGGTTGTTCAGCCTGGAGAAGAGAAGCTTCAGGGTGACCTAATGGTGGCCTTCCAGTGCCTGAAGGGAACCTGAAAGAAGGAGGGGGAAGGACTATTTACAAGGGTTTGAAGTGACAGGGCAAGGGGGAATGGCTTCAAACTGACAGAGACTAGATTTAGATTAGATATTAGGAAAAAAGTCTTCCCTGGGAGGGTGGGGAGGCCCTGGCACAGGTTGCCCAGAGAAGCTGTGGCTGCCCCATCCCTGGAAGTGTCCAAGGCCAGGTTGGATGGGGCTTGGAGCAACCTGGGCTAGTGGAAGGTGTCCCTGCCCATGGCAGGGGGTTGAATGAGATGAGCTTTAGGGACCCTTCCAACCCAGATCATCCCATGATTCTATGATATGGTTTGGGATGGATCTAGAGTTGGGTATTAAAGGAGTTTTCTGCCTCTGGGCAGTAAGAGAGATGAAGGATCCTGATCAGGAACTTCATCTATTCTCTGAAATTCTTTGGATGCCTGCAAGCCCTGTCGAGGCCTGGATGCCCCTGTGCCCAAGAATTGGGGTGCTGGGAAAAAACAAACCAGTCAGCAACTGCAAAGCTGTTATCTTTTCCCAGGACAGGAGAAGGGAGCTGAGAAGACCTCACTTCCACACTGGGTGCACAAGGGGATGGGAGCTTTGGGAGAGGTTTTAGCCCTGCTCTTGATGGGAAAGGCACCTGACAGGATGCTTGTAGGGAAAAACCACAGGACTTCCAGCATAGCCTGGGTGTGAGGATCGGCCCAGGCCAGAGCTCAGGGCAGGGCTGAGGGCTGGGCAGGGGCCAGCCCAGGGCAGCTGCTTCCGTGGGACCTCCTGCCATGGGAGAGGCAGCTGGAAGGGAAGGAGATTTCTGTTTCTCTGGCCTGTGGGCTTGTATCCCAGCCCAGCTCCATCCTCAGTGGTGCAGGTGCTGCCCTGGCCCACCCTGCATGGCCAGAAACCTCCAGTGCCTTTTCCTCTGAGGGACAGGGCTGCAAACCTGCTGAGCACTCGGATTCAGAGCAGTTCTGGTGCTTTTATGGGGTCCTCAGGAGAGCACAACAAGCACCTGCTCCGCTGCACACAACTGGAGTGTGATCATTCACTGTGGCAGGATTTGAATGTCTGCACCAGTGCCCAAAGTCTGCAGCCCCCTCTGGCAACACCATCCCACCCTTGGACCCCTGGGAGCACCATCCCACCCTCGGCCCCTCCGGGCTCTGACAACCCTCTATCCACCCCATATAAACCATTTCTCAGGGAATGCATCACAGTACACCTGCCTGGAAGGAATCAAGTGGTTTCCCAAATTTATATGGATAACTTTTTCGTTTTTCATTTGTTTTATCCACATTGTAACTTGCTCTTTGAGTATCTGCCACCTTTTCCTCGTTTGGAGAAATTCCAGGGAAAAGCAGTTTTCTGGAGGAAGTGTCACCAGGAGCAAAAGACAGAAAACATTCCTAAGGGGAAGGTGATCAGTGGATCCTCGGGGTGGAAGCACAGGGGGGATCCAGGTCCCATTTCTGGCTTTGCCCCATTTGAGGGTGATGGGGAGGAGGAGCCCCCTCCCCTGTAAATGGGATGTGGGAACAGAAAGTGCTGGGAGAAGCTGATGGCTCTTCATGGCACTTTTGGCAGCTCTGGCTGTGACCCTGTGGCACCACCCTGAGGTAGTTTGAGCCCCTTTGATCCCATCAGTGATACTGATGGATCCATCAAAGATTCTGATGGATCCATCAAAGGTTCTGATGGATGCAGCTGCAGTTCAGGCTCTTGGAGTCTGAAATCACTGAGAAACTTCATTTCTGGGGCACAACCTCATTTCCTGCCCTGGGAGGCCTCCAGGACTGACTCAGCCCAGCCCCTCCACCAGCCCTCACAGCCAGGGGAGAGAAGGTCCAACAGAATGGCTGATTTCCACTTTAATTTTTGATTTCCCATCCCTTTTCTTCTTTTCCTCTGCTCCTCTCCTGCCAGCTTTGGGTTGGTTTTTGGGTTTAAGTGATGCTGTGTTAAAGGAACAGTTTTCCTGCTCTGTCACAGCAGAAAGAGGATCCTCTGTGGTTTTGCCAAGTCCCTTCTCCTTTGTTCTCTCTCTTTCCACTCCCAACAGGGGCTAAAAAAGCATGAGAATGGAGAAAAAAAAAAAAGAGAGCAAAAGAAGCAGTCTTTTCATTCTGAGAATCACTTCATTGGAAAAACTGGCATTTAAGAAGTGGCCCTTATTGTTTGGAAAGCCATTCTAGTGTATATCTATCTATCTATCTATCTATCTATCTATCTATCTATCTATCTATCTATCTATCTATCTATCTATCAAATATATGAAATATAGCTCCTGTTTGAAAGCAGGAATTCTGCCCTCTGTGCTGACACACGTTTGTGTGGCCTTGCAGAGGTGGCACACAGGTATTTTCAGCTGCTGCTCTGCTCTGTCCTAGGGCTGCCTGTCCCTTCAGGGAAGCACCATCAAGGAGGTGGCCAGCAACCCAGAGGAAGGAGGGAAATTCATCTTCGAAATCATCCCAGGTGAGGAAGCCTCACTCCTCTTTGTTGCACACTTTTGGGCTGGACTGTTCACCCAAAATCATTTGGGCAAGTCTTTTTCCCCAGTCCTTTTGCTCCCACTTTTTTCCAAGGTCCCCACAGTGCTGTTTCCTGTGAAAATAAATATCTCAATATTCAGGGCTGGAGCAGGGCCCTGTGTCAGTGCCCATGTCCCATGGTGAGAAGGAGCCCTGCCAAGCTGCAAAGTGCAGCAGTTTCTGTTCCTTCTTGCAGACCTTCCTCAAGTGAAGTGTCAGAGCTCTGCTTCCTTCGCAGCCAGGGAGACGTTACCGGGGAAATCTGGAGCCAGAGGCATTTAGCAAAGAAAACAGCAAGAGTGTGTCTCCTCTCCTCCAATGCCCTCCATAAATGATGCATAAATGTTATTTTTTGCAGGGGTGGCTGGAGACCAGCCCCGGGCAGGGCAGGACCCCTGTGTGCTCATGGCCAGCTCCCAGAGTGAGATGGAGGAGTGGGTCAAATCCATCCGGCGTGTGCTGGGCTCGGCCTCAGGAGGTAAAGGGGGGCAGGGCAGCTCTGGGAGGGGTGATCTCCTGCTGTCCTGTGGTCTGAAGCACTTCTGGGCGAGGATTTCAAAGCTGGGCTCACAAATCTTTGGCACTGGAAAAGGGAGCTGTGTCACTTGTGATGCCCTCGAAACCTGGAGCAGACCCTGGTGCTGGGGCTGCTGCAAACACAGGCAGTGCTGAGGAAAAGGCAGCTGAGCGTGAATGAACATTTCTGGGCTGGTTTCATCTTCTTCTGCCGACTTCCTCATTGACTTACTGACCCTGAAAAAGTTGTTCTTGAAAACAACTCCCATTCAGGGATAAAAGCGTTGAAAAATCTTGCCTTTCACCAGCCAATTTCCTCACTTTGCTTTGCTTTTCTTCCAGCTTTTCTTGCTCACCCCAACCTTTCTGCCCCCATTTTCTCTCCAGCCTGCCTTGGTCACACACTCAGGCACCCTTCAGCCCCAGGTCTTCTCTTCCAGTCCTGAGATCCTCTTCCAGACCCCCAGCCATGCAGTTATTCCATTATAAAATTGCAGTCAGGGAATTATAAAGCATGGATGGATCATAAAGGATCACACTGTAAATTTGACACCACAGATGAAACCACAAAAGAAGCAGCAAAGGTCACTCCATCCACTTTTCCCATCAGGATGAACTATCCAGCCTTTTCCTATAAGGATTTTCTGCCTCTAAACTGAACCAGGCTGTGCCTCCCCCAGGGCAGCTCCACCCAGTGAACTGAGGATTGTGAGCCAGAAATTTTCAGGGCATTGCCCCAGCTGGCAATAATAACTCCACATCTGATCTCTACTTGAACTTAGGAGGCTGTTGGTTCCTTCCAGAGAGATGAAGTGACTTTATAAGACAGAAAATGTAATTTATAACAGCACAGACACCCCTGAGGACAGCAGAGAAGTCAGGGACTGCGGAGCTGCATTTTATGTGAATACCTGGGTTAACAGACCCCAAAACTCACACTTTAGGTTTTTGGCTTCAGTGTGAGCTGAGGCAACATGAGGTTTTAGAGCAACCCACTGTGCAGTGGAGGTTTTGGCAGCCCTGTGACCCAACTCACTGTGAGCTTGTTGCAAACCAAGAAGCAGAGAAGCTGCAGAGTGTGAAGAAACAGCAAAAGCATCTCCAAAATCTTGGAGGGTTTTGCAGGGCTGGTTGTCACCCTCTAACATTGGGGTGGTGTCCCCAGATTAACAAATCTACCAGCCTGCAGTCAAATAACCAAATCATTATCAGCTACCAAAGCAGAGAGGAAAAAAAAAAAGAAGATATTTGCTTTTCCTGTGCACAGTGTCAGGTTTATATTCTTTATTTAAAAGTGTAAGCGAGTGATAAGTGAAAAACCCCCATGACCAGGCAAGTGCTGACAGGCCTTGTGGTTCCAGATGAGGGTGTTTACCTGCTTTTTCCTGGGCTGGAGGATGCACAGGAATTAGTTCAGCCTTCAGAGCACAAAGTGAACACATCAAGGCACTGCTGGGGCACAGATATGATAGAGGACCAGAGGACCATGTGCCATTAATATCCCAGAGCCACTTGGAGTTGGGATCTGTCTGCTCATGGCCCAGGCTCCGAGGAGGAAGAGCTGGGTTGAAGGCTGCTGCTTTCCCACCACCCAGTGCTCCCTTTGCTGGGAGTTCAGGAGGAAAAAGCCATTTCTCCAAAGGAAAGGTACCACCCTCTGTGGAACTTTGCTATTCCTTTGCACAGGGGAGTTTCTGGAGGGGAAGAGAGAAAAAGAGCAACTAGATCAGTGAGAATTCCAGCTCCAAATCCCTTCAAGGATCCGTTCTTATTTCTGTGCTTTTTATACCTTGCCTTCCCTCCCTGTGCCTTGCTCCTGTCTCCTTCTGTATCAGGACCCTGCTTCTAGGCAGGCAAAACCCAAGGCTCACTGCCTGGCTTTAATTGTTTCAAGAACTGTGAATTATTCGGAGGAGGAACAAGGTTTTGTTTCGCTGTCGTTTCTTTGGGAAAAAAGTTCTGCTTTCTGTGGAACTTTGTCTCAGCAAAGACTCTTCCAGAAACTTTCCTGGGTTTGAGTGTAGGTTTAAAAAGTTTGCAGGCACTTGGTGTGTCCTGTGCTGTCAGAGCAGCAGGTGCTGCTGGAGCACTTGCAGGGAGCCCCTTGGGTGGGTGCTGAGCCTTTAAGCTGAGCTTTGGGGCTCCTCTGACCGTGTGTCCTCTCGCCAGCGGTGTTTGGGCAGCGCCTGGCAGAGACCATGGCTTACGAGCAGAAGTTTGGGCAGCCCCAGGTGCCCATCCTGGTGCAGAAATGTGCCGAGTTCATCCGGGAGCACGGGCTGAGCGAGGAGGGGATTTTCCGCCTGCCCGGCCAGGACAACCTGGTCAAACAGCTCCGGGACGCCTTCGACGCCGGGGAGAGGCCGTCCTTCGACAGGTAACGCTGCCTTCCCCCTCTCCCGCTCCCAAATCCCGGGAAAAAGCAGCCAGTCTGACCCCCCTGCATGCCCTGCAGGAACCTGGACCCTCCAGAAGGGCTTGACCAGGAGGCAGGATTCAGCAGAAACCACGAAGGGAGGCACAGGCAGAGTCAGGGGCTGCTGAGATGAGATTCATGGAAATAAAGGAAAGCATTTACAGAATCACAGGATGTGCTGAGCTGGAAGGGACCCACAAGGATCATGGAGTCCAGTCCTTCGCCCTGCACAGGGCAGCAATTAGGATTTGCAGGAGCAGCCAAGGAAGGAGCAAAGGGAAGAGCCTGCACTGCCCATCAGCTGAGGGTTTAGAGAAACCAGAGCAAGGAGAGGATCCCAGATGAGTTCAGAGAACACCCTGATGCACAGCAGAAGTTATTCCTCTCCCTGCCAGCCCACAGCCATGATATTTTCCTCCTGCTGCTTTTCCCTACAACACCACACAGAGATGTGAGAGATTTTTGCTGCTGCAAGGCAGGTCAGGCCCCTGACCCTCTTCCTCTGCAGGACCGAGAGGAAATGGAGAATTCCCTGAATCTGGGAGAGCTGCCTGTCCCTGCTCATGGGTCTTGGAGAGGTTTTGGAGAGAGACATTTGCAACTGCTACCTCTGCTATGGCCTGTGCAAAGTGAGAGGAGGAGGGTAAAGCCCTGGTGCTTCCTTTCCCACAGGGATCCCAAAGGGATGCAGCTGCTCCTCAGGTGCCTCCCTGTCTCCAAGGGAGTTTCCCACCTACCCCACCTGAACCCCTCGGGTTTGGCCTCAATTCCATAAGGAATTCCATCCCTCAGTTCCCACTCTGTCCTGTTCACCTGTGCTGGGGTTTCACCTGGCAGTTTGTGCTGGTGAAATCCATGATTCCGGACCTGGAATAATGGAAAAGTGGGTCCTGCCTTTGCATGGCACCAAAAGCGAGGGTTTGGGCTCAATTCCTGCCTTGTCCTGCCCACCAGACCCGAGACAAGGAGTGCCCAGGCTGCTGCTGTGTGTGAGGGTGACACTGGCCATGGGGATGCCCCACTGGGGCAGAATTTGGGAGCTGCTCCCTGTGGCAACACCCGAGCTCTGAGAGCTGCCAGCAAGACCTGGGATGTTGGTGGGAGGGGAGCCCCAAACCCAGGAGCTTCCCTGGATTTTTGTGCAAAACACCTTGTTTAAGTGGTGTGCAGGGGCCTCCTCTGTCTGTTCACTTGTCCCTACCATAAAACTTTTCCTGCTTTAATCCAGTTTTCTTAGGAGAAATCCCAGCACCTTGATCTAAATCCCCCCTGCAAGTCAAAGCTGGGGAGGGAAAACATCCCACCAGTGGCTTTGCAGCTGAACGTTTCTCACTTCCTGGGCACTCAGCCTGTTCCTGTTGGAACCTGTGGGAAGGTGAAGCCTTTTTCCAATTTTTGCAGAACTTTTGCAGCAGGGCCTGGCCAGGGAGCTCAGCCCTTTCCCAGCACCTTGTGATGTCCCCCCTGTCCCACAGGGCTGGGAATGACATCCCAGGGTGGTCCCAGGAGGACTGCAATACTCTGGCACCTCAACTAAAACATTTTCCCGGTGAGGAGGAAAGCAAATAACAGAGTTTAGAGTGACCTGAGTGCAGCAAGGGGTTGGCTCAGCCTTCTGTGCCGCCTGTTTGGGTTTTCACGGGCACACTCACCCTGGACTGAGTGGGGAGTGTTGGAAAACTGTTGTTGCAGTCCAGGCACCTGGGATGACTAAATCGTGTGTATTGGTAGGCCCTACAAAAATATAGCTCTGAAAAAATCCCTTCATGTTTATGTGCATTTGTTAAAAATAATGGTGTTTTAGACCCCAAACCAATCCTAAAAATAACTGACCTGGGGGATTTTTGCTCGAAATTTAGGACAGTTTAGTGACTTCAAGGTGGGTCAGATTAGAGGCTTCTGATCTTGACAGTGTCCTTTTGACATAATGTCAACTCCAGGGGCTGCAAAGCTGCAAACATCTGTCCCAGCAGAACAGCCCCAGTAACTGCTGCTGGTCTGAGACAGGATCTGAAGCCCCACAGTGGGGACTGTGGCCAAACATGGAGTGCCAGGATGGGCACACAAACCCTCCAGAGCCCAGTGTGGGCTGGGATGGCTTTAATTGAAGGAGTGGGAAGGTGGGACAAGGGTTTTGCTTACTTTTTCTTGGTTTTTTTATCATTTGACTGCAACAACAAGAGCCAGTGTAGAACTGCAGATATTCAGCTCCCATTCATTAAATAACGTGGCTTCAGAGCTGTCCAGTGGGTGAAGAAAAGTGATTTTAGGTTTAGAGTGTGAAGGGGAGAGATGGAGACAGCAGTATCTGACCAGGAGAAGAGCCTGTGTCATGCCAGGGGCAGCTGCTGCTGCCTTGGCTCCTGCTTTGCCCAAAATTGTGATGGAGCAGCCAAGGAAAGGGACTGTGTGCCAGGGCCCAGGGGCAGGGAAAGGCAGCTGGGAGAGCTGAGGCAGTGACTGTGCCTGCTCAGAACTCGGTCTTGGGAGAGAACAGGAGCCCTTTTACTGAATTTCTGGCTATCCCAGCTCAGACACTGGGACCTATCAGACCCATGGTAGTGAAAACCTCCACCAAGCCTTTACTCTCCTGCCAGCTGGGGCCATTCCCTGGCTTGGGGTGCCCTCCCCATTTCCATCTCCCTGTGTCCACATCTGTGCACGGAGCTCAAATGGAGCCACGGGCAGGGTTTGCTCCCCTGCTGGGACCTTCTGGGGCCGAGTGTCACCTGAGGGACCCTTTGCACCTTGCAGGGACACGGATGTTCACACTGTGGCCTCCCTGTTCAAGCTGTACCTGCGGGAGCTGCCGGAGCCCGTCGTGCCCTGGGCGCAGTACGAGGATTTCCTGCTCTGTGGGCAGGCACTGGACGCTGATGAGACAAAGGTACAGATGTTTCTGTTTTGCTCCTTCTGGCCTCAAAACCAGCTGTGTTTCATACCCAGGGCTTTGTGCTCCCTACGGAACTTCTCCATGTCCATGCTTGGTCTGATGGAGAAATGTGACTTCCAAGGAGAGCAAATGACAAGAGAACCATAATATCATGGAGTTATTAAGATTGGAAAAGACTTGTAATATCATCAAGTCCAACCATCAACCAGCACCACCACGTTCACCACTAAACCACGTCCTCACGTGCCATCCATGTGTTTTTTGAACACTCCCAGGGATGGGGACTGGAAATCACCAGGAGGCAGGAGCATAACAAGGGTGGATGGAGTGACCAAGAGCTGTTCTTGAGTCCATGTATATCTGTGAATCTTTCTAGAGCTGTTTCTTTACTTGCCTTTAGGGCCATCAGGAGCTCCTGAAGCAACTGTCCCTCCTTCCCCGAGACAACTACAACCTCCTCAGCTACATCTGCAGGTCAGTGCTGTGCACAAGGTGTGGACAGCTCAGATTTGGTCTTGGGGAGCAGAATTGTCACCCCAAAGGCCAAAGCTGCCTCCTCCAGGCAGAGTGTTCTAAAGCCATGGTTTGGTTCCCATTGAGTCACCAGATCCTGACTTCTGCAGAGGGAGAGTTTCAGGCACAGGAATAAACACCTCAACAGTGTTTGAGCATAAATCACTATCCTAAAACTCACTTAAAAATCCCTGAGAATTAAAATCAGGTGCAGTTTTCCTGGACAAAACCTGGTGCACCAAAACCTCTGGGTTTCACCCACCCTGGGTGGGTTTATTCTGAGGTTTATTGGGGGTTTCCCTTCCTTTTTGGTTTGTTTTGGAGGTGAGCAGCTCATCACATGGTGAGTTTTATTCTGATACCAGTAAGACCCAGCTCCAGTTCGCTGTTCTAAGGTGAACTGTTTCTGTCCTTGTGACAGAGAGGAAGAGCTGAAGGATCAGATAAAATCAGGATTTATACCAATGGGTGTGTAAGGCTTTTTGCAACCTTCCTCCTCTGATGGGAAATATTTACCCCTGAATTCTGGCAGGTTTCTACACGAAATACAGTTGAACTCCAGTGTCAACAAGATGAGTGTGGATAACCTGGCAACAGTGATCGGAGTGAACCTCATCAGACCCAAGATAGAGGATCCTGCAACTATTATGAGAGGTAAGAGGGACTCCTGGGATAATTGGTGTAGGAGCACCTGGCATGCTGGAATACTCAGGTGCATCAACAATCTTGAAACTGCAATTTTTCTATGGATGGACCAATGGATATCAGCCAGAAACTGGCCTGGGCCTGTGCAGAGCAGAGTAAAGCCATGTGTAAGTGGCTGTAAAGGTGGTGATGGTGACAAAAACGTGTTTGGAGTTGCACTGTTTGTTCTGTCCAGAGAGCTCAAACAATTCAGGAATTTGGTGAGGTCATTTCTGTTGCTTAGAGCAGGAAGGTGTCAAATTCTTCTAAGAGAAACAAAGGAAACACAGAGAAATTAGTTTTTAGCTGAGCCAAACTGTAACCCCGTGGGCAGGGACAGATGTAACAGAGCTGATAAAAGAAGTTATAAGGCCAAAGGCTACTTTATTCTACAGACTTCACATGCAAATTATCCAGATATTCATACACCCCAAACCTGGGCTTGGCTGTTGAGCCAAAGGGCTGGTTTGTTGTGGCCTGGTTGTGGCCTGGTGCAGCTGAGCAGACTCACAGCGTGGTTGCTCCATATCCTACTCCTGCTATTACTATATATATAAAAATAATGTCTAAATATTAATATTTATAATTACACAATAATATATTATAAATATGGTATATTTATAAGTATACCAATAAATATATTAATAGGGTGATATAGAATAAAAGGCAATATAAAAATCCCTCCCTTTATTTGTCTTTATGATCCTGCTCCTTGTCTTCACCTGCAGCTCCATTTTAGACACCGAAAGCCCAACCAGAACATCCCAGTGTGGGTGAAGGAATCCCTTTGTGTTGGGTTTGTCCCTGACAATCTCTCATCCCTCCAGGCACTCCCCGGGTGCAGAAGGTGATGACTGTGATGATCAGTGACCACGAAAACCTCTTCCCCCTGTCCAAGGATGTACCACTCTCCCCACCTGCCCCAAAAAATGACAAGAAAGCCCCTGTCCCTCGCAGCTCCGTGGGCTGGGGGGCTGCAGAGGACCCTGCCGTGCCCAGGGCCGTGATCCAGAGGCGAATGGTAAGGACAGATCCCCAGGGAAACAGTCCCACCCACCTTTATTGAACGTGTGATTAGTTATTATGGGCTCTGACAGGTCGGTGAGCCACTAAAAGCACTTGCTGTTAAAAGGGGGAAGAGCTGTATCTGTCAGCTCTGGAATATTTACATCAGGAAAATGATGTAGGTAAACTTTCCACTTTCCTGTGGAAAATCTACTATTCTGAGAAAAATGAAAATTCCCAGTGCTTTTCATCTAAACAGCTGAACAGGAGAAACCTTTTCAGTTCAGGCTGGTGAAGGCAAAGCACTGAGGATTAAAGGCTTTTCTCAGAAGAAATCTCTGCAAAAAGTTCTTTTTAATGGGAAAAAGGGTCCAGTCTAAAATAATTTTAATGGAAAACTGTGGCTGTGTTCAAATGTGCCTTTTGGAAATCTTGCAGTGCCGGCAGTGGCTACAACCTGTCTGCTGCCAGGGCAGGGCCAGCCTCTCCTAATGCCATGCTCTGCTTTCCAGAGGGATGGCCCGAATTCCGGCGATGCCCCTGGACCAGCTGCGAGCTCAAGTGCCCCCAGGGAAGATAAGGAGCCCAAAGATACCCTGGGAATGTGGAAAATGCAGCCAAGGAAAAGAACTCAGACTTTACCTAACAGGAAGTCCTTCCTGGCAGCGGCCCCTCCGGGGGACAAAGGCAGCCCGGAGAAAAGGGATGTCTTTGCCAGTGACTTTTGGAAGAGCTCCCCCGGGAGCAGCTCCCGCTCCGTGGTCCCCGATGGACACAAGAGAACGTTGTCTCATGATCTTTTTAAGCTGCTCGACCTCCACCGGGCTGCGACCTGCGACAGCATTCCCCCCTCCCCGCCGGAGAGCGGGGACGGCAGCGGCTCCAGCCCCAGCCCCTGCGGCAGCATCTCCGACAGGGAATTCCTGCCCTGCCCCAGCCCCAGCCACGAGCCAAAGGAACCAGCCAGTCCCGCCGCTGAGGTGCCCAAGCCTGATCAGGAGAGCAGGGAGTTCCTGCAACACATGGTCCTTAGGCTGGAAAAAGAGATGGAAGCACAGAAGAATGACTACGAGGAACAAATCAAGAGGTAACTCCCTGCAGGAAGCTGCTTTCTGGGGAGCAGGAAATCTGCAGCTCGGGTGGTGACAGCAAATATTGCCCAGATTTATGTACCAATAATATTATACAGTATGCAAGAGTAATGATTAATGCTAAAATACAGTATTTAGTAGGCTCTCTAAAAATCAATGTACTGTGTGTACTGTAGTGTCATGACATAGTTGCTAATGTTAAATCACCACAATATTAATACTTTATGTTTCTTATCACATCATTGTATGGCACTGCAATGCTCCTGCCATAATCAAACTGCCATAATTCCTGTTATTACCTTAATCTTTACCATCATGCTCTCCAAAGTTCAGTAGTAGCATTATGACACTGTTAGTTGTAACCATCATATAGTGATTATATTATCACTGTTATCACAGGATCAATACACATATTGACTTATTGCATCATTTTATGTGGCCATTGAGGGAATCAGGGCAGGACCTTTGGCTTGTTTTATTCCTTAATGACACAGAGGTCGGACTCCTTAAGAGCCAAATGATGGTTTTCCAGCACTTTTCTGATCCAATCCTTTCATGCTCCGTTTTTCTTTGCAGTCTCCAGAAGGAAAACTACGAAGTCTGGGCCAAAGTGGTGAGGCTGAACCAGGACATTGAGAAGGAGAAGAAGAAGTCTGAGGAACTGGAGCTGAAGTTGATGAACGTGGAGCGCTCGCGGGAGGAAGTGGAGAAGAAAAACAAAAAGCTTGAGGAGGAGATAAAAAAATTTAGTAAACCCACAGGGAAAACTGATGCCAAAACCAACTAGGAGGAGACAGCCAGCTTTGCACAGGCACAAAATGCAGCTGCACAAATCCACAGGAATTTCCAAGCAGGTTCAGAGCCAGGGACTTGTATTGTCCAGTGTCTTGCTACCGACCACGGGCCCATTTGGAGGGAGGAGTCCAGAGTTTAGAGGCTGGTTAATGCTCTGAAAATGGAACTTTCAAAAATATCCTTTAGCTTTTTCTGGTGTGTTTATCTCAACTCCTCTTTCAGCTGCTCAAGTTACCTGGAGAACAGGCCAATACTTCCTGCTGCTCAGTCAGAATGCCTTGCACGTGGGAGTTTGGGTGAGGGACACGTTTTGCCTTTACGGAAAGAAATCCCTCCTCCAGCCCCCTGGTGCCTTGCTGGGGATCCCCACCGTGCAAAACATCCATGAATCCTGGATCCAGGGAAACAGAGGAGCCCCAGGGTCCAGGATGGCGCAGCCCATTGCCTGGTGGGCTGCAGATGCTTCAGCACCTCAGCTGAGGTGTTCATGTTGATCCCACAGCTGGTTATTGCTCTTATAGAGCAGGACAAGCCCAAAGAGCTCCTCAGGTCAATCGGAGATCTCCTGCAGAATCACCTGCTGTGATCATCAACACCGAGGCTCCAGCTGGAAAATCCCAGTATCACAGAAACCTCTTCAGTTCAGAGGCTGTTCAGGTATTTGAAGTTGCTGTTCCCACGTGCACAGAAATCCAGCAGAGCTGACAAAGCTTTGGAGAGCACTTTCACACACCCCTACTCGGAGATCTTTGTGCAGAGGGAGTCCATCAGCAACTTTCCCAGCACAGAAAATGGGGCTGCTACAATTTCCCTGATGGGCAGTTTTCAAGGAATGACAGATCTGGATTTATTTACTGCCCCTGCTTTGGTTTCTCATTGTTTCTATAGCACAGAATAGGATTTCCTCAGCCAGCTGGTGAAGACCTGGGTTTGCACCCCAACCATGATGTTGGGACTCTCCCCAGCACCTACTGCCACCACCATAAAGATAAACTGGACCCAAAAATCCCATTGTGACTATTTATGACCTTGTCTGCTTCTTCCCACCCCTGCCAGCAAGTCGTGGTTCCAGCAGTACCACGGTGTTGCCAAAGCTTTTTGGGGGAGGAAAGAAAAATAGCAGGACCTAAGAAAACCTTTCACTCCCCATTTATGTTGAGAAGGGGGAAGAGCAACACCCAGGCTCAGCTCAGCACAGAGCCTTCGTGGGGATGGAAAGGAGAAAACCATGGAGACTTGCAGGAGTTTTCAAGCAGGACCAACCACGTGTGTCTGTGCCAGGCACAGGGAGGTGAATCCCAAAATACTGGATTCATGCTACTGAGGCCTTGGCTTTGATGAGGCAAAATTATGTTCAAGACAGGCTGCAGAGCTGTCTGACAGAGCCTGGGGAGGAAAAAGAACTGTTGAGAGGAAGGGACACAGAGGAAACTGTGTGAAACAAAGGGAGATGGGAGTGGGAAAACATTGTTGGAGAATAAAAGTCAATATTGGGTATAAAGCACTTGCTTCTCTCAGCCTTGCTGGGGGTGGGGTGGTCTTGTTTAGCCCTAAGACTGAGCCCATACTCAGTCTCAGACTTAGATTCAGTTTGGTGCATTGAACCCACCTTTGCTCAGCTGTGGGTATAAAGCACTGGTGAAGGAGAGGTTTGTGAAAGTCGAGCTGCATTTAAAAATCCAACCCATAAATAACTCATTGGACCTATAGATGCTGATTCTGGGTGTCCTTCCTTTCCATGGGATCCCCAGAGACTACACAGCTCCTCACTGCCCTGCCTACAAACCTTCACACCATGGAATTGAACCTTCTGGAGGCCTGTGTGGGCAAAATGTACAAAATCCCAGTGCCTTCCCAAGGATCCACGGCCAAGGTCCTCTGCTCTTCCCAGGGATCAAATCTGAGTTCCAGAGGTTTCCAACTTGAGTATAAGGTTTCAAATCTGATTAAAATTTTTCAAATCTAGTGATGTGAAATCTCAGTGAGGATCTCAGTAGCCCCCAGCATTGGACCAGCAGGCCTGGGTGTGCTGGTGCAGAGCTCCACAGCTTTTCAGAGGGATGGGCATCATGGAGAAGGGCCCCAAGGAGGGCAGGGTAGTCTCCACCAGGCTTAGCCACCTTCCCTCCCCTTCCCCACCCAACCCTCCCCTTCCCCACCACCTGCATATATCCCACACTCCACAGCATCCTGAGTTGCCTCCTAAAGTCTCTTTCCTCCTCCACTGGTGCTGCAAGTCAAAGTCCCCCCATGGGACCCACAACCTCCTGACACTCAAATCAAGGGGTTTCCAAAGTGTCTGCCACCATTTCAGAGCACCTGCTCCCCTTCACTAGTCTTTTCTGTGATTTCAGATGACCTTGACAGAGCTGCTTCAGTGTTTAATTTAATTTTTTACCTTTGCAAGAGACTCATCACGAATCTGAGCATGAGGCTCAGGAGTCACTAGGGAGAAACTTCTCCCTTGAATGTAGGAGAAACTCTATGAACATCTGGGCTGGAAATGCCACACGCTCCTTTCTGCAGAGATCAAAAGTGTGAAGAGGCAAATAATTCCTTCACAGCAGATTGTAATGACGTGCAAAGGCTTGGCTGAGGCTCAGAGACCTCCATGATTAGGACAAGTGCACGTTATTTTAGTATAAACTGTGCATTCCACCACTTCCGCTGCAGAGGCCAAACAACCTCGTGGCTGTTTCTGAAGATCAGAGTGACTTCTTTGAAGATATTCCACCCATTAACATTTGGAGTGTTTATAGAGGTCATCTTTAAAAGATAGACTTTGCAATGGAGGTCGGGTGGGCTGGAAATTCCTCAGTGCCTGGAGGGAGGAACAGACACGGGCACCTTGTGAGCTGGGGGCTGTAAGATAAGGAGAGTGTTCCTTTTGTTTTAAAAGTGAGCTTTTTCCTGAGAGAGAACCATGGATGTGCCCATGCCAGAGCTGTGAAACTACATCCTTTCCTTCCCTGAAGGAGACTCCTCTCTGCTCAGCCCAGAGCACTGTGTCTGAACACTGAACACTGGCACTGCCCAAATCCTTCTTTGGATTTTTTGCACTTCCACATCTTCTGTGGAGACACCACAATATGAGACCCCTGAAAACTGATTGATGCACAACTTATATTTCCTACCTCCCTTTTTTCTTTTTCTGCAGCCAAACCATGAAGCTTTTTGGGGAAGAAGCAGCAGAGAAAGTGTCTCCTGCACCTGCAGCAGGGGTTGCTGCTCCTCTGTGCTGCGAGGGGCAATGTAAACTCATGGAGGGCTGTTTGGTGGCTTCTCAGCTCAGCAGGATTTGGGCTTTGATTCTGGATCCTCTAGAAAATCTGAAGTTACTACTGTCATGTAAAGGCACAACAGACTGTCTACAATAAAGAATAAAGAATAAATCCTATAGAAAGGTCCTTTTCAACCCTATCCTGGGCACTGTGGGCTTGGAAACTGCCAGAAGGGCAGTTTTTCACCCCCTTAACCCTCAGTGCACAACCAGAGGACACCCAGAGCATCACCAAGGTGACAACCCATGAATCAGACCGAGGATTTTCCTGTCCCTTTAAATGTGATACAACTTTCCAAATTAGAGCCATTAAACCACAGACCTCAGTGCATGTAAAGCTGTTCAATCGTGCATTTTGGGGTGAAAATATGACACCTTTTGGGCTATAATTTCAGTCCTTTCACTGTTTAGGATTATTTGTGTTAGAGCAGAAAATCTGTTTTGCTCTTCTCAGGTATTTACTGAATTAATTTTAGGAATTCACTTCGTTGTATCCAAGGGTTTGGAAGGCGTGAGAGGCAAAGAAATAAAATTATCCTTCCCACATTATTCTCTCTGGATCCCGAGCCAGCCCCACTTATTCTGCCTTATCCCCTCATATTTATCAAAGTTGCATTTTTGGCATGAGGGAACTTTCCTTTTTTAGCCTGGCCACTGCTCAGAGGAGCACGTTGCTGGGGGAGGCGAGGTGGACGTGCGGGAAGTGTCCGGCCATTCCTGAGGGGGGATTGTCCCAGCCCGGAGCTTGTCCAGCCCCAGGAGCAGTGGGAACATGTTGTTCCCCGTGGCAATTCCAGAGTGATCAGTCTGTCCTTCCTTTACATGGGAGCTGAAAGATACCCCCAGAGCAGGCTGCTTCTGAGAAGAAAATACTGCCAAAGTGAATGTATGGATAACTGTTCACCCAGGTGGGGAGAAGAAATGTCCCAAACTCTGGGAGCAGTCCCACTGTCCCGCTTTCCCTGTGTTTTCCTGCCACCTTGCTGCAGCACAGGGATGCCACAGGGTCCAAATGACCTGGAGGAAAAATAACCTGGGAAAAAGCAGCATCCTGGTAACGCAGGAGGAAGCAGCCATGGTAGCAGGGACAAGAGTTGTCCAAATAAGAACTTCTTTGAAGAAAATCCTCATCTGTTCTAGTCCCCAAAACCCTGCAAGTTTAGGAATTCTGAGTTGCTCAAGCTGGGAGATGCCTTGAGCATTTGCATGGTGAATAATGCACAGAGGCCCCAGCTGGGACAGCTTCTTCCCTGGATAATTCATGTTGCCAAAAGCTCACCACATGCATTGTCCCCACCAAGAATAGTTCACCGAGTGTTTTCCTTTGCAAGAGTTTTCTCAGGAGATATTTCCCATAACCAGAAGTGCTCAGTGGTTAACTGGGAATCAGGTTTCTTAAGAAATGAGGTTTCTTAAGAAATAAGGTTTGTAACTTCAGCTGAATACAGAGGGACGAACTGGGTGTGATCTCCCTGGCTGTGGGCAGAGCAGGGCCCTCGGTGGCACTGCCACAGCAGGACTGCAGGGTGTGCTCGACCTTTAGCAAACACCAGAGCCCTCAGCAAGCTGAACAGCCCAGCGAGCAGAGAGCTGGGTGGGAAGGAAATATCCTCATTATCCCGAGCCCGTGATGTGGGGAAGCCTCACAAAAAGCCCTTTTCATGTCTAACCCTGTCCAAAATGCCTCCCTGTGCCCAGAGCACCCTGGTGAGCCCTGCCCAGCCCAGGGCACCGACGCTCCCGGCGCCGTCAGCGGCCGCTGCTGTGGGCGGTGAAAATTTGCTTTATCACGTGTAAAAGCACTGTGATATTTCAGCTCTTCTCACACAGCGTGCTGATAATGGGGATGGGGACACGGCAGAAGGAATCTCACCAGCTGGCCCAAATGTTTGCTGCATCCAGGGAGCTGTTTCCAAGCGGGTGGGTTCCCGAAGCAGCCAGGGAGGCAGAGGCCAGGCTTTGACCTCTTATTAACAAAACAAGGATAAGCGTCAGTTTGGCACCTGCTCTCTGAGCATGTGAGAGGTAAATCTTTCCTTTCCCCACAGCACTGCCTTGTTTCCTTCCTCATCTCCCTGATAAAGGCTGGCACAGGCTGCCATCCAGCCTGAGAGTCTCCCCTTGCCCTCCATGTGCTCTGGATGAGATCCGCACTCAACCCCGAGGGCCATTGGCAGTTTTGAGTCTTCTCAGTGACACCTTTACCCTGTGTGTCCCCTCCTGGGGCTCAGAGGGTGGATTTTTGGATGCTGCTAAGTGTTGCCTTCATATGCATCCAACATTTCTGATGCCACTAGAACTCTGGTGCTCATTTTAGGTGCTGAGCTCTGTGGAAATGCCATTCCAAAAGGAGTCAGGAGGTCAGCCAAGCACGCCAAGGACAGTTGTTCCCAACATGACAGCTACAGACAGTGAAAGGTCAAAATGTCCACTGGAAACTGGAGTGTTGTCACACCCTGGGAAGGGATGTTTCCATTAGGGGAGTGGGAACATCCTGCTCCTTCACTGTATTCCTCTTATCCAGTGTAAAGAAAGCTCCGTAAAGTCTGAAATGGGGATAAATCCCATTTACAGTTTGCAGAAGGCATGTTTAGAAACTCATTAGCTCCAAAAGACAGGATCTTTTCCCCAGCTGGCAGTGGAAGGGCATTGGCTTGGGGTCAAGGATAGCACAAGAAGGTATGGAAAGGTATCAGCAGATTAAATTGCTGTCATCCACTGTGACCCGCTTGTGCTCACTCAGACATCAGCCCTCCCTGATGATGGCAGCAGGGTGGCTTTAGAAATAAAATTGCAGCAGAGTCTTTGTTCCATTCGTCCCTTTGCTGTTCAGGATTCATGTGCAGGAACAGCGAAGCTTCCTCACATCCCACCAAAGGGGGAGAGGGAACTTTAATGTGCTTTGCACCTCCGGTGTTTTCAGCACCCTGGTGAGGGTCAGAGTGCTTGTGCTTCTCCTGCCTGACCTCCCCACCCTCTTTTAGCTTCAACACCAGAGCAAGGAGCCCGTGGCCTGTGGAGGTGACCGTGCACCAGGCAGAGTCTGCAGCAGAGAGCTCAGCACTCACCATTCAAACCAGACTAACTCAGTCTTCAGTCCCAATGAAGGTCGAGCCATCGAGGTCACACGTATTTACTTTCCAAAATGCAGCACAGAAGAAACGAAGCCTTTTGAAAATGTTTGCAGGGCAAACATATGAGGCACTGCCAGACCAAGTCTTGGGACACCTAAATCCCATTCCATAAATAAATAAATCCAATCTATAAATGTTTGTGATAGTAACTTGGTCTCCAGTCTCACCAGGTGACCTTCGTTTTATTAAGCTCGGCCTGGAGGTTTGAGGCAGAAGTGTTGACAACATTGGTGCTGATGGTGAAGACATTGGTTCCTTCCCTGAGAAGAATGATGCAGAAGGAAGATGGTTATTGACAGAGGAACAGCTGGGATGAAGGGAAAGGTGCAGTTGTTCATTCCTAGAGGTATTATTGTGTCCCAGAGGATCCCTCAAAGGCCGCCACACCCCTGTGTGTGCACCACAGCCTGCGGCAGGTCTGGCTTAACCAAGCTCTGCCCTGAAAGTTACTCCTCTCTCTTGCAGTCTGAGCAGGGGTTAATGCAGCTCCCTGAGGCCCCTGTCTAAACAGTTTCCCTGCCCTGGAGCTCATTAGTGCTGCAGGCAGTGCCCTGAGCACTGTCAGGGGGCTGGTGTGTGGCAGCCCCGCAGGAAGGACACTTGCCCTGCCAAGGATGGGCTGCTCTGCTCCCCTGACATTAACTCCTGCTCGGGGCACAGGGCTTATCTCAAACCCGCTAATTAGGGTGCACAGAGGAAGCACAAACATGCAATCAATATTATTGGGCCAAATTTGCAGCTGGTGCAAGTTGTCGATGGGCAGAGGAGTGGGAAAGAACAAGAAACCTTGTGAGCTGGAGAAATCCTGAGGGAAAGGGAGGGAGTTCAGCAAGGAAATCAACTGTGGATGAAAGGAGATTGCTTTCCATGCCAGAATAACTTCAATACTGGTACAAAGCTCTAAGGGAAATCTTGGATAGCAGGTGGTATTTGCACAAAGTCACTTTGTGTCCATCTCAGCAGCAACCAACTGCTGTAAGTCAGAATCAAATCCCTTCAACTCTATCAACAGCTGCATCAGCCCAGGAGCCTCCAAATGGTGTGGGACTCAGTTTCCTGTGGATCCTCACTGTCATTTTAACCCAGGGGGAATTCAGGGTGGGGTTGCAGAGAGTGGCTCTGCTGAGGGAGCAATGACTGGTGAACCCAGCTCCCAGTGCTTTAGAACTGCTAAAAGGGCTCCTCGTTCCCCCAGTACAACCTGTGCTCTGCTTGCAGCTCAGCTGGCTCATGTGTCAGGCTGGATGGAGGCTTCTCTGGGCCAGGATATGGAGCTGGGCATCTAAAATCATGCAATCACAGGATGGTTTGGGTTGGAAGGGACCTTAAAGAGCATTGAGTTCCAACCGCCCTACCATGGGCAGGGACACCTTCCACCAGCCCAGGTTGCTCCAACCTGACCTTGGACACTTCCAGGGATGGGGCAACCACAGCTTCTTGGGGCAACCTGTGCCAGGGCCTCCCCACCCTTAGAGGGAGAAATTCCCTTCATACATTTAATGTAAATTTATTTTAACCTAAATTTTATAAATAACCTAAAACCCGGTGACGATAAAAGCAAACAGGGCATGATCAGTTCTGCAGTTTTGCAGCTTTGCTTTCCCACTCTCCTGATTAGCCAGCGGTGACAGCTCAGGAAACGGATTCCACCAAATCTCACAACAACTGATCTGAGCTGCTCTAATCTCGGGGGAGATAAGGAGTTGCTACAGCAAAGCCAACATAAACCTGAGCTCTGGAAGGCTGGGCTGTTGTTTAGCCCCTGTTGCTAGTCAGCTACTGTACTTGATTTCAGAGACCACCCTGTATTTAAACCTTCTCACTTAACTCAACACGTATATTTTCAACACCATCTGCAGCTCCCAGCCTGGACAGCCTCAGTCACACGGGGCTGAAGGACATTGTTTGGGGAGCTCTAGTGCTGCAACGAGCATCCCCTCAGCCTGAAGTCGCTGCAGATACGACTGACAGCAGCTCCTGCAAAACAGTCATGTTAATACTGAATTAATGGTCCTGCAGTGGCCCATCTAAAAAAAACCACAACCCATTGTCTTCGCTGGCCTTCACAGAAAGTGTAATATTTGGAGATAGGGACCCCCCTTCTTTTCAGGAAGCATCGCTCCCTGGCACGGAAATCCATTCCTCTCATATAATTTCCTTTATTGCCGACATGTTGATTGCTTTTATCCCTCATATTTCCTTTGTTTACTTAAAAAAATGCAGTCAAAGGTCCTGCTAAACCCTTGAAATGCTGAGCAGGAGGTGGATCAATTTGTGATGGGCATGTACCAACAGCAGAAAACGAGCAAACTTCCTATTCCCAGCAGGAGCTCTTTTGCCCTGAGCTGGCTATTTTGCAGGATATATTGCAGTAGAGATGTTTGCAAAGCTCTTCTGCATTTTCTGTCATTATCTACCCCAAAAAGTACCTCAGTTTTCAGGGAGAATGCATCCATTTCCCACCAAGTTTTGCCAGCAATGTTGTGTGGTGGGTTGGGATTTGAGGGAGAAACTTTCTCACCTGATCATCAGCTCCAGTTCTGCTCTTACTGACATCTGAAGTGACTCCCTGAGGGGCAGGAGGGTAAATTGGGATTTACTAGGTTGTATCTGAAAGCAAAACCCCTCGGTTGCTGCAGGAGAAGTCCAGGGAGAAGCAGGGAGAGCTGGACCCCCTTCCACTATTCATCTTCTTGACAAGGGTATCAAAAGGTGGATGTTTCTCTCCACTTTTATCGGGGGAAAGAAGCAGCAGTTCCAAGGGCTGCTCCTTCCACTGCTCTCCAGGGCCCTGCATTTCTCCAGGAAGCTGCTCCTGCCTGAGGAACAGACACGGACGTGCCTCGAGTCCCGTTCCCGGGAAGGACGGAGAACACACGGAACGAGCCTGGGATGGGGAGGGACAGAGGGATGGGGGCGAGCAGGGAGGGGAGAGGGGGGAAGGAGAGGGAGGCAAGATCAGCCAGATCTGTTCCCAAAATGTTCCCTGGGGCTGTGAGGTCATTCCAAAACCCACCCCTGTTGTGAGATGTGGAACTGTGACGATGACTCTGATAAAACTCCTGCCTTTGGAAATCACTGCCTTTGTGGTTTGGAGAGAGACAGTTTGAGTTTGATTTTTCAATGGGTGTCTCTTTTTCAGTGGGCTGATAGAGCAAAAATTTGCTTTTTGTTCTTATTAAGAAGCTTTTAAAGAAGTCTTCCAAATCTTCCCAATGTCTTCATAGATACGAGAAAGAAATTCCTCCCTCGGAGGGAGGTGAGGCCCTGGCACAGGTTGCCCAGAGAAGCTGTGGCTGCCCCATCCCTGGAAGTGTCCAAGGCCAGGTTGGACGGGGCTTGGAGCAACCTGGGCTGGTGGAAGGTGTCCCTGCCCATGGCAGGGGGTGGGACTGGATGAGCTTTAAGGTCCTTCCAACCCAAACCATTCTAAGATTCTGTGATTCTAAGTTCCTTTGTGCAGTAGGTCTGACAGTCTGTTTCTTTTGGGGATGTCCAGGGGCTCTGGGCCATCACCTCAGCTCCTCTTTGGGTTCCAGCTCTGCCAACTAAACGTGTGACCAGCCCTGTCCAGCTACAGCAGCTTCAGACCAGGCTGTGCCAAACCTGCCCCTTGTGTCTGGAGGATGTTCCAGGCAGACACATTTTGGGGCCTTTTATCTGTCCTCATTCAGACATTTAAGCTCTAGAAATTCGAGTGCATCTGTGCTGTCCTTTTACTCTCAGGGCAGAGAAAGGGGTGTCACCTCCTCTCTTTATCCAGTGGCAGTGCCAGACACACCTTGGGTCATTCCTGAGCTGTGCCAAGACTTTCCCTCAAATCTGTCTCATTTCACACCCAGGGAAATCACACCATTACCCTGAGTGAGTCAATACAGGAGGAAAAACTTATTATTTCTCCTTTGAACTTCAAAGCAGGAGTTTGGAGTAAGATGAGGGTCGTGTTTTGTGGCTGGTTTGTGCTTTCTGTGACCAGAAGCACTTCCCTGTGCTCTGCACTCCTGACATTGCCTGTGCTAGAAATACACAACTCTGTCCAAAATGCCTGCTCCCAGCAGCAATATTCAACAGTAATACTCTCCACATAATAAACCTCTTCTTCCAAGGGGCGCTGATAAGAATTTCCATTTTTAGTTGAGGGCAAATGAACCGTTCAGCCTTTTATTTGTTACTGCTGCAATTGAAGAAGGAGCAGAAGCTAATTTTTTAACTTTTCCTGTAAATAGTGCATTAATGAAGACAGATGGGTCAGCAATATAAACAAAAGCTCTATCTCAAGCTGGTTTTGTTCTGGTTTTGTTTCCCAATATAGTAAGCAAACCACCATCCCCCTGGTTCCCATCCTATTAACCGTGTTTGCACTCCAAATGTTGAACTGGGTCCTGAGGAAGTTTAAATTAACACTGGGCTGTAGTTTTTCAAACACTCAAAGCAGATGTTCAAGTGCCAGGAAATCTTCCTGTTTTGGGTTTTTTCCCCCCGAAAATGAATAGATTTTACTTTTTTTTTGCTCAATGTGTTTCACAGAAAATCCCAAACTGCACCTCTCCCTGTAGGTGACCCAGGCACCCAAACTGCCCAGGGCTGGCAAAAACTTCATGATCCTTTGGTATTCTTACACTGCTGGAGGTTCTGGTTTGCTTTGCTCTCTGAGCAATCTAGGAAGGGCAGTGCAGCTGCTGGTGCTTGGGAGGAGAAGTTGGGAATAAGTTCTGGCTGCTGCTTTGGATGATGATTTCTTTAGGAGATGATTTTCCCTAAGTGACCTCAGCTTTGGGGAGGTTCATCCTCCTGTCTTCAGCTCCAGCTCACCTGGCAGGGCACAGTGACTTTGGAAAGAGATATGTCCACAATATTCAGAAATACTTTATTCCCCAGGGATTGGCATTTGGGCACCTCCAAATGGGAACAGCACGAGCCAGCCCAGGCACTGCCAGGGAGAAGGGGTGCCCTGCTTTCCTGCCAGAACAGTTCCTTGTCCCCAGGCTCACAGACCACCCCAAACAGAGGGGTCTGCCCAGAGCAAGGGGCCGGCAGGGCTGGGGCAGCCGGGGCAGCAAAACGACGCTGGGCTGTGAAGCTCGAACACCCAGAAAGCTGGGAATTCGTATCCTCAATCAGCTACAGAGGGCACTGCAGAGCCAGCCCGGACTCCAGGGATCACACCCAGGAGAGGGGCAGGGAAAGGAAGCTCTGGGGAGAAATCTATTGGCGGGATTTTACCCGACCTGCAGAGAGCTGAGATGTGGATCATTCCAGGGAACCTCAAACTTCCAAGAGCTTGGTGAAATCTGGCCCTGGTGCTGAGTGTTTGCTCAGGAGACACAGCTGCCAGGGTTTCTTCACAGGCAAAGAGATGAGTGAGATATCTTGAAGTTCTTGCTCTCCCAGAGGCATGGTGGGAGTTGATTTAGGAGCAGCAATCTAAGACCAAAGCTCTTCCCTCTGCTCCCTCCCTGATTTGCTCTCCAGGCTCTTCCTCTCTTTGGATCATCTGTTTCTGCTCCCAACCCTTTGCCTGTCCTTTTTACACAGCATCCAGCAAAAAAGGGGCTCCATAGCTGCTCACACTTCCCTGTTCATATTCAACTAGAAACAGATGAAAGCAAAAATCCAACTGCTGTTGAGGATTTTGGTGAGAGATGATTGCTTTGGTTGCACACAATAATTCAGAGGTGGATTGATGGATGGATCGATGCACACCAGTATTTAATGTGACAAATAAAGTTTTTTACAAACAGAAGTCACAGTATTAATGTAGATGGATGGAAGGAAGGAGTAAAGAAACAAAGGAAATGAAAACATGCAGTGAAATATTTTTTCAGGGGCTTGGAACATTTTTCCAGGGAGTCCTGACATTACCAGCACTCCCAGCTCAGCCCTGGCTCTTGTCACACACTCACCATGTTATTTGTGAGTGTCATGTCTATTTGGACGGGGCATTTAAAGCCAAGCACTTTTGAGCTTGCAGAAACAACCTCAATGTGCTACTTAGGGAAAGCTCTTTATAAAATAACTGTTCCCATTTCTTTTTGGTGGTATTTTGTCTAATCTCTGCCATCAGCTGCCTGAACATCCAACAAATGCCTTTGTATATTCAAAGGTAAGGGAAAAGGAAGGCGTGGTTTTGCTCAAAAGGCAGGTGTGCAATGCTGGCAGAGAAATCATAAATGAAACACCACCCTCAGCAGTTCCAGTCTCAGGTTCTGAACTGCACAGGGGCAGCTGGAGGATTCAAGGGATGCTCAGTTTTCTCCCAAAACAGCACAGTGAGACACAGCTCATGCTTTACTTCTTTCACCTCAGACTCTGCTGAAATGCTCCTCATCCAGTACAGTCCTCGTCTCTTTATAAAGAAAAGTTACTCAGAGCAAGAGACTGGCTGGCCCCTGACTCTAAAAACTATCATTGATATTTATTGATATTTTCACTGATCTTGTAAGAGTTCAGACATGCAGGTTCACTGACTGATAACTGACCCGCTGCCCAGGTTTGCTTTGTGCTGTAACACCCCCCACACTCTGCTCTGTCACAGCAAACCTCTGCCAGACAGAGAGAAGGCTCTTTCTCTCAGCCCCTCTGCTTTGCTGCTTGAGAATTTATAGTGATTATGGGCAATTACGGTGGGTTACACATTTTTTTTAAGGCACAGACCCTCCTACTCCCTGTTCAGAGACGTTGGTGCTGTCAGGAAAGGACAGTGGTGCAAAAAGCAAATCACTGCCACGGGACCAGTCGCAGAAAAGAGATGATAAAAGCAAATGTCGGATTATCTCCCTAATGCTGGATTATCACTCCTAACAAGGTGAATGGCTTGTCTTGGCAAATGGCTTCATAAGAATCATGGATAGTTTTGAAAGGGTCTGTGTGGTCACACTTCAACCACTGGCTGCTCCAGTTCATGTCAGCAGAGCAAATATCACACCTCTCATGAATTCCTCCAGCGTGCCACTAACCACAGGCTCAGATTGCAGAGTGGCTCAGGGGAAAGGTCTGGGAGCGGTGTCAGTCACTCTCAGGGTGAGGAATAAAGCAATATAACTATCTGGAAACAGGCAGCATGAGTGGAGGCTGCATAACTCTACAATAAACTACACAGCTGGGCACTTAAAGCCATGATACCCCTGCAAGAGGAGTCATACATTGAACAAGACCAAACGTGCTCCAGAACGCTCCTGAAATCACTGCAGGGAGGGAACAGCCCTGCAAACAAGGGAGGAAACTGTGGCCTGTGGGATTTACCAATATCTAGGGGAGAAGATAAATCAGCAGCCCCACCCTCTGTGCAGCACCACTCAACAGAGAGATTCCACGTCAGATAGGATCAGTACAAGGTTTTATCCAAGTGGGATTACACAACAGCACAAAAATAAAACATTCTGTATTCTACATTATATTACAAAGGCAGACAGTCAATAAATAGGTCAATAAATTATGGGAAGCACAGAAGAGTGTGTGTGAAAACAGGTGAAACTGGGTTTAGTTGGTGCCTGATAAAGTCTTTTGTGTTCATTCCCATGAAGTGTTGGAGTGATTCTTTCGAAGACCCTTATCACTTCCAGGGAAGATAACTTTCCCTTAAAAGTGTAAAACAGATGCAGGGACAGTACAGTAGGCTCTGGTACGGGCTAAAAGAGTCAACATCACTTACACTTTCCCAAGAATCTGACAAATTTGCAGCTTAGTATAAATAAAGTGACGGGTCTATTGTTTCTCAGCTCCGACACCTCCTTATCACCGGGATTTGTTGCGGAGGAGTGGCGGAAACATGGCATGTGACTCCTTCTTTATGGTTTGGGGAGGGGGGCAACGTCTTTATGAATTGACAACTCCAGCACTCACAGAAAGGGAAGATCCTCCCTGTCCCACTGGGTCGAAGGGGTTTGCTGTTCTGCCCTGCTCTGTGCAGACGGTGCAGCACTGCTTGGCCACTGGAGTGGGATTGTGTGGCTGCATCATCTGGAACTTACTGGACTGAGTAGGGGGATAAATTTCTTAGCTAGGACAATTTTAGGTGGTACAATTTCAGGGATTCAGGAAATGTTCAGCACCTCTTTCTGCCACTCAAAGCTCTGGCCCTTTAGAGACAACCCATGGCCACCACAGCAAAACCAGAGCTTACACAGAGTGGTTTTGGACTAATTACCCCTGCACAGGGGTAATTTCTTGCCATGGCCCACAACTGGCACTGCTTCTGGACTCCTTGTTTTCCTAAGGAAGGTGGGAAAGGAAATGGTTCCCTTCAGCTCCAGATACCAAATCATCCCTGCCACTTACCTTGAACTGAGACAGGGAAAGAGTAAGGAAAGGAATAAGAAAAAAGGGAAAAAAGTCTAACTCCTTGTTATATAAATCACTCCTTAGTGATTTAGAATGATCAGACAGAGAATAAGATCTACAGAGATAAATTTTAAAAATTGAGCATGTAAAGATCTTTATAAAGATTTTACAGAAAACTGAACAATCTAGATGTGACAGGCCATAGCTCACCTATCTTTAGCAGCCCTGTAGATGCCAATGAACACTGAGAAAGTACAAAAATATGCCTTTATTTCTGAGAGTTTAAATGTGCCCCTTTGGCACAAAGAGCTCTTCCAAACAATCCAATGATCTGCTCCATGCCCTGATGGGAGGAGGGACTGGGTCATAATTTGGACAGCGAAGAACAGCAAGAAGGAAGCAATGGACCAAAATATACAATCCCTGCGGTCGTACGACTTGCCCGTTCCCCAGAACAGGAAACACACAATTATCTGTACATGCCTCATTAAATAACCTCATTAAATAGCAAATCTGAAATGTACAAATTTACAGACTGAATCATTAAATACTCCCCCTGTGCCCTCCCCTGTGCCTTCCCTCCTACTATCTGCAGCCACACTCTGAGACCACCATGCCCTCGTATTTGAACTTGTAGGTGACCACCCCTGCATCCAAGTAGAGAATAGAGATGGGGTCGAGTTTGGTGGGCACGCAGCAGGCCTTGGAGGCTTTCTGGGGGTTCTTCAGGTGAACCAAAGTCTTGACGATGGCGTGCTTGGTCGGTGTGACGTGCTCTGTCAAGGGGTAGGAGCACACTCCGTGGCACTCGTAGGCTTCGTACCCCGCCGGGGCGATGATCCAGGAATCCCAGCCGATCTCCTTGAAGTCGATGTAGAGCGGAGTCTTTTTGCAGTAGTTGCCCTTTGCGTTCCTGCGGATGCGGGCGGTGGAGTCGTAGATGATGTTGGAGCGCATCTGGAGCAGCGCCTCCTCGCCGGGCTGGCCGTGGAAGTGGCCAACCTCCAGCTGCTCCAAGTCCATGAGCTGCTCGTGGTCTATCATCTCGTTCAGCTCTTCCTTCTCCTCCTTCTTGTCGTTGCTCTGGTCGTCGGAGTACACAACCAGCAGGGGCACGTGCTTGGCCTCGGAGTTGATGTCGATGTCGAGTTTCCCCTCCCCGTCCCGCTCCTCCCCTTCCCTGCCCTCGATGTGAACCTCCAGCCGGTGCGTGGTCAGCCCGGCCCTTCTCCAGCGCCGGATGGCCTCGGTGACCTCAAAACTCTCCCACTCGCTGCTCGTGCCGTAGATCTGCCTGGATGCCAGGGCCATCAGCTTTCTCTCTTCTCCTACCCCCACGTGGACGTTCTCCAGCACTTCAAAAATGGTGACTTTCCTGTCCAGCCCCTCATAGAGCATCTGGTCCCGCTCCACCAGGGTGTAGAGCCTCAGCTCGGCCATGGTGACCTCCTCATGGTGAGGGATGGAGACGTTGAAGAGAAGAGGGTATTTCCGAATCCCTGTGACACCAGTAGGATGGGAATCCAAGTCTGGAAAGGACAAAGATCAGATACTTTAGAAGGATGTCAGTACATCCAGAAACACATGCACTGAAGTTTATCCCACATGTTTTCCATTGCTTGGTTTCAGCTAAACAGCTCTAGGAAAGTGTTTTTTCAACAATTCCCAAAACTGTACTTGGAGAAAAGGCCAACTTTATTTTAGATGTCAAAGGACATGCTACAGACCATAAACCTGGATTTAGACATTTTCCTACTAGCCCCAACCCTTCCAGAGACTTCCTTCCCAGCTGGAAGGATTATATATCAAAAATGTGTGACCTAATACTGAAATACAAATCACTCCTAGGTTGCTGCACAGCAACTATTTAATAAACAGGGAAAAACTTTCCTCAGTGTCAGAGGAAGGGAAGAAGGGGGTGGCACTGGAGTGAATGTGAAATGGGCGATGTAAAAGCTGCATGTGCAAGGATCTGTGTCTGCTCGGTGTTTCTGAGCTAACAAGTATTCCCTGCTGCTCAGACATCCCTCAGACACTGCAAAGGCCAAGCACTGGTGGAGGAAAAGTTGCTCTGAGAGATGTAAAGGCTCCTGGTTGGGAAGAGCAGGTGGTGAACACCCAGTGTGACCCTCCAGAGCATCAGTCCTGCCACAGACCCAGTGGGCTTCAGGGGAGCAGTCAAGCAGGGCACTCAACCAGGCCCCCGTGGCAGCTTTAGTTGACAAAACATGTAAGAAGTACAATATCTGCCAGTCCTGTCTGTGCTTGTTTGGACACAGACAAGGTGCAGTTCTGCCCCAGTGCAGGAACCAACTCCCTGGGGAGATTCACTGCCCCCTCAGAACCCAGAAAACACATCAGGACACAGCCACGGTAATTTCTGCAAAGGCAAACTCTTCATCTCTGACTACTCCCTTTTTCATATCTTTGTAGAAAACTGACACTGATAAAGCTGCAAGTACTGGCCATGCTCCACCAGTGCACTTAGGCAAGCAGTTAATTACCATCAGCACGTGACTTGTCCTGCTTAATTCCAGTTTTGAGGCTTTGAGGCACCTGCCTTTTTATTTTTAATTTTTTTTTTCATTCTGAATTTTCATCTGTTCATAACTAAAAAAATGAGGGGTGATTCTGCTTCCATTTCCCTGCATGTCAGTTGGTAAAGGTGGTGCACAGTGCCAGGGTAGGAGCAGACTGGGAGCTAAAGACAATGTTATCTAAGGTGAGCTATAATCTCCACACTGGAAGTAATCTTTGGGGTCTCCTAGACCTTAATATGCTAAAACAAAGCTTACAAATAAGGCCAGGGTGGAGAAATTCCACTTGATCATACGGAAGATGAGCACAAGGAATTTCCCAGGAGGAAGGGGAAGGCCACACCACGTGTAAGAAGCTGAGTGAGTGTTAGCAGGGCAGGAGAGATGGTCCATTCTAAGCCAGGTTGTGACTCTGCTCTTCAACTGGAAAGTGCATGGGGTGAAAGATCTCCTGCTGTTCCCAGTACATCCCTAGGAGGGTCAGGAAGGAAGATTTGGAGTCCACAGGAAAATAAAATTTTCCCATGGGGCTTTTATTCAGGTATTAAGAACTGATTACAGCCCCATTTACAACATTATGGTCCATGGTTTAAAACAAAGAGCAAGTTCCAGTCATACAGCCTATTTCTATAATAAAGGATTTAATAAAAAATAATGAAACTACCGTTACTGCCAATTTTCAGCAGGAAAGGAAACAACAAAAATGTCATGGTCTCTTTCTCCTGTCCTCATCATTACAAATAATGAATTTCTCTATCAAAAGAGCTCTTTAGCATGAAATGGATGGTTCTTGGTTTCACAGACTTTCAGGACACATAGCAAACATTGACTGCATAGTCCTTCAACCGCGTGCAGTTACGAAGCTGGGTTAACATCAGCAGTCTGACTTCACATCGTGCTGGTTTGGACTGGAGGAGGGGAGAGAAACACTGAAATGGCAGAAGTTTAAGCCAAGTTTACCTCATCTGGTGTAGAACTTCTGCAGTGATGACACAGGTATGGGATGGCAGAGAGCTGCCAACCCCACCTGTGATGCTGGCAAAGGTCAGTTGGTGCCACTTCAGTGCTGCAAACCTGGATTTCGGTTTTGCAGATGGAATGATTTCAGAGTTATGTCCCTAAACTATTTTTTCTTGAGTATATTGTTCTTGGCATTTTTTATGCCATTAATTTTTTCCAAACAGTGCAAACTGAGAAGAGAACAACCCCAGTCCTGTGCGTGTCCTCACTCCTGCAGGTGAGCAGAGACGGGCACGGCTCTGCAGGTGAGCATCTGGGCACCACTGGGCATAACTGGCTTGCCACCAACCCTCCAAAGAACTTCTCCACGCTGGAGAAGGTGTGTAAAGAACCTTTAAACCACAAAGTAGTGCCTCTTCAAACCAGAAACTCGCTGCTGGTAAAAGGTGCCCGGGCCTGGCAGGAGGTCTGAGCAGAGCAGGGCTTTGGGATTCTCTCCTGGCATCTCACTGCAGTGCAGAACTCAAATGACTTCCATGGAGCCTCCTCTCATAGCTCATCATTTTGAATATGCAAATGTTAGAGAAAAAGCAAAACTATCTTTGACTTCACTAATTAAAGTAACAAAGCATGAGAGAGGCCCCGTGGCAGTTTGAACAGCTGCGTGTGCCCCTGAGAAGTTACACGTGAATCAAGTGGAGTAATGGGAATTTGGAATTGGTTAGTTGAAAAACATTTTTAACATAAAACCTGTGTTGGTGTAAAAAGGCATTGGCAAATTACTGATTGTTAGTACTGAAGAATTATCTCATCCTTGTTGAACTGAGAAGGGATGATGAAGGAAAAACATACAGGGAAATGACCTAAGGGCACAGTTAGACTTCTTCAGATTTTGTTTGTTTGTTTGTTTGCTTGTTTTTATTAGGAAATACTTTGGTCCTCCAAAGTAAAGCCTAAGGGTTATCCAATATTCCACTTCACATATTTCTATGTATTTGCTGGACTGTGCTCCAGTGCCAAAGGAAGAAACCATTACAAACACCACAGGGATCAATAGTGAGAGGATATTAACAGAAAGCTGTATTTGGTTAAGCTCATAATATGAAAATATTGCACCTCTGAACAGTGTGTAAAAACATCTCTTGCCTTCATTTCAAATATCACTGAAGGTACCCATTTGAAAAACCAACCAGCTAATTGCAAATGATGGGTGTCATTATGGGGATAAAGAAAATGATGCACCAAAATTATATGTGGTGCTGCCCAAATATGAAAGGCATATTTTCCCCCAAAACCTTGCAGTCTCCAGAGCAAAGAACAAGGGATCTGTCCCACAAGATGTGGGATCTGGGCAGCCCTGGCACACCCAGTGTCAGCTGCCGATTTCCAAGACCATCCTCACCTAAAGACCTTTTTCTCCAGCTCAGCTCATGCTCAGTGACTGGCCAAGACATTTCGCTCTGACTCTAAAGACGCTCGTTTCTATTCTCTTCTCCCAGAGATGCACATTTCTTACCTTCATTTTTGAAGCTCCTGATGATGTTTGCAGAAGGCATCGATGTCCTGTCTGTGGCAAACCTGTTGTACAGCTCTAGCATGTACTCTGGCGGGTCCACCTTGGCCGACTCGTGCAGGGGAATGTCAGAGAGGTTCAAGGTCTTCAAAAACTCATTCTTCATATTCTGGAGCAGCGTGTTGAAATCAACCCCATCCTGCTCGGAGAGAATCTCGTCAAAAAGAGGCGCATCTTCCTCCAAGGAAGAGTGCTCCAGGCTCAGGATGGGACTGCAGGCAGCAAGGTGAACCAGGAGGGAGAGGACAGCCCACAGCTGGAGCACTATGGAATCCATGGCGCCGCTCGAGCCTCCAACCTCAACGGGCTCTGGCTCCCGTGAGGGCGAAGTGGCCGTTTTATCCCCTGGGTTGTGCGCGGCTCGTGTCACACAGAGATGACAAGTTTGGAAGCTCTTGTCTTGAAACTTGTGATCCGTCCTGTCTGTCTCCCCCTTCCCCCTCCCCAAGACCAGGGCCCGGTAATTGGATCTGACTTGCTCTCTGCTATGGCCGCCTTGCCTCCCTTATCTCGGGCAGCGTGAGCTGCTCACCAGATTTGTTGCTATCTCGCAATCCCCTCTCCCTTAATGAGCGTTTTGTAAACATTCTGCGCAGGACACTCAGAGATAGGACAAGTTTCTCCTCGGAGAGGAACTGCCCTTTCTCTCTCCCTCCTGGTTGCCGACTTCCTCCGCCGTGCGTGAACGACTTTGCTCCACGCAGATTTCAACCAACACGTAAATTCCACAGAGCCTCTGTCCAAGTGCATCCATTTCACACCAAGGGCAAACAACAGCTCCCTCAAGGTAACAACCCTACCCTTTTCCAAACTATTTTAGAGTCAAGTCTTTATGGTACACTTACAAAGGAATTTCTTCGGGAAAAGTTCCGTTCTGTGCTTGTCCAGCACAAAGCCCGGGACAAGAGCTCTCGGTTCACCCACAGCACCGGAGTCACGAGGCCCTGGATGTGGAGCAGCACATGAGCTCAAGATGAGCAAGGAGAATAGCATCCTGCAAGGAGCAGGGAGTTGGCCTTGGTGTTCCTTATGGGCCCCTTCCAACTTGAGGTATTCCATGATTCTATGACTGGAGTATTCACGAACAATTCAGAAAATCTGCACTTCCTTCTTAGTCACATATATGTGACTTGGCAAGTTACAGTTTATTCTCAATCAACCCCAGCATTGCCAAACAAAAAATTATTAAAAACATACAAAGGCCAACAGACAACTCTGATTTCAGCTCCACGCCAATTCAAACAGCTCAGACACAGTGTGGGGAACGTGGAAATGATTTTGCAAAAACACATGCTAAAATTTGCATGGCTACACATAAAAACACGTGGCTACAATTTTATGCTTTAGTGTGCAAATATCAACAAAATGTGAGCATTGTGAACGCAAAAATAGGTCTGGTTCATACACGTTGTTCACTTAAATCTGCCTCTTCTTCCCAGGCTTTTCCCCAGTGCCCTCGTTCCGGCGGCACGGCCGGAGCTCAGCTCCTGTCCCCGAGGGGTTCAGCACTCAAGATAAAGAGGAATTTCTGCCCCTGCTGCAGAGTTTTTCTTTTCAAGCACTAAAAACTTTACCCAAAGACTAAACCACTGACCTGCTGGGTTTTCTGGACTCTGCTTTTTGTCTGAGCACATCCATTGATTTGTTACCCCATCTCTGCAACCTTGCCCCTACTTCCTTAGCCCAAATCTAGCACTGGCAAAATGGCCATAAATCCAGCTCACAATTGCAACCATACTCAGGTCATGCCTGGTTTAAATTAATACTGTATTATTTATTAAATATCAATGTAACAGAGTGAATTATATTACATATATGATAGAATAATTAGATAATAAGCATATAAATACATAGAAGTAATGTATAAATATATAAAACAAATAAAATAAACAAAATAAATATATAATAAAGATACAGTAAAGATATATGACAGAATAAATAAAAATTAATATATAATAAAGATATATAATAATATAAATAAATATATAAAATAAATATCTCTGTGAAAATCACATGCAGTGTTGATGTCATGGAGGCAGACGTTGCTATGGTATTTTAACCTCATTTTAAAATATGCAAAATAAATATATAATTTAAAAATATAATAAAATTAATATCTTTGTGACAATCACGTGCAGTGCTGATGTCATGGACCCAGACTTTGTCATGGTATTTTAACCTCATTTTATTCAACTTTTCTTCCTCTGAACAGGGGGACCCTGACAATAGAAGGCAAGTGTGTTATCAAGGTCCCTGTTTTTGCTACACCACATCAGAAGTAGGTATTTGAGCTTAGCAAGATTAATTTAGACCTCGTTGTGGAGTTTGTGGTTACCTGTGCAAGTTTATCTATAAATCCTCTGCAGCCTTATCAAAGGCCCATCTCTGGATATTGTGGCTTTCCAGGGCTAAGAATGGAAAACTCTGGGAAATTTTGGAGCAGTCACTTTTGTTAATTAACTTTGAGAGAAAAACACAGTCTTCTTTTTGTTGGAGTTTCATCACCCAGGTAAGGGTTTTACTGCCAGAGGAAGTGAGATTAATAACTGTGAGAATAGACTTTGCCTTAACTCTTTGATGCAGCACAACAACAGCTCCTGTAAAGGGAAATCTTTGGGATGGACATTCATCCTGAGAGTGATAACGCCTACAGAAATGGTTTCCCTTTTAGTGTTCGAATATTCACTTCAGAAATGCACTGATTCCATGTAAGTATGCAGATATAATTAAATTAAAGAGTGAAGCACACTGGAAGAGCTGCTGCACTGGGGTCTGTGGTGCTACAGGGCTCCTTTCCGAGGGGTTGGGGTTTTCTGTGACTTTCAGAGCTGAAGGGCTTGAATTTAAAAGGGTGTCTTCAGCAGGTTTTTACCTGGGTCTCCTCTCTCCCTGTGAACACATCAGCTTTTTGGGGGACTGCACTCAGTAAGACACTGAGTGAAATTCTTCTCTCTGTTACTCTGTTAATGCAGATGAACAGTTCTAGAGCCAGAGGAGATTTCCTGTGTTCTCTCCCATTTCCTATGAATTAAAACTTAGCCTGTTGTGCAATCCTGGATCCCTGGGTTTCCAGCAGTGACAGAAGCAGCTCCGACCCTGCCCTGGAGCAGAGGCTGCCTGGGACCTCCCTGAGCCCTGCTCAGCCTGACACATTTCCTGTGAATCTGTAACTTCACACCCTGCAGATATAACCATGTAAAGTAAAAAGCAGTGTGAGCACAGTGCTCTGACATCGATTTCCTAATCCCCAAGTGTGTCATCTTGCTTCAGTGCCTTGTTAGGAACAATTCCTGCTCAGACATTCTGCGTGTCTTTGCATTTCCACTGTCATTTTGATAACTCCCTGAACAATACAGAGTGCAGGGAGTGCAGGGTTATACACAAACCAGCTTCTGCTGATTTTCCTGACTTATTCCATTTAGACCCTGCTGGGGATGTGCCAGATGAGGAATACCCAGAGAGTAAATCTGATATAGAAGCAGCTTCCTGCTTCCTGGGGCTGCAGGCTGACAGATTCAACACGTACATAATTATTTTTTCTGAATTAAATTGTTTAACACAAGGGTTTTATTTCATGTCACCAAAATGAAGAGGTTTGTCCTTTTTTCCCACATGAACTGCAATTTCCATGCACAAAAAGTGTTCTAGAGAGGAATTGCTCTCAAGAACATCTATGCCAAGTAGATTACCTGAGGTAGCTGGAGAGGGAACATTAATAAGCATCATTTGTTAATCATGATTAAATCTGTGGCATAAACAATGACCCAGTTGCATTAGCAATAAATGGTGCATCAGGGTCACAGAATCCCAGAATATGCTGAGTTGGAAGGGACCCCCAGGGATCACCAAGTCCAACCCTCAGCCCTGCACAGGATGATCCCCAAGAGTCATCAGGCAGGCTGAGCTACACAAAGGTCTCTTGGCCCTCACTCCTAGGAAGTTGGTGTCCATCTCTCCAGTTAATTTGCAGTTGTACATAAGAAAATGCAGCTTCTGAAAGCTCAGGGCTCCGCACTGAACCCTCCAGCACCCAGCACACCCAGCTCCAGGGAATTCGTGCTTCGCCCTTCCTGTTGATCTGGCTCGTGGTGGAGGTGGCACTGCAGGCTGGAAAAGTTCCATTCTTGTGCCATGGTAAGAACTGGAGGGTGAAATCATCCCAGGGAGCAAAGAGAAGCCTTTCCTGTTCCCAGGGCTCAGCAGAGAGGGCAGGAACACACGTGTGGCCGAGGCTCCGCAGCCGCTCCCGGGAACAGCTCGTTTGTCCAAAGGGTCAGTCCTGAAGATTGTGGGGCTCCAAAATAGCCTCTAATCTCGGGCACCCCACAACTTCCTCCCAGCTGATGCCCCCAGGGCTCCTCCTGTCAAGAGGCAGCAGGAGAGCCCAGCTGGAGCAGGAATGTGAGAGGCAGGAGCGGTGCTGAAAGGCTGGGAAGTGAGGCTGGGCTTCACCGAGTGTCAAGGTCGAGGATACACGAGATCCAAAGGGTGTGATGCTCCTCTGGGCCACAGGAAGTGGGGAGAAGGAATGTGAAGTGTTTCTGAAGCTTCCTCAGCCTGGTTTTCAGGATGGAGGAACACCTACTCCCACCAACATGCTCAGATGTTGGATCAGCCTGGGATGTGGAGCCTTTCATTGGAGAAAGTGGATAATGTTTGCTTAAATAATGGTTAATGTTTGTGTCCTGGGCTTCCTGGAAATGAATAGTTCCTCAGGGAATAAAAAGCAACTTTTCCAGTTAGTTACATAATGTCACATCTAATTTCCCCACATGTAAACTCAGGTGGATTGGGGTTCATCAGTCCACACCTTAACAAATTTAATTAAGACCTTTAAACTAGATTATTATTATACATTAGAGGTTTTTTAAAAATGTGAAAAAAATGTTTCTTTGTTTCCAATTTTTTTTCCTTTTTCTCTAATTGTTTTAATGGAATCTATTGAAAAAATCTCTCAGAAAACACCACCAAGCAAACCCACAGAGATTAAGGTTCCAGTAGAGGGAAACAGAATTGTTCTCGGATTAAGTACAGAAGCATTACTTGAAGGAAAATATTCCTTTGAGTTGCTCTTTTTTTTTTTAATATTTTAAGATATTTGCTGAAAAAAATTCCATAAATAATATATTGGAGGGGGAGAGGATATTAAAATGTTGCTTGTCCTTCTTGGATATGAATATAAAAATCATAGGTAAATCTGTGGCTGGACTGTGGAGGTAAAAACATTTCATTTCAGATTTTACAAGGCAAGGACTCACATCCACTGGCAGTTTTTGGGGATAGAACTTCAATCTGCTATTCCAAATCCCCACATTTAGGGCAGGTGAGACAGAAAACCTAACAAGCATCAAGCACTTCCAGTATCCTGTGGTCTCAAAGAGCTTTGTGAATTTAATTTAAGCTTTATGTCTGTTTGTGTCAGCAGCACAATTAGGCACTTGCATTTGAAATAGATGATAAATAAATCCTGTCCCCCAAGAACATGCACTGTATGTGAGGAGACCCCCAAGGTGGCAAAGGGACATAAAATTTATGAAATTCCTTGCCCAAGGAAGCGGAGGACATGGACATCCTATCCCACCCTGCTCCTGCAAGGGACCTGCTCTCCAGCACAGGGGAACTGTGCTGGTTTCTGTACTAAAACCTTTGAGAAAACCAAAAAAAGTCAAGCCACCACACTGCCCCCCACGAGGGCTTTTGCCCATCAGTTATGGAGCACTGATAAAGAACAGGGTGTGTTCAATGGGAGAACAGGAGTGACTTTGGTGATGTTAATCAGGACTGGAAACCACTGGGGTCAGTTGGAAAAGACCCCCACTGCCCAATGTAAGGAGCTGTAAGACACATCCTGCCACAGCACTTGGATTCAGACTGAATCAACAGCAAGGCAGCTTGCTGAGGAGCTTCTAAAATTTGTTCAGGATAAACCCAAAATCCTTTTCAAGAGCCATGGAAGCACAGGATTTGAGTTCCAGGACACCTCAGGCACACACGAGGTTTCAGGGAAGTAGGAGATGGATCCAAGGGTGCTTCAGCAACCACCACGGCATGTGATTTGAGGTTCTCCAAAATACAGGGATGAAATTATTACAAAAATGCCCCCCACTGGTCCCTGTCAGGAGATGGCTCTGGCATGAGGTAACTGCTGGGTGTGATATGGGAGATAAGGAAGAGTGTGACACTGACAGTGTGATGAGCTTGCAATGGAATAACTGAAATTAGTTTCCACTCCTGCCTCTGCCCAAGCCCTTATTCCCATATGCCTCAATTCCTGGCTGCTCTGGATTCCCTTCCCATAAATGGGCTGTTCCCTGTGGCTCTATTCGGGTTTCCATGTCACTGGAAAACGAGAAGATGGTATTTAATGAAAGAGTGGGGGGAGAGGAGTGAGAAATGTGTTACAGCCTGTGTGGGCAAAAAAAAGGAAACAGGGAGAAGGAGGGAAGTCACTGGGCAGCCCCAAGGGCAGGGAATTGTTTGGACTGTGTGACACCAACTCCTGACCCGGAGCACCAGTGGCTTTCTGTGGGAAGCCCAGGGCACGTCTTCCCCAGCCATTTCCAGGCCAGGGAAAAAGATGGGGCTCACACCCACCAGCAGGGCACACGAACCACCTGCACTGCCTCTGGAAATTCCCTTTCCTCTCTCCTTTTTCCTCGGGAGTTGGCAAAAGGCCCCAGGAAGGGAGTCCACCCCTGCAGCACCAGCGTGACCCGGGCTCAGCCGCGGGGCAGCGGCCACACAGATAAATAAGGATAAGCTGAGATTTCTCAAGGCAGTGCAAAGCCTGAGGAACTGAAACAGAAAGAAAAGAGCTGGAAAAAGCTGGACATGGCCTTCCTGTCAGTGTCCTGGCAGTCACAGGCAGCAAATTCTCTGCAGGCTTGTTGTTAGTGGGGCTCCCAGCTCCCTGTGGGCTCACTCCTTGAGCAGATATTTGGGAGAGCTGCTGTTTTCTAGTGTGATTGAGTGGGATTTGTACTTAATTGGGAAATTTCTAGCACACACTCACGTTCACAGCCCAGTCCTGCAGTCAGAGAGTGATACACAGGGAATTCCTAGATCCTTACATGAGACAGTCAAAGTAAATCCTTTGGTGTCTCACATTCCAGCATTGAACCTGCCTTTCTTCCAAGTCAACCTCAAAATGAACAAACAGGCAATAAAAAACCCCATGTATTTCCAGGGACAGTATTTTTTTTATACACATTTGCTTGTATCATTTATGGGATAGGAGTTATCTCAAGAAATCTATTGACCTGTCTCCCATTAGTTCAGGATGTGCCCTCATGTGGATGCGTGGTGGCTCTAACTAATATTAAAAAGTCATTAAAAATTTAATACTCTTAAAGGTCACACGATTTATTAATTCAGTCCTGAACTAACTCAAACCTGGGGAGACATGATCAAATATAAATCAGTTCCTATTTGAGATCTTCACACAGAAAGTGGGAGCAGTGCAGGGCTAATGAACAGAGAGGAGGAGTTGTTTAATCCCAGGAGTTTGCACTCCACAGGCTTCTTATCACACTCCCTCCACAGAACAGTTGGACAGAAAAAGGTCAAGAGAAAGTTTTAATTTTACATTTTTGAAATTCCTTCTCTCATCATGCAGTTATTTGACGGTGCTTTGGCATTCATGTGGGTGTTAAACTTCAGGGAACTCTCTGAGCAGCCCCAGTGACAGTGACAAAAGCAAGACGGCCCAACAAAACCTCACAGAAACCTCCCAGACTGGTCCCCTTTCCTTGTCAGCCCCATGTCCAAACAGGCTGTTTGAGGAATACCATTCTTTTCCTTAATGAGAACTCCCCTTAAATAGTCCCACAGCCCTAAATGAACAAATTTCTTGGGAATAATTCCTAAATGTATCTTGTCCTTGGGTTTGAGAACTGTGGATTCTTAATCTTCAACAATAGGGAAAAAAACAAGCTCTGGCCACCAGAAACCATTTTGTTGACAATTTTGATTAATAACTTGAAATTATTTAACTGACAACTTGAGTACTGAGCAGAGGTGGAATATTTTCTGGTAACTTCAGTCGATATCTCAGCACGAGATATTAATTACAAAGTCAACAGCTCGTAAGCACACCAACAAAGCATGAGGATAAATTAGACAAGCCTGGCTAATATTTGCTCTGTTTATTTGATGTTAGGGCTGGAATCAGAAAGGGAAAGCAGGTTGTGTGTAACAGTAGAAAAGATTGATTCAATAAGAAGTACTGTTTAAGTGCAGCCTTAAAAATGCAAAGATGAAAATGTATTACATTCCCGTTTCTGTAACTTGAAGCCTGGAATTATACTGGGTAAATTAAGGTTGTCAGCAGCCTCTCTCTCTTTTGAAGGCCATGCAGCCGAGTATCAAATTTTGTCTTTTCTATCCCTTTCGAAGGGAAACTGTCTCCAATGTCTCATTAATTCTGACTTCAATTGCAGCAAAAATTCCAAATACGGTCTTTTCCTCTTAGTCTGGCTTCTGCAACTTCATGTTTTGGGATGCTCAGAATCCTTGTGTATTGGTCAGCATGACCAAGGGGTCTGATCAAACCCTGCCAATGCCTCAGTTCACAGGGCAACTGCTGAGCCCTCACCTGAAAACTCTTGCGTCTGTCCAAGACCAACAAAGTGAATTGCTCTCCAAATTTAATGAGTGCTCAAAGATGTGACTTTGTCTTGTCAGCTTTTAAAAAGCTACTCACAAGAGGCAGGGAAAATGAGGGTCCATTGGCAACAGCTCTATGCAAATGTCTTTACAGCAGGAAAACTACCTCATAGCTACACAGATTGTTTGGGGATTAACTGTCACATCAGTTTGAGACCATTTTAGTGGCATCTGGATAGAGAGAGTCCTCTCTCTCAGGCACTATTTGTACTGTATTAACACTTGTGAGGCTCAGGATCATGAAAACACCTTTTAATTGGAGATTTTTAAATCAATCTCCCACTTTTCAGACTCCGGTTGTGCAAGACCTGTCATTGCCACGTTGTGCTGTGCTGATCTCCTCCTCAGCTCTTTCACACCTGTAAGCTGTGCACAAACACTCCCACCCCTCTGGCACCCCCTCATTTTTAGTTAGGAACCCCCCACACTTGGGACTGGGGCTTGGGGGAGCCTGTACCGTGCTTGAAATCACGCTGCACATCCCCGTTTTCCCTGCAGCAGCCTGGCAGGTCGGAGTGTCCCGTGAGGCGCCGATGGCAGCTTATCACATGGAGAGCATGGAACAAGCCCCTGGCAGGCCTGGTGTTAAAGGGCTCAACTTATCTGGGCTGAGTGGCAGAGCCCTGGCTCAGCTCTCAGTATGTTCACCCCGGGACGGGGCTCGATGTGCTGCTGTCAAACACCTCCCGTGTGCTCAGGGCACATTTCTGACTCACGGAGCTCCTGGAGGTGAAAACAGCCTCTGCTTCCCATCACGGCGGGTGGAAAAGGGGACTGGCCACCCCTGTTGGCTCAAACCTCAATGTTCTCAGTTTAAACAGATTTTTAAATGCTTGGCAATCCCTACAGGACCATCTGTCCAGTGGGAGGAAGGAGAAGCTCCCCAGCAGCTGTACCGGGGTCTGTGTGGGAAGGTGGATGCTCCGTGTCCCACCTGGACAGGGCAGGATTTACAGCCTGCAGCCTGAGAAAGGTCTTCACTACATTTATAGTCTGGGCTGTCCTGGAAACCCCCTGAATCACAAGAACCTCCTCAGAAAATCTCACTGTACTTCCTCACCCCCCCCCCCCTCCTTTATATATTTATTTTGAAGGTTGGATTTGATGATCTTGGAGGTCTCCTCCAACCTTAATGATTCTATGATTTTATGATTCTCTTTCCATAACAACTCTCATCCCAGGACTGGCCTTACAAAGTGATTGTTTAAGGATGTTTTCTCCTCTCTCAACACAGTCACAGAAGGATCAACTTTATGCTACATTTGCTTTTCTACCCAATAAGAAATGGCCAGAGCAACCTGAGGTTTGGTAGCTCTGAATCACCTTCCTCTCTTTGTACACACCCTCAGAAAATTAAATAAACTGGGAACTGCCCAGCCACAGGAGTTGGCTGCCTCTTACTGAGCTGAGAGAAAGGGCAAAGAAAAGGACTTGCAGAAGTGTGAGAGGATGTGACCATGACTGGCAGGACCTGTCTGCAAGGAACAGAGACCTGGCTACAGAATTCCAGCCAGTTTTCCATCCCCTTTGCCCCCGGTGTCCTCCAAAAACCCCCACATCAAAAGCCACATAACCCCTCTGTGGGCTCTTCATTCCCAAGGAAGGAGCCTGGCTGAGCAGGACTGGGCAGGGGCAGAGACAGAGGAGGCTGCTTGGATTTCTCTTGGTGGCAAGAGGGCGGTGATAAGGAGAGAGATAAAAATTCAGGAGTGTTGGGGCTGCCCCCCCTTACCTGTGCTCAGGGTCAGCTTGGGACTGGCCTTTGTCAGATTGATCCTTAACCCGTTGCTGCGTCCCCTTTCTGAAAGGGAAAAGACTTCACTCACATTAGAGCTTGGGAATCTTTGCTATGTGGAACACTTTGGAATACTTGATTAATAAACCTCATGCAAATGCAATGTCTTATTATATAATGGAATATATACATACCTATATCTATTAGAGAGAAAAACTAAAAATATTAAGACATCAAAAATTAGTTTAGTTAATCACCAAGTGGGGAATAATTACATGTGAAAATAAACATTACACTGGTTGAGAAATCTGAAAGAAAGAATCCTAATCCCCTGTATCCTGACTCCGCTTCTATTTTCTGGGGAACAGGTTGATAGGGATTAATTGCATTTTATTTTTAATTTATGCTTTGCTCCTAATCGGTGCTTTTACCAGCCTAATGACAGCAAGATCCAGACTGCAGTAAGAAAACCAGGTTGAAGTTGCTGTAACAATTTGCCATCTAGTGGTCAGTGGGAATCTCATTCGTGCTTGACTCGAGTAAAGACCAATGTGTCTACCAGGATTGGGCTGTATTCCTTGGAAATCTGGCTAAGACAACCACTTAGTTTAAAAAAATAACGGTGCAAAACCCAGCTCACCTCCTAATAATTTATAATCTGAGTATTTACGGTCAGGCACCTTGAGTCAAACTGAACTGAGGAATGTTCCCTCTTTTCCTCTTGCACACGGATCTTGTTGTGTTGTTCAGTGCTCAGCCACAGCAATTTGCTCCTTGCTGGTTACACACACCCACTCCAAAGGCAAAGCTTTTTGCCTTCTGAAATGAAGGGATGACTTTTTTCCCCCTCACAACTATGCTCTGTCAGTACAAACAGGGTGGAAAGACTCAGCAGACAAGGACACTCAATCACACCTTTGGCCTGCCAGCCCAGCCCACACGATTCTGATTTTAAACAGTAGGTTTGATTCTCCAGTCTGGCTTAATTTTATTCTGCCAGTGAAAATTCTTCCTGTAAGAGAAAATTTGCCAGTGTTAGCAATTGTGCCTTTTCATGACTTGATACTAACTGGAAAACTTGCTTTCACATCTCAGACAAGATACATGAAAACCTGCCACTGCTCCTGATGTAAGCAGTGCCTTAAATTAAAAAGGTGCTGCTCTCCAGGGTAAGAGTTTCCACACTGAGCCCTGGTTTTGAAATGATCACAACTGGTGAAGGTGTCATACTCTGGCCTTGGTCAACAGCCTTGTACCCTGGGAAACTGAGGAGCTGGGAGGTTTTTGGGAATGGCTTCAGGGGTGAAAGCATCTTGGATTAATGTGCAGCACAGGTGACCAGAAAAATTGGTATCTGTCCTTGGCAGTGAAGGACCACAGAGGCTTCCTGCCCACAGGGACCAGGGAAGTTTAATGCACAGGGGTGGAGATGTGACCAGTTTAGGCTCATCCTGCCTGCCCCAAATGCCTGACGTGTTTCAGCTGCCTGTCAGTGGCATCCAACGATACCATTGCTTGGATTCCAGACGTGCCTTCAAACACCTTCCAGGCTTTTTAAAAAAAGTTGGGAGCAAACAATCAGCATTGTCCTGGTATCCCAGCCAGGGATAAAACAGTCAGCATTATCCTGATATTCCAGCCAGGGACATATATTGTTTTAATTTACCAATGCACATGCACAGGTACTCCCTCAGGCACACCCAGGTATGCTCCCACCGAGCTCTCTTCTACAAAAAACAAATTCCCCACTTTTTACAGAACAAGCCTGACTGAGAAGGCAGGTAAACTTCCAAAACGTGCATATTACTTTGGTGGAGAAAAACTCGTGAAAAGATCAGGTAACTTCTAAGATCATGAGTCCTGACACTCTTCCTCCCTGGACTCTTTCAGCCGATATGTTTTTAGGATCCGAGCTGGTGCACTGGCTCCTTTTTCATTTCTGGGACAGCTCTGGATTGCAGTGCTGGTGGGATCAGGGCAGCCCTGCCCCTCTCCTGGTGCAGATACCAGTGGCTCTGCTGCTTCCAAGGTGTTAACCTTGTGCTTAAAGCCAACAAACTTCTCCTTCTCCACCTGCACATTAACCTTGGGCGGTTATCGCGCCACGCTCCGATTGCTCCTGAGAATGTGACTCCACCACTGTTCCTGAGGTGTAGGACTGCAGTGCTCTGTGGGTGCCTCCCATGGAAATCAGTGGGAATTTTCCATCCATCCCAGTGGAAAATCTCATGGATCACAATGCAAAAAGATCCTCCCCAACAGACAAGTCACAAAGCTACTGATACCCGAGGGGGTCTAGGACAGATGTTTTGTATCATATAGAGCATGTCGAAGTTAATTGAGAATTAACTTAGAATTAACTTAGCCGAGGGAGTTGGGGGGGCTCAGCCTGGAGAAAAGGAGGCTCAGGGGGGACCTTCTGGCTCTGCAACCCCCTGACAGGAGGGGGGAGCTGGGGGGGGTCGGGCTCTGCTCCCAGGGAACAAGGGACAGGAAGAGAGGGAACGGCCTCCAGCTGTGCCAGGGGAGGGTCAGGTTGGATATTGGGGAAATTCCTTCCTGGAAAGGGTTGTTAAGTATTGGAATAGGCTGTCCTGGGCAGTGGTGGAGTCACGATTCCTGGAGGTGTTCAAAAAACATTTGGATGTGGCACTTGAGTGGTTTAGTGGTGAACATGGTGGTGGTGCTGGTTGATGGTTGGACTTGGTGAACTTAAAGGTCTTTCCCAAACTTTACAATTCCATGATTCTGTGATTTCCTTTGGATCATGACCATTCAGAGCAGACCCTTTGCTGACAGACTGATTTAAAGATTGCCAACATTTTCAGGCTACAGTTATTTAAGGCAACAGATGGACCTGATCTTCAGGGACACTTTACCTGTTGTTGCTGCTTTTTACCTCCTTGGTCTTTCCCTGTAGTTCAGTAATAATATCAACCACCTGCAAGATAAGAAAAATAGATTAATTACAGTGTAATACATGTACATAGAACATACTGTAAACTGTGGCCTAGTCAGCAAAGAGTGAAATGGCAGGAAATCACAAGGGCAAATACAGTGTCAATAAATAAAATATCAAATTTCTTCCTCCTGCATATGTCCTTTTCTCTGCTTTGTTCAGAGCTGGGTGTACATTCCTGTTTGCCCTGTAATTAGTTATTTTAAATTGGGAATAAATTTCTTTTGCTCTGCAGCCTTTTCTAGCAGGACCTTTCAGGCTGTTGGTGATACCAACAAGCTGGGCTCAAGGGCAGTAAATTCAGAGCTACAACTTGCCCATGTGTGCTCACGTGGGAACAGACCATCCTGTAAAACACTGGGGGAAGCAGAACATGGCCAGGTGGGTTGTTTGGTTTATGATTCTTCCTGCACTTCCTTCTGTCTTTGTTGTGAACTGGACCCCAAAAGGTGCAGCAACACCACAACAGATTTGCCTCGGGGTTCTGCACCCAGAAGTTTCCCATGAGCTGGACATGTGGGCATTGGAGGTGCTGTGAGTGGATGGAGAGCTGGAGCTTTATTTACCAAACAACAAACACAGCAGTCAAAATGCAAATATATTCCTCACAGGCCTGACTGATACAATGAGGCTGGCAACTAAAATTAAAGCTAGAAACAATCTTCTTCCATTTTTGAGTACTTGAAGGGCAGGAACACAACTCCCTAACTCAGAATTCAATGGCAGATAATGAGGTATATTGAGGCTTGTTTCAGAGTTCATAGAACATAAAACAAGTATTCCTGGATTTAATTACCAAAATTTGACTCTCCAGAAACATTCTTTGGCTCACCAAGAACCCGCAGCCTGTTCTGGATACAAATAATCCAAAAGGACAGCTTTCACCATATGATAAAATGTTCCTTTAATAAACAGCAGATGGTTTGACCAGGAGTCTGATTTGAAAATAACAACTTGCAGACCTGGAACCCGTTTTCTCCAAAGGAATGTCTTGTCCTCTGGCAGCCGCCCAGGCTCCAATAAAGAGTAAATATTCAGTTTTCAGCCCCAACATATCCACCCCTTCCAAGCACTGATGGAAAGGATGTGGGAGTTCCACCATTCCTTGGGATTAGCACAAGAGCAGGGAGGTGGCAGCAGTGCTGCCTCATCCTTATTTCCATCAGCCCCTGACACAAAAGACTCTCCAATGTGGGCCACTCAGCAAGTGGTCACAGCTCTCTGTGCCCTAGCATTGTGTGAAAGGGAAACTTCATTCCAGGTGACAAATTGTTTAGGACTGGGACAGTCTCCTCTATCTAGGTTTGAAAATGGCAAAACAAAACCTCTCTGCACTCATTCAAACCGCTGCAAACTCCCACTGGCCCCACAGAATTCAATTCATTTATTTGCAAATGTTGGCAATGTCGATCTGCTCCCTTCCTTTGTCTCCGTTCACCTGTTTGCTCCCTCCCTCCAGCAGTTGTACCTAAGGTGAACCAGCACCTGAAGAGGCTGGATGTTGATGCCAAAGTGAAGTTCTCCACTATTCAGCTTCTGATTCTTCACTGGCATGAAGCAAAAGCAACGCCTGGGCCACGCTGCAGCCTGAGCACAGCAACAAACCAAAGGGAAATGTGTCTCTTCTGCAGGAAAACTGGCAAGGCCCACTTTAATTCTGTTCTGATTTTGGATGAATAAAAAGGGCAAAGCATTTTACTCGATTATTAAAGCATTATCTTTATTTGTATATCATAGCTTTGTCGTACATCAAAGCCTTGAATAGGCAAGTTGAGCCTCATACCCGAGCTCTGTTCCAGCTGGAGAACATGGTCTCCATCAGAAAAGCATGCAAAGAAACCACGCAATTCCTAGCAGCAGGAATGTCAAGATCCAGTTGCAATGAGCTGTTCACAGATGTTAAGGCCCAAAATACTTGGAATTCCTGCACTGGCACAGCCATCAGTGTTCTCTTGTGCTACAAGAAACAAGAAGACGAAGATATGATCAGTGATGAGATCCCTGTATCCAGTTAGGAAAAAATCTCAATCCCCTGTTCAAGGCTCCTGTCGGTCCCAAAACTGCGCCAAACATTTGTGGTGTAACTGAGTGGGAGGAAATGTCTGCACAGCTCAAAGGTACCACGAGGACTTAAAGGACAGGAGGGTTTGAGGGGCAGGTTATGCACCGGACCAGAGCAGCGTGTTCTGATCTGTGACTCACGTTCAGTGGCTGTGAGCTGGTAGAGGGGCAGCCCCGAGCAGAGCTTTTCGATGTGTTTGCCATAGAGAATCCAGTCCTTCAAACGCCCCAGCACAGAACTGCCAGTTTGAAACAGGGTCCACACATTATTTGGAGAGTAAACATCCTTCATGGTCTGAAAAGGAGAGGTTACACAGCATGAGTGATGTAGCTTTGGTTCCCAAACCGAAAATCACCTTCCTTTGCCTCACAAAAAAACATTAGCTAAAGAAGCTCCATGCCTTTAAAGAGAAATAAATGTTTTCAATCTATTCAGAAACAAAATTCACTAGATAATAATTCTGCCAACACAGCAAACCTGAGCTGTATTTCTGTCATATTGAATTACATTAATTGGCAGTAAGTTTTGCTGTAAATGTGCTACTGCTGAGTTGGCACAAAATGAGCCAGAACTCCAGGTCATCTCCAAGAAATACTTCCAGTCACGTCCTGAAACCTCAGTCTGAATAGGGAAGTCAATGTCTGGTCAAAATAAATTGATCTCTAAGCTCTGTTCTGAAGAAAAAAAAAAAATTCAAGCTGTGTCAAGCTCAAAATATCAGCAGGACAATGAAAAAAAGGGCAAGTCTGCCCAGACTTATATTGTGATCACCTCAAAATAGTCAAATTACGTCTGTTTCAAGCACTGGGGATTGTACAGTTCAAGACACCTTGACAGCCTACTTTAAAACTGCAGGGGGGCCGTGATTGTTCATTAGAATGTTCTACATGATATTCCCTGAAAGTTCTATCTTGTCAGATCAGCTCCATCATCGCTAAGACAGCAACAGAGCAGCTGTTTTTGGAGGCAGAGTGGGGGGCTCCCACCACACCCCACCCATCCTGCCCTCCTTGTGAGCAGTGAGGGGTTCACTGCAGACTCACCCGTTTCTCAAACGCCAGCCGTCCGATCTCGCGCAGCTCGGGGATGTATTCCTTTTTGATCTTCATGATGAAACAGGCATTTCGGGAGAACAGCCTGGTGGCAATATACCCCTGGGACAAAAAGAATGACGGTTAAATATTTAACTAAAAATGGCTACCACTGATGTTGGTTGATGGTCTCCACTTTAGGGCAATCCAGAAGAAACCCCGAGTGGCCACACAGGCTGCTGTGGGATGACTCTGCATTTACATTGTCACCCCTGGGAATGGAAGCCTGTCCCAGTGTCTGTCTGTAAGACTGGAAGCATCATTTCTGGCAGACTTTGTTGCACCTGAGTGCTGGCAGCCCATCTTCAACTCTGCTCTCCTCGAGGCCAGAGACATTCTTCTCACTGTCATGAAGTGCCACTGCAGGTTTCATTACAAGCCTTTTAAACCAACCCATTGTATGGATGAGACAAGGACATGGCCTAAGAGGGGAAAGGCGATGGGAGGCTTCAAAGAAACGGGTTTCAGGGCAGCACGTGGTGAAAATAGACCAAAATAATTTCTGAGTTTAAAAACTTGCTCAGAGATGAAGGGGAGGCCGGTTCTTTGCTTTACTTACACGGGAGTAGTCGAAAATGGTATCGGAGGAGTAGACGCCGGAGCGGACGTGGACGTCGACGATGTGCTCCTCGTTGTGGATGGTCATGGTCCCAGTGACATAGTTACTGCCAGGCTCCCGCAGCACAAAGGTCTGTGGCAAACAGCACAGGGTCATTGCTCATCATCTGCCTTCATCTTGAGCAGGTGCAACAAAACCCAATTTGCTTTAGGTAAACACTAAATCCCTTCACAACCCTCGAGCAGTCTCAGGAGGCTCCTGAGGTGGAGATCAGTTGTGCAACGGGCCCTCCTGCAGGTCGAGGAAAACCACAGTGGGACGTACCAGTCATCTGGGGCTGGCAGGACACTGCACTAGTTTCCATATTTTAGCAGGAGCTGGGGGGACCTGTGTTCCCCAGATTTCCTTTACTCTGCACCTGCACAGAACCACCTCTTTGCCTTGACTGTCACCTCTGGCAAAAGCTCTTTTTCTTTGGCAATAACCAACTTCTTAGTTCCTTCTGTGCTTTTCTGCCTATTTTATTCCCCCTGCCAAGGGATCCAACACATTTTAAATGAGCACATTCAGGAGAAGGTTCATCATCTACTTACGTTCAGTGCAGAAGTCTGAGCCCAGAAGACTCCCAGCAAAACAAGGACTGCAGCCTGTAAAAGGAATGAGCATCTCACTCAGCAAAACACCAGGCAGTGACTTCAAAACACTATGAACTGAGGGCAGCAGCTGTAGCATCAGTTTGAAAAATGACCCATTTAACACGTATATTAGTTGAAAACAATTTCCATTGCAAACTTCTCGCTATTTGGGTCTCTTTTGCCTGTAACTGAAAAAGTAGAATAACTTAACCAATAGTTTTTTTTGTATTTTCAGAAGTCCCTCCTTGATGCCTTGTTACTTCTTGATTTGCCTCTACAACTGCAATTATTAAATCACAAATAAACTCCCCTTGTGAACGGTAACCATTTCTTCACTCTTTGCTCAAGTGATGCTGCAACAGACTGCACTGACCCAAGGAATGCAGGTTTCTTACTGAACCACCAAAGAAACAACACACTGTACCCTGTACTGTACCACTTGAGCATCTTCTCCTCTCTCCTTTTGTTTCTAAGAATTAGGAACATACAGTATTAAAAGTTCAACAGAAATGGAGATACTCACAAGTCTCTTCATTTTTCTTTCGGATGAGAACAAGACGCAGCAGAATAAAACGTGGGGAAATCTCAGGGACCTTCAACTTTTATATCTTGCTGGAGGTGTGGGAAACACTTGACAGAACTTTCCTTCATGACTCGAACAAGTCCATATCTACATGTCGTAAGCCTCCTATCTGAATTTTGGGTTGGCACAGATAACCTGACCCTGATATATTTAAAGCACTCAGTAAGACTCAGCAAATCAATCACTCTACAAATGGCTATTATTTGCTGGTTTAAACTTTAGAGGAGTTCCCAGTCTTGCTGGTTCTATTTTTTTAAATATTTAACAGGATATTAACCAGAATTAAATGACATTGGGAATAACTCTGCTATTTATTTGTACAAACTGCATTTTGTCTTCTGGAATACGATCCCTAAGAGCCCGACTGACGGTCTGCAGACAAATCCTGGAAAGAAACACCTGTGTCATGGTGGCCTCCACACCAGCCACCCAACAGAACAATTCCACAGCCATTTCCTTCATCTCATATATTGGGTGGGGCCTTGAGCAACTTGCTCCAGTGAGTGGCATCCCTGCCCATGGCAGGGGTTTGGAACTGGATGATCCTAAAGTCCCTTCCAACTCGAACCATTGTGGGATTCCATGATTCTCTTCTCTGTGCATGGTCTCTCACAAGAAGTGCTGCTCAGTTTTGATCAGTTCCCATGACGGACAGAACGTGCATTGAAATTAGTGACAGAATTAGGAACAACAGCTGTGCTTCACAGGCCAACCTGTGGTGACTTCTGGCCTCCTCAGCATTCAAAGGAATGATGGGAAAATTCAGAGGCTGCATAGTTTCAACACAAGGTCACAGAACCAAAGGACCAGGATGGGGATTCCCCCTTTAAAGGTGCCACTGATTGCTGTGTTTTATGAAAATCCAATGACCCCACGATTTTCCCATGAGAAGTGTTCTCTGGTGACTGCCACCTTGCCTGGGCTCCTCCTCACCCACGACTCCACCCCAGCCAGTGCTTGGACCTTGATGAATCACACTCTGCTTTCTACTAAAAGGTCATAATCGAGGCCGGTTCCCTCCAAATAAAACAAGAACTCAAACTAACAGCAAACACATTTCTGTAATCTCTGTTATCAGGAAAAAAGTGAAGGAGATTGTACAGAAATCTCTCTCAGCAAATAGGCCTCAGTGGAAAACAAAAAAAAAAGGAAATTGTACACATTTGCTTTATGCCACCTAAGTCCACACAAGAAAAGGTTATCTCCAGTGTAACAAAGCTGTGCTGCCAAGCAATGTATCAGAAAGCACATAAACAGATATCAAATTGTGATAAGCACAGTTAGACTAATTAGGTTGAAGTTGCCCTCCTCTTAAGAGCTGGCCCTGGCCCTTCTCAAAAGATTCTTTGTTTCTAAGATTCCAGTTATGTCAGAAATACTCAGTGCAGATTTCAGCAGTCAAATAAGCTTTTAACAGAAGGAATATAACAGGGTCAGGCACCACAAGTTAAAACAAAAAGCTTTAATAAGTTCCTAAATGCATTAAAGGGAAAGTTGAACTTAATTTTCCATTACTTTTAGACGGTTTTTTTTCTGTTTAATTTTCCATGCCTTTATATACTCATTTCTTCTGAAAAACACCCAAGAAACATGAGCTCCTGCTTTCCTAGGCATCAATGTGCTCAGACACAGGTAAGGGCAGAGTGACCTGGGAGATCCACAGTTATTCACTGAAGGAGAGCTTCACGATCTCACAATTTTCACCTTCCACTGGACTGGCTGGATTCTGCTCATCTCATCAGACAAGAACAAAAATTAAAGATTAATTTCTGAAAAACATTTGACTAATTAGCACAATTGCAAGAGAGAACACAGGCCAAGTTGGTTGTCTCAGGCAAAGATGTTATACTTCCAACAGGAAAGCCTTGCTTTTTGGAGGCTTTTTCCCCACAGTTTATCACATATCTCCCAGGAACATGCCTAAAATCAGCACAGAGTCACAGAATGTGCTGAGTTGGGGGGGACTCACAAGGACCATCAGTCCAACCCTCAACCCTGCACAGGCCCAGCCCCAAGAGTCACCCCCTGTGCCCTGGAGGATCATCCCAACCCTCCCTGAGCTCTGGCAGCCTTGGGGCTGTGCCCACTGCCCTGGGGAGCCTGGTCAGTGCCCAACCAGCCTCTGGGGGAAGAACCTTTCCCTGAGATCCAACCTGAGCCTGCCCTGGCACAGCTCCAGCCATTCCCTGGCTGCTGTCCCTGGTCCCCCCAGAGCAGAACTCAGTCCCTGCCCCTCCCCATGGAGTTGGAACTGCAGTGAGGTCTCCCCTCAGTCCCCTCTTCTCCAGTTGAACACACCAAGTGCCCTCAGTGTCCTCATGCGGCTTCCAATCAAGGCCCTTCCCCATCCTCATTGCCTCCTTTGGACACTCTCCAATGGTTTTGTTATATTGTGTCCCCCCAAACTGCCCCAATGTTGAGGTAAGACCACCCCAGGGCAGAGCAGAGCAGGACAATCCCCTCCCTGATGCCCCCAGGACACGTTGGCCCTCCTGGCTGCCAGGGCACTGCTGGCTCAGGAACAACTGGCCATGGACCAGGACCCCCAGGGCCCTTCCTGCAACTGCTCTCCAGCCTCTCACCCCCAGCCCACACACACAGCCAGGGCTGCCCCGGCCCAGGGGCACAATCCGGCCCTTGCCCTTGTTCCACTTCCCATGGTTGGGGATTGTCCATCTCTGATCTGTCATGGTCTCTCTGCCCTCAGGTCCCTTTCCTGGCACTCCTTTCCAGCATCTCACTCCCCAGTCTGCCCATGCAACTGTGATTGCCCCATCCCAGGGCCAAAATCCGAAATTTCCCTTGTCGAACTTCCCATGGTTGATGATTCCCAGGCCTCTGATCTGTCCAGGTCTCCCTGCAGGGCCTCCCTGCCTTCCAGGGACTCAACAGCTCCTCCCAGTTTTGTACCAAACTTGCTCTGTGTCCCTTCCAGTCCCGTGGCCAAGTCATTGCCGGAGATGTTGAAGAGCACAGGGCCCAAGGGGGAGCCCTGTGGGACCCCACCAGTGACAGGTCACAGTCTGGTGTCACCCCAGTCACTGCCACTCTCTGTGCTCAAGTCCTCGAAGCACCTTCTATATGAAGTAGCTGAAGGAAGGAGCTACATAAGAAGGGCTGTAACCCCTCTAATTTAACTTCCCCAGGCCTCAGGCAGAGGGAGGTTTGGCTTACGAAGCCGTAGCTCAGAACCTCTTGGAGAACGTGACATTTTCCAGTGATGTCACATTCTCAAAGTCCTTGTGCTTTCCATACTTCTGATCTAAGAGAAGCCTCTCACACCTTTCCCCAAATAAAACCACTCTTTCTCCAGCTGTTACACTTGCAGGCAGGTTGGTTGTATGAGGGAAGTGAGCAGAAAATGGAATCTGAGAAATGTGCAGAACACATAACACGGTGTCCCAGTGCAGCAACGATTATCATCACAGGAAGATTCATTTCTCCATTATTTTTGTAAGGACAAATACTTTCAAATACATTCTACTTTACCCTGATGAAAAATCATTAGGCTACAGAATTCTCTTAATATAAGAATTTGACCCATTAATTGACACTATCATCCACTAGAAAACATTTAAACCAAAGAATCTTGAGCATCAAGTGAAAAGAATAATTGCACCATTTCAGTTCAAGTCTGAGTGCTCAACAAGGGTTTTAACATCTAAAGGAGAAGGATTCAATCAAGTCAAGGGGAGATTATATGATCATGATAAACTCTCCTGGTGACTCACAGGGTATTTCTCCAGGTACTTTTCATAAATATTTACTTTATCAGGGAGTGAGGAGGTAGTGGGAGAAAAGTAAAGAGTGAAGCAACACCTCAAAAAACCAACATAACTCTCCATGCTCCCATTTGCACTCGTGTGGGCCACGCTCTAGATAAAGGTGGGGTGACATAGCCTAGAAAACTATGTCTCAAGGACAGGTCAAGCAGAATTAATAATGTTTCATAGTTACAAAGGAAAATATCAAACTCAAGCTTCCAGGATGAAACCAGAAAGAATTCCAGTAGTTTTACTCTTGCTAGACAGTAAGGAGCAAAAAACCCACATGAAAATGTAAGTGTGTGTTCAGAACAAAACACTAATTTGAGGAAAGGGTGAAAACTGGAACAACTCTTGCCCTTAGGAGTTTGCTGCACAGGGGTACAAGAATTTTACTATGGAACAGAATGCCTTGAGCAGAGCTTGAAAGAGGAGACAATCTTTTATTGGAAGAAGACCGGGGGCTTACCCAGTCAAAGCCCCATTCCCTGCCCTTTTTCCTGGCTATTCTACTGGCTCATTAGTTCTGTAAGCCAACCTTCATGGCAAGTGCTCAAGCTGTGCCTTTCCCATACAAACTACTCAAGCAATCAGCAGCTGGTGGAAGATGTGCAGATTCAGGGGTCCAAGTGTGACACTTACTGCAATGGCCACGTTGGCTCTGGTTGTTGGAAGACACAAAGTTCCTTCCCACAGTTGCTAAGGACACTGCAGGGATGAGGATTATACAGCCCAGTTTCTCCTGCCTTTCTTGAGAATGACTCCATTAATGGAATTTACAGAGGCTATGAGAGGATTTTGTGACACATACTTGATAGGTATTTGGGGTCTTGGAGGCTAAGAACATACCTGACTCCATCCACAAATCAGTCCCATAAATCTTTTCATTCACCATATCTGACACCTCCAGCAAACTGCAAAGGGGATGTGAAAGAGATGAGAAGCAGAGCCAGACTGCTCCACCTCCTTGGCACTCAGGGAGTCCGAGTCAGGCATCAGGCAGGAGCAGAGGACCAGAAAGCAGATCCTGACTGAATGAGCTCAGAAGGGAAGGGTCAACAACAGAACTCAGGAATTTCTGTGATTTAGAACCAGCCTCATGATCTCCAAGGACTGGCAACATTTTTAACACAGCAAGATCACCACCTGCCCTGATTTGAATGGTGGTTTTGGTTATAGGTACAATGTCAGGCTGAGTCCTTTGCCACGCAGGCACAAAGTGTCATTACAAGTTTACTGGGAATCTGGTCTCTGGTTCTGATCATTATTCTTTTCCATTTAAAAGTTACTGTTAAATACTCGGGACTTACCATGACAAGTTTTCTTTCATCTCCCTCTATGCAATGAATTCAATCAGGCTGCTATCAAAGCCTCCTCTTATCAGAGCACTTCCTCAGGAACCCCGTCATGCTTCTGTGAACACAGGGCACCTGCCAATAGGATAAACCCATTTTCACATTTAACTTTGGGGTATTATGTATAAAAACTAAGAGTACACATCAATTACCAGCAGAGCTTGCCTGGCCTACCATCAAAATGAAGTTCACTGTAAGTAGACGAATCACTTTCTCATAAAACTCTTAAGGCTGAACAGTTTAAATGATTTTGAGTCTTTCTTGGCACCAAGTGACCTCTTAGTGATTTCTGCAGGATCACAGAGAGAAAATGCCAGAGGGGTGGGGACTGCATGGGTGAAATGTCCCTTCTGGCAGGGATGTAACTCCATCTGCCTACTCAAACATGAAAGAGAGAAGTGCTCTGTCTTGGGGTGACACATGCATGTGGAACGTCCAAAGGACAATATTCTCTCCTTCACAACTCAGAGGCAAGTCAACAGTCTCGGCAAGGTCCATAAAGTGAGGGCACAGCTGTGCTGAGAGCGTAGGAGAAGAACCATGAGAGACTCCACGTGCAGGACGGTAGTGCTGGGGTATTTACAGCAGCCTGGAACTGTGCAGGATAAATTCCAAAGTGTTAGTGTTAAATATTCTGAGTCACACTTGGATCTTTCTCACCAAAATCCTCCTTTGAAGGAGATGAAATCTGGGACTGATTCAATATTCAAGGGATTGTCTCCAAGAGAATAATTGTAAACAATAGTTATCGCAAAAGAATTTATCTTCATAACAGTATTAAATCTCTCCAAAAGAGACCAGCAGTAGTTTGGACAATAACAAGCACATGAGTCACTGAAACTCTGACTTTATAAAGGGGATAGAAATATTTAATGTCACATTTCTCTGAACAGAAAGGCTTCTGCCAACGCTTAGATTATTAGCTCTGTATTCGGAGGATGAAATCTCTGTGAGGGTGCTCAGGTCCCATTGCTGCTGACTACAGAGCTGGAGTTGGCATCCACGTTCCAGCTCTTCACAACAGGTGTTCCTGGATCTTTCATGGATCTGCTCCATGTCTGATCAAAAGCTCAAGGTGAAAAGCTCACTCTTTCAAAGAAATTATTTCAGAACACCTTTTTCCAAGGAGTTTACTGGACTGGGGCTGGGCAAGTTTTAGAACCTATTGGTTCAGGGCAATTTCTGTGCATTGATGATCTCATGGAAACTCATTTAAAAAAATTCTCCTGCATATTTAAATCCTCTTCAGCCAGGTCTTGCTGCAGAAAGTGCTGGTCCTGTGTACAAAGTTAAGTGGAAGTAAAAATTATTTAAAGACAGCAAATAACTTGATGCAAAATAAGCAGTACAATGTTAAAATGTTGTGAATTCAAATACTCATTTCAGATTGTGATTGCTTCTCTTCTTGGAATTTTCCTGGCTCCAGCTCTTGCCAACAAGGTAAGGATAGAGCTACACACAGCTCTTCACTTCTGCCACAAGAATTAGTGGCCTTTAGCTGTTGCTTCTGACAAACACAGTTCTGTGAGTCAAGCTGCATTTTTAAGTGTGTTGCTTAGAAAAAACCTACATTTTTATTATTATTACACACCAAGGGAAATATTAATGTGCTTGATGTACCAAGGGAAAAAACCAGTTACCATATATGAAATTAGGAAAGTCTGTCCTGAGATGAGCAAAACCCCTGTAAGTAGTGGTGTGGAGAGAAATAAATATCAGCATGAATGATCTGACCACAAAATCCAGGGGAATACTGTAAGTAATCTGGTGTCTGCAAACTCCTGGTGGGGAAAGAACAACAAGGAATTATTTTACTTACTTAGAAACTAAAGGGCTTCCAAGTCTTCGTTCTGAGGTCAGAAATTATCTCCCCTTTAAAATGATCTCCAAGAGCAATAATTTCCCAAAACATGTCTACTAGAACTATTGCTTTAATGAGTGAAACACTCCTGGGAATCCCCAAAGCTTTATCCTTATCTCCTTTAATCTTTTCCAAAAATCAGAACATTGAGAATGAGCACCACAGTGACAACTCAAACCACTCTGACACCGACCCAAAGGAGGGCTCTGAGGCCTGGAAAACTGTCTGGGACTTCAAGACTGTAAGTAGCTACCATTATGGCTCCAAAAAAATGACAATAGACAGAAGGTTTCTGAAAAACACCGAAGCTTCAACAAAACTTCACCAGATTTTAGGGGAGATTCTTAAAAATGTGCTCCTGCAGCCATGGGACTGGTTCTGCCTTACTGTGAGTGCACTGAGCTTTCCAGCAGCAAATTCCTTCACCTGCCTTAAGCAGGATAACACATCACACACGTGGCATTACTGGAAGAGGCAACAGCCTCCACGACACATTTACCAAAACAATACAATTGAAAGGACCAATATTTTTCTTTCCCTATGACTGTTTGCACTCCACAAAGCCTTTGTTTTGACCAGTGCCTCTCTCTAGCAATCCACTTCTCTTTCTCTGTTTGCAACAAAAAGGGGTTTTCTGTTTAATTTTAACAGGGCTACGTTGCAACTAAAGTGTTTTCAAAGAACACCTGCATCATTGCTTCAACGAGCAGGAGGTTTTGGCTTGGCAAACGGTTTCCTACACCACCTCAAGGAGACACGGTAGGATGGTGGATGAAAGTGGTGTGAAAGCCAATTGATTGCCTGTGAAAAGCCAATCAATTGCCTGTTCCTACATGCAAAGGAGAAAAGGCCCCAAGAGCTGAAGAGAATTTTCTTGGCTTTATAGCTGAATCTCTCTCAAAGTCCTTGCAGAAGTTGCATTGCCCATGAATAACCTCCATTCCTGTCCAACCTGGCCTTGAACACTTCCAGTGATGGGGCAGCCACAGCTTGTCTGTTTGAGGCTGTGGCTGTAGCCAGGGCTCACCACCCTCACAGGGAAGAATTCCTTCCCAATATCCCATCTAACCTGCCCTCTGGCAGTGGGAAGTCGTTCCCCCTTGTTCTGGCACTCCAGGCACTTGTAAATAGTCTCTTTCCATGTTTCTTGTGGGCTCCCTTCAGGTCCTGGAAAGCCACAATTAGGTCATCCTGGAGCCTTCTCTTGTCTAGGCTGATCAATCCCAACTGTCTCATCCTTTCCCCACAGCAGAGCTGCTCCATCCCTCTGATCATTTTGTGGCCTCTTCTGGACAGAACCACCCCCCTCATGCTGCCCACACTGTGGGACCAGCCCAGGGCATGGGAGGGCTCAGGGCTGGGAGTGCACATCGATGGGGCAGGTCCAGCCTCTCACCCACCAGCACCCCCAAAGTCCTTCTCCCCAGGGCTGCTCTCCATCCCTTCATCCCCAGGCTCTGAGCTCTGTTCTTGGTTTTCTTAAATGCTGTTTTCTGGGTTTGTTTCTTTGATGCTCAGGGATCTCAGCCTCACCCACTGCCACCCAGAGAGAATCGCTTCATCATCTCGAGGAACAGACTCCAGAGCTTGAGTCCTTATGGAAAACGCATCCAAGCTCTGTGCAGAGGAATTCCCTCTTACCTGGCTTACCCAGCTCCTGGTGAGTCTGCTGCTGACAGCCTTTGTGTTCCAAAATAAAGGCAGGTTAACAAGACCACAAAAATGATTCAAGCAAAGGTGAGCAAGTCAATTATTGAAATCCTGTGGTATTCTATGACTTTTTATACATCAGTGAATATGTACATGAGGAAATGCAGCAGGTCTGTCACTCTTCTGCATACAACCTGGACACCAGCTTTTTTCAAGAAGGTTCTGGGCTCTAGCTCTTGACATGTCTGGATTTTTTTAGTTGAAACTAGTTGGAAGCATTTCAGCTACTTTCTTATTTTCTCAGTGCAAATCTAATCACTTTTTCCTTTTCTTTCAGGATCAAACTTTTTAAGAGGATCAAACTTCTCAGGATCAAACTTCTTAGAACGACATGTTTCATGATTGAATGTCAGAATTAATGAACTGCCTGTTTATTACTGTGATTTTTCCTGACAAAGTCTGAGGAAGAAAATTCATAGAACTGTGTACCCATAAGAAAGATTTTTCTCCTTGATATTCTTCTCTTGATCATACTTTCAGTCATTTATCTGTCTCTCTTCTACTCTGTGTGGAGGCTGTTGGGTCTCAGTAAAATTTATCATCAACCTACCTTGGTCTATGCTGTGTTTTTACTAACTCTTTAAATTAAATATGAAGCAATTCCAAAGAAAAGTAGATAAACGAATGTTCTTGCAAAATCCCAATTTTGGCATTTAAACCTCATCCTGTACAATTTCCCAGGGAGATTTCACATGCTGCCTTGAGCAATTATTCATCACTACTAGAAGCAAATGGTGACATAAGCAGTGTCGTGCAATATGGCCAGTTGCAAATAGACAGATACACTACTGCTCTCTGATCAACCCAGAAATCAAGGAGCAAATGACAGAATTAAAAAATGTATTCAATGCAGTCTGGAATTGAAAAACAGAAATTATTTAAGAATGTTTCATAAAGGTTTAACACAGAAAGCAAAGAAACATCCCCTAACCAGTTAAAGTTGGAAATTTGAAAGAGTCAAATTAGGCCAAAAGTAAGGCAAAAAGGCTGGGCAGTTTCTTCATCTAAAACATCACTAACTCAGTTTGTGTGGGACACAGCAGATCTTCACCTTCCCTCCTTGCTCAGGGACCCTTTCCTTGGCCTTTAATGGGAGTTACTCCAAGAGACATTTTACCCACTCAGGAACAGCCCAGAGTTTCTCTAAAGAAAGGACACAGCAGCCTGGTCCGTTCAGGAAAAGGCTTTTGGGGTCTCTAAGGGTCAACTGACATTAAAACCAAAGCAAAACTGTACCCAAGAATATTTTAGCCCTTCCAAGGAAAAGCTGTGGGGTTGCAGTATTTAAAGAGAAGTTCCCGTCTGCCTTGCCTGGGGTTTCTGGAGAGACCCTCCTCTCCTTTTCCAGCTCTACACTGCATTTTCCCTGAGATCACACAGGCACAGCCCTCTTCCCTTATCCTATTGTGAGTCAATGGGAACGTCTCTCTGGGGGCTTTTGAACCCCTGGACACCATGGGCCAGACTGTCACGGATGATGATTTCAAGTGCCCCGAGGCAGCCGGGGTCTGACCTGAGCAGGGTCTGTGGTGCAGCATCTCGTGCCAAGAGCCTGGCAGCCTCGCGGGCAAACAGGGATACCCACAGCCAGGCTGCAACCAGAGCCTCCCTGCTCTCCGTGCAGGGAATTGCAGGGCACAGGTGCTTCTGGAAGGGACAGTGCCTTCTACAACAGGATCTCACTTAAAGTCAGAATTCCAACAGGAGAGCACAACATGGCAACTGGGCCCCACTGTTCACAAAACTGCTCTACTTTCATGCACTTATGAGGAAAAATATATAATAACAGCTGTAAATTAGTAAAACTGGAAAGGCACAAATTTGCCAGGGCTGCTCTGCCAAGTCCACTGAGGCACGGATGTCCCAGCCCCCACCGCTGTATTTTAGTGGGTGCTATGGTTACCTGATAACACACAGTACATTTTGGAAGGTGCAAGGACTTTTACTCATTCTGTCTAATGCAAATTTTTTTATGTCCTTGTTTAAACCCCAGGATATCTCCAGTCTTAAGTTTAAAGTGAATTTTCAAAAGTAATTAGTACATGTCAGAAAAATACTATAAACTTATTTAATTTTTCACTGCAAATGGATTCCTATCTGATAATTATGAGACTCCAGCAGGTCAAAATGTGCAAAAGTACAGTCCCCATGTTTATCAAGTAGTTACAGCAGGAAATAATTTTCAGTGACAAGTGACAGGGAAACAAATGACAAAATAATTTTATTTCAACACTCAACCCTTCCACCGTGAATTCAGAAAACATATATAAGGTGGGAGGTTCACATCACTCTTTCTACCTGCAGGAGCATCAGCTCTGCAGTCAGGATGAAGCTCCCTGTGAGTATACAAGCTTTTCTTCCTTATAAACTAAACCTTTCATTCAATCCCATTGCCTTTCTCTCAGAAGTGCCTCTGCCTGCCCAGAGCACAGAGGTTTCTCTGGGGACATTTTGCTCCTCCAGACTGAGCAGCTCAGCACTTATTAGCTGGAAGGTAAGGAGTTTTCCCACAGCTTGGCTCTCCATTATGCAGAATACACAAAACCTTGTCCATGTCCATTTTTGTCAATGCTTTGCAAAACTGGAGCACTGCATTAATGGATCAACCACTTCCCTGTATGGCAGAGCAGAAGAAATGGAAAAGCTTTCTCCTCACTCTTGTAAAAAACCTGTGTGTGCCTGTTCAGAAGCAACTTGAGATTCAGCTCTTGAAACAGCAACTGTGAAACGAGTCCAGTTTGTGGCACTCTGGGGCAAAGCGAGGGTGACTCACTTTAGGGCACTCTTGCAATCCCAGGATGAAAGCAAAAGAGGATCCAAGGAGGACACTTCAATAGCAGATTAGGAAAAGGGCATGAGGATTCTCATGACCAGATTCACCAGCCAGACCTGCAGTTACACTTTTGTATTTGATTTTCATTTCAGATTTTAACTGCAGTCCTTCTTGGACTCGTCCTGACTCCAGCCCTTGGTGAAAATGTGAGTACAGGGACCAATTCCCACCTGCACAGCTGCTGTTTCTATATCCCCTGCTTTGGGACATCTCCTTCATTCTTTCTTCATTTGCTGGGTGGATAGAAATTGAAATCTCCTCTCAGAGATGAAACTCTAAAGGCACCACACGGCAGCTGTAAGATGCAGCAATGATTCGGGGAAGGCAGGCAAAGAATTCTTATGGCTACTGCCCAACTTTGCCACAGCCTTGAGCCTTTGTCCTTGGCAAAATCCTCAGCTCACTGCTGGTGCTCCCTGTGGGAAGCAATTATGCTAATCCACCATGGATTTCTCTAAAGCTTTGGGGAGGTCACTGCAAAATTACGCAATCTAAAAGTGCATACTTTAATTTGCAAGAATCAGCAGATAAAAGGAAAACAGGAAATCATCGTCGATGGAAACACCCAAATCTCCATCACTGGCGTTGCACAAACAGTGAAGATCAATAGTCAAAAGCGTGTGGCAGTTATCCAGCAAACGGGCAAAGATTTATCATGGAAAACCATCTGGAACTACAACACGGTGAGTGGCAGGGAGCGCGCTTTGCCGGGCACTGTGCGAGGAGGCTGCCTCCCGCTCCAGCTGACCAAGGCACGGGGCTTCTTCCTTTCTTCTGAACCTTTTCAGTTCGCCCTTTGGGGTAGAAACCATCCGCATGCCTCACTGGTTCAATCCACACTTTCTCCCAGGCTTAACAGTTGCAAAACTGAACGGCCAGTGCTCAATAACTTTCTCTTTCCAGGGCGTCATTGCAACCAAAGTCCCGCAACAGAACGCCTGCTACATTTCCGTCATGAACAGAACCGAGATGCCCAGCTTTGACAATCTGGCCACACTCGCCAGACAGAGCAGGGTAAGAGTGCAAAGGAGCAGCAGTTTCTTGCCCTTGGAGTCCACTGGGCCCTTTCTTAACTGTGCTTCTTGTTGCTGGAGAGGAGCAGCTTGTCCCACGTGGCAGGACTGTCTTGCCCTCCACAGCAGTGCGGCTCGGCAATTTGCCCAGGGGATGGTTTGTCCAAAGAAAAGGGGGCCGGGGGGGTCCTCATTCCCTCTCTCAACTGCGCTTTCTCTGAGGAAGCTGAGCTCTGCAGCTTGCTGAGAAACCCTTTCTCTCAGGAATCCTGCAAGGGTTCCAATTCTTTGGGCATGGCAATCCTTCCAAGGCCTTCCGAGGCCCTGCAATACTACCCTGCATTTGTCAGCTCACACCTTTGCCTTGCAGCTGCCCTTGTCCAGACTCTCTTTTCCTTTGGGGTGGGAGAGAGCGTCTCCGTGGTGCCCAGCCTTTCCCCCACACCAGTGGCATGAGCCGCAACTGCAGGCCCGTGGCCGTAGCTGAGGAAGGAGTTAGAGAGCAGCGGGAAGCCGAGCTCATAGGAGGAAAGACAGGCATCCCGGGGCTTGGTGCAGGTGACAAAGGCCCCCAGTAGGAGACCAGAGTGGAAGTTCATGGGAAACAAAGCACTCTGGAGCCCTTCCGAAAGACCTGTCCCGCTCCAACCCCCACACTTCTCAGACAGGTCCTAAGCAGCACTTGCAAAGAGTCCCAGTGGAAAAAGGACCTGCGCGCTCTTGCTGCTGCCCTCTTTGCTTCCCTTTGAGGTGGCTGCAGGAAGAGACTTCTCCTGCCAGGCTTCCAGCCTCCAACCTGAGGAGCTCTGAGGGGCCAGGGCAGCGACTGAGCAAATGATTTGCTCGAACGTCTGCCTTAACACACTGGCAGCGCTCCTCCGCTCCGCCTCCGCGCTTGCCCTGCGCTGCCCCTTCTCCTTAGGCTCCCTGCACCTTGACTGCCTTACAAAGGGCTGCCTTAGGAACTGTCTTCAAGGCACACTACTGCTCCCATGGGCCCCAGGCCATTCAAAGGCACCACTAAAGGCAGGGGGCAGTCACAGCCCAAGCACCGGCTCGTCACTGCACAACTCGCCATATGCCCGCCATGAAACGCATCACGCCACTGATCTTGCTGAATGCTCTCTTTTGGTGTCCAGAACCAGGTCAGTCTTGGAAGAGTTACAAGGAAGCTCACCTTTGTGGCCAGTGGATTGGTCAACAACCTCAACTTCTACGGACAAGACATCACGACCATGTGCAGCGGACTCACCATCTACAGAGCTTATGAAGTTCACGGTGAGTGCAAGCAAATCAATTCTGTCTCTCTCTCACCTGGCACTTTTTTCCCCTTGGGGAATGACTACTGCACCAGTGGTCCTCTTCCAACTCAAGACGGACAGAAAGCAAGAGCTTCAGCTTAGGCAGAAAGCCTTCGGCATCTCTGCAGATCAGCACTGCACCAGGCTTGAGTCCCAGCCTGCAGAACTGACCTGCTCCAAACCCTTCCACCTCCCATCCGTCAAGTTTCATGTGGCTTCAGTTTGGGCCCAGACTTTTGGCCCACCTTGACCTCCTCTGCAACGCCCGGGCAAAGACAAAGACAAGATGCCCTGTCCTTCCCTTCGCACCTTGCTCAGGAGTTCACCCAGCAAGCCACCAAACACTTGTGTGTGCTTCACAGCACCAGGCCAAGTGGCTTCCTTCCCTGCCGGTTGTTCCCGGGCCAAGGATGGCATTGCCCATGACTTTCAGGACCTGCACTCGGCAGGCTCCTCTCACAAGCTCACGGCCTGACAGGGCCCAGCAACTGGCACCAGCCTGCCCCTGCACTGCCCAGCCCCCTGCACTCCCAGCAACCAGTGGAACAGTGCCCCGAGGGCTGCACGGCAACAGCCCCAGCGTGGGCAAGAGCCCGTCTCTGGGGCCATTCCTTCCTCAGCCACACGGCCCGTGCTCTTTGGGCACTCCAGAGGAATCTTCCCCTCGCACGTCTCCAACACTCCTCCTGCAGCCAAGGACTCACGACCTCGCTCGCTCCAGGCAACAACCACCCCCTCTTTGCGAGCGGCAGCAGAGGTCGCAGGCCTCACCTCATGGGCTTTGCATTTTTCTTGTCTTGCTTTTCCAGGACTCCAAGTCAACCAGGGACCATGCGTCACCCTCAATGTCCTGAAAGTTGTGGACCTGAAGTACTGCAACAACAATGGCAACATTGACCAGGTCTGAAACCCTTACTCTTCTCCACCCGAGGGCGGGGGCTGCCCAAAGCCAAGCCCCACGTCCTTCTGGTCCGGCATCTCCTCTTTGGAGAGCTTCTTTCTTGGGGACGCAGAGGCTGAAACACAGCAGGGGGTGACCAGAGCTTTCCCTTCAAGACCTTGAGCCTGCATTCCTTCTGGCTACTTCTCTTGCACGCCTCACACTCTAAAGGCACCACACGGCAGCTGTAAGATGCAGCAATGATTCGGGGAAGGCAGGCAAAGAATTCTTATGGCTACTGCCCAACTTTGCCACAGCCTTGATCCCTTGTCCTTGGCAAAATCCTCAGCTCACTGCTGCCACTCCCTGCGGGCAGCACTTCTTCTGTTCTACCAGGGATTTGGGGGCGAGATCACCGACTCCGTTCAAAGGCTGAAGATGTTCTGTCCTTGGTGTTTTAACCTCCCCAGGGTCAGGATCAGGATCAGGATCAGACTCAGGATGACAACCAGGAAGTCATCATTGCTGGCCAGTCCCAAATTGTCACCCTCCACAAGACATGGCGCGTGGCAGTTATCCAGCAAACGACCGTCAGTGGCTCCTGGAAAACCATCTGGAACTACAACACGGTGAGTGGCAGGGAGCGCGCTTTGCCGGGCACTGTGCGAGGAGGCTGCCTCCCGCTCCAGCTGACCAAGGCACGGGGCTTCTTCCTTTCTTCTGAACCTTTTCAGTTCGCCCTTTGGGGTAGAAACCATCCGCATGTCTCACTGGTTCAATCCACACTTTCTCCCAGGCTTAACAGTTGCAAAACTGAACGGCCAGTGCTCAATAACTTTCTCTTTCCAGGGCGTCATTGCAACCAAAGTCCCGCAACAGAACGCCTGCTACATTTCCGTCATGAACAGAACCGAGATGCCCAGCTTTGACAATCTGGCCACACTCGCCAGACAGAGCAGGGTAAGAGTGCAAAGGAGCAGCAGTTTCTTGCCCTTGGAGTCCACTGGGCCCTTTCTTAACTGTGCTTTTTGCTGCTGGAGAGGAGCAGCTTGTCCCACGTGGCAGGACTGTCTTGCCCTCCACAGCAGTGCGGCTTGGCAATTTGCCCTAGGGATGGTTTGTCCAAAGAAAAGGGGGACAGGGGGGCCCTCATTCCCTCTCCCAACTGCGCTTTCTCTGAGGAAGCTGAGCTCTGCAGCTTGCTGAGAAACCCTTTCTCTCAGGAATCCTGCAAGGGTTCCAATTCTTTGGGCATGGCAATCCTTCCAAGGCCTTCCGAGGCCCTGCAATACTACCCTGCATTTGTCAGCTCACACCTTTGCCTTGCAGCTGCCCTTGTCCAGACTCTCTTTTCCTTTGGGGTGGGAGAGAGCGTCTCCGTGGTGCCCAGCCTTTCCCCCACACCAGTGGCATGAGCCGCAACTGCAGGCCCGTGGCCGTAGCTGAGGAAGGAGTTAGAGAGCAGCGGGAAGCCGAGCTCATAGGAGGAAAGACAGGCATCCCGGGGCTTGGTGCAGGTGACAAAGGCCCCCAGTAGGAGACCAGAGTGGAAGTTCATGGGAAACAAAGCACTCTGGAGCCCTTCCGAAAGACCTGTCCCGCTCCAACCCCCACACTTCTCAGACAGGTCCTAAGCAGCACTTGCAAAGAGTCCCAGTGGAAAAAGGACCTGCGCGCTCTTGCTGCTGCCCTCTTTGCTTCCCTTTGAGGTGGCTGCAGGAAGAGACTTCTCCTGCCAGGCTTCCAGCCTCCAACCTGAGGAGCTCTGAGGGGCCAGGGCAGCGACTGAGCAAATGATTTGCTCGAACGTCTGCCTTAACACACCGGCTGCGCTCCTCCGCTCCGGCTCCGCGCTTGCCCTGCGCTGCCCCTTCTCCTTAGGCTCCCTGCACCTTGACTGCCTTACAAAGGGCTGCCTTAGGAACTGTCTTCAAGGCACACTACTGCTCCCATGGGCCCCAGGCCATTCAAAGGCACCACTAAAGGCAGGGGGCAGTCACAGCCCAAGCACCGGCTCGTCACTGCACAACTCGCCATATGCCCGCCATGAAACGCATCACGCCACTGATCTTGCTGAATGCTCTCTTTTGGTGTCCAGAACCAGGTCAGTCTTGGAAGAGTTACAAGGAAGCTCACCTTTGTGGCCAGTGGATTGGTCAACAACCTCAACTTCTACGGACAAGACATCACGACCATGTGCAGCGGACTCACCATCTACAGAGCTTATGAAGTTCACGGTGAGTGCAAGCAAATCAATTCTGTCTCTCTCTCACCTGGCACTTTTTTCCCCTTGGGGAATGACTACTGCACCAGTGGTCCTCTTCCAACTCAAGACGGACAGAAAGCAAGAGCTTCAGCTTAGGCAGAAAGCCTTCGGCATCTCTGCAGATCAGCACTGCACCAGGCTTGAGTCCCAGCCTGCAGAACTGACCTGCTCCAAACCCTTCCACCTCCCATCCGTCAAGCTTCATGTGGCTTCAGTTTGGGCCCCGACTTTTGGCCCACCTTGACCTCCTCTGCAACGCCCGGGCAAAGACAAAGACAAGATGCCCTGTCCTTCCCTTCGCACCTTGCTCAGGAGTTCACCCAGCAAGCCACCAAACACTTGTGTGTGCTTCACAGCACCAGGCCAAGTGGCTTCCTTCCCTGCCGGTTGTTCCCGGGCCGAGGATGGCATTGCCCATGACTTTCAGGACCTGCACTCGGCAGGCTCCTCTCACAAGCTCACGGCCTGACAGGGCCCAGCAACTGGCACCAGCCTGCCCCTGCACTGCCCAGCCCCCTGCACTCCCAGCAGCCAGTGGAACAGTGCCCCGAGGGCTGCACGGCAACAGCCCCAGCGTGGGCAAGAGCCCGTCTCTGGGGCCGTTCCTTCCTCAGCCACACAGCCCGTGCTCTTTGGGCACTCCAGAGGAATCTTCCCCTCGCACGTCTCCAACACTCCTCCTGCAGCCAAGGACTCACGACCTCGCTCGCTCCCGGCAACAACCACCCCCTCTTGCAGAGCGGCAGCCAAGGTCGCAGGCCTCACCTCATGGGCTTTGCATTTTTCTTGTCTTGCTTTTCCAGGAACCCAAGTCAACCGGGGACCATGCGTCACCCTCAATGTCCTGAAAGTTGTGGACCTGAAGTACTGCAACAACAATGGCAACATTGACCAGGTCTGAAACCCTTACTCTTCTCCACCCGAGGGCGGGGGCTGCCCAAAGCCAAGCCCCACGTCCTTCTGGTCCGGCATCTCCTCTTTGGAGAGCTTCCTTCTTGGGGACGCAGAGGCTGAAACACATCGAGGGTGACCAGAGCTTTCCCTTCAAGACCTTGAGCCTGCATTCCTTCTGGCTACTTCTCTTGCACGCCTCACACTCTAAAGGCACCACACGGCAGCTGTAAGATGCAGCAATGATTCGGGGAAGGCAGGCAAAGAATTCTTATGGCTACTGCCCAACTTTGCCACAGCCTTGATCCCTTGTCCTTGGCAAAATCCTCAGCTCACTGCTGCCACTCCCTGCGGGCAGCACTTCTTCTGTTCTACCAGGGATTTGGGGGCGAGATCACCGACTCCGTTCAAAGGCTGAAGATGTTCTGTCCTTGGTGTTTTAACCTCCCCAGGGTCAGGATCAGGGTCAGGATCAGACTCAGGATGACAACCAGGAAGTCATCATTGCTGGCCAGTCCCAAATTGTCACCCTCCACAAGACATGGCGCGTGGCAGTTATCCAGCAAACGACCGTCAGTGGCTCCTGGAAAACCATCTGGAACTACAACACGGTGAGTGGCAGGGAGCGCGCTTTGCCGGGCACTGTGCGAGGAGGCTGCCTCCCGCTCCAGCTGACCAAGGCACGGGGCTTCTTGCTTTCTTGTTGAGCTTCTGAGTCCAGGATGTGGGGTAGGAAGTATTGGTATTCCTTCCTGGTTTTAATCCAGACTTTATCCCAGATTTTCCCAGTTGCAAAACTGAACGGCCAGTGCTCAATAACTTTCTCTTTCCAGGGCGTCATTGCAACCAAAGTCCCGCAACAGAACGCCTGCTACATTTCCGTCATGAACAGAACCGAGATGCCCAGCTTTGACAATCTGGCCACACTCGCCAGACAGAGCAGGGTAAGAGTGCAAAGGAGCAGCAGTTTCTTGCCCTTGGAGTCCACTGGGCCCTTTCTTAACTGTGCTTTTTGCTGCTGGAGAGGAGCAGCTTGTCCCACGTGGCAGGACTGTCTTGCCCTCCACAGCAGTGCGGCTTGGCAATTTGCCCAGGGGATGGTTTGTCCAAAGAAAAGGGGGACAGGGGGGCCCTCATTCCCTCTCCCAACTGCGCTTTCTCTGAGGAAGCTGAGCTCTGCAGCTTGCTGAGAAACCCTTTCTCTCAGGAATCCTGCAAGGGCACCAATTCTTTGGGCACGGCAATCCTTCCAAGGCCTTCCGAGGCCCTGCAATACCACCCCGCATTTGTCAGCTCAGACCTTTGCCTTGCAGCTGCCATTGTCCAGACTCCCTTTTTCCTTTGGGGTGGGAGAGAGCGTCTCCCTGGTGCCCAGCCTTTCCCCCACACCAGTGGCATGAGCCACAACTGCAGGCCCGTGGCCGTAGCTGAGGAAGGAGCTAGAGAGCAGCGGGAAGCCGAGCTCATAGGAGGAAAGACAGGCATCCCGGGCTTGGTGCAGGTGACAAAGGCCCCCAGTAGGAGACAGAGTGAAGTTCATGGGAAACAAAGCACTCTGGAGCCCTTCCGAAAGACCTGTCCCACTCCAACCCCCACACTTCTCAGACAGGTCCTAAGCAGCACTTGCAAAGAGTCCCAGTGGAAAAAGGACCTGCGCCCTCTTGCTGCTGCCCTCTTTGCTTCCCTTTGAGGTGGCTGCAGGAAGAGACTTCTCCTGCCAGGCTTCCAGCCTCCAACCTGAGGAGCTCTGAGGGGCCAGGGCAGCGACTGAGCAAATGATTTGCTCGAACGTTGCCTTAACACACCGGCTGCGCTCCTCCGCTCCGCCTCCGCGCTTGCCCTGCGCTGCCCCTTCTCCTTAGGCTCCCTGCACCTTGACTGCCTTACAAAGGGCTGCCTTAGGAACTGTCTTCAAGGCACACTACTGCTCCCATGGGCCCCAGGCCATTCAAAGGCACCACTAAAGGCAGGGGGCAGTCACAGCCCAAGCACCGGCTCGTCACTGCACAACTCGCCATATGCCCGCCATGTTGTCTTCTGAATGGAGAACCAGCCGGTCTTGGACAAGCTCACCTTGTGGCAGGGATTGGTCAACAACCTCAACTCTCACGGACAGGGCCCAGCAACTGGCACCAGCTACCCCTGCATGAAGTTCACGGTGAGTGCAAGCAAGCCAGTGGATCAGTGCCCCGAGGGCTGCACGGCAACAGCCCCAGCGTGGGCAAGAGCCCGTCTCTGGGGCCGTTCCTTCCTCAGCCACACAGCCCGTGCTCTTTGGGCACTCCAAAGGAATCTTCCCCTCGCACGTCTCCAACACTGCTCCTGCAGCCAAGGACTCACGACCTCGCTCGCTCCCGGCAACAACCACCCCCTCTTGCAGAGCGGCAGCCAAGGTCGCAGGCCTCACCTCATGGGCTTTGCATTTTTCTTGTCTTGCTTTTCCAGGAACCCAAGTCAACCGGGGACCATGCGTCACCCTCAATGTCCTGAAAGTTGTGGACCTGAAGTACTGCAACAACAATGGCAACATTGACCAGGTCTGAAACCGTCACTCTTCTCCAACCGAGGGCGGGGGCTGCCCAAAGCCAAGCCCCATGTCTTTCTGGCCCGGCATCTCCTCTTTGGAGAGCTTCCTTCTTGGGGATGGAGAGGCTGAAACACATCGAGGGTGACCAGAGCTTTCCCTTCAAGACCTTGAGCCTGCATTCCTTCTGGCTACTTCTCTTGCACGCCTCACACTCTAAAGGCACCACACGGCAGCTGTAAGATGCAGCAATGATTCGGGGAAGGCAGGCAAAGAATTCTTATGGCTACTGCCCAACTTTGCCACAGCCTTGAGCCTTTGTCCTTGGCAAAATCCTGAGCTCACTGCTGGTGCTCCCTGCGGGCAGCACTTCTTCTGTTCTACCAGGGATTTGGGGGTGAGATCACTGACTCCGTTCAAAGGCTGAAGATGTTCTGTCCTTGGTGTTTTAACCTCCCCAGGGTCAGGATCAGGATCAGGGTCCTGGTCAGGATGGCAGCCAGGAAGTCATCATTGCTGGCCAGTCCCAAATTGTCACCCTCCACAAGCAATGGCGCGTGGCAGTTATCCAGCAAACGACCGTCAGTGGCTCCTGGAAAACCATCTGGAACTACAACACGGTGAGTGGCAGGGAGCGCGCTTTGCCGGGCACTGTGCGAGGAGGCTGCCTCCCGCTCCAGCTGACCAAGGCACGGGGCTTCTTGCTTTCTTGTTGAGCTTCTGAGTCCAGGATGTGGGGTAGGAAGTATTGGTATTCCTTCCTGGTTTTAATCCAGACTTTATCCCAGATTTTCCCAGTTGCAAAACTGAACGGCCAGTGCTCAATAACTTTCTCTTTCCAGGGCGTCATTGCAACCAAAGTCCCGCAACAGAACGCCTGCTACATTTCCGTCATGAACAAAAGCGAGATGCCCAGCTTTGACAATCTGGCCAGACTGGCCAGAGAGAGCAGGGTAAGAGTGCAAAGGAGCAGCAGTTTCTTGGCCTTGGAGTCCATGGGGCCGTTTCTTAACTGTGCTTTTTGCTGCTGGAGAGGAGCAGCTTGTCCCACGTGGCAGGACTGTCTTGCCCTCCACAGCAGTGCGGCTCGGCAATTTGCCCAGGGGATGGTTTGTCCAAAGAAAAGGGGGCCGGGGGGGTCCTCATTCCCTCTGCCAGCTGCGCTTTCTCTGAGGAAGCTGAGCTCTGCAGCTTGCTGAGAAACCCTTTCTCTCAGGAATCCTGCAAGGGCACCAATTCTTTGGGCAGGGCAATCCTTCCAAGGCCTTCCGAGGCCCTGCAATACCACCCTGCATTTGTCAGCTCAGACCTTTGCCTTGCAGCTGCCCTTGTCCAGACTCCCTTTTCCTTTGGGGTGGGAGAGAGCTCTGTGCCATGGCAAAGGCACCACTAAAGGCAGGGGCAGTCACAGCCCAAGCACCGGCTCGTCACTGCACAACTCGCCATATGCCCGCCATGAAACGCATCACGCCACTGATCTTGCTGAATGCTCTCTTTTGGTGTCTAGAACCAGGTCAGTCTTGGAAGAGTTACAAGGAAGCTCACCTTTGTCACCAGTGGATTGGTCAACAACCTCAACTCCTACGGAGCAAACATCACGGCCATGTGCAGCGGACTCACCGTCTACAGAGCTTATGAAGTTCACGGTGAGTGCAAGCAAATCAATTCTGTCTCTCTCTCACCTGGCACTTTTTTCCCCTTGGGGAATGACTACTGCACCAGTGGTCCTCTTCCAACTCAAGACGGACAGAAAGCAAGAGCTTCAGCTTAGGCAGAAAGCCTTCGGCATCTCTGCAGATCAGCACTGCACCAGGCTTGAGTCCCAGCCTGCAGAACTGACCTGCTCCAAACCCTTCCACCTCCCATCCGTCAAGCTTCATGTGGCTTCAGTTTGGGCCCCGACTTCTGGCCCTCCTTGACCACCTCTGCAACGCCCGGGCAAAGACAAAGGCTCGTCCCAAGATGCCCTGTCCTTCCCTTCGCACCTTGCTCAGGAGTTCACCCAGCAAGCCACCAAACACTTGTGTGCTTCACAGCACCAGGCCAAGTGGCTTCCTTCCCTGCCGGTTGTTCCCGGGCCGAGGATGGCATTGCCCATGACTTTCAGGACCTGCACTCGGCAGGCTCCTCTCACAAGCTCACGGCCTGACAGGGCCCAGCAACTGGCACCAGCCTGCCCCTGCACTGCCCAGCCCCCTGCACTCCCAGCAGCCAGTGGAACAGTGCCCCGAGGGCTGCACGGCAACAGCCCCAGCGTGGGCAAGAGCCCGTCTCTGGGGCCGTTCCTTCCTCAGCCACACAGCCCGTGCTCTTTGGGCACTCCAGAGGAATCTTCCCCTCGCACGTCTCCAACACTCCTCCTGCAGCCAAGGACTCACGACCTCGCTCGCTCCAGGCAACAACCACCCCCTCTTGCAGAGCGGCAGCAGAGGTCGCAGGCCTCACCTCATGGGCTTTGCATTTTTCTTGTCTTGCTTTTCCAGGACTCCAAGTCAACCAGGGACCATGCGTCACCCTCAATGTCCTGAAAGTTGTGGACCTGAAGTACTGCAACAACAATGGCAACATTGACCAGGTCTGAAACCCTTATCTTCTCCACCCGAGGGCGGGGGCTGCCCAAAGCCAAGCCCCACGTCCTTCTGGTCCGGCATCTCCTCTTTGGAGAGCTTCTTTCTTGGGGACGCAGAGGCTGAAACACAGCAGGGGGTGACCAGAGCTTTCCCTTCAAGACCTTGAGCCTGCATTCCTTCTGGCTACTTCTCTTGCACGCCTCACACTCTAAAGGCACCACACGGCAGCTGTAAGATGCAGCAATGATTCGGGGAAGGCAGGCAAAGAATTCTTATGGCTACTGCCCAACTTTGCCACAGCCTTGAGCCTTTGTCCTTGGCAAAATCCTGAGCTCACTGCTGGCGCTCCCTGCGGGCAGCACTTCTTCTGTTCTACCAGGGATTTGGGGGTGAGATCACCGACTCCGTTCAAAGGCTGAAGATGTTCTGTCCTTGGTGTTTTAACCTCCCCAGGGTCAGGATCAGGATCAGGGTCCTGGTCAGGATGGCAGCCAGGAAGTCATCATTGCTGGCCAGTCCCAAATTGTCACCCTCCACAAGCAATGGCGCGTGGCAGTTATCCAGCAAACGACCGTCAGTGGCTCCTGGAAAACCATCTGGAACTACAACACGGTGAGTGGCAGGGAGCGCGCTTTGCCGGGCACTGTGCGAGGAGGCTGCCTCCCGCTCCAGCTGACCAAGGCACGGGGCTTCTTGCTTTCTTGTTGAGCTTCTGAGTCCAGGATGTGGGGTAGGAAGTATTGGTATTCCTTCCTGGTTTTAATCCAGACTTTATCCCAGATCTTCCCAGTTGCAAAACTGAACGGTCAGTGCTCAATAACTTTCCCTTTCCAGGGCGTCATTGCAACCAAAGTCCCGCAACAGAACGCCTGCTACATTTCCATCATGAACAAAAGCAAGATGCCCAGCTTTGGCAATCTGGCCAGACTGGCCAGAGAGAGCAGGGTAAGAGTGCAAAGGAGCAGCAGTTTCCTGGCCTTGGAGTCCATGGGGCCGTTTCTTAACTGTGCTTTTTGCTGCTGGAGAGGAGCAGCTTGTCCCACGTGGCAGGACTGTCTTGCCCTCCACAGCAGTGCGGCTTGGCAATTTGCCCAGGGGATGGTTTGTCCAAAGAAAAGGGGGACGGGGGGGTCCTTATTCCCTCTCCCAACTGCGCTTTCTCTGAGGAAGCTGAGCTCTGCAGCTTGCTGAGAAACCCTTTCTCTCAGGAATCCTGCAAGGGTACCAATTCTTTGGGCACGGCAATCCTTCCAAGGCCTTCCGAGGCCCTGCAATACCACCCTGCATTTGTCAGCTCAGACCTTTGCCTTGCAGCTGCCATTGTCCAGACTCCCTTTTCCTTTGGGGCGGGAGAGAGCTCTGTGCCATGGCAAAGGCACCACTAAAGGCAGGGGGCAGTCACAGCCCAAGCACCGGCTCGTCACTGCACAACTCGCCATATGCCCGCCATGAAACGCATCACGCCACTGATCTTGCTGAATGCTCTCTTTTGGTGTCTAGAACCAGGTCGGTCTTGGAAGAGTTACAAGGAAGCTCACCTTTGTGGTCAAGGGATTGGACAGCAACCTCAAGTCTTATGGATCAGACATCTTCTCTATGTGCAGCGGACTATCCAACTACAAAGCTTATGAAGTTCACGGTGAGTGCAAGCAAATCAATTCTGTCTCTCTCTCACCTGGCACTTTTTTCCCCTTGGGGAATGACTACTGCACCAGTGGTCCTCTTCCAACTCAAGACGGACAGAAAGCAAGAGCGTCAGGTTAGGCAGAAAGCCTTCGGCATCTCTGCAGATCAGCACTGCACCAGGCTTGAGTCCCAGCCTGCAGAACTGACCTGCTCCAAACCCTTCCACCTCCCATCCGTCAAGCTTCATGTGGCTTCAGTTTGGGCCCCGACTTCTGGCCCTCCTTGACCACCTCTGCAACGCCCGGGCAAAGACAAAGGCTCGTCCCAAGATGCCCTGTCCTTCCCTTCGCACCTTGCTCAGGAGTTCACCCAGCAAGCCACCAAACACTTGTGTGCTTCACAGCACCAGGCCAAGTGGCTTCCTTCCCTGCCGGTTGTTCCCGGGCCGAGGATGGCATTGCCCATGACTTTCAGGACCTGCACTCGGCAGGCTCCTCTCACAAGCTCACGGCCTGACAGGGCCCAGCAACTGGCACCAGCCTGCCCCTGCACTGCCCAGCCCCCTGCACTCCCAGCAGCCAGTGGAACAGTGCCCCGAGGGCTGCACGGCAACAGCCCCAGCGTGGGCAAGAGCCCGTCTCTGGGGCCATTCCTTCCTCAGCCACACAGCCCGTGCTCTTTGGGCACTCCAAAGGAATCTTCCCCTCGCACGTCTCCAACACTGCTCCTGCAGCCAAGGACTCACGACCTCGCTCGCTCCCGGCAACAACCACCCCCTCTTGGAGAGCGGCAGCCAAGGTCGCAGGCCTCACCTCATGGGCTTTGCATTTTTCTTGTCTTGCTTTTCCAGGAACCCAAGTCAACCGGGGACCATGCGTCACCCTCAATGTCCTGAAAGTTGTGGACCTGAAGTACTGCAACAACAATGGCAACATTGACCAGGTCTGAAACCGTCACTCTTCTCCAACCGAGGGCGGGGGCTGCCCAAAGCCAAGCCCCATGTCTTTCTGGCCCGGCATCTCCTCTTTGGAGAGCTTCCTTCTTGGGGATGGAGAGGCTGAAACACATCGAGGGTGACCAGAGCTTTCCCTTCAAGACCTTGAGCCTGCATTCCTTCTGGCTACTTCTCTTGCACGCCTCACACTCTAAAAGCACCACACGGCAGCTGTAAGATGCAGCAATGATTCGGGGAAGGCAGGCAAAGAATTCTTATGGTTACTGCCCAACTTTGCCACAGCCTTGAGCCTTTGTCCTTGGCAAAATCCTGAGCTCACTGCTGCCACTCCCTGCGGGCAGCACTTCTTCTGTTCTACCAGGGATTTGGGGGTGAGATCACTGACTCCGTTCAAAGACTGAAGATGTTCTGTCCTTGGTGTTTTAACCTCCCCAGGGTCAGGATCAGGATCAGGGTCCTGGTCAGGATGGCAGCCAGGAAGTCATCATTGCTGGCCAGTCCCAAATTGTCACCCTCCACAAGCAATGGCGCGTGGCAGTTATCCAGCAAACGACCGTCAGTGGCTCCTGGAAAACCATCTGGAACTACAACACGGTGAGTAGCAGGGAGCGCGCTTTGCCGGGCACTGTGCGAGGAGGCTGCCTCCCGCTCCAGCTGACCAAGGCACGGGGCTTCTTGCTTTCTTGTTGAGCTTCTGAGTCCAGGATGTGGGGTAGGAAGTATTGGTATTCCTTCCTGGTTTTAATCCAACTTTTCCCGAATCGTCCCATTGCAAACGGAACGGGCATGCGCATAACTTTCCCTTCCAGGCGTCATTTGCAACCAAAGCCCCGCAACAGAACGCCTGCTACATTTCCGTCATGAACAGAACCGAGATGCCCAGCTTTGACAATCTGGCCACACTTGCCAGACAGAGCAGGGTAAGAGTGCAAAGGAGCAGCAGTTTCTTGCCCTTGGAGTCCACTGGGCCCTTTCTTAACTGTGCTTCTTGCTGCTGGAGAGGAGCAGCTTGTCCCACGTGGCAGGACTGTCTTGCCCTCCACAGCAGTGCGGCTTGGCAATTTGCCCAGGGGATGGTTTGTCCAAAGAAAAGGGGGACGGGGGGGCCCTCATTCCCTCTCCCAACTGCGCTTTCTCTGAGGAAGCTGAGCTCTGCAGCTTGCTGAGAAACCCTTTCTCTCAGGAATCCTGCAAGGGCACCAATTCTTTGGGCATGGCAATCCTTCCAAGGCCTTCCGAGGCCCTGCAATACCACCCTGCATTTGTCAGCTCACACCTTTGCCTTGCAGCTGCCCTTGTCCAGACTCCCTTTTCCTTTGGGGTGGGAGAGAGCTCTGTGCCATGGCAAAGGCACCACTAAAGGCAGGGGCAGTCACAGCCCAAGCTCCGGCTCGTCACTGCACAACTCGCCATATGCCCGCCATGAAACGCATCACGCCACTGATCTTGCTGAATGCTGTCTTTTGGTGTCCAGAACCAGGTCAGTCTTGGAAGAGTTACAAGGAAGCTCACCTTTGTCACCAGTGGATTGGTCAACAACCTCAACTCCTACGGAGCAAACATCATGGCCATGTGCAGCGGACTCACCACCTACAAAGCTTATGAAGTTCACGGTGAGTGCAAGCAAATCAATTCTGTCTCTCTCTCACCTGGCACTTTTTTCCCCTTGGGGAATGACTACTGCACCAGTGGTCCTCTTCCAACTCAAGACGGACAGAAAGCAAGAGCTTCAGCTTGGGTAGAAAGCCTTCGGCATCTCTGCAAATCAGCACTGCACCAGGCTTGAGTCCCAGCCTGCAGAACTGACCTGCTCCAAACCCTTCCACCTCCCATCCGTCAAGTTTCATGTGGCTTCAGTTTGGGCCCAGACTTTTGGCCCACCTTGACCTCCTCTGCAACGCCCGGGCAAAGACAAAGACAAGATGCCCTGTCCTTCCCTTCGCACCTTGCTCAGGAGTTCACCCAGCAAGCCACCAAACACTTGTGTGTGCTTCACAGCACCAGGCCAAGTGGCTTCCTTCCCTGCCGGTTGTTCCCGGGCCAAGGATGGCATTGCCCATGACTTTCAGGACCTGCACTCGGCAGGCTCCTCTCACAAGCTCACGACCTGACAGGGCCCAGCAACTGGCACCAGCCTGCCCCTGCACTGCCCAGGGTCAGATTTTTCTTGTCTTGCTTTTCCAGGAACCCAAGTCAACCGGGGACCATGCGTCACCCTCAATGTCCTGAAAGTTGTGGACCTGAAGTACTGCAACAACAATGGCAACATTGACCAGGTCTGAAACCGTCACTCTTCTCCAACCGAGGGCGGGGGCTGCCCAAAGCCAAGCCCCACGTCTTTCTGGCCCGGCATCTCCTCTTTGGAGAGCTTCCTTCTTGGGGATGGAGAGGCTGAAACACATCGAGGGTGACCAGAGCTTTCCCTTCAAGACCTTGAGCCTGCATTCCTTCTGGCTACTTCTCTTGCACGCCTCACACTCTAAAAGCACCACACGGCAGCTGTAAGATGCAGCAATGATTCGGGGAAGGCAGGCAAAGAATTCTTATGGCTACTGCCCAACATTGCCACAGCCTTGAGCCTTTGTCCTTGGCAAAATCCTGAGCTCACTGCTGGCGCTCCCTGCGGGCAGCACTTCTTCTGTTCTACCAGGGATTTGGGGGTGAGATCACTGACTCCGTTCAAAGGCTGAAGATGTTCTGTCCTTGGTGTTTTAACCTCCCCAGGGTCAGGATCAGGATCAGGGTCCTGGTCAGGATGGCAGCCAGGAAGTCATCATTGCTGGCCAGTCCCAAATTGTCACCCTCCACAAGCAATGGCGCGTGGCAGTTATCCAGCAAACGACCGTCAGTGGCTCCTGGAAAACCATCTGGAACTACAACACGGTGAGTGGCAGGGAGCGCGCTTTGCCGGGCACTGTGCGAGGAGGCTGCCTCCCGCTCCAGCTGACCAAGGCACGGGGCTTCTTGCTTTCTTGTTGAGCTTCTGAGTCCAGGATGTGGGGTAGGAAGTATTGGTATTCCTTCCTGGTTTTAATCCAGACTTTATCCCAGATTTTCCCAGTTGCAAAACTGAACGGCCAGTGCTCAATAACTTTCTCTTTCCAGGGCGTCATTGCAACCAAAGTCCCGCAACAGAACGCCTGCTACATTTCCGTCATGAACAAAAGCGAGATGCCCAGCTTTGACAATCTGGCCAGACTGGCCAGAGAGAGCAGGGTAAGAGTGCAAAGGAGCAGCAGTTTCTTGGCCTTGGAGTCCATGGGGCCGTTTCTTAACTGTGCTTTTTGCTGCTGGAGAGGAGCAGCTTGTCCCACGTGGCAGGACTGTCTTGCCCTCCACAGCAGTGCGGCTTGGCAATTTGCCCAGGGGATGGTTTGTCCAAAGAAAAGGGGGACGGGGGGGTCCTCATTCCCTCTGCCAGCTGCGCTTTCTCTGAGGAAGCTGAGCTCTGCAGCTTGCTGAGAAACCCTTTCTCTCAGGAATCCTGCAAGGGCACCAATTCTTTGGGCACGGCAATCCTTCCAAGGCCTTCCGAGGCCCTGCAATACCACCCCGCATTTGTCAGCTCAGACCTTTGCCTTGCAGCTGCCATTGTCCAGACTCCCTTTTTCCTTTGGGGTGGGAGAGAGCTCTGTGCCATGGCAAAGGCACCGCTAAAGGCAGGGGCAGTCACAACCCAAGCACCGGCTCGTCACTGCACAACTCGCCATATGCCCGCCATGAAACGCATCACGCCACTGATCTTGCTGAATGCTCTCTTTTGGTGTCTAGAACCAGGTCGGTCTTGGAAGAGTTACAAGGAAGCTCACCTTTGTGGCCAGTGGATTGGTCAACAACCTCAACTCCTACGGAGCAAACATCACGGCCATGTGCAGCGGACTCACCGTCTACAGAGCTTATGAAGTTCACGGTGAGTGCAAGCAAATCAATTCTGTCTCTCTCTCACCTGGCACTTTTTTCCCCTTGGGGAATGACTACTGCACCAGTGGTCCTCTTCCAACTCAAGACGGACAGAAAGCAAGAGCTTCAGCTTAGGCAGAAAGCCTTCGGCATCTCTGCAGATCAGCACTGCACCAGGCTTGAGTCCCAGCCTGCAGAACTGACCTGCTCCAAACCCTTCCACCTCCCATCCGTCAAGCTTCATGTGGCTTCAGTTTGGGCCCCGACTTTTGGCCCACCTTGACCTCCTCTGCAACGCCTGGGCAAAGACAAAGGCTTGTCCCAAGATGCCCTGTCCTTCCCTTCGCACCTTGCTCAGGAGTTCACCCAGCAAGCCACCAAACACTTGTGTGTGCTTCACAGCACCAGGCCAAGTGGCTTCCTTCCCTGCCGGTTGTTCCCGGGCCGAGGATGGCATTGCCCATGACTTTCAGGACCTGCACTCGGCAGGCTCCTCTCACAAGCTCACGGCCTGACAGGGCCCAGCAACTGGCACCAGCCTGCCCCTGCACTGCCCAGGGTCAGGTTTTTCTTGTCTTGCTTTTCCAGGAACCCAAGTCAACCGGGGACCATGCGTCACCCTCAATGTCCTGAGAGTTGTGGACCTGAAGTACTGCAACAACAATGGCAACATTGACCAGGTCTGAAACCGTCACTCTTCTCCAACCGAGGGCAGGGGTTGCCCAAAGCCAAGTCCCATGTCTTTCTGGCCCGGCATCTCCTCTTTGGAGAACTTCCTTCTTGGGGATGGAGGGGCTGAAACACATTGAGGGTGACCAGAGCTTTCCCTTCAAGACCTTGAGCCTGCATTCCTTCTGGCTACTTCTCTTGCACGCCTCACACTCTAAAAGCACCACACGGCAGCTGTAAGATGCAGCAATGATTCGGGGAAGGCAGGCAAAGAATTCTTATGGTTACTGCCCAACTTTGCCACAGCCTTGAGCCTTTGTCCTTGGCAAAATCCTGAGCTCACTGCTGCCACTCCCTGCGGGCAGCACTTCTTCTGTTCTACCAGGGATTTGGGGAGTTCACTGATTCACTTCAAAATCCAAATGTGTTCCATTATTTGTTGTTTTAGTCTCAGCAGAGTGATGACAACTGCCAGATCTCTGTTGGGGGAGTCTTCCAAAATATGACCATCAGTAGTCAAACACGTGTGGCAGTTTTTGAGCAAAGAAGCAACGATTTGTCTTGGAAAACCATCTGGAACTACAACACGGTGAGTGGCAGGGAGCGCGCTTTGCCGGGCACTGTGCGAGGAGGCTGCCTCCCGCTCCAGCTGACCAAGGCACGGGGCTTCTTGCTTTCTTGTTGAGCTTCTGAGTCCAGGATCTGGGGTAGGAAGTATTGGTATTCCTTCCTGGTTTTAATCCAGACTTTATCCCAGATTTTCCCAGTTGGAAAAGTGAACTGTGAGTGCTCAATAACTTTCTCTTTCCAGGGCGTCATTGCAACCAAAGTGATGCAAGAGAGAACTTGCTACATTTCCGTCTTGAACCAGAAGGAGATGCCCAGCTTTGACGCCCTGCTCAAACTGGCTGCAGAGAACAGGGTAAGATTAAAAGCAGAATTTGCCTCAGATGTTGTAGAGTAATTAATATTCATTTTTTTGTCTGCGTCATTGGTATTTTCAAAAACTTATTAATGATTGTGTATATTAAAAGCTATTTATTTTCACTTTAGTGATGTTTTGCAGGTACATAATTTGAAATCTTTTAAAATTTACAGTGTTATCCATGTTCAAATGCCTGTAGTGCAGGTTAATAATGTTTGTTCAAAGTTGCAGGTTATGTAGATTACTTTTACAATGCTTTAAATGGGTGTTTAAATTCAACCTTTGTTATACTGTCATATAATCCAAGATTTTACATTCTTGACTGAAATACATTTGCTTTTCAGAGTCTCTCATTTGCAGTGCAAAAACTATATTTTCTCCACTAGGTCTAATTCAGGAATGACAAATCTTGAAGCATGGAGAGTTTAAATAAGTTTAAATAAGCTTTCAATCTTTTTCAAAAGAACCTTACACCATATTAGCCTTAGTTCAGCCCACTGAGTTGGTATTTTAAAATCTCAGCATTCAGCAGACTCACTGTTGGTAGACACTGGCTTTCCTTGAAGACTGAGAAGTGAGTCCTTAAAAAAAATCCAGGCTTTAAAGGGCAAGAAAACTGTGGCAGGTTAAGATAAACAGGAGAAGGACCCCAGTAAAAGCATAAGCAAAAAGATGCAGCTTTAGCTGTAATTCCAGGCTTGCTTGTCCTAAGGTTTACGTCAGAGACCTTGAAGCTCATTTCAACTCCTTCCTTGACAGTGAGAAGGAAGCAGAGTGCAATGGGCAGAGGCACTGTGACCATATTGCGCATATTTTGAAAGCCTTTAACAATCCCAGCCATCCCTGCCCAGTGTGTCTTTCCACTGAACTCCATGGGGCTGTTTCTTAACTGTGCTTTTTGCTGCTGGAGAGGAGCAGCTTGTCCCACGTGGCAGGACTGTCTTGCCCTCCACAGCAGTGCGGCTTGGCAATTTGCCCAGGGGATGGTTTGTCCAAAGAAAAGGGGGCCGGGGGGGCCCTCATTCCCTCTCCCAACTGCGCTTTCTCTGAGGAAGCTGAGCTCTGCAGCTTGCTGAGAAACCCTTTCTCTCAGGAATCCTGCAAGGGTACCAATTCTTTGGGCACGGCAATCCTTCCAAGGCCTTCCGAGGCCCTGCAATACCACCCTGCATTTGTCAGCTCAGACCTTTGCCTTGCAGCTGCCATTGTCCAGACTCCCTTTTCCTTTGGGGTGGGAGAGAGCTCTGTGCCATGGCAAAGGCACCACTAAAGGCAGGGGCACTCACAGCCCAAGCACCGGCTCGTCACTGCACAACTCGCCATATGCCCGCCATGAAACACATCACGCCACTGATCTTGCTGAATGCTCTCTTTTGGTGTCTAGAACCAGGTCGGTCTTGGAAGACCTACAAGGAAGCTCACCTTTGTGGCCAAGGGATTGGTCAGCAACCTCAACTCTTATGGAGCAGACATCATGACCATGTGCAGCGGACTCACCACCTACATGACCTATGAAGTTCATGGTGAGTGCAAGCAAATCAATTCTGTCTCCCATTGGCCTGGCATTTCATTCCTTTGGGGAATGACTACAGCACAAAGGCTCCTCTTCCAACTCAAGATTGACAGAAACCAGGGAACAAAAATACCCCCCTGTAGAATGGCAGCTATCGTTGTAGCTGGTATAGACTGGTATAAATGAGCTGAGTTGCTGTGGGTGCCTTAATTGTATTTTGATCTCTTGCAATGGTATTTTGTATTAATGGGAAAAAAAATTGTTTTAAATATATCCAAGTGAACTAAGTTTTACTGTGATAATCCTGAAGCACCATCAAAGTATTCTGAGCCTTCCTTCAAGCTGATTGTCTCCAAACCTGTCATGGACAGCTGCTTTACAGCTCAGGCTCAGCTCTGCATGGCAGCATTTCTCTGTACTCCCTGCATGCTTTGCTTTGGCACCTGAGGGGGCTCAATGGGATTCAAAAGGCAAGTGCAATGTGCCAGGTGTTAAGGCCTGTCTACAAATGCACAGATCACTCAACGATATCTAAGCCAGCATCTCATGGTTTTGGTTTTTTCTTTTTTTGTTTGTAAAGGAGCCCAACTGAATCTCAGATCGTGTACTACACTTGACGTCCTGAAAGTTGTGGACCTGAATTATTGTCGTGGCAATATAATGGTTTGAAAACTTTACGTTTCTTGAACCAAGTGTGGAGGATCCAGAGCTGCTGCCCAAAGCCAACCCTGATGCCCTTCTTCCCAGGCATCTCCCCTTTCCAGAGATCCCTTCTTGAGGATGGAGATGCTAAAATACATGAATGAGTTACCAGAGCTTTCAATTAAAGACCTTCATCATGGATTGACTCCAACTTGTTTGTCTTTACCATTTTTCATTTATGAACACCTGCAGAAATACATTTTGATTGCCTCTCTTTGGCCCCTTTTGAGCCCTTCCAATGCTCTTTTCAGGGCTCTCAACACAGGGCACACACCCAGAGAGCTGGGCAAGTCCCAGGGTGTGTACCTTACAAACAAGACTTTCAGAGTTACAACCTTCCTTTCCCTGGGCCTCACATTAAAAATCAAAAGGCAGAAAGAAAGAAGGACAAAGCAATGAATTTGCCTTTATAGGGCAAGAGGAGTCTCCTTTCCTGGAGACTTGCCTTTCTGGGATTTACAGAGTTGTTCTGCTCCTAAAGGAAAGCAAGGTGAGGTCCCCGTTGCTCAGAATTTTAAAACCCACTCTTCTCTAACAGAAAGGGCAGGATGCTCTGGGTTATCCAGGTGAATACAAATCTATCTAGCACAAACACCAGTCATATGAAGTCCCTCAGTTTTTGGCCCCCTCTCAGTGGCCCCAGAGGCTTCATTGTGTAGGGGGTTGAAAGGCTGCAGAGTTCCCTGAGGCAGCTCTTGGGGAAAAGCATCTGAATTACCTGGATGAGCACACAGCAGTCCCAGCAGAGAGACACAAGCAGGAGTTTGTTGCCAATCTCCTTCCTTCTTGCTGTTACACATGTTCTCTTCGTTCCCTGACAGACCATCAATAGTTTATTACTTTCATTCACCGTATCTGACACCTCCAGCAAACTGCAAAGGGGATGTGAAAGAGATGAGAAGCAGAGCCAGACTGCTCCACCTCCTTGTCACTCAGGGAGTCCGAGCCAGGCATCAGGCAGGAGCAGAGGACCAGAAAGCAGATCCTGACTGAATGAGCTCAGAAGGGAAGGTCAACAACAGAACTCAGGAATTTCTGTGATTTAGAACCAGCCTCATGATCTCCAAGGACTGGCAACGTTTTTAACACAGCAAGATCACCACCTGCCCTGATTTGAATGGTGATTTTGGTTATAGGTACAATGTCAGGCTGAGTCCTTTGCCATGCAGGCACAAAGTGTCATTACAAGTTCACTGGGAATCTGGTCTCTGGTTCTGATCATTATTCTTTTCCATTTAAAAGTTACCATTAAATACTCGGGACTTACCATGACAAGTTTTCTTTCATCTCCCTCTACGCAATGAATTCAATCAGGCTGCTATCAAAGCCTCCTCTTATCAGAGCACTTCCTCAGGAACCCCGTCATGCTTCTGTGAACACAGGGCACCTGCCAATAGGATAAACCCATTTTCACATTTAACTTTGGGGTATTATGTATAAAAACTAAGAGTACACATCAATTACCAGCAGAGCTTGCCTGGCCTACCATCAAAATGAAGTTCACTGTAAGTAGATGAATCACTTTCTCATAAAACTCTTAAGGCTGAACAGTTTAAATGATTTTGAGTTTTTCTTGGCACCTTCTTAGTGATTTCTTAGTGATTTCTGCAGGATCACAGAGAGAAAATGCCAGAGGGGTGGGGACTGCATGGGTGAAATGTCCCTTCTGGCAGGGATGTAACTCCATCTGCCTACTCAAACATGAAAGAGAGAAGTGCTCTGTCTCAGGGGTGCCACACGCACGTGGAACGTCCAAAGAACAATATTCTCTCCTTCACAACTCAGAGGCAAGTCAAGAGTCTCAGCAAGGTCCATAAAGTGAGGGCACAGCTGTGCTGAGAGCGTAGGAGAAGAACCATGAGACATGAGAGACTCCACATCCACTCAGATCTTTTTCATCAAAATCTTCCTGTGAAGGAGATGAAATTTGGGAGCAATTCAATATTCAGGGGATTGTCTCCAAGAGAATAATTGTTCACAATAGTTATCACAAAAGAATTTATCATTATAAGAAAAAACTCTTCTGCATATTTAAATCCTCTTCAGCCAGACTCCACTGCAGAAAGTGCTGATCCTGTACAAAACATTAAACAGGAAGTCAAAATTATTTTAGGACAGCAAGTAACTTGAGGCAAGATTAGCAGCACAATGTTAAAATGTTGTGAATTTCAAATGTTCATTTCAGATTGTGATTGCTTCTCTTCTTGGAGTTTTCCTGGTTCCAGCTCTTGCTGACAGGGGGTGTGAATGAGGGGTTTTGGTCACTTAAAGAATCACCATAAAAGGTGTTGGCAAAAGCAGGTTTTAATATGAATTTGTGGAATTGCAGGTTAACAGAGTTCAATGTCAAGGTTCCGTCTGTTGCTCGCTGCGCAGATGAGTCATGCAAAGGAAAATCAAATTAGAACCTCTTTAGAATGGCACACACGGAATCCTGGGGTGCAGAGGGGAGGGTGCAAAGGGTTTAAGAGTATTTAATCACTGACTAATTTATCATTTACAAGGTGACTTGATAGGGTTTACTGCAATTACAACAGTGACTGAATTACAGATTCGAGATAGCAACATTCATAGCCTGGTCACTCCACATGCACACACAGAGCTGTCTACATCAATATCTATGTGTGCAAAAGTACCTGTTAAAAATTCCCCTGGAGTTCAGTGAAACAGGTCAAATGCCTTTGCAGTCCTCAACAGGTGAGGGCTGAGCCTCGAGGAGTGGGGGAAATCAGCCCAGGCCTCGTCTTCAGGCACAGTCCTCTGAGGATTGCAAACTCGAGGGTTTGCAAGTCCGGGAGGCTCCCAGTCTGAGGAGGTGCTTGTGGAGCCCACTGCAGTCCAGGACAGCTCCAAGGCCTCACTCAGGACTGCTGTTTATAGGGCTGAGCCATGGTTGTCTTTAGTCACCGGTAGATTTCCACCCTGGCCACAACCCAAGTTGGTTACAATGGTTCCGTTCCACTCGGGCTACGATTCAAGTAACTAATGTTCCAAGGCTGTCAGGGGATAACTGATTATCCCTTGTTCCCTGCCTTGTCAGGCAACTGATGTCCCTGATACAATCAGTGTCACTGCCACCTTTGCCATGCAGGAGCTCTTGGCACGGTCATGAAAACCAGGTCAGGATAAAGGATTGCAAGGTCTGACACAACAGCACTAACAGCTTCCCAGCCTCCCTCTGAGGCCAGAAATTCTCTCCCCTTTAATCTGGTCTCCAAGAGCAACAATTTCCCAAAGCATGGCTGCTAGAGCTATTGCTTTATTGAGTGAAACACTCCTGGAAATCCCCAAAGCTAAATCCTTACCTCCTTTAGTCTTTTCCAAAAATCAGAACAACGAGAAAAACTTCAAGGAGCACCACAATGAAAACTCAAACCACTCTGACACTGGGGTCATATTTAAGCAGGAAAACACATCACACACCTGGAGGAGGCCTTTTACCTTTCACCAAAGTCCCTTGTGAGCCCCAATGACACATTTACCTAAACAATATAACTGAAAGGACCAGTATTTCCTTGTCCATTATTATTTGATTTGTATAAAGCCTGTTTTCTTAACCAGTGCTTCTCTTTAGCAATCCACTTCTCTTTTATTCATTGAAAATTGTTTGCAACAAAAAACTGTTTTGCTTTTTTTTTCTAGGTCTACATTGCAAGGTGGATTTTAAAACCCCTGCATCATTGTTACAATGAGTTAGAGGGTTTGGCTTGAGATGGTTCCCTGCACCACCTCAAGGAGACACAGTAGGGTGGGGGAGGAAAGTGGTGCAAAAGCCAGTTGATTGAGAAAAGGCTCCAGTAAGTGAAGAGAACCTTCTCAGCAGGGCTGAGTCACTCTCAAAGTTCTCTCAAATGTTGCATTCCCCATGAAAAGCCCCTTCCCCATTACCAAAGATGTGTGTAGAGGCTCTGAACTCCTTCTTGGTTTTCCTAAATGCTGTTCTCTGGGTTTGTTTCTTTGATGCTCAGGGATCTCAGCCTCACCCACTGCCACCCAGAGAGAATCGTTTCATCATCTGGAGGAACAGACTCCAGAGCTTGAGGCCATATGGAAAACACATCCAAGCTCTGTGCAGAGGAATTCCCTCTTACCTGGCTCACCCAGCTCCTGGTCAGTCTGCTGCTGACAGCCTTTGTGTTCCAAAACAAAGGCAGGTGTGGCAGTTTGAGCCACATTAGAAATCCAAAATCCAATTTCCAGGCTTCCCTGGAACCCATGACAGCAGGTTAGCAAGATTACAAATTGCTTGCTCACCTCCAGGTGAAGGTTCTTTTCTGTGACTTTCCATACATTGGCCAATTGTTTTTCAGGAAGGTTTGGGCTCTGGCTGCTGGCACGAGTCTGAATTTGTTAGGTAACTTCAGGCATGTACAACACGTAGCTCCCACAGGTCCTGCACGGTTCCTCTCTCCAACAGGGCCAGAAGTGGGTGAGGGAGAGCACAGAGCCCACCCAGAAACCCACATTTTGTCAGAGAAATCCACACAAACACTGCTGCTCACAAAGAACCAGGAATGAAACCCCTCTTTGGTGTAGTGGCACCTATCAAAAATGTCCCTTTGGACTTGCAGACTTTACTCAGTAAAACCAAGGCCAGAATTTAATTTAATACTGCACGTGCAGCAATGGTTACAAGTTATTTGTCTGTATATATTAAAACCAGCCTTTTTTTAGATAATTGGTTGGATTGCAGTTGAAAAGTAATTTTGGAATCTTTACAGTGATTCCCTGTCACAGACTGGGGCTGCTCACAGAAGGAAACTGAGCAACTTCTCAAATATCCAAAAACCTCCCTAAGTGACCACCCCCTCAATATTTACATCACCACAGAAAATAAGCTGAGGCAAGCTGAAAATAAATACTGCTGCCACCTACAATAACAAAGAGACCTCCACAGACTTGAACATAGATATGTAATATTCCAGCCTTAAATGCCTATTTCTTGTAAAACACTTTTCAGTGGCCATGTTGTATTTTGGCAAGTATTTTGGTGGGTGCTATGGTTACAAGGAACATACAGTGCCTTTTGGAAACTACAAAGGCTCATATTTATTTTGCCTAATGGAAGATTTTAATTTTTTTTTCTATTTGAACTCTAGGCTATCTCTGTTAATAAATTCCATGTGAATTTTTAGAAATAATTAGTATATGTCAGAAAAATACTATAAAACGTATTCATTTTTTGACTACAAATGGAGCCTTATCTGATAATTATCAGACTCCAGCAGGTCAAATTTTGCAGAAGTACAATCCCTGTATTTATCAAGTAGTTACAGCAGGAAATAATTTTCAGTGACATGCAACAGGGAAACAAATGACAAAATAATTTTATTGCAACATTCAGCCCTTCCACACCTAATTCAGAAAACATATATAAGGTGGGAGGTTCACATCACTCTTTCTACCTGCAGGAGCATCAGCTCTGCAGTCAGGATGAAGCTCCCTGTGAGTACACAAGCTTTTCTTCCTTATAAACTAAACCTTTCATTCAATCCCACTGCCTTTCTCTCAGAAGTGCCTCTGCCTGCCCAGAGCACAGAGGTTTCTCTGGGGACATTTTGCTCCTCCCGAGTGAGCAGCTCAGCACTTATTAGCTGGAAGGTAAGGAGTTTTCCCACAGCTTGGCTCTCCATTATGCAGAATACACAAAGCCTTGTCCATGTCCATTTTTGTCAATGCTTTGCAAAACTGGAGCACTGCATTAATGGATCAACCACTTCCCTGTAATGGCAGAGCAGAAGAAGTGGAAAAGCTTTCTCCTCACTCTTGTAAAATACCTCTGTGTGCCTGTTCAGGTCTCAGAAGCAACTTGAGATTCAGCTCTTGAAACAGCAACTGTGAAACGAGTCCAGTTTGCGGCACTCTGGGGCAAAGAGAGGGTGACTCACTTTAGGGCACTCTTGCAATCCCAGGATGAAAGCAAAAGAGGATCCAAGGAGGACACTTCAACAGCAGATTAGGAAAAGGGCATGAGGATTCTCATGACCAGATTCACCAGCCAGACCTGCAGTTACACTTTTGTATTTGATTTTCATTTCAGATTTTGACTGCAGTCCTTCTTGGACTCGTCCTGACTCCAGCCCTTGGTGAAAATGTGAGTACAGGGACCAATTCCCACCTGCACAGCTGCTGTTTCTATATCCCCTGCTTTGGGACATCTCCTTCATTCTTGCATTTTTCTAAAGCTTTGGGGAGACAATCACTTGAAAGTCAGTCCAAGTGTACTTTCGTTTGGTTTTCTAGACTCAAAAGATGGAAGTAAGCAAGAAAGTCTCCATTACTGGAGGCTACCAACTTATGACCATCAATAAATATTGGCTCGTGGCAAGTATCGAGCAAAGGACCCACCAGGGGTCATGGAAAACCCTCTGGAACTACGACACGGTGAGTGGTGGGGAAGGGGCTTCTTCAGAGACTCTACGAGGGGACTGGCTCGTGCATTTAGTAAAAGCTGATTTATTACTTTTTTAATACAGACTTAATTCCAACACTAATGATTGAAAGAATGAGTTCCTAGTTGTCAATCACTTTATTTTACAGGGCTTTATGGCAACCAGAGTGCTGCCAGAGAAAGCCTGCTACATTTCCATCATGAACAGAACGGAGATGCCCAGCTTTGATGCACTTCCCCAACTGGCTGCAGAGAGCAGGGTAAGACAGAAAAGGAGGAGTTACTTGAAAAGTTGTACTTAATGCAAAGTAAACTGATATCCTAGGCTATTTCCAAAAGCTTCTAAACCAACAGGTACTGCAAAAGCCATGTTCATCACACCACTGATTAGGCATTTCTATTGATTTCAATGACATTTTACATCAACCTAACTTGAAACCTTTGAACAATTAGAATACCCTTGTTCAGATGCTTCCAGTGGGGGGATTTCATGTTTTGCCAATGTTGTAGATCACTCAGATTATTTTTATAACTTTCATAACGATTAAAACTCGGGATATGCTCGGCATGAAACAGATCCCAGCACTGATCCTGCTGAGTGCTGTCATTTGATGTTTAGAACCAGAACCGTCCAAGACCACCTGCAAAGGAGATTCTGTTCACCCTCATCAAGAGGAATGTTCGGGACCTCGAGTCTTACGGACCAGACACCTTCTCTATGTGCAGAGGACTCACAACTTACGTGGCTTATGAAGTTCATGGTGAGTACCAACAGAGGAATTCTGAGTGCTCCTGACCTGGTGTTTTTTCCCTCGGGGAATGACTGCTGCACCAGTGGTCCTCTTCCAGCTCGAGATGGACAGAGACCAAGCAACAAAAATACACCCCTGTAGAATGGCAGCTATGGGTGTGGAGATTGGTAGAAATCAGCTGTGGGTGCCTTAATTGTATTTTGATCACTTGCAATAGAATTTTGCATTGGTGGGAAAAAGGACATTTGTTTTAAATATATCCAAGGGAACTGTGTAAAACTGAGGAGTTAATCTTGAAGCACCATCAAAGCATTCTGAGCCTTCCTGCAAGCTGATTGTCTCCAAACCTGTCATGGAAAGCTGCTTTACAGCTCAGGCTCAGGATGGTGCATTCTGGCATGGCAGCATTTCCCTCTGCTCCCAGCTTGCTTTGCTTTGGGCATTGCTTTGGCACCTGAGGGGATCAATGGGATTCAAAAGGCAAGTGAAATGTGCCAGGTGTTAAGGGCTGTCTACAAATGCACAGATCACTCAACAGCATCTAACCCAGAATCTCAGGGTAATGTTTTTTTTATTTTCTTGTTTTTCAAGGACCACAATTCAGCCTCGGATCATGTATTAGACTTGACGTCCTTCAATATTTGGCCCTTACGTACTGTCACAACAATAACTATGCCTGAAAATCATCCCATTCTTGAGCCTTGTCTGGATGCTCCAGCTGCAGCTTTGTAGCTGCTGCCCAAAGCCAACCCTGATGCCCTTCTTCCCTGGCATCTCCTCTTTCCAGAGATTCCTTCTTGAGGATTCAGATCCTAAAACAGATCAGTTGGTGACCAGAGCTTTCAATTAAATCACAGCTTGACTCCAACTTGTTTGTCTTTACTCTACCCTTTGTTTTTTATGAACACCTGCAGAAATACATTTTGATTGCCTCTCTTTGGCCCCTTTTGAGCCCTTCCAATGCTCTTTTCAGGGCTCTCAACACAGGACACACACCCAGAGAGCTGGGCAAGTCCCAGGGTGTGTACCTTACAAACAAGGCTTTCAGAGTTACAACCTTCCTTTCCCTGGGCAGGGAAAGATGCCTCACATTAAAAATCAAAAGGCAGAAAGAAAGAAGGACAAAGCAATGAATTTGCCTTTATAGGGCAAGAGGAGTCTCCTTTCCTGGAGACTTGCCTTTCTGGGATTTACAGAGTTGTTCTGCTCCTAAAGGAAAGCAAGGTGAGGTCCCCGTTGCTCAGAATTTTAAAACCCACTCTTCTCTAACAGAAAGGGCAGGATGCTCTGGGTTATCCAGGTGAATACAAATCTATCTAGCACAAACACCAGTCATATGAAGTCCCTCAGTTTTTGGCCCCCTCTCAGTGGCCCCAGAGGCTTCATTGTGTAGGGGGTTGAAAGGCTGCAGAGTTCCCTGAGGCAGCTCTTGGGGAAAAGCATCTGAATTACCTGGATGAGCACACAGCAGTCCCAGCAGAGGAGAGACACAGGCAGCAGTTTGTTGCTGCCAAACTTCCCCTTTTTTGGTATGACTGAAATTCTTTTAATTTCCTCACAGACCATCAGTTCTCATTTTGTGCAGTTTGAGGCAAAACCTGAGAGAATCAAGTTTAGGAGGGATTTTAATTTCTTTTTATTCATTGTACCGTGCCCTAAAACAATCTCTCAGCTCTTGTCATGCCCTACTTTGCCTTCTCCTTGGCATTTGTCAAACTCCCTTTCCAGTAGGGACTGGAAAGAAATTTCTTACTAGTTGTATGTTCATTTTAATGCCAAACACATGTGAGTGAAGGAAAGGGGACCTTCAGCCATCTCATGAACCAAAGTAACTTTGCAGCAGCAACAAAACAACACCTGTGGTGTTTTCTGCAAAACTGGAGCAGAATCCACCTGAAGAAAGAGTCAAGACATGGCTTCAGATAAACATGACGCTTCAGTTTTATTGCTTGTTATCGGGTGGAGCTTTTATGCCTCGTTACCCCAGCCCAGAGTCTGGGCCTGCCAGCACACCCACTCAGGTACAGATTCGCTTCCCAGCACTGGGGAGAGAATCCTGAAGAACAGAAGCAGAAAATTGCTGTAGTGCAGCAGGTGACACTCAGTGGCAGAGAGCAGTGCATGGCAGATGTGCACAAAGCCATCTCCAGCCCCTGGTGTGCAGTGAGTTGGGATTTCAGCTGCACCCTGCACACACACCTGCATTTTGTCCTGTAAAATCTAAAGTGTGGAACTAAAGGCAGCAAACAACACTCAGTCAAAGGAGAGCTGTAAGCACAATTAGGAGGATTGTTTGACAGCACAGCACAGGCTGGAGAGGGAAAGTTTACCATTTCTCTCTCCAGTTTGGAGCACACGTCAGTGTAATTAACCTCTTCCAAAGAAAGTCTCCAAGGAGGACCAGGATCAGTTAAGATAGGAGGCTTTGCCTCATGGATAAATGGTCACATTCTTCATGTTCACAGCACTTTGAAAGGGGTGAGTCAGACACTGCAGTTCTACACAGTAGGATTTATCTTTAAATCCTGTAGGATTATGTGAAATGTAGTCGGTAAACCTAAATCTTCCCTTCTGTGCAGCTCTGCTCCCTCCTGCTGGACACAAGTGCTTGTCCTTTTGCCTTAAAACCACTGGAAACCAAACTGCAGAAGATCCTCATATTCATTTAAACAAACAGGGTTCATCAGTGCTGTTTGCATATTCACTTGCTCAAAGTCAGATGCATGTTTTTAGATAATCATTGTCACCTTAGACTTAATTGTTCCAGGATTCCTGCAAGTTAGTGTCTCCAAGGAGTTAATTACCACTGGCCAAATATCTGATCAAATCAAACAGCCTCCTAAGGAGAATCCTGAGTTTGCATTCCTGTGAGTCACAGGGGACTGAGAACAGACACCCAGGCTGTGGTTTGGACTTGGTCATTAGACCATGCAGAGTTTTAAACTCAGGTTCTTAGGAAACACTTCTAATTGCATTCTTTAATTTAAGTAGGGAGGTCAAACTCAGCCACACAATGTTCAGAAGTGCTGAAAACCTCAAGCCCCTAATGATTCCTCAACCTTTGCTCCAAACTCAGGATCAGTGGGAACCAGGCTGGTCTGTGTCTAAACTCAACTAGAGAGAAAGATACCAATCATTCCAGATGCCCTTTGAGTGGGCTGGGCTGAATTTTGTCTGGCTGTAAGTGAATGAAGTAGAAAGAAAAGCCCACACCTGCAGAGGTGCTGCAAGGATGCTGTAACCTGGCACAGTGCTTGGAAATGGTGGAAGGCAAACAAAAGCAACATGCATGAAATGCTGAGCAGAGGAGGGAAGGCAGAGACATTCACAGCCTTATTACAGAGCCCTGTTTCCCACAGCCCAAGGGGACTGCTGGGTGTACCCCCTGCTCCTGGGGAGCTTTAGGCTTAAAACAGAAGACTTGGAAAGCAACTGCACAGCCTTTCCTTGGGGTTTAACCCCAGCTGGCAACGGAGCACCTACCACACACAGCCCCTCCATCACCCATCCATCCATCCCTGCTCCCAGCTGAGCACAGACAGCTCCTCCATCACCCATCCATCCATCCCTGCTCCCAGCTGAGCACACAATTGGGAAAAAACAGTAAAACTCATGGGTTGAGATAAAAAATTAATAATTGAAACAAAATAAAATATAACACCAATTATAATGCTAATGATAAAAACAGCAATGATGATATTAATGAAAAGGAGGGAGAGAGGGACAGAGAGACAGGAAAACCAAGAGAAACAAGTGATGCCCAGTACAAACACTCACCACCAGCTGACTGATTCCAGGCCCATCCCCCAGCAGCTCCCAGCCAACTCCCCCAGTTTATATACTGGGCATGACACTGTGTGGTGTGGAACATCCCTTTGGCCAGTTCTGCTCAGCTGTCCCAGCTCTGCTCCCTCAGCTCCTTGTGCAGCTCCTCCGTGGCAGAGGTTTGGAGTGACCACAACTTAGCACAGCTGAACCTTCAGTGTGTTATCAGCCCAGCTTCTGCTGTGCTGCCTCAAACCACGATCTCATCAACGTACTGTGGGTGTTGCAGAGCTTTATCCTGTTCCAGTGAGGTCTGGATCAGGCCTTGGCAGATGGCAGAACTGCTTCCACCCCTGGGGCAGTCAGGTCCAGGTGGACTGACAGCCCTCCAAATGAAAGCCAAGTGTGGCCTGCACTCTGCCACCAGAGGGACTGAGTGTGCTGGTTTAAAGGTAAACCAGCAGAGGAAATGAACTCAACTCAAAAGAGAGATTGTAAGTCAGAATAACAATTTAATAAAATAATACAATAAATACGATTATACAGACAAACAGTTGGTTTTAACCCACAAAACCCAAATGTATAACCCAGCACCCTGGGGCATGAAGAGAGTGGTTCCCACGAGTGGTTAAAAAAGTCCCAAGACTCCAAGATTATATATATCCTCCAGTTCAGGCAGGAATGCCCAGTCCCTCCCTCAGGATGGGGAGTTCCACACTGGGTGTGAGGGCAGGAGCACCCTCCTATCTCCCAGTTCCACACTGGGTGTGAGCACAGGAGCACCCTCCTATCTCCCAGTTCCACACTGGGGTGAGCACAGGAGCACCCTCCTATCTCCCAGTTCCACACTGGTGTGAGCACAGGAGCACCCTCCTGTCTCCCAGTTCCACACTGGTGTGAGCACAGGAGCACCCTCCTATCTCCCAGTTCCACACTGGTGTGAGCACAGGAGCACCCTCCTATCTCCCAGTTCCACACTGGTGTGAGCACAGGAGCACCCTCCTATCTCCCAGTTCCACACTGGGGTGAGCACAGGAGCACCCTCCTATCTCCCAGTTCCACACTGGTGTGAGCACAGGAGCACCCTCCTGTCTCCCAGTTCCACACTGGTGTGAGCACAGGAGCACCCTCCTGTCTCCCAGGCCTCTGAACACCCAGTTTGCAGCCTGAGGGGTCAGGGCTGCTCTGGGCAGAGGGTGGAAATGGTTCATTGAGAACAGTTTCTGGGCAATGGCATGGAAGGCTCTGGAATACCCAGTTTTGGGTTACACCCATCCAGTGATGAACTGGTCCCAGCTGTTCTAACTAGGACACTGAGAAAATGCATCAGCCCCATCAGCTGTGGCCCAGCACTGGGCTCCTCTGGCTGCAGTCCTGAGGAAGTTCCAGCATGCCCAGGACAGGAGTACTCAGTGTGACCTCATTCGTGTCACAATAACCTGTTAGTCCCTATTCTCCATCAGACTTTCACACCAGCCAGGAGGGACTGCTGAAGGGTGAGCAGGCCTTGCTGATCCCTCCTGGGCTCTCCAGTCAATGGATCATCTCAGGGATGGGATCAGGGGCTTGACTGCCAACAGTGCACCGTTGTGGTAGGAATCAGCACCAGTTGTTCTTCAGCCCTGAACAGCAAAAGGGTCCCCCAAGAGACCAGGCAGGGCAGAACTGTTTCATTTCCTCCATCTCCGAGGCGGCCTTACCAAAAACCCACCAGTACCCTTTCAGGTGCTTGAAATAGTCTGAGGTAGCCCATGACAGGGATCCTCCAGGCCAGTCACCATGGGGGGCTTTTGCCACTCACTGCCAGTGAGGCTGATTGCCTGCTGAAGCCAGGACACCTCCTTAGATTGTGGTGACATTGTTCCCTGTGCCACAATTTCTTCTATTTAAATAATACATTACAAGCAATATATTTTCATCCATTTTTATGCTGATGACGCCGCCCTTGTTGCCCACACAGAAGCAGCTCTGCAGCGTTTAACATCCTGCTTTGCAGATGCTGCTGAGCTCTTTGGTCTGGAGGTCAGCTTAAAGAAGACAGAGGTCCTCCATCAGCCTGCACCTCAGGATGTCCCCCATCATCCCCACATCACCATTGGTCAATCAGAGCTCAAATCAGTCCAACAGTTTAATTACCTCGGTAGCCTCATCTCCTCAGATGGTAAGATTGACGGATAGACAACAGATTAGCAAAGGCATATAGTGCTTTTGGAAAACTCCATAAAAGAGTATGGCGTAATAAACACTTGAAGAAAAGCACCAAGATCAGTGTTTACAAAGCCATAGTGTTGTCTACTCTCTTATATGGATCTGAATCATGGGTCATCCACCGCCACCACCTGCGTCTCTTAGAACGCTTCCATCAACGCTGCCTCCGTACAATTCTAAACATCCACTGGTCAGACTATGTGACCAATACATCTGTTCTAGAGCAAGCAGCTATCACAAGTATCGAGGCCATGCTGATGAGAACACAGCTGCGTTGGGCAGGTCATGTCTCCAGGATGAAGGACCACCGCCTCCCTAAGATCTTGCTTTACGGTGAACTTGCCACTGGCTGCCGCATGAGAGGAGCCCCGAAGAAAAGATACAAGGACTCCCTGAAACAACATCTCAGCCTTGGCCATATTGATCACCACAACTGGTCTACTCTGGCATCAAATCGGGAGGCCTGGAGACACACCATCTATAACGCAGCTGTCTCCTTTGAAAACACACACAGGATCACCCTCGAGGAAAAAAGGCAACGCAGAAAGAACCGTGTATTGCAGAATACACCTTCTAAGGAGTCTTTCTGCTGTGCCTTTTGCAATCGGATTTGTCTGTCACGTATTGGCCTCATAAGCCACCAGCGTGCCTGCAGCAAATGTGGATAGAGCCTTCCCAAATCTTCGTTCGTGAAGCCTAGCCATGATTTTCATCCATATGCTTAGAGTAACACTCCTCTGCAGGAAAAGGTCACACACACACGGAGTTAGCAGCCCCTGTTAAAAGAGCTAGTGGAACAAACTCGAATCACCAAGGAAATTATACATTGCAGCCTTTACGTGCTACAGCAGAGGCAGATAAAATCACAGCAGGGCAAAGTCAGATAAAAACAAGAGACAAGGGAGCTCTTGATCCCCTGAAAAATTAGAGCAGCCCAGGGAAGAAAAACCCCCGTTGGCCACTGAGCGTCAGCCTCGAGTTGTGAGGTTGTACAACCGAGCTGGAAACGTGCAGAGGAGTCTGTGGTCCTGCACCTGCCTGGGCAGTGCAGCTCTGCAGTCCTCCCCCAGCTGTGCTGAATGACACCCTTGGGGACACAGCCAGTGGCTCGGGGGACCTGTCTGCACTGCCAGCAGGGAGATAATGGAATTGTGAGAATCACGGTGGGTGGTGTAGGAAACTTGCTACATCTCAGTTATCCACGCAGGGCTGCAACAGCTTCCTGAAGTGCCATAAAAACCAGGGAACGGGATTTTTAGATCTTGACAAAAGCCATTACCCACCATATAGGTCAGGCCTCTGGGAGCCAAAGGGAACCACCCCCAAAACCCACCCAAGGCTGTGCTGTGTCACCCTCAGCAGCACTGCTCCCACAGGCTGACAGAACCAGCTTCCTCTGAGCTGGGAGTTCCTGAGAAGGTCTCACAGACACATATAAGGGAGTAGTTGATAAAACCAAACCTGCTGATAGCACTTCCCTCATCATTTACATATGCAAGTTCTAATCACTCGACAAGGGCATCAGTTGGAGCTCAATTACCCATTGCACTGCTGAATGCAACTAAAACACCTTACTATTGTCTCTTACACAAAGACTAGAACACACCCCATCTTCCCAAGCACTGGCAGGTCTCACACAAAAGCTGCAGTCTGCGTAATATTTTTGGATTTAACATTTTTTTTAGCAAGGGAGGGACAGAAATTCCAACACCCCTCCTGTGTCCCACATGAGCTTCCTGTTATGGACCTGAATTCCTCAGTGTGTTGATGCTGCTCTTACCAGGTCATAAACAAAAATACACATTCTTAAGACCTGCATATGAAGAAGATTAATCCTCAAGAAAGTCAGAGTTGCAGCACAAAGCTCAGTGTTCCCCTCTGTCAGCAGCTCCCTCCATGTCAGAGTGCTCACAGCTTCATCTGCTGCCTCATTCCTTGGCTTTTCCCCAAGCTTTCCTGGGCCTTCTGTCAGCCTGAATCCACAGCTACACAATCTGATCTCCTCCTCCATTCCCCCTCCTTTCCCTCCTCTTGCTCCACAACAAACTTATTTTCCTGAGGTACAGCTTTTTCTTTGTTTGAGGTTTTTTTCAACTCAGGGGTAGTGAGAAACAAATGGAAGAGATTATCACTGCTTTTAATCTTTTAGCAGACACGGATCACAAACCAATGACAGCAACACAAATCTGGCCATGACAGAAGCCTTAACTGTATCTCAGATCTGAAGCTGGCCCTAAGTACTTTTCCAAAATGTCTCAAAGCCAGCACATCAGTCCCCAGAGAGGAAGCTTTTCTTCTACCCTTCCTAGTTTTACATCCTGCATTCAGCTCATTTTCTTTTAAAATACCAAACAAAGAATCCATAGACTAGTCCCATCCCCTTCCTTAGGGCAGCACAAATACATACACAAAACTCTCCACACCTGATCCCAGGATTTGGTAACTCCAGCTCCATAACTACAAATAGATTTGGTCCAGAACAGCTGTATGAAACTTTATAATCCCCAAGCCCTATATCTTTGCTGGCTACAGGAGCTATAGCTCTGCACTGTGGTGTCTCCAGAAGTCTCATCTGGGAGGGTTCAAGCCCCCAGATCACCTGGACATGCAGACCAGCAGGTGATGCTCCATCTTTTCCACAGCTGCCCATAAAGGAGCACCTGCCCTCACATCCTGCCCACCCAGGGCTGGGGCAGGGGCCAGCCCTCAGTTTGGGCAGCAGCACAGCTACCTGTGCAAAGGGCTCTTGTACACATTTCTGACATTGTGCTGTATTTCCAGGGATTGTAGGAAGCTGGCACGGATCCTCTCCCTGTGCACTCATGAGCTGTGTCACTGCTCTCCTTTCAGACTCGGAGGTAAATTGAAAGACTCGCTCCTGCACTCCCACCTCCCCTGGTTTAGATGTGGAAGCCCAAGATATTCACCTGTAAAACACCTGTTTCTGCTGCTGTCTGGCCCTAGAGAAGCTTTGGCTCCAAGGGATCTGCACTGTGTTCAGCTGTGACCAGGATTTGGCAGCAGGACCGAGGAGGCACCATTTGCCTGGGTCTCTGTTATTCCCACTGGAGGTGATGGAGCTGCTCCAATTGCTGAGCCCAGCTGGGATGGGAGGGAGAGCACTCCCAAAGTCTCAGTCAGCAATGCACCAAGGTGTCTGACTGCTCTGTCATTCAGATATTTTCACTCCAGTCAAAAGTCTGTTATCACCGTTTGCTTTTTCCCCCTGCACCTTATCCTGCTGCTCGTCCTGGTCTTCCCTCACATTGGTTGCTTTCGCTAAGAATTTTTTTAAGACAAATTTAACTCTTTAGGCAATGATGAACAGCTGGAAAGCCTGACTCAAGTGCACTTGCCTCCCCCATCAGAAACCTGGCCTGGTCCCCCCACCCCTGAAGCTGCTCCACTCGGCAGCAGTTGGTACTTGGAGAAGTGTGTGGGTGCAGCCTGAGAGGGTTTGGGAGGGAAAGTTGGGAGCCCTCCTGGAATCTCGGGTTTACTTTTATTGGTGTAAGAGCTGCCCTGCCAGGGCAATGCTCTCCCTTTTGAGCTCTGCTGCTCCAGTCTTAGAGCTTGTGGTGTTGTTTGTGGAAGGAGGTGGGAGATACAAGTGCAGATGAAGTGACGTTTTCCATTGAGTTTCCTTGGAAGAGGAGGGTTCAGGTTTTAGTGGTTGAAATGAGTTTGGTAAGGATGGTGAGAGGGGACAGCCTGTTTCTCTCCCAAGATCTTTGTGGACAAAATGTCCAGCCCACAGCTGGAGAACCGTGTTACATGATGGGTGAGCAACTGGCTCATGGGTCAGGCACAAAGGGTGACAGTGACCGGGGTGGCATCAGGCTGGCACCGGTCACTAGTGGGGTTCCACAGGGCTCCATCCTCAGCCCCGTGCTCTTCAGCATCTCCATTAACAACCTGGACACAGGACTCAAAGGAATACTAAGTAATTTTGCTGAGGACACCAGACTGGGAGGAGCTGTTGACTCCCTCGAGGGCAGAGAGACCACGACAGATCAGAGATGGACAATCCCCAACCATGGGAAGTGGAACAAGGGCAAGGGCCGGATTGTGCCCCTGGGCCGGGGCAGCCCTGGCTGTGTGTGTGGGCTGGGGATGAGAGGCTGGAGAGCAGCTGCAGGAAGGGCCCTGGGGGTCCTGGTCCATGGCCAGTTGTCCCTGAGCCAGCAGTGCCCTGGCAGCCAGGAGGGCCAACGTGTCCTGGGGGCATCAGGGAGGGGATTGTCCTGCTCTGCTCTGCCCTGGGGCAGCCTCACCTCAACATTGGGGCAGTTTGGGGGACCAATATAACAAAAACATTGGAGAGTGTCCAAAGGAGGCAATGAGGATGGTCTGGAGGGGCCTTATGAGGAGCAGCTGAGGGCATTTGGTTTGTTCAGCTGGAGAAGAAGAGACACAGACATTACTGAGTATTTCTCAGGACTGACAAAATACAAGGGATGAAGCCTGGCATGGCTTGTTGCTTTAACTTCTGTAAAGCTACTCCAGGTTTTTAAAGGTCTGTAAACTCAGATTTTTCCTTTGTGGGAAACACAGATGTCTCTAAGGACATGACAGGACAAGGGGGAATGGCTTCCCACTGCCAGAGGGCAGGGTTAGATGGAATATTGGGAAGGAATTCCTCCCTGTGAGGGTGGGGAGGCCCTTGCACAGGTTGCCCAGAGAAGCTGTGGCTGCCCCATCCCTGGAAGTGTCCAAGGCCAGGTTGGACGGGGCTTGGAGCAACCTGGGCTAGTGGGAGGTGTCCCTGTCTATGACAGGGGAGTGGAACAAGGTGATCTTTAAGATCTGTCCCAACTCAACCCAGTCTGTGATTCCATGCACAGGGCTGTGCCTGCTGTGAGCAAACCACTTCTCTGTCCATCCCTGAAGCTGCTGTGGTGTGTTCATGTGCTCAGTGCACAAATATGCTGGAAACCAGACTCACTCAGCCTGAGCTTTGACCACGAGGTGGCATTCTCTGAGCTTTTTTTGCTAAGGAGGAGTAGAACTTACCATCTTTAATAATAACAATAATAATTAAGGGGGGGAAGAAAGCCTCAAACCCTCCCTGTATTTTCTGAAGTCTGTGACAAAGCAAGATTTGTGAGGAGGCTGCTCCTGCTCTTGCAAAACAATGGTGCTGCTTTCCGAGAGCTGCAAGGGAGACTGAGGGTCAAGTCCCTTTAAAAAAAAAAAAAGTGAAATACAGTATTGTGCATCTTGAAATCTGAAACCGAGAAACAGAAGTGCAAGGGAAACAAGGGGGAAAGTCTTGCAATTCCTGAGGACAACTGTTGCAAGTGGAGTTTTAAGGAATACAACCTACATATATACATTTAAAGGTCATTGAATGGCTTTTGTGGAGAAACCTGTGAAATAAGGGAGCCTTGGAAGAAGAGATTTCTTTTTCTCCTCCTCTCTGGATATAATGGCCATTGCAAAGCAAAGCATCTTGAGATTTGGCTTCAAATGTCTCTTCCTAGCAATTTTTACGCTCACCTGTGATGGACACGGCGGGAAGAGGGAGAACGGGGGTCCTGCCTGCTACGGAGGGTTTGATCTGTATTTCATTCTGGACAAGTAAGTCAGCTCTACTTTGTTCTTTTTCAAAGAGATCTTTCTCCAGGCATGAGCTGGAACAGCTTATACTGATACCGAGGAGGTTTTCCTCGGGTTTTGGCTCAGTAGAAGTCACTGTGTCCCCAAGGGACCTGTGAAACTCCCGACTGCTTGCTTTGTTTTTGTTGTGGTGACTTCTTCGGCAGGTCCAGGGCATAAATCCTGCTGTGCTCTGTAAATCACACCAGAGCAGTTCTGCTGATGGGGGGCTCTGTTGTGCCCTCGACCCTGCCCTTTCCCAGAGCAGTGGGTGGGAGGGCAGCACCCTGGTCCCCTCTGGCTCCCCGTGAGCTGTGAGGGTCGAGGCTCGCAGCACAGCAGGGGTTGCAGGGCTATTCTTGCAGACATGAATTAATTCCATAGCTGAGAACGTGGAGGAAGCGCTGGCCTGCCTGGAGCTCTGCTCCTGTTCCCCAGGTACCTTCCAGAGCAGCAACTGCAGGTAAAAACCAGCTCTGAGAGGGGTCACTGCCCCAGAGGGGCTCAGTTTGGCTGTTGTGGTGCAGAACAGCTCCAGTGTCTCATTTAAAGAGAGCTTTGTTTTCTCAGCTGAGTCACACTTTCTTTGTTTCTTGTTAATCAAATGCATATTTTGACTGTAACTACTGAAGATAACTTCCTACCTCACTTTTTCATCAGTAATTGTGGCAGTGTCATCTCCTTGGCACTCCAAGTGTGCCTCTTTTTTGAGATGGGGACGGAGTGATGTGAAATTGTGCTGAGCTTTGGAAAGCCTCATTCAAAAAAAAAAACCAAAAAAAACAACAAAAAAGAAAATATTAAAAAAAACCTAGCTAAAATGATTGTCCTAATTTTCTGGATTAAGAATAATCAGCTTGAACCAAAAGTTTGGAAATACTGGAGATTCTGCCTGCCAGAGCCATGGCACTGACATTATTAACCATAAATTTCAGAGACAGGAAAGTATTTGCAAGTTGCCAAAAGCACAGATGAAGCTTTCTGCCTGATCCTCTGGAGTGCTTTGCAGTAGCTCCCACATTCCTTTAGTATAAATGACTTGGAATTACATAACCTTTTATTACAAAATACTGGGTAAAATGTAAGATTGAGACACTGGCTGTTTCACTGTGCCAGTTGTCCCTAATGCTCCAGGGGATAGATTTTTTTAATTCATTTCTTTTATTCACTGGAAAGATCTACCTGGGTCATGCATTTTGGTGCTCTGGCTGTTCAGTTATTAGTTGAAATATCTCTATTGTATGGGGGAAAAAACCAAACCCAAACAAACCCAGAGCATGATTTGTACTGCAGGGAGCTTTTGCAAACTGCATTTCTTTGGAAGTCGAAGCAGGATTGAAGGTTTTATCAAATCTGATGGATGTGCTGTGTTATTCCTCTGAGCTAATGGAACTTTAGCAGGCACTTAATTCAAGTCCTGTGCTGTCCCCTTCCTAAAATCCATGACTTTGTAGCCTTGCTCAAGGGATTATGGATTTGGGTGGAAACTGAAGCCTTGAGACAAGGTTTAAAGCAGGCAGGCTGTCCTCAGTGTATCCAAGTATCCAACAAAAATCCTGCTCTGACAGCTGCAGGATTTCTGTTTCTTGGATTTTTCTGGTGCAGAAATGCGCCAGATCTGCTGTAAAAGTGTCCTTGGTGTCCAGTGGCATTTGGAGGAGTGTTGTGGTGTTTCAGCTGTTGGGGAGTACAATGTGCCATGGACCTGGTTGTTTAACCTCTGATGAGAGGTCAGTTATCCCTTGTCCTTTATCTTTGAAACTTTCATAGACTCACAGAATGGTTTGAGTTGGAAGGATCCTCAAAGATCATCTGGTTCCACCTCCCTGCCATGGGCAGGGAACCTTCCACAGACAGTTCACTTCTCAGAGGCCAAGCTGAATTTCCAAAAGAGCTGAGTCTTATTTAGCCTGGATTTTCTACCTTCTGCTTATCTAGAGAATGTTTTCCAAAATGCTGCTGAAGTCCTGAATCCAGAGAGAGGTGATGCCTATAGAGGCCTTCAGGCAAAGTATGAAATTATAATAGTGGATTCAGGAATCACTGGTTTTCTTTGAAATAGGTCTAGAAATGATTACAGACTATTGAAAGTGATAAAGGACTCTGAAGCAGAAGAGATTTAGACTCTTAAGCCTGAAATGTAATTTCCCTGGTGGAAGGAAGCCATGAAAATATTAAGCAACCTCCTTTCTGGGATCAAAGGAGTGACACAAAAACAACAAACACAGGCTGGAAGCCACTGGTGCAGGAGCCCTGAGCTGACCCTGTGCCTGGGTGGATTTAGTGACTCCTTGAGTGCCTCCAGTGCCCTGTTGGGAGCAGCTCATGGGACACGTGCCAGGCTCCGCACTGGACCCAGTCCTGGTCACAGCTGGCTCTCAATCCCAGTGCTGGCCACAAGAAGCCCCTTCAGAGTGACCACGTAACCCAGGCTGCTCTCCGGGAGTGATGCTCCAGCTCCCTGCACTGTTCTCCTCAGGAGACTCCTGCAAACCCGTGGAGCAAACTCCTGAAGGCAAACCAGGTCTCCTCAGGTGTCTGTGGGCAGCTGGAGACACAACCCCTGCACATGGCACGCTCAGAGGACCTGCAGCAAAGCTCCCATTTCTCGTGGTCAGGAAGGGGAAGAAAATTAGGACTCAGCCATTCAGAAATAATGCTCCACAGCCTCAACGTGCCTGTACCAGAACAAAACCCACAGTGCCCCCAGCTGTGCCTGCTGGGTCCAACCCCCTCCTCCCTGTGCGTGTCCTTCATCGTCCCAGGGCTCTCACACCCCCAGGCAGCAGCAGAGGCCTCTCCTGCTGGGACCACTGGACCTCAGGCTGGCAGAGTTATACTAAAGACACGGACCTGCTGGAGCAAGTTTAGAGGAAACCACAGAGCTGCTCCAAGGGCTGGAGCCCCTCTGCTCTGGAGCCAGGCTGGGAGAGCTGAGGGTGCTCACCTGGAGAAGAGAAGGCTCCAGGGAGAGCTGAGAGCCCCTTCCAGGGCCTAAAGGGGGCTTACAAAAAGGAGGGAGAGGGAGTTTTTATACAGGCAAGAGTGACCGGACAAGAGGGAATGGTTTTAAACTGATAGAGAACAGGTTTAGATTAGATGTTAGAAAGAAATCCTTCCCTGTGAGGGTGGGGAGGCCCTGGCACAGGTTGCCCAGAGAAGCTGTGGCTGCCCCATCCCTGGAAGTGTCCAAGGCCAGGTTGGACAGGGCTTGGAGCAACCTGGGCTGGTGGAAGGTGTCCCTGCCCGTGGCAGGGGGTGGGACTGGATGAGCTTTGAGGTCCTTCCAACCCAAACCAGTCTGTGATTCCGTGATTCCATGTTCCAGAAGTGATGCAGGCTCCCTGGAGAACGGCAATTTGGGTTGAGCCAGCTCCTTGCCAAGTAAAACTGAAGCTGTCACGCTGCTGTGGGTGCAGTGCTCCAACTTTGGAGGAAAGCACAGTTTGCCAGCCCTCTCCAGAACCATTGCCTGACATGCAACAAACTCCACAGGACAAAAATCCTGTCACACACACAAACACTTAACTTGAAATTCTGAGCTGAAGGAACTGTATTCACATGAATTTAGGCTGGATTAATCCTTTTCTCTTGTCCTTTGATTGCAAAATCTCAAACTCTGGCTATTTTCTCAGTTTAATCTCAAGCTGTTTGCTCTTTAGAGTACAGTTATGTGCTATTTGATCTATGCTATTTGATCAAGTCACACCTCAAAGTGGAGGTATTACCAAGATGAGCCCAGTGTTGTGGCAGGTAGACCTGGCTTATCTTGAGAGAGCTGGCCCAAGAAGGCCTGTCCTCTTGTGTTCCTGTGGTGCTGAGGGGGTTCGTGCATTGAGGCTTCCATAGGCAGGAGTTGGTGCCAAAAATTTACAGATGTGAGCTAAGACACAGGGCCTTCATTAAGGAGGAAGAATGAGGAAGCAGTGAGATGTTGCTAAAAGAACAAGCATTTGTTTTTGCTGATATTGTCCAGTTATTCTAAAAATATCCTCCCTGTGACTAATTAATGGTGACTGTGTCCACCCCCTAATTGACATGGTACCCGGTGCTGTTGTGTGGAAACCCTGCACAAGCACAGCTGGAACATGTAGAGGCAGCTCTCAGATTAATTCATTTGCAGGTAGGGAGGAAGGAATGAGAGCTGAGCCTTCTCAGCAACCCTTTGCTGTAGCCTCTGTGTGTCACAGGGATTATTTCCTGCGCTCTTGCCTGTGGTGTGCAAATAATGGGGAATTTATCCCCACGTGCAGAAAACACACAGGGAACTGCACACGTGTGAAAGAAAACTTGGCTCCAAGAGATCCCTGGCAAAATGAAGCAAGTAATCCAAGCTGCTTCCTGAGATCCCTTCGCTACCCAGCCAGACAGGGAGTCTGTTTTTAACGGGTTGTGTTGCAGTGAAACTCCTGCTCTAGAGGGGCTGGTGGTTGTTTCTTTGGCTGTAGCTCGAGCAGCTGTAGTTACCATGACTGCAGTGGGACTACGTCCAGGTTTACACTCAGAGAGGAAGATACAAGGACCATGGTGGGATGGAAACACCAGGCAGGGAGCCCGACCTGCAGGAGCTGCTCCTTCCCCTGGGAAATGTGAGCCCTCCAGCACAGGAGCTCCCAGAGCTGGGGCACGTTGTACCTGCTCTCATCAACAAACACAGGCCTTCGGGAGGGAATGGTGACAGGGAGTGTCTGCAGGAATGGAATCATGGAATGGTTTGGTTGGGAGGGACCTTAAAGCTCATCCCTTCCACCTCCTGCCATGGGCCAGGAACACCTTCCACTATCCCAGGTTGCTCTAAGCCCCGTCCAACCTGGCCTTGGACACACCCAGGGGTGGGGGAGTCCACAACCTCTCTGGGCAGTAGATTGAAAACCATCTCTGATCTTCGCTGACCTGGTCAGTGATTCCCTGATTGTTTTTCCAGGATCACAGGCCTGAATCCAGAGCAATGGATGCATTTTTTTGGATGGCAGGGCTCAAGGATGTGGAGGGATAGTTTTTCTCTGTGTTACCATGAAGGCTGAGGGAGGCAGGGTGGAGGAATTTGTGCATTCTTGTGTCTTTTTGCTTGTTGCCTGAAGGGATGTCATTAACTCCTAAGTCTGCTGAGGGCTTGCAATTGCAATGAACCAAGTTAATGTATGAAATCCTTGCCAGTCAGGACCTGTGGATGTGCTTTGTACCCAGTGGAGCATCTAAGGTAACCATTCCTTGGTAAAAGGGATGAGTAAGAGCTCCCTGACAGCCAGGATTAAGTGTGTGCCTGCACACTCTGCACTTCATCAACTGCTTGAGGTAAATTAAGTCCATGGTTACTTGTTTATTAGTTAGGTTTTTGCATATCCCCTGCCAGCCAGGAAGAGAAGAATGTTCTTGGCCTGTGACTGGGTTTAGAGGCTTGTCCTGCTCTGCTCTGGGTCTGTAAAGACCCTGTGACCTCAGGAGTTTGGCAGTGTCTCTGGTGAGCTGCCTCGTGTGAAGTGTGGCACAAGATAATAGTGTTTCCTCAGAGAATTGCATCACCTCTCCAAGGTCTCTGTGCTATGCAGGGTTTTCAAAATTTCTCCTGAATTGTTTGGAAAGACAAAGGAGACTTTTTGGCTCGCCTGTGTTGTTTTTAAAGAGCTCAATAGACAGATAATGCACAACTTCTTAGGTAAATGCCACCTCTGAGAGCCACGAGACTTCTTGGAGTTAGTCCAAAACCGAGGAAGTTTAAGGAGATTTTGGATCAACATCAGCCTCTGAACCAGGTGTCTTTGTGTCCTTCTGTCAGCTGCAGAGCACGTAACTCATGTGGGGGCTTGGTTTGTGCGTGGGCTTGATTCTGTGATTCCTCTAGTTTGTGAACCAAATAAACCCACAGGTATTCTGAGAAGGTGAGAAGGTGCAGTGACAGAAATGGAAAAACAGAGTCTAAAAAGTGCACAAAAGACAAACTCTGAAGAGGTTTGAGTTGCTTCAGCTTTGGGCTCTGGTGCACCTTGTCCCAGGGAGCAGGAGGAAAGCACCTGCTGGAGGAGGGGCTTTGAGCAGAGTGTGGCTCTGCTGGCTGGGACCATGGAGCGTGTGGAGAGTCTCTCTCAACACTTGCATTCAGTTGAGATGTACAAAATGCCAGCACAGTTGACCACAGAATGTATCATTCTCTTGTTAAAGAGAATGGTTTACTTAGGCTTAACTTCCATTTATTGGGCTCTTCTCCAGAAGAGAATTTGGCACCCTCACCACGAGCCTTTTCCTAAACTGCAAGTTTATAGCATCAATCATTCAGCTGTAAAATGTTGGCTCACTGATCATCTTGTTTCTTTTGGGAGTATGAAGAGACAACTATTTTAAATTTGGCATTTCTTATCTTACATTTGGCTTTAGAAATACTTGTCCTACCCAAGGCCCTTGGCCTCCCTCAGGAGAGGCTTTACAGGTGACAAGTGTCTTTTGCTGTGTGGCTGCTGAACGACACAGCTCAGACTGTGCAGGAGGACACTGTAAGGTAATGCTGGTTTTGCAAACTCTCTGTTGGCTGCAAAAAGGTTCATTTTATTGGTTTTGTCCATTTTATGCCAAGTGAAGACTGTAAGAAGTCTGAAGTTGTTTCGGAAGATGCATTTTGTGTATAAGGGGAGTACTTTTTCCTCAGTGCAGACCTGGGCATTCCCAGCCCCTGACACCTGGGCTCAAGTAGAGACAGAAAGGAACTCCCAGAGCCTAAGTTGTCTGGCCACAGGTGGGAACTTGCTGTGCAGGGAGGAACAATGTGAAGCAGAAGCCTGAGCCTTCCTTTTGGGACCCTGTCAAAGCTCGCTCTGGTAGAGCTGAGGAATAAATGGATTGTAGACTATTCCAGTTGCCCCAGTTCAGTGCCTTGGGACCTGAAAGCAGAAAATATCCTCCTCTGGTGGATACAGAGGGTTTGGGTTTATGATTGTTGCAGTGCTAAGAAGTTTTCCTAAAATGGGTATTCAACATTCTGCTGCTCCTGAACTTCAGGTTGTTCCTTGCGTGTGTTCACAGATGAGGCTTCATGGAAAAATATCCATAACTTGTGTTTCAGAGGGCATAAAGATGGGACTGTTGGCAGGGGAGCAGAGTGAGGATGATGAAGGGAAGGAGGTGCAGCACAGCTGAAGCTGTACTTGTGTGAAGAATTAAAAAGCACTGCTTACCTGCAAAAACTGCCCAGGTAACAAGACCAGCAGAACAAGAGTTGCAAAGGCAAAGACTTCACAGGATGTGCTGTTCCCTTCCTGACTGGCACATCGTTGAACTGAGGGTCAGTTCTGGTTTTAAGCTTTATTCTGGCAAATGCTCTTTTCAAGAGTGCACGACTGCAGAGCCATGGGCAGTGTCAGGGCTTTGGTGTGATGGCCTGCCTGGATCCTCTGTGGCTGGATCCCTTCCCAGCCGCCTGGCTGCAATGGGCATTCTAAGGGATGATCAACTTCTGTTCAGAGAGGAGGAAACAACCCAACTTTTGAAGGCTGATGGAGCTCCCAGGGCAGTGTCCTGCCAGTGTTTTCCCTGAACAGCAGGCGCTTGTCTCACCTGGTGGCTGGAGAAGGTTGGGGAGGGGCTGCTTGAGGAAGGGTCTCAGCTTCACATGTCTGGTACCAGATGGTTCAGGAGACATGTGGAACTTCACTGAGGTGTGTTTTTTGAGAGGTAGGAATATGGTCTAAACAAGATACATTTCACTGAGGTAAGGACTAACTGGTTTGTGGTTAACCAAGCCTTGGCTTTACATGTCTTCTGCAGGCTGATGTGACCATTGCTTTAAAGTCAAGTGTTTCTTTTATGCCTCACCATATAAAGACAATAAATACTGATTTTCCGGGCCAGTTCTAGGAAATTACTTGTGCTATTTGGCATTGTTGGGACTGGAGTGTCTGTTGTATTCAAGGCCTCAGAGTTATTCCATAGATCCCAGGGCAATTTGCTCCTGGGGTTGGGATTTGTGTGTCTCTCTCTGTTCTATCAGTTTGCAGTTTGGATGCAATGGGAGTTAAGTTCCTTGCTGGAGAGCAAGTCCTGATGTACCTTACCCTTCATCTGTTATGACACCAATTTTCCCACTGTTTCTGGTTTAATTAGTTGATCAAGACCTTTGCTATTTTAGTCCTCTTTGATGCACATTTGTGTGTAGAACAAGTCATGATTTCAGGTCCTGGTGTGATGGAAGACAGCCAGGAAGAAATTTAGCACTGATAGCATTTGCTTATGATCACTGAGCTCTGCCATCTGTCCCACAGCCCTGCACAAAACAGGTGACTGGGAGGGGACCTTTGAAGAGGGGCTTTTGGCAACGAGAGCTGGGGAGTTCACAGTTCTTCCAGGTGGACCAGATGCTCTTGTCCCTGTGCCAAGGTCCTCACTGCACGTTGTGTTTGGACAGACTCAGGTCACACAGAGGAAGAACAGATATCCTGGAGCAAGAGGGCAAAGCCAAGGCTTTACTGAATGGCTGTAAAGGAACACGAGGGGAGGAATGTGTGTGACCCCACAGCGGGTCTGAGTGCTGGCTGTGCCTCCAGCACTGAGGTCCTGCTCTGGGCAGCCAGGCTGGGAGTTGGGCTGGGGGAGCAGGGCCTGGGGGAACCCATTCCTGGCTCTGCATTTACTCCCTCAGATCTGAGGTAGGGCAGGGCAGGTCCCTTTTCGTCCTGTGAAGTGAAAAACCATCACCTCAAATGTTCATCTTTTCTTCCTCAGGCTGCAGATCAATGAGGTTTCTGTTAAGGCTGGAATGGTTATTTCCCCTATAAATATTTCTAATTGTAGTCAATGAATTAAGTGATGACACTTTTATTTTCCAACTCTAGGAAGGAATTTTTTTTCCAATATTAATATTCCAGTGTTCATGGAAGTGTTTATGCTAGAAGGGGCATTTAGTGCTGAAAGATTCTGATTAACCTAATTTTTCCTAGTTCTTACAACATAAAGAAGAATAATCCAATCCCATTATAGCCCATAGTTTATCCTCTCGAGGAGCAAAATTAGTTTGTTTTGTCTTTAGCTGAGGTGTGAAAGAATTAACCAGAACAGTTGAGACGTGGACTAAGGTATTTTACTTTTCATAGTGTCTGGTACAGTGGAAACACAAGAGAAGTTTAATAATCTGTTCCTCCAACTGTGTGTTATTCTCAGAATACACTTGAGCTGAAAGCTCTGTGTAATGGTTTGGAAGTGAGTGGGTGGAATTAATCTAAAACACTTCAGAGAGAAGGTCTTCACTCACACAGGTTTTGTTTGGTTAAGGCTGTGTTAAGGTCCAGCCTAATTGCCATGTGTTATTGCCAGGGGTAGCCTCAAACCCTTGTATGGAATGGGACTTATTCTTGCTTTTCAAAGTTAAGTAGGAAATGTCATTTACAGTTCAATCTCTCCTTACAGGAAGAATATGGGCAGTGAGTGGTAAACAAAATAAAGGCAAGTGCTTGGCTGAGCAAGGTGTGAAAGGACACAGGGCTGGGAAAGCTACAATAGCAGCAATTGAACTAATCTGTCCTGTAATCATTGTCTCCCTAGGTCAGGAAGTGTCCTGCACCACTGGAATGAGATCTATCACTTCGTGGAGCACTTGGCCCGCAAGTTCATCAGGTGAGAAGTGCTGCAGGGGACCAGTGGCTCCCAGTTCAGCTGAGCTGCTTTCCACTGGGGGTGGAGGGAGGGTTCTTAGTGCTTTCCTCAGGTCATCCCAGTGGCTGCTTTTCCCCAGATTTCTGTCACGTGGGAAATAGGAGGAGTTAAGCTGATCCCTCTATTCCTGCCTGCCTGGATCGAGTCTTACCCCTGTGGGGAAGGAGTCCTCCTGTTTGAGATGCTCCTGAGGCACACAGGTTTGGGTCTGCAGGGAGGGGCCTGTGGCTGTAGTTTTCAGGCACTGAATGACTTGAGACTGCATGGAGAATCCCTCAGGACATGGAATGTGTTATGATAAACACAATTAGCCTTCCCTCGTCTTCGTGATGATTCCAGGATGCATTTAAGCCTTTCTTGCTTCAGCAATCCCAAGGTTGTGATGCAAGTGCTCTTTACAGGGATGGTTTGTCTTGACTGGGAAGGCCCAGGGAAAAGCACCTTCTGCTGCCTCCTCCTGCCTTTGCCCCTGTTAGTTATAACTGAGAGAGCAGAGTGTCCTGTGTGGTTGGGGTCACACACACAGGAACCTCTGCACCAGCAAATTAATGTACTTCTTTTCTCTCCTCCAGCCCTCAGCTGAGGATGTCCTTCATTGTTTTTTCAACTAGAGGGACAATTCTAATGAGGTTAACAGAAGACAGGTAAGAAGAGGTTTCAAGGTGCACAGCACCTTTTGTGTCCCTTCACCTTCCTTGCTCAACAATTCCCAGTCCACTGTGAACAGAGTTGTGATACCTTAATTGTTTGAACCACCTGCCCATTTTCATATCCTAGAATACATTAAGGGCTCTCAAGGCAGAGGTTGGCTTCTTAAATTTTAAATGTCTTTTCTGTTAGCTATTGGGGTTTTAGCTCAGACTGGTTTCATTGAGGGACCTGCATTCCACAGAGACTCAGGCTTTTGTCGGAGAACAAGAGGCTTGTTGCCTGTGAAACATCCTTTGGGAGTTTCTTCTGCAAACAAATAGGTGAAACTCCCTTCCCATAAAAACAGACTTGAAAGCCAGAGGTGACTCCCACACTCTTGAGGTGGAGGGGAATGTGATTTCCTCAGAGGTCTGAAGGGATATTACAGACAAACAGTGTTTGGGATGGATTGCAAGGGGCTGTATTTTTTGGCAATGGCAGTTTGATTGCCAGGTTTCTGAAGCGTGTTCCTGTCACCCCTTTGTAGATCCCCAAGTTAATCCCAGTAAAATCTGTGGGATGGAGTTTTTTATTTTACTCTGACTTCAAGGAGAGTTGGACGAGGTCCTTAAATCGCTCTCGCTTCCTCTGTTAACTTCATTGCCACGTGGAGCAGAAATATATGTAACACATGTGTAGGGTGTATAAGTCAGCATGTGTTTTACATATTGGATGTCTGAAATCACATACCAGAGCAGCTCCCATGGAGGAACAGGGAGGAAACTGGCTGCCTTCCTACAGAGCAGTCCACATACACCCCAGCCTTGCAAATGCCATTAACCCCAGCCAGCCTAAGCAGCCCTTCCTTGCCACTTACTGCAACAATAAGGATAAAGAGAATAAACCCTATTTAACTGGGTGCCAGCAGTAAACCTGTTCCCTGCCCCTTGCTGTGTCCCACCCCCTGAACACACCCTGCTGCAGAGATACCTCATCTGCTAAGGCTCTGAACTAAGAGACTGAAGTGTTCCCCATGTGGAAATGTATTCCATATTTATCCAGCTGCCCTGGAAATGTTGACTGGGAACAGGATATTGATATGGTATTAGTCTAAAAGCCAGCTGACTGCAGAGCTGCTGCTTTTTATTGGGGGACAGACAAACAAGGTTTTGGTCCTTTAGTTCCCGCTGGCCTTTCTAAATGGGGAAGGTGGAGTGGTGAGAAAACCTCCTCTGCCTTGTCTGTGCCTCTGTGTGGTGTATCAGCCTCTGAATGTGAAGATTGAGGGTTCTGAGCATCCCTTTTTGGAAAAACTGTGCATCTGATGGGACTGGATGGCGTATTCTAAACACCTGTGCTGTGGATTTGAAAATGTCAGTTCACCTTTGAAAAATGGTGATCACAGGAAATGCTCCATTTTATATTCAGCTTTGGCTTGGTGTGTGCATGAGTAGCTGAGAGGAGGAAATCTCTGCCACTAGTCCACCTATGGCAGTGTCTAACTAGTGTCTAACTGGTTTGGGAATCATAGGTACAGAATGAGTTCTCCAAAGTTTGACAATTCAGCCTGTTGCAAAAGCAGACAGTCTTTTTTTTTCTCCCTGGGGGAGTCACTGCTGTGCTGACTGAACAGTGTTAATGCCCTCAGCCTCACCACAGAGCTCCAGAGTGTGTGATCACACAGTGTGGGGTTTCTGAAGTAGTTAAAAAATGCAGAGACAAAACTGACTTCTGGCATGTCCATGTGGTCCTGCCTGCAGTGACTTCATCCCTTTCCCATGAAGATTGTGGAGTTTGCTGAGATATACCCCACACACTGCAGGGTGTTATCTTGTATTAAAGACTTCTGGCCTGTGCTTGGCTCCCAGAGTTTGGTGTCTGCCACTCAGGGGAACAGCAGATGACTGTCTGCCCTGGGTACCCTGCAGCTGATCTCACCATGCCTGGGATTCCTGAAAAGAATTCAAACAGATCCCCTGAGTCATAATGAGCCATTGGGAAAGGCTTCAATCTTCGAGTCAGTTTTAACAGGAACTGAAGGTGTAATGGCCAAATAAACCGGGCTGTTTGATTATGTTTGTTTAGTCAAGTCAGCAAACACAGTCAGGAAAGTGAGCCAGGTGAGTCGGCTGCTGAGTCTGACCAGGGAGCATTTATTTAGGAAGAAATGTGTGAAATGTTTGGATATTGAGGAGATGCTGCTTCTGTGAGGCTTTCCCCAGGCTGTGGGAACACTGGGAGCACAACTGCTCTGTTTCCCACATCCTTGGAGAGGTATCTACCCAGACTTGGCCTATGTAAACATTGGGTTAACTCCTTTTTCCCCCTCTGTATTTGACTCTGCCATGCATGTCCTCCCCTGGATATCAGCTCCCCAGAAGCTGGATCTTGGATCTGACAGTGTCTGCATTCCTTTCAGGGAGCAGATTCGCCAGGGCCTGGAGGAGCTGCAGAAGGTGCTGCCGGGTGGAGACACGTACATGCACGAGGGATTTGAAAGGGTAACTAAGTGCAGGCTGTGGTGCCTCAAACTGCATCTGCTGCCCCTCAGGAAATGTAACCAGAGGAATCTGGCCAATAACTCCCTGGTGGGTGAGTGGGACAAGGCCACAGGTACAGTGAGGTGTGAGTGGGCAGTGCTGGAACTGGGACATGGGAGATGCAAACTCCACCAGCTACCTTTATTTCTGCCTTCAGCTTTCAGGGGGGAGCTGCCTTTTCAGTTTAGGACAAGGCAGAAGGCTTTGGCATTGCAATCCCACGTGTTCCTGAAGGGTGGGAAGCTGTCAATCCTGCCTAGAGTAGCCCTGCTAGAGCTGGGCGGGGGCTGAGGCCGTGGTTCCAACCTGTTCTCACTGGTGGCCAAATAATGCTGTGCAGACGTTATTGCCTGCTCTGACCTTCTTCTGGATGGGTTTTTTAATATATTTTACAAGCTCAGGAGTCTCTCTAAACCTGAACTCCTGCACTCCCTCCCACTCCTGTCCTACACATGTATTTGGGAAGACTTTGAACCGTCTGCCTGTTGTAAATGCTGAACTGACATTGTTCACATTTAAATGTGAGTACACAGCAGAAATTCAGGTGACCTGACAGAGACTTGGGTTTGTTTGCAATTGGAGTCATTGATCTGGAGGTGCTGGGGAATATTTATCATTGGGCCTGGGATGTTTCTCAGGGAGGAAGGTGAATGGGATTTTCAGAGAGCAGAACAGTGGGAGACAATGTTAGTGTTGGCCTTGGGGTTGGTTTGACTGAGCTGTGCTTTGATAAGACCTTGAAGTAACCCAGTCAAAGCCACAGGCAAGAGCCCTGTTCTGGGAAGGGTTCAGATGTCTGAGAGCAGAGGTCATGTGTGAACTGCAAGTCCTCACTGCCATCTTCCCTTTCTTTCTGGTGCATGAGTAGATGCCCACAAAGTATTATTATTGATTTATTACTAATAATCTTCTGATTTAATTTCAGGCAAGTGAACAGATTTACTACGAAAATGTTCACGGTGAGAGACTTTTCTTGATCCATTGAATTTTTTTTTCTCTTTCTTTTTGACATAACTTTAACAGATTTGAAATGCAGCTTCACTGTGGGAAGGGTGGTGTAAGGCTGCTGCTCTTACAGGAATGCAGTGCTGGTCAGTGTAGTGTTCCTGAAAGGGACAAAGAACTGGTGGAGCTCTAAGGAGCCAGAGCTGGAATGAAAGTGTTTCAGGCCAAAAGTGAGAATCCAGCCTGGCTGAACTGCCCACTTTTACCAAAACTGTCTTTGTTCCTTTTGTTTGAGGACTCAGACAGCCATTTCTTCTTCCTTCTCAAACATAAGAATGTGGAGAAGCTGTTAAATAAAAGATTTTTTAATAAGCAATTATTAAAACCATCAGTAATTGCAGACAATTGCAAAAATGTTTGTCCTTCCCTGTAATTAATGTAAAATCTTTCTACACTGCAAAGCCTGAAGTATGAGTATAAATATTGCTTCAGAAACCAAAAGACAGACAACCAGCTGTTTGAGTACAAAACCAGGCCTAATGGTCTCACAGGGCTACTCACGAGTAAGAGGAAGTCGTGGTTAAGTCCACACAGCTTTGGGACTCACCTGTAAAATATGCCTGCAGGAAAATGGAATAGCTGGAACAGCTCAATTTGGGATTGATGATGCTGTTGCATGCTGGTGTATGTATCACATGTAAGCTGTTCCCACCACGTGCACGAAGCACTGGACAGCTGGGTCCAGCCTGAATGTTGGGCTGTGTGTTTTAACAGCTCTGTGCTTGTCCTTGCTCCACTCCAAGGAGGGTTTATCCCACCTGCAGGAGGTTCAAAGGCTCCTGCCATAGTCAATGGAGGGAGAAAGGCATCTCTGGAGGTCGCTTGCGCTCCCGAATCTCTACCAGAAATGTTCAGTTTTTTCCATGTCCTACAGAAGGAGCCTGAGCACTTGAGTTTGGGATCTGCAAGGGGAATAACCCCACATGTTGCTCATTGCTTGACTTCCTTGTTGCATCCTTACCACATTGTTGAAAATTGGGGATTTCTAAATAGTACTAAGAAATTTTAGGTGTCAGATCTCTGTTCTGCAGCACTTGAAGAAGTTGCCTGTTTGGAAGGGATGATTACAAGGTTTAATGGTATTGCTGAAATGTTGAAGATTTTAGGCCATTTCCTACCATCTCTGTTTAGATCCCAGTTGAGCTTTTTATCACAAGCTGAAAAAAACCCTGTGGATTTCTTGAATTGATAAAATTAATAAAATTATTTTTTACAATATCTATATTAATATAATTAATAAAATCAGGAATTAACTAGGAACAAATTGCATTGGGTTTTTTGATGGCTTCAGCCTAATCTACTGGTCTGTAAAACTGAAATATTGAGGGGCTGTCAATTGAAGCCATTGGCACATCAAAAGGGTGGGATATAAAACTGAGATTGAAGGCAGGTGCCTGAGTGAAAAACTGTGGAGAAATTTATGTCTCCTGAAAACTGGTTGGTTGGAGGGAGGAGGCCATGAGCTTGACAGTTGCTGTTTATGGCCCTTTGGGTGTGCTGAGAGGCCTCTCTCAGGATGTTTTCTAGGGTGGTTCAGCAAACACAATGAAAGCAAGGGCCTGAAGGAGTTTGTGTGTTCAGGTTACAGAACTGCCAGTGTCATCATTGCTCTGACCGATGGAGAGCTCCACGAGGACCTGTTTTTCTACTCTGAGAGGGAGGTGAGTGTCTCACACATTTTCAGTCAGGGAGACAGGGAGATGTCTGGGCCTGCTGCTTTGAAGGCAGAAGATAAGGAAAACCATTAAGAGCAGCAACGCTTCTGACTCATCACAGCTGAGACTGTTCATGGGAAATGAGAGGGCTTTGAACTTCCAGTTAAAAATAAACACTGGAGGAAGGAAGAATTCACAGCTGAGAAGTTTCAGTATTGACTGGATTGTTCTGGGAAATACCTGGATCTTCTCACTTTCACTTTTCTTCTCTCACAAAAAGTAAAGGCTGCAGAAGGAGGATGGTTGTTGTTCCTATAAACTTCAGGGACATCAGAAAACCTCTCAGATGATCAAATCCAAAATTTCCACGAATATTTCCACGGTTCAAGCACATATTCTCAGCATCCTCATTAAATTAGTGAACTATGCAAGATGTTAGCTAAACAGTAGGGTGAGCACTGAAAGCTTTGCTGCCCTTTGGACAGTCCTCTCTGAAGAGATGAACCAATTTGCACTTGTCAGTCAAGCAAATTAGGATGACCTAAACTTGGAAGATGGTATTTTTGCATGAATTTGTTATGGACAGATTTTTTCCTCTCAGTCTGTCCAAAGTGCAGCTTTAAATCCAACAACAACAAGAGGAAAGGTTTTGTAGAGTAAAACCAATACTGCTACAGCACAAACAAATGTCCTGGATCTGCAGTTCCCCTCCTTGCTCTTCATCTCCTTTTCTTCCCTTCTGAAATAAAATACCCACAAGAAAAGCAAGTTTGTTTTTAGAGGTGAATGAACAAGTTGAAAGGTCAGAAGTGTTCCATTTGTTTTGGTTTGGGGAGGAGCAGTTAAGAGCTGGCAGGAGGAGATCCTGAACTCAGCTCCTACTCTGGGAGCTGCTGCAGTTGTTTGGGCTGAAGCTTCCCAGTGTGAAACAGGAATGAGGCTTTTCTGCTGAAGCACTTTGCTGTGGAACAACTTGAATTGCCACAGTCTTCTGATACAGTCTGACTTGCTGCCATCTGTTCTGGGAAGGGGTTTTGGTCAGGTCACGTGTTCTCGTTCTAATGACTTAAATTGTACTTATGCATTCGGAGCATTTGCCTTTTGAATAGTAAATGCAACTTCATCTTCAATGGAAAAATCAAACCTGTGCATGTCCCCCCTTTAGTTTAGGATGCTGTGTAAGCAGTGGGAGTGATACAGTTTTGTAGCAGATGGAATGAAATGTCTCTCACCTATACATAAGTCCAGGCACACATCTGAAACAGAAAACACCAAAGCATTTTAGGTTACTCTTGTACTGAGATGTGCCCTAAATGATGCAAAGAAAATTGATTCAGTCTGTCTGACATATTTTGGGAAGCTGAAGTCACTCAAGAGGTAAACTAATTAGGTTTAAAAAAACTACCAAATACCTTGGGATTTGCTTTACTAAACAGTAGCTACTCTAGAAACAGATAAAACCCGAATTTACAGAGTCAGGGAGGAAAGCTTTTAAAACTCTCCTTTGACAAGCCCTCCCTGCTCATTAGGCAGAGGAAGACTAAATTTATGATTAAGACCTTTCAGAAACCTGCATCCCATCCCATTTGCATCCGTGTCATCCTGCCTTTCCTCGTTCCAGGCGAATCGGTCGCGTGACCTGGGAGCAACAGTGTATTGTGTGGGTGTGAAGGACTTCAACGAGACCCAGGTAAAGAAGCCTCCTTTTTTGTCTGAGGTGCTTGGCAGAGGTGCAGGTTGAACACGGGCACACACTCCTGAATCCCCTTCTCAAGGTTCCCAAGTAGTTTTCCTCTCCTTCTGTCGACTGTTCGACGATCCAAAGTGCCCACCTGAAGTGGTGGGTCTGGTGTTGGGTTTAAGTCCTTGTCTAAGTCTCCAGCTGTGGAGAGCTGCCCCTCTGCCTGCCCAGATACTCTTGGTAACGGTGCAGAAAAGCAGAGGAAAAGACACCTGAAGAAGAGTACATTGTCTGGCCTGAGGAGCAGGCTGTGGGACATCTTTTCCCCACACAAATATTGCCATAGAACTGCTCAGTTTCAATCCAGGTTTCTCTTCAGGGGAAAACTGTGCTGTCAAAAGCAAACACCTTCATTAGTGACAGTAATAGTTCACGCTGGTTTCCCCTTTGATAGTCTGACTTCTAAATTTGTCATATGAATGTTGGTATGCCCATGAATTATATTTCACACACTAACAGCTGACATTTTTCTGACATGAGTGAAACACTTGCACAGCCCCAAAGTGGAGGCTGAAAGACTTTTTCCAGGTTTTCATCTTTCAAAAAAGGAGTCAAACCAAACTTGGTGTAGAACAGTCTCCTTCAAACCAAACCCAGAGACTGGTGCAACCCAGAGTAAGTCATAGAAAAAGCAAAGAGGGAATAAAGATGCCGAAGAGACCAGATCTAAAGCAACAGGCCTCAGACAGCTGCTACTTGAAGGCATTTGAATGCTGAAGAAATTAATTGGAATTAGACGACTGTGTCTGAAGTCCCAGAATGGACCAGGAGGAGGACCATGGGGAGTGAGTTGAGGAAACTGTAAACATCCTAGTTTACAGAGGCTTCTGCAGCTCAGCCAACAAGGAATGAGCTGCTTTGCTGCCCTTCTTGGAGCAGGCAGGGGAAAGTTGCCTGGAGTATTTCTCTGGATGCAAACCAGGAGGTTGGCAGCTGGGGAAGTGGGAGTTGTGAGTGACAGGAGCTGGAAAGCTGGAGCCCGTGGGGTTTAGGGAGGAATGTGTGGCTGCTCTGCTGCCTCCAGCTTGCAGTGCTACAGGAAAATCCAGAGAGGCCTTCTGGGCTGGGTTACCTCTGCCAGGGGAGAGAATTACTGGAACAAAGGTTGGCCTTGCAGCAGTAAAACTTGAGTCTGCTCCAGCAGATGCATGGAGAGCTCATTACTGCTGAGTTGGGCTGAGATTTTGGGCTTAACCCTTAGTCTGCCACTGGCAGCTGGACCTGCATGAAGCTCTTTGCAGGTGTTGTCCTGGTTCCCCTTACCTTGCCACCACCTCATGAAGGTCCCTCTTCCTTGTCGTGGAGGTTTCTGGATGCTCCCCGATACCTTTTAACCTCCACTTGGAAAATATCTCCTGAGAGGTCCCTGCTTTCTTCTTTTTGGCTCTTTAATGTTTGAGTGTAGGACCAGTAGTCAAACCTCTGCCCTGACAGGGAAGGTGAGTCAGGGCTCCAGCTGGGGTATAATTTCATAAAATCACAGCATCTTGAAGGTTGCAAAAGTCCTCCAAGATCAAGTCCAACCCTTGACAGAACACATTTTTATTAGCCTTCTCTACATGTGAAAATACTGAATAATTTTGGTTACTTCCCTGGTTTAAATGTGTCCAAGTGTTTTGCTGCCTGTGTTGATGCTGTGGCCTCTTTTGGCTGGGGAGTTACTGAGTGGGGTGGTTTACAATCATGTAGGAGACAGCTTTTGCACTAAAGGCTCTGGGCACCACTGAAAGCCACGTGAAGTCTTGCTTTCAAAGTTAAAAGCCCTTTTCTGATCCTTTCTAAAATCAATCAGGCTAAAGAGATTAACTTTTCACTGCTTAATAAACCATAATACAGTGGCAATCCACACAGAGTACTTGAGCATTTGAGGTTTTTATCTGCAAGTGGATGAGTCTGGAGAAGTCTTAATTTGCTGCCTGCTGGCTAATTTATGTCATTCTTTGCATTTCTGTTTTATTTCCTTTCCCTGCTCTGTCAGCTGGCTCGGATTGCCGACAGCAAAGATCATGTCTTCCCAGTGAACGATGGGTTTGAAGCCCTTCAGGGGATCATAGACTCTGTAAGTACTTTTAATCATGTGTTTGCAGTTTGGTTTTCCTGTGTTCACAAGGACCTGCTTGAAAAATCACTTAATCATTTGGTCCAAAGAACTGACCTTTGTTTGTACTAAAATCACTACTTCGAGGTCAAGTTTATCAACTTTGAGCCCAAAGACGACCTTTGTCTGTCTCCCTCCTTGGTGGGAAGGAACTGAGTGAACGAAGAGGCACAGGGTGACAGTCTGTGACGTGGCTGCCCCAGGCAGGGACAGCAGGGCTGTGCTGGAGCTCATCCTGTGCCAGGGGTCAGGGCACTCTGGGATCTCCATCTGTCCCGTCCCAGGGGATGTGCTGCACTGCTCCCTGCTGGAATGGGGGAAGGGATCCTGCTCTGTAGGCCAAAATCCCCAAGCCTCTGCTTTCTGCATTCAGCCTCCTGGCAGATGGGCTGGTCTTCTCCTCCCCAGATCGAGGTTTCCCTATTCCCAATTCCTGGCATTCCCTGCGGGAACTGGGTGGAGCATTGAAGAGCTGGCCCATTTTGAGTGGCTGGGCTGATTAGGGTGCTTCCCATGGCTACAAAGGATGGGAAATCCGTTTAAGGACACGTGTGTTCTTCATTTTGGAAGAGCTGATAAAACTCAGCTAAAGGTCCGATGTGGAGCTGGGCAAGGGGGTTCACCGGGGGGGTCTCACATTTCTCTGTTTACAGTGGTTACACACTGTTTTGACAGTGTCATACCAACCAAAACCATTCCCTCAGCTCAGGCTCAGTTCTCCCTGCTGCTCTCACATGGAGATGGAATACAATATCTTGCTTATTGGTTTTCCTGGCACTGTCTGAGCGTGGCTCTATTGCCCCAGCTCTCTCAGGCAGTCAGGTGTTGCATGTCACTTCAGAAAGCAACAAAACAAGAAGAACCACTTTGCTCCCCAGCTCTGCATTCCCTTTGCAGATGTTTTTAATGAATTCCAGCAGCAGTTCTGACTCCCTTCCCAGTTATACAGAACAGCCTTCAGGAACCCAATCAAGAACTGCCTCAGCTGAGCTGACTGGTGCAAGATTTCCCAGCCCTGGGAAGGAGGGTCACAGGGAAGTGCAATTGTACAGTAATGAATCCATGACCTGATCACTTGGATTTGAGTGGAGCCTCTGCAGTAGAATGGGGAGAAGGGAAGTGGGTTGGTGTGTGAGAGGAATGACAGGGAGGACGTTAATCAAACTGTAGAATAACATAAACAATCTGTAAATTCCTGTTCTAGCTGGAAAATAAGGTCCTTCACTCCTTCTTTTCTTGTCCTTGCCAAAAGCATCCCTGTGTTGGAGCAAACAAAGCATTTGTGGTCACGGGAAAGGGCCCTGGGATTTGGAAGCTTCTTTCAGTTCCTGTATAAGAGTTGGCACAGCAAGGATGCTCAGCCACTGTAGAGGGGGTTGATTAGGCTACAACCTGCTGGTTATCACAAGGGGGCAAAGATCAAATGATGAGCCTGTGGGGATTAGTGCTTGAATTAACTCTAGAGATGTGAAGACCTGGGTTGGTTTTACACTGCAGGGCTTTGGTGTGACTGCCAGGACTGTTCCCTCCTCCCTGTCCTCAGGAGCAGGGCTTTCCCAGCCCTCTGCATGTGCAGCTCAGCTGGTCAGAGCTTGGTGCTAATACCTGGTGCTAATACCTGGTGCTAATAACTCCAGGGCTGTGGGCTCAACCCCTGCACGGGCCATTCACTTAGAGCTGGACTGGATGATCCTTGTGGGCTCCCTTCCCACTCAGAATATTCTGTGATTCTGGGAATTTGAAGTCCCCCTGGGATGAGGCAGAGGGTGGGAGCTGGGAGTGGTGGAGCTCAAGACTGGCCTCAGCTGGGCCTCTCAATCTGCTGAGCAAAGATGTTCAGGGTGGTGGGGCTGCAGATGTTTCCATGCACCTGCCCTTCCTTTTTTGTGGGAGCCAGGGAGTTTGGAGGGAGCAGCTGCAGGCAGATGTGCTCAGTGTGGTCCTGTCTCCTCCAGGCACCACCAAGTTATGGCTCCCCCCTGGAGACTGTGCTTAACTGAGGTGAAAATCCAGTCCCACACTGAAGCTGTGCTTAAAAACATGATTCTTAAAGTGGGAGCTGAAGGTGTTCAGTGCACTGTGGGGTTTGGTCCTTTCTCTCCTGTGAGTTCCAATCTGACTTTTTTATTAAGCAAACCAATTGCTTTGTCTTCCTCATTGTGAAGAAGCCATTGCTAAAACTTCAGCTTCCCCCTGTGTGATGGGGATTTTGAGTTTGTCAGGAGAGAACAAGCTGGTGGAGAAGCAGACTGACTGATTGCTGCAGGCTGGGGGTCTCAGGGAAGGAGCTGAAGTAATTTACTAAATTTTCCTTTGCTGTGAAAAATTTGTGCAAATCATAACCTGTCAATTTAAAGCAAATGGAGCAAATCTTTGAAGGAAAACCTGAAACTCAGCTTCAGTGACTGCTCAGTGTGTGTCTGGTAGGAGTGCTGGAGGCAATGAGCATGAAGCAACATGAAAGTCAGGATGGGATCCTGTCATGGCTTTGCTATGAGCCTGTAACAGAAGCTGACTGAGGAGCAGTCAGAAAAACTCCCTGATCCTTGGAATGTGTTAAACCATGGCAGCAGCCTGGAACTTACCTCAGAGATGGAATCCTGGGTCCCTTAGCAAGGAGCCTGAGTGAGCTGCAGTTCTCATGGACCAGTTGTGATGGATTAGAAAGGAAGAAGTATGAACCACTTTGTGGGACTGTCCCCTGTCTGTATAAATTGTACAAATGATTCATCCCTTTAAGCTTAATTCCCTGTGTGCTCCCTTAGGACCCTCTTGCAGAGGATATGCCACCTACCCTTGGTATTTTTCAGGACTTGTCTCAGCTCTTGGAATTGCTGTGGCAGTTCAGAACTGATGTGACAGGTCAGTGTGCTCCTTCACCCCAGGAAATCAGAGCTGGCAATGCACTGTCCCTGAATCCTGGTGTTACACCAATGTTTCCTGGGACAAACCGCAGTGCTGGATATGTGCAGGGGGGGAACTTTGGTGACAACTCAGTGTGAGCATCTAATAGGCAAAGGGTGAGAGGTGTGGTGATGGTTTGGTGTGCCCATCCTGAGCTGGTTGCTCAAACTTCACTGGCAGAGGGATAAACTGTGGATTCCCTGGTGCAGGGAGAGGGCTGAGACCCCCTGAATGGGGGAGAGAGATGAGAAAAAGTTAATTCCTTTGCAAGATACTCTGAATCTGTCTTCTGTCACAGCCAGACTTTCTGCACAGGCCAAAGAGCAAGTTAACAACTGGAGCCTCTTGGCTTACCCATCCCAGGGAGAGGATGTGAACCCCCAGCCTCCACTGCACAGTGCTTCTCATTAGTTTTAATGGTATATAGTCATGCTTTCTACTTCTTTCTTCCCCCAAATGCATCTTTAAAAAGGACTTAAATGTATTTATTTTACTTAGCTCATGTAGATATTATTGGACAGGAAACACTTCATAAATAAATGGCTGTTTTATAATTGGCAACAGACTTTGGTATTCAGTAATTGAACAGAGCCTGCTAATGAGTACCTGGCCTCAGAGTGCAGGTCATTCCCACTAATGATAATTAGGCAGTAACCTTCTATTACACTTCAGCATCCTGTTTGCTAATGAGAATTCCCAAATTTGGTGAAAAAACTGTATAAGAAACTGCTGTGGTGAAATAATCTGTCTGTGTTTGTGGAGCAGAACACCAAGGTAAAGCTGCAGAATCTCATTCCCCGTCTTCCCTCTGTTTCTGGGGTCCAGGTGACCTGCTGGGCCTCCCCTGGCCCTTGATGCCTCCCCTGGCAGAAAGGTCAGTTAGTCACAGGTAGTGCTAAAATCAGTTCTGCCCTGCCAGAGCTCCCTGGGGCACACAAAGCCAGGCTCCCACAGGGATGTGCTGCGTTCTTCCTCTGGCATGTCAGTAAATATGGACAGGAGCCTGTCTCAGAGCCTGGAGCATCACTGGAGCCCCATGGAGCAAAGGAGGAGCCTGATCTGGGAGTCTGAGCTGGGTCCCTGAGCTGTGCTGCAGGAGACAACGGGATGTGTCCTCACCAGGAGTGAGCACTGCTCCAAACACTTCCCTGGGTGGGTGCCAGGGCAGAGCTGCCTGAGCCCTGCAGGGACTCCCCACGTCCCCCAGAGCTGTGGGGGTTGTTCCTGTGAAAGTGGGGATGTAGAGTCAGTTCTCCCAGTCTGCTCTCGGGGTGGTTTATGGACCTGGGAGATTCCATCACCACTCTTCCATGAGATTTGCTTCCCTGGGGCCCCAGACCACACGGGGGATGAGCTGCACCTCCAGCCCCCAGGGCTGTGCACCCCTCAGGAAATAAGAGACCTGATGAAATCTTCTACGGTGAAGGCACTGAAGTCTTTTTTGAATGTATTTTTTAATGAGGAAGAGACATAAAGGAATTCTTTTGCAATAGTTATTGCTGCCTGATTTTCACTTTAAGTTAGGGTGGGTGCTTGGAGCACTGGAAACTTAATCTAAATCAAAATAAATATTGCAGTTGGCACTGTAAAAAGCCATTAAGGCCAGTTTTTTATGGTTGTGTAAAAGGATTGGACTGGACTGGGAGATCTGCATCATCTAATTGAGACACCTGCTATTCCACCCCCATCCAAGCTGGGCAACAGCAGGAATGTTTACAAAATGTTTGCTGAGTAGAAGTCCTGAATCTCAAACTTAATCCTGTGAGGTTTGATTTTATTAAAAAAAAGAAAAGTATTGATTGTATTTTACATTCTTCATGTTTCTCCTTATTCTATCTTTCAGATTCTTCTACTGCTTCTCAGCTCTGTTCTCAAGTGTTGACTTTCTCTGTTTTTCCACTTGACAGTTCCTGTATAACCTTGTTCCTGCAAAGCTTCCCTCTCCTCACCTGCCACCAGTTCAGACAGTCCTGCCTCCTTCAGTCCCTTGGTGCTCTCAGTCTCTACCAGCTCTGCTTCTGAGTAATTCAATCTTCTCCTTAAAACTTCTAAAAAATAAATGCTGGCTCTCTGGGTACCTTTTGCAATCGGGTATTTGAGGCAGCGAGCCGTGATTGTGGAGAAAAAAAATGTTATCTTTTTCTTACAGAATTTATTGTATTGGTTGCTGTTCTTTCCTTACAGATGTTTCAGTTTAAAGTTGGGAAAATAGTTTTCATGTTGGATTTGAGTCATGATGCTTGGCTGACATTTCCTTGCCTCTTGGAGCCGACCTGAATTTTGATCGGTGTTGCCTCAGTCAGGGGCTGCTCAGCTGAACCCCCGCAGTTCTTGGTCCTGCTCTCTCGGGGGTCACGGGCACTGGCACGGCTTTGCTGGGCACTGAAGAGTTGGACTTGGTTTTCAGAGCAGGGCAAAGACCTCAAATAACAGCTGGGGCAGTTTCAGCACCATGTGGGAATAACCAGTGTCCAGCTCAGCCGGCTCCTCCTGCCCTCGAGCGCTTGGCCAAGCCTGGCCCAACGTGTAAATCACTGTCTACACGTACAGTGGTTAGAGGCAGAGACAGCCCTGCCAAAGACATGCTGCTTCATTTGAGTTTGGGTGAAGTAAACAACAACTGGCTGTGCATTTGATTTGAAGTCACAAGCAGCTTTGAGGACACCCCCAGGTGTGCTCTCATAAATCAGGTTAAAAGCGAAAGAAGTTGTAACCCCTGTGGCTGAGACCTGAGAAGTGGCTCTGTGGGATGTTTTAATGCAGAGCTAAACAGCTTAGCCTACACTTGTGCTGTTTTGTTGGGAGTGTTGGGCTCCAGAATAACTTTGGAGAGGGAGGTGTGACGTGAAGGGAGGGCGATGACGGTGCCTCCATAACCCTTCGGAGGGACCCGTGGTGGGTGCAGAATAGCTGGCACTGGGGACTAAGGCAAGACTGTGCTGGGATGGTGGAGAGCTTGGCATCCATCACCTTCTAACAGCTCAAGAGGAGCAATGTCACCTGGTTGGCTGGTTTAGGTGAAAAGCTGAGATTGTGCCATGAATGCAAAGTGCACCCTTGAGTTAAGCGTCAATGTGAGGATGAGAGCACTCACGCTTCCAGAGCTGGGTTTCTGTAGCAACCAGTCTGAGGTACTTCATGACATTTTGTCTGTCTTTTAGATTTTGAAGAAATCCTGCATAGAAATCCTGGCAGCAGAGCCTTCCAGTATTTGTGCAGGGGGTAAGTACAACTGAGGCCACAGTCATTCATGTTGCCTAAAACACAACTTTCAGTCCATCTCTAATTGCTGGAAAGTGTACAAGTCACTGATTACCTGGGGCTAAATCTTTTGCCTTTTTTTTTTGTTGTTGCATTTCTTTTTCACCTTAGAATAGTTTGCACAGCTCCCACTTCTACCAAATTATGTCAAGTGGGATTTTCTTACAGAAAAGACCTGAACTCCATACTTTCCCCTAAATGTTCTTCTGTCAAAGCAGTCTGTCTTACTCGGACTGTGCCAGACTTGAAGTAGTTATGCTGCATAATTACAAACCAAATCAGGCAATAAGCCTTTGATTGGGTTCAGAGTTTTGCAAAATTCATCATCTTGGAGGATTGGTGAGGGAAGTGCTTCAGAAACTATGAAGAACATCAGATGGGCACAGTTGGATCTGAAGGCTTCCAATAGTCTTGGAACATTTCTCAGGCATTGAGGGGCAATACAGTGACTGAGGACTAGAGTGTAACCATCAGTCTGCTGCTCGTGTGTTCATCCTGTCCTCTCTTTGTCCTTGCTCTGACCTGACTGTGGCTCTAAAGCCCTGCAGGTGCCTCTTCATTCAGCAGGACCCAGCCTTTCCAAAGCAAGCCAGAGAATTATTTTGGCCTCTGCCATCTGCTTCTCTGAATTCTTCACATTTTATGAAGTGCATCCCAGCTGTTTGTTGAGTGTGTAGCACTCCCTGAGTAGAGAGGTTGGGAGCCCAGCTGAGGTTTGTGGAGAAGGACAAGTCTCTGACAAGTTCTGCATCTTTCTTTACCATATATTGACAGTCCCAGTAAGTAACACAGTTGTTACTTATTTGTCTTCACTTCCAAAGCAGCTGCTTTAATGATCCTGCATCTCCTGTTCCTGGAGGAACTGCCTGCACACCTGAACATCCAGAAGTAGCCACATTTTCCCAGCAGATGCACACCAGGCTAAATGCCCAATAAGTACCTGGCATCAGGTTTATGTTCCATATGTACCACATAGTTTTGATTTTTGAAGCCAGGATGGCATAATTGCCATGAATTATGGTACTTAAGCATCATTTTGGCTGTTCAATTAAATAGTTTCTATGTTAAAATAGGCTCCAAGGCAGGGCCCTGTCTCCCTTGGCATGGTGGATGATTGCTGTGACAGTCTCAGCGTGGAGTGATGTTCCATAAATGCTTGGGAAGGGAAATGAAATCGCTGGAACATTCACATCCACTTTACACTCCTGGAGATTGTTTTAAAGATATATTTACATACTTATTCAAGTGATAAACATTGCTGCTTATATAATGTCATGAGCCAGAAGATGACTTATAATCATCATTTATAACCATCTTTAATGCTTTGTCAGTTGATTCATCACTCCCATTCCTTGTGCCTTAGGGAAGGCAGGGTGGGCACAGCTGTACCCAGCAGAGTCAGCTGAGAGGAAATGCAGAGAGGTTTAATATAAACTCTTCACATCAGAAATTGGCCAGTACTTCACAAGAGGAGCAATGTTATCCTTGAAAAATGCCTGTAATTATTTAGATCCTCAATTCAAAGGCCCAGTTTCCAAGTTTGGGCAAATAGTCCATTGCTCTCAGACTGCAGGGAGTTTAATCTTTGAGGGCTCTGAGAGTAATGAAAGTGCCATTGACTATGAAAATTATGTGCATTAGTGTCTTTAAAATAAATGTTTGCAGATGTAGCTGTGATACCTCGTGTTTTTGTGTTTCTGTGCACATCCTTGGAGAGTGGTGGCAGTTTTTTCCTCTTTTTTTTTCTTTTGCAAGGAGGAAACATGTGGGCTCTGTGTTACCTGAGGCCACTCTTGTGCTGCTGACCAGTCCCAGAAACTGCAGGAATTAATTTCATCATTCTGGAACGGCAGTTTCTGGATGATTTGGCTTTGCAGGGTGAACTGTACAGTTCATTTCAGCCTCAAGCAGAGCCAGGGTCTCCATGGCCCAGCTGACATCACTGATACAGGTCTTTGACTGTACTTGAACTCTCATTCCCCAGCAGTTGAGACTTCTGTGATCTCTCTTAAGGATTCACCAGCCCCCACACTCCAGAACAGAGCTCTTGTCCCCCCTCCCTATTCTTCCCAAATGCTCTCAGACAACACACAATGGGCCTGTGAGCAGCTTCCCTGGCTGGATGTGCTGGGATGATTTGCAACTTGGCTGTAAACGAGCGGGACCTGGAAGAGGGCCCAGATTCCGGAGCAAAGCTGCTTTTTCTGACAAGTACAGTGCACGGGTCCTTGGGGGAGATGAAAGGAGATGAGGACTGTAAAATGCAAAGGGGAGAAATCTGAACCTGCAAAACCTCAGTTCCTTGGTGCTCCTGGGGACTCTAAACCAGGGTGGTGTCCCTGGAGCACTGAGGTCACTCCTGCCTTGTCTTGAGTTACTCCTGCCTTGTCTTGGGCAGTGAAACATTCTGTGTTCAAATCACATTCCCCAGCCAAACTTCAGTGGGGATTAGCTGAGTGACTCTCCCAGATAGTCACAGGAATTGTGGGGGCTGTTTCCTCGCCCTAGGGAGCAGCAGAGCTGAGTCCCTGGATCTGCTGCCAGGACTGCTCTGGGACTGTGGCCCCGAGTCAAAAGCTGAGAGTCTGAAGTGGTGCTTTCCTTGCAAGGCATTCTTCATGCTGGAGGCTGCAGGAAGTCCATAAACCTTTCCCAGTCCTAGGCTGAAGTAATTGGAATATCAAGGGATGGTAGAGAGTGGTCTCAAAGGCTGGTGAGGATGTGATCTCATTGCTCAGCCCTGCCTGCTCCAAAAGGCACCGCTCAGCTCAGGGCTCAGGTGTTTGTGACTGTCCTTGGTGCTCCCTGCTGGCACCCACAGCCTCTGGAGACCCTGTGGAGTTGGTCTGGGAAAACAGCAAAGAGGAAGACTTGGGGAAATGCCCACAGACTCTGAGATCAGACTTTGTCCAGAGATTGAAACCTTGGTCTGTTGATAAAATCCCCTGTCATCATATGGAAATGAGTCCAGTCAAGGCCTCGTGGTGGTTGCACAGCAGTAGGGCAGGACATGACAAAACTCAGGGCAACTGACACGATTTTGGGAAAGTAACACTTAAACTTCTCCAAATTATCTCACACTAGAAGATTTTTTTCTTTCCATGGAAAGATACTTCTGCCTTTCTTCACCCAAAATTTTCTGCCATTTAAACCTTCTCCCTAGCACAGGCCACCTGGGGAGGGCAAAGCTCAATGTCCCCAAAGCTTCCTGTTTTCACTGCAAGTCTGTTAAAATGCCTCTGTAGTGAATTGTTTCCTGTTTCTAAAAATTCAACCTGAAATTGGGTAAGGAGAGAGTGGAAGTTCAATTTTTAACCATTTTCAGACTTAAAAGTTGTTCAGCTGTGAGCTCAAGAGATAGCAAGTGAAAACTTTGGAGATGTGCCTTGTCTAAATGACCTTTCCTTGCCTTGCTCTGTATGAAGTCCAATGCCTGTTCTCCTGCAGAGTCCTTCCAGGTGGTGGTGAGGGGGAATGGATTCCGACACGCCCGCAACGTCGACCGAGTGCTCTGCAGCTTCAGGATCAACGACACCGTCACTCTCAGTGAGCTGCTCTCTTTTCTTTTATTCTCCTACTCTGCACTGGCAGGACATTTGGGATCTTGATTGTGAAAGTAGTAATTGTGGGACTCAGAGCTTTTAATTTGCAGAATGCAGAAGGGATTATTTTTTTAAGAGGAAAATCGCTGGTGGCAATTCCTGTGCTGTGACAGCAAGGATGTGAAGCTCGAGGGGGATGAAAATATAGAAGACAAGAATCTTGTCTGTAAAGAGCATCAATACGTGTCTTGCTGGGCTGTGTGCAGGGAGATCAGGGGTGTTTCTCTCCTTACCTGTGTTTTGTGGCACTCAGAGGGCCTGGTCCGGCAGCTCAGCTGCACACGGTTGTTGGGACTGTGTTGGAGCAGTGGCTCAGGCATTGCTGGGCTGCTGTGGAAGCTCAGAAAAATGTTCCCTCTACAGTTGCCCCAGCAGAAGGACTGAAGCAAGAGAAGCAAATTAGCCCCCAAGTGTCTCTTTGTGAAGTGCAGGGGGAACACTGAGCTGGCAGAACTAAGGAGCCCTCTGCTCTCACCTGGTGTGTCTGGAGCCACGTGGGAAAGCAGAGAGCTCAGAGCTGGCAGCATCAGTGACAGCAGAACTCAGCTTCCCTAGCATGGAATGTGTGCAGAAGCTGATCGTTCTGGAGGCAGTCCTGACCCTTTCCAGCATAATGTGTTAATTAGTTTCTCACATCTGGAAGTCTAATGGCTCAGTGCTGCACATGCTCGTGCTCTGAGCATCAGTGTGCTTTGCTGCTTGGAGCAGGAGAATTTGGCCAAGGCTGCTTGCCCTGTTTGGGATACCAAGGAGCATTCAGGGCAGGTGGAGGACAGTGAGTGCTTGTAACTGGTCCTGAAAGGCTTTTGTGCTGTTGCATTTACTCCTCTTAGTAGGCAGGTTCTGGACTTGCCCACCCTTGTGCCACCAAGCAGAAAGTTTGACTGGCTGTGGGTCACGTTTGCTTGAGTCAGATATGGTGAGTGTTGAGCATGGGAAGAGCAGAAGCTGGAGGGCTCTGGAGCCAGGCATTCATTCCTTTAAACATCCTAAAGCCTTCACTGGGAATGTCATCCATCAGCTTTCCACTGTTCAGTGCCCTGTCTGTGGACTCACAGACACATCCAGTGCTGCCAATGGGAGGAACTGTGAGTGAGGGTTCCCTCACCCCCCAGCACTGTGAGCTGGGGGGGAGGGGGAGGAGGGAGACTCCTTCCTCACTCTCTCTGTGCTGACTGCTTGTCTGGACGAGTTTTTTGTGGTATCTGTCATCATCATTTCGCAGGAGTTGTCAGGAAAGATCAGCTTATCTTAATGCAGCCCCTGAGTTTTTTTATTTGAAGCTGCCTTCCTGTGTCCACAAAATGACTGTGGAAAATGAGGATAAAGGCCAGATATGTTTCCTGCCCTGTGCCCTGATGCATTCCCGGTGTCCTGAATTGCTGCAGAGGTGAAAAGTGAGCTCACTGTCCTTGGCACTGCACCAAGACCTCTCCGTGTGTCCTGCACAGCCCTGGATTGTTTGGGGCAGTGACATGGCCACAAACCCAAGTTCTGAGTTCCACCCACCCCCTGACTGAGGGAACTCAGTAGTTGCTCATCAGTGCTCCCAGACCCAGGTCTCTCCAGGTGGGACTGGCACAGCTCTGTTGGGTTTAAGTTGCTCTGTGAGAGAAGTCCCAAAGTGCAGTCCCAACCCGCTGCTCCTTGGGGCATCCAACTGCAAACAGCCCACCATGAGAGTCAGCTGAGTGAGGACTGTATGGACAGTTCATGGAGCTTGGATAGCTCAGCTGTCTTTGTTTGCTTGAAGCCTCTCAGCCTCCGATGGTATCAGGGAGGGAGGTATTTTTACAGATAACACTAAGCCAACAGTTCCTGAAACCTTAAATTATCCCAGATGAGATGTAGTGAGCACAGCTAGGACGTGCTGAGGTTAAAGGCATGAGCTAATGGGGTTTTATTGGGATTGTTGGCAGAGAAAAGTGGCAGGTGAAGAGAGCAGCGACTCATAATGTTCATAGCTATGGGATAAAAAAAAGAACATCTGTAGAAGCCATGAGGAGTATTTGGCTGAGCAGAACTGTAATCAGATGCATGTTCAGCAGCAGGACCTGGGAGAATTGGTTTCAGCCTGCACAGAGTTAAAAGTGATTATCCAGTGTAGTGACTTATGACTGCTCTGTGGTGCTAAAATGTCTGTGTCTGCCCAGATTGTGCAGGATCCAGCCAAGACAGTTCTGGGCAGGGAGGTGAGCTCTGTCCTGGGCAATTTAAAACTGAATAGAGAGATGAAAAGTTGGTGAAGAACCAGCAGCCCCAAGCCAAGAACCGAAATGACGTCCTGGGCAGGAAACTCAGCGACACCGAGTCGAGCGCTCCGCCCTCCCTTCCACAGCCCTGCCACCAGCACTGTCAGCGGAGAGCAGGCCAAACCACAAAATCCACATTCTGGCACGAGCTCTGGAGTCTGGGAGCACTCAGCCCCATCTCTCACTGCTCTGGGATGCAGCGAGTTTGTTCCGTAGCAGACACGAACCGCGTCCTTCTCCCAAACGCATCCTGCAGATCCGACGCGAGGGCAGACGAGAAGTGTTGTTTTGTTTGGTTTCCCTACGTGAGTTTTCCAGGAAGGAGTCAGATGGCCAGAGTTATGCAAACCAAATGGATCTTCTTTTGTTTAGAGCAAAGGAAAATAGTCCCTCATTTTTGCGGTGGAACACAAACATTCTCCAAACAAACTAATCTCTCCCTGTAGCCAGCCTGGCCAGCCTTGAGCTCCCTCGTGGGACTGTGGGGCTGATAAACTTTCTAGAGAGGCATGGACTGATGCAAGTTAGGGGTGGGAAGGGAGAGAAAGAGAAACAAAAACCTAATGAGATCTAAGTAAAAGGCCTTGCAAGATGAAGCAGCTTTTGTTCTAGTGAATGCTGGCACAGGGATGTCTTTGGCCTTGGCTGCCAGAGTTAGCAAAGGAGAAAACAAGACATTGGTCTTCATTTTCTTGGCATGTGTGCACTGAGACAATGTCATAAATTTATGGGAGTTAATGATATCTTCATAAATCAGGGTGAGAACAGCACTGTGGGGCCAGATGAGCCACCACTGCACATCTGCCTGGAGTGGGAAATGCTGCTGCCTTGGCTTGGTAACTCCACTGCAAACCCAGGGCCTGCATGTGCTGCAAGGTCCCCACGAGCCCAGAGCTGGGCTGGAGGAGATGGGAAGTGTGTGTGGGGGGGTGGGATTACTGCCCTGCACCCTTTAAATGCCTGTGTTCTGCCTGCCATGCCCTGTGATAGGAAGCATCTCCTGTAGTGTGGGGCTGGCAAAGGAATACCCTGTGCTAAAATCAGCTGCTCCTGATGTTCAGCATACTGGAAATGTTCCTGCACGTTCTTGCACTGAGGCTGTGGGAAGACAGCACTAATCTGGCACTTTCCAGGCCAAGAGCTGGAGCAGGGATCTAGAGGGATCCCAGGAGCTCTGAGCCATGGGGCAGAACCAAAGCCAGGCTGTGGAAACCATGTGTCTGCCCAAAATGTTTCATGTTCAGCTGTTGGCCTGGGTCAAAGAGTCCCTGACAAAACAACTGCTGTGGGTAACCCAGAAATTCAAGTGTGTATGTGTAGGCATGGGATTTGCTGGAAGCTGGAGAACGTCAGGGAAGGTTACAACTTTTCATTACCATTTTTTTTCTTTTTTTAATGGAGTGTAAAAAATAAACAGTTCCTAACCTGCCTGAGAAAATCTCCTTTTATATTGCTGCCAAAGCCAAAAAATACACCAGTATGAAATAGGGATTCTAATGTGTGACAGGAGTTACCAGAGCAATACTTCTGCTTTCTAAAACTCTGTATTTGGTGGGAACCTCTTCTAGGAATGTCTGGGAAGGAATGCTTGGCTTGGTGAGTCCTGCTTCTGCATGAGGGGGCAGACTGTTGCAGTCAGTACCTCTTTGTGCCTCATTCACTGCAGTAAAATGGGCTGCATGACCCTGATTGTGAGGGAACCCCCTGAGCTGACACTGGGGTCAGGGCCAGGGTCAGTAGTACTCTGCTGCTGGTGCCCTGGTCAGCATTAGACACCATCCATGTGGACAAACTCAGCAGCCAAGGGAAGGAGGAACAAGGCTCACAGCTGATGCAGAAAGTGCTTTGGAGAAGTTTGCCATGTTCTCTTTGGCTTGTGTCTCCTCATGGCTTTTCCTCTTTCCACTGGCACCTGAAATGGAGTTGTAACTTGCACAAGTTTCCTCAAAAGCAAAAGACCAGTTGGCCAGAACAGTTCAGCTCTTCATTCCATGGCTAAATGTCTTGATTAAACTTTCACCCTTGCTCCTCTCCTTTCTTGGTGCTGCCAGTGGGGCACTGGGCACTGACCTTGCTCCCCTGTGTGTTCTGAGCACCCTGGGAATTAATTCAGTGCAAGATGCAGTTGTGAAGAGACTTTAGATGGTCTGAGAGCCAGGGTTTGTGTTTGTGATGTCAAATAGCTCAGCAAGATGGTGGTGAATTGTGCTCCTGTTCCATGGTGGCCCCGTAGAATGAACGTCCCATCCATCCTCAGGGTACAGAGATAACACTGAAGGTGAGGTTTGAAACCTGCAAGTTTGAGAGGCCAAGGGGAAGGAATCTGTCAGGAGCAGAGGGGATTTCAAACAGAATAAAATGTTTAACTGGAAAATGTTAGGAAGCTGGTAGTATTTGGCAACAGCTCATTTCTGGTCTATAAGCATCCCTGTGAAGGCCCTCGAGGTGGTCATGGGTACAGCTGGTAGAAAGATTTCTGATGCAGGGACATGCTTCTGGAAATGCTGATCCAGCAAATCAGTCCTTCCTGTGGAATGTTTTGGTTTCCAGTCCAAAAAAACAACCACCACCCAGCCTGTCTGCCTGGTTTTCTGTCAATCTGCCTCATCTCTAGTCAGCTGGCAAATGGGCTGGGAAGTTCCTTGGGATCCCCATCTGTCTGATTACCTTGGGATCACCATCTGTCTGACTTAAGTCTACAGAAGAAGAATATTAGTTAATGTTCCTGTTTCCCAGGCAATTGCCTGTTGATAATTTTTCTCACTCCACTTTTAAACCCACAGTATAATTCGGGCTGACAGGTTTAATTTAGTTCAGATGCATCTGCTTAAAAGTGCAAATTTTCCCATAATACATGATTTTCTTTGCTTTGATATTTGCAATTATATGTAACCTGCTGCAACTCCCCATGGGCTCCTGTACAGAGTGGCTGTGATCCTGGCCCCTGACCTTCCAAAAAGCTCTGTACCTTCAGCTGTGTTGTGGCTCAGATAAGTGACACAGCTCTTCAACCCCCACAGTGTTTGACCTCGTTTATGTACCAAGAGTGAGGAAAACCATTATTTAACCTGCTCTTTCAGGGCCGGATTACTGATCAGGTAATAAATCCCAGTATTTCTCTTTTCCAGATGAGAAACCCTTTGTGGTGGAAGACACCTACCTGCTGTGCCCAGCACCTGTGCTGCGCGAAGTTGGCATGTATGTTTTTGCCACTCAAATATTTACTTTGCCTGTGGAAAGATGAGTGTGGGTCACTTTGTTATGTTCTGCTGCTCTTGTATAGATCTAATACTGATGTTATCTCATGCTCATTGTGTTAATTGGCATTAATTATGCACTGGAGCACAGGGGCAAGTGCACCACCAGTGGGAATTAACCTGCACAAAAGGCTCTTCTGAGCATCAGCAGCCCGGGTTGCACTGGATGGTGTCAAGCAGAGGGTTGGGGACCAGCTGGCCTGACTTGGTTCTTGTGGTTCCTTTCCAGGGAAGCAGCTCTTCAAGTCAGTATGAACGATGGGCTGAGCTTCATCTCCAGCTCCGTCATCATCTCCAGCACACACTGTGTAAGTCTGGACCCAAGTGCCTGAGATGGTTCCGGGGGGGTGGAACTCAACTGCAGGTGTTTGTTCCAGCAGGTGTAGGGCTGCCCAGTTGGGTCAGCCTGGTTGGGAAGGACCTGTTTTCCCCTTTCAGGTGAGTTTGGGTGCTTGGTAATATGACATTTTGTATATCCTCTGAGCCACAACGTGGCAAAGCTCTTGAGCCTTCGGTAAATGCCTCAAACGACTCCTCTGCTGTGGGACTGGCAGAGCCCTGGAGGGGTCTGTGCCTGCTTGTCCTCTGCCCAGGGAACAAGCAGCAGCTCTGCTGCTGTGTTTCCTCTGCAGCAATGGTGCTGCTCATTGTGGAAGAAGTGTGGCAGTTGGGATCAGACCCTTTGTCTGGAAACCACCAGTGTGGTGGCCAAAAATGTGGTGGATTCTCCCCTGAAGTAGCTGACTTGTGGCTGCATCCTTCCTTGCCAGTGGGGAATTGCTGCACTCAGGCTCTGCTGGAATGAGGATGATGAAACCATTTCTAACTCACAGTGTTGCTGGAGATGCTGCTTCTACTGAGTCATGGCTGTTGGGAGCAGGGCATGGAATGTCTCGTGCTGGAGGAGGTAGAGGAGGAATTCACTTGGAGCTCAGAGCAATCCTTTCTGCTTCAGCTTTATCCGTCTGTGGGAAGGCCTATCATGGCACAGGCCATTGGTGAAGCAGTGCTTTACTTCTCCTGTGAACTGACTTAAACCAGTTTTTGGGAAGCCAGAGTAGTCTTGCCAGAAAGACTTAGAAGTCTGTGCCCAGCCTGCTTTTGTCCCTGCCCAGTAAAGGCCTGCTGTGTTCCTGAGCAGAACAAGGGCAAGGCCAAGTTGTGTAACATGGGGGCACCAGAAGTGTTCTGTGTCCACAAAGGCTGAGCCAACAGCTGAGAAAAGTCTTTTGTGTCACTCGAACTTGATCCTTGTTCAACAAGGACAGGATTTTACAGAGAGACAGTTTTCAGAGCTTACAGGAGGGGTTATATTCCAAAAGTGACAAAGATTTCCTTATACCTTAAAAGAAGGCAGTTTATTTGAGTAGTTAATTTTTAGTTCTAGTTCACTGCTCACTGGCAAAAATGTATCTGCATGTTGTCAGCAAATTCAAGGAATGTTTTCCTGTGTTTTATTCGTATGAGGCAAGACCTGGGAAAGAATTCTCAGAGAAAAATGATTCCTTCCTCATATGCTTTCTTCCAGAGATGGAATTATCATGTATAGATGATAGGTGATGAAATATCTCCTTCTCTTCTATTGTTTAATAGCTGTAAGGAAACCTTTGCAAGTGCCTGTGCTCCCTGGCACTGCCCTGCACAGGCACTCTGGTGCCTCCAGACTGTGAAGCTGCATTTGCAGTGCAGCTGAGCAGCCAAAATTCCAACCCAGATCCTGCATCCAAACCTAAATCCAGTGGCTGCTTCGAAAATTATATCACAGCCTTCACTAATCGAGGAAGTTTCTCCTGGGTAAACACATGTTTTGTCTTTGTAGTAGTGTTTTATGTTTCAAATTCTTTTTAAATATGAAGCTGTTTGCTGAGACTGCAATGCTCTCTTTAATTAGGGTTACGAGGGCTCCAGACCTGAAAATGCCCCTCGACAAAATGTCACCAAATGACTTGTTTGATTGATTTCAGACCTGGAAGTCGGATCTGTTTGAAGATCTGCAGCTGAAGTGGGAGAGGTGGGGAATGAAGGGATGGTAACACACAGGGTTACCAGGTTTTCTTCCCTGTGTGCAAACCAGGAATCAGTGATTTGGGTTTGTGCTGTATTTCAGAAATGATCGGATTTGGAAAGAGGTCTGGAGTGTCGTCTCCAAAAAGCTTCCCAGATGACAGTGATGGAACGTGGCAGTGCCACACTCGCTGTGCTGCAAATGCCTCAAAACCCCCAAAGTCATCATTGCTCCCCAGAATTGCTGCTTAATGGCAGAAGGAACAAAGCAAGGGTCTCAATGGCCTGGAAAGCTTTGCCACTTATTTTCTTAGGCAGCTCCACAACAGAACCTTCCTGTGCAACATGTAAATAATCTGCAAATATCCCATTTTCCCTATAGCAATAGCTGGCATGTTCTAGCAGCTCCCCCTTTCCAAGGACTCTCTGGGGATAATCAGGGAAGAAAATTCAACTAAGAGCACAGCTGAAGCAAACAGCTGCATTCCTGGCAAGGAAAGACCAAAAATGAACAGTCGGAAGAGTCAGCTGGACTTTGACTCCTAAGTTGTGGATGTAGGTACTTGAAGATCAGGACAGAGAGAGCCTAGACACTGAACTGTCTAATAAGCATTTTTATCACCCTAGCTGGCAAAAATTTTAGTGTAAGTTTTCATGGTAGGGAAATTTGGACAGTTTCTCATGGGTTAATAGGGCAAAGCTATTTTATACCAGCATAGCTCCTGCCCTTCAGTTAATATCTAAAAACTCCTTGGAATGATCAGCAAAATAAATGTCAGTTTTATTGAGCAGTAAAAACTCTAGAAGAAAAAACACTTTTCATCTTTGACAGGTCACCTTTTGGAAAGAAATAGGGGATCAGAAGGCCTTTGCCTTTTCAGGAAGCTCATCACAGTGTAACCTGACTGCTGGGAGTGACAGGAGGGAAGAACACCACCCACTCCTGTGCTCCCTGTGCTTCCTGACACCGAGTGCACCTGCAGAGAATGGGATACTGGCATGAGAGAATGGGATACTGGGATGTTCTGCCTTGCACAGTGCCATCATTTTTGTGAGGGTGCCAGTTAAAAGTGCTTTTTGCAGACTGTGTTCCTTCAGGTTCAGTCTGAGTGTGTGGCAGGAAGTGTCTGTGTGGCCCCGTGTGCGTCTGTGCACACTCCTCTGCAGGGTAAACTCACCCCACAGGGCCAAACTGAGGAGATTAATTGCAATTTTTCCCCTTGAGGTGTGAAATCTGCTACAGCATTTCAAGGGGGGGAAATGTGGGAAGGTCAGGAAGGCAGAGATGGAATGACTGACTGAATCTGCTTCTTGATCTGAGAGACACTGAACTTCCTCTCGCTCTCCAGCATTGAGTTACCCTGGTCACACCTGTCAGCATCACACTGGACCTCTCTGGGCACTGGTTGGGGTTTGGATTTTTTGTTTTGTTTAAAGGAGCCAAATGAACAGGTAAAACAGCCTCAGAGGGGCTACCTGTGCTTCCAGACCCAGGATCCCCCTGCCTGGGCTGCAGGGGTCTGTGGTTCCCAAAAAGTGTCAGGCTGCAAGGTTTGCAGCCCAAAAAACAGTGCAAGTTGAACTGTGTTGGTTCTGTTGTATTCTGCCTTTTGTTAACTGCTTGTGCTTTCCAATATCAGAGAACAGACATGACTGTATGTGCTTTATACCTCCTTCTCTGTGGGACTCAAGGAATTGCTGGTTTAGATTCCCAGTGTAAAACTGCTAGAAGTGCTTAAATTTTGTTTTTTTAAAGTGAGTCTCCAGGCTTTCCTGTTACCTCACTACAGTTCCTACTGTAAAAAAGTAATTGGCTTCTCATTTAACTAAAAAAAAAAAAAAAAAGGTGTGGGAAAGACCTGTAAAGATGCTTTTTTGGAGAGATCTTTCAGCATTTTAATTTTAAAGTACATTTTGGGAAGATTTGCAGCCACATCAAAGTGGTCTCAGCTGCCTCAGGTGGAGCACAACCTGCACTTAAAAAAATAATCAAAATTCTTCTCAGTTGGCCCAGTTCTTTTCAAGCCTGAGGGATGGAACAGGCCATGGGAGGCCTTGGGGATTTTATTTTGTTTTATTTCCTCAGGCTTTTTCAATATGAGGTTTTAGAGGCAAGAGTTGATTACACGTGGGAGGCTCTTCTAAGTCCCTTGTGATGAGTCTTAGTCTGGAATTTACCCAGTCAACAACTGAAACCCCAAATGCTGCCTCAGAGCAAAGGGTGACTCCCTGACCTCGTGCAGGGGTGGCCTTTAGTCAAAGGTGGAGTTGTCATCTTCTGGAGGTGGTAAAAGGCACTGACAGGAACTGCATGGGACTGCTCAGTTCCCAGAGTGCAGTCGAAGAAGAGGAAAAGAGAGGGAAAAAGATAGGCCTTTTTTGTCCTGGTTAATGCGGCTCCACCTCCCACTCCTGTGTGAGTTCCTCAGGAGCTGTGCTTTTGTTGTATGGTTTTTACCATCTTGGCTTTGCTGCTGGTTTTGGTGGCTCTGAAGTCTAACAGGAAACCTGGCTGGGCAATGCCAGGTGCTCTCAGGAAGGTGAAGTACCAGAGGATGTATCTGTTCTGTCTGTCAGGAGAGGAAAACAGAGACACCAGGGTATTGCCTCCACTGCTTTGAGGTGATAAAGCAAACCTGCCCCAGTTAATCTTGTCCCCGCGGGGGTTCAGGGCTGCAGCCCCTCACAGATGCCCAGGTGGTGCAGGGCAGAGGAGGCACCATGTCCTTTGAGGGGGTAGAACCCCGGGGACTGTGTCCCCTCAGGGCTGGGCGGGCAGGGCCTTGTGCCGGGAGCAGCTCTGGGACACAAAGGGCTTCTGCTGGTTGGAACGATGCACTGATTTCCATTTATCTGTCAGGAACAGGCCAGACACAGGAGCTGTTGTGGTTGGGCAAAGCATTTGCCTCACTAAGTCCTGGAATGCAGATGCAGCCTCTGGCCGAGGCCGGCGGGTGCTGCGTGTGAAGGTCGGGCCCTCTGAGCCGGGCCAAGACGATTTGTCATTCAGAGGTTTTGCTCCCTGCACCCCCCAGACCCAGGGTCACTGCCTGGCTCCCCCTGGAGCTGCTAACAGGGCCTGAGTTTGTACCAGAGGCAAAAGGGGGAACACTGTGTAAATCAGGGGCTGCAGACAGAAGTTTAATCCTGCTCCCCACTAACTTACGTATTCCCCACTTAAACTAAGACGGGGCTGTCCTGAGTGTAATTTAGGGTGTTATTTGGCCTGGTCTGTGTGACCACTGGCAGCTACTCCAACAGAGCAGGGGAATGGCTGGAATGAGAGCTCTTAAGGCTTGGAGACAGCGAGCTGTTTGTGTGCTGAGCTGGGGATGAGATGCCAACATCTCCAGGCTGACAGAGCTCAGCTGGCTGCAAGGGCTTGATGAATTTGTCTCTTGGCTTTGCTTGTCTGGGACAGTGTCGTGGTCTCACCCCAGCTGGCAATTCAGCCCCAGGCAGCCTCTCACTCGCTCCCCCTCAGTGGGATGGGGAGAGAATCAGAAGAGTAAAAGCAAGGAAATCTGTGGGTTGAATAATTTTAATAAATTTTATAGGGCAAGCAAAAGCCACACACACAAGCAAAGCAAAGCAAGGAATTCATTCCCCGCTTCCCAAGGGCAGGCAGGTGTTCAGCCACCTCCAGGAGAGCGGAGCTCCATCACAGGCAATGGTTACTTGAGAAGACAATGCCATCACTCCAAGGGTCCCCCCTTCCTTCTTCCACCAGCCTTACATGCCAAGCACAATTCCATAGGGTCTGGAATATCAGTGGGGCTCAGCTGTCCTGGCTGTGTCCCCTCCCAGCTCCAGTGCACTTCCTGGTTGGATGCTGTGAGCAGCAGGAAAAGCCTTGACTGTGCTCAGCAATAGTGAGACCTCCCTTGTGATCAATCCTGTGTTCAGCACAAATCCCAAACACAGCCCCACACCAGCCCTGTGGAGGAATTAACTCTACCCCGGCCAAAGCAGCAGGGAGTTGCTGATTTATTCCTCCAAAAGTGGTTTTGCAATATCTGCACCTTTTAAAGTAATGTTTTTCTTTCATTTGGAAGCTCCCTGGGGGGAAGGAATCCCTCCTTCCCCAGGGAGGGCAGTGAGGATGCACTGTTCCCTAAAGCAGAGAGAGCACAGCCCTGCAGGGACACCCAGGTGAGCTCTGTGCTGGCAGGAGGTGCCCAAGGACAGCCCAGAGCCTGCACAGACCTGGCCCGTGCTGGGGCAAGGCACTGCTGCTGAGGGAATGTCCTAAAGGCTGTGGCATTCCAGTGGCCCAGAAGGAAGCTGGGGTTGTTCCCCTGTGCTCCTTTGGGCAAGGCAGCCTCTCCTCGGGGGAATCCAGTGTGGATTTAAATGCTCTCTCCAGCCCTTGGATTCAGCTGGGACTGCTTGGACTGAGCTTTCAGGAGGACACTACCCTTGGAAACATTCTTCAGGAGGCTCATGGATGTATCCTGGGCATCTGTTTAGCAACTGGCTCCTTCCATTCTGAGTCTCAAGGAGCTATTTTGTTGTAAATAATGTTCAGTTAACGGAACTCGCCACTATCCATCACTCTTGCTGGACTCAAATTAGACAGATGTTCCTTCTGGAGGGAAACACCCCCTTCCTCCTGATGATGTTCCTTCTTACTTGGCCTTTGTCCTGCAGTCACACTGACAGATCTGACTTGCTCCAGATAATTAATGATGAGAGTTTACAAAGTAGTTTCATTCTATGGTTGATGTCAGTGGACCTTTGATAGTCAAAGGTACTAAGAACTGTGGTTTACTCTGCTAAACATAAAAACCCATCTAGTAACAGCAATAATTTAAGGCACGGGATCACAAATGCCATGGGAACTGAGCATCCTCAGTTTCCACTAGTGCTAGGACTAAATATATAAATTAGTCCTTCTTCCTCAGCTATTAATCTCCCCACCCCACAGATTTCAGGTGTGAGGTGTTGGTGTGAACACTGTGCATCCATCAGCACCTGGGCAGTGTTTGCTGCAGGGCTTTCCCACTGCTGGAAGAATCAGCAAGTAGTGGCTGGTGAGGTTGGGAAGGGATTTATTCCTGTTCCTGGGTTAGGAGTTTGAAGAACTGGAAGAGAGAGGAAGTGTGAGCTGCTGTGTTACGACTTCGCAGGTGTGCCCAGGGCAGGGTGCACACCAAGGCTGTCAGGAAAGGGAACATTCAAGAGAGGAAATAATTGCCAAGGCCACATTTAGGGGCAGGAATTCAGTCCTGCTCTGCTGCCTGGAGGGCTGTGGCCAAGTTCTGCAGTGCAGAAGGAGCATCTCGGAGAGAAGCCAGGGTGGGAATTGAAATAAGTCTTTGTTCATTTTCTGAAGTGCTCCCAGAAGAGGAAAAACCACTAATGACCTCTTGCACTAGTGACTGACTTTGGTAGGTAAAGCTGCAGGGCTGCAGGGACAGTGTAACCCAGCTCTTCCTGGACAGCTTGGCTGGGAGAGCAGGGAATGTCACCAGGGGATGTTCCTGCACCCCCTGGATCACCTGGGGAGAAACACATGATGCTGCTTTGCAAGAAGACCAGGCAAAGGAGGCCCCCACGTGTGGGCTGGGAGAGCATTTCTGTGGCAGGATATTGGACTTGCCTTGGCCTAGCAAGGACTGTAACTCAGTTTTCTTTGCCACATGTGCCCAGTCCGTGGGGGATATCTCCCCAGGTGACACCCTGTTCCTTCAGGACGAGGGCTGGGGGAATTCTGCCCATGAAAGGAGCATCTTTCAGCTGAAAAGGGCCATGCTGGGTCAGGGCAGTTGGGGAGGTGACTCCTTTGGGAGGCACAGACAGTGCCTGAAGCAGGCTTGCCCTTGTGAGCTGGGCTGCTGTTATGACTCGCCCCAGGAAAAGGGGAGAGAGGTAACCCAGGTTTTTATCAATAATTCCCTTGGGGTGGATTAGAGTGAAATGACACTGAATAATCGGTGTCTGAAAACATATACTGGCAAGGTTTATTTTAACAATTCTGTATCAACAGACATGCTAGCAGTTTGGGTGCTGTCATACAACAGTGTGACACAGAGATAACCTTTGGGGGGGAAGAAAATGCATAGGGGAGAGAAAGGCAGGATAAGAGCAAGGGAGAGTAAGGGAAAGAAAAGCTGAGGGTGGACAGATGTCTATAGTCACCACCCACGGGGTCCAGCGATGCTTCCATGTCTGTCAGTTGAAGTGGTGGCCTTGATCTGCTGGGGGTGAAGGAGGGAAGCCCCCACACTCCAAGAAGTTATGAGTTATTATATCCATGATTAGTGTCACGGGCCATGCCTCGAGCCTCCAACATCTCCTGGGTCTGTGCTGAGGTTTTTTTTTTGTGTCTCACCTGGTTCCAGCCTTTCAAGATTAGCAGAGGGAGGGAGGGGCTTGATTGCTCAGCAGAGGTATCAACAGTCAAAAGCTTGCGAGCTCGGCTTCTTGCCTTTTCAGGGCTTCACACCTTCAGCACTGGAGGGAGGGAGGGGCCTGACTGCTCATCAGAGGTATCATGCAAGTCAAAAGCCTGCAAAAGTCTCCTAGAATGCATAAATCATTAACCATTTCAGTCTCTGACAGCTGCTCTCTAGGGAGGGGGATACCAGGGGGATCCAGCCCCCCTCACCTGAGGGGCTGCAGCTCCAAACCCACACTGGGAGGGGAGTCTCTCCAGGTGGTGAAGCCCAGTGCCAGGCAGCCCTTCCACAGTCCTGGAGAGGAGTTCAGATTTTGGAAGCCAGAGGGGAGGCCCTGGACAGTCCTTGGCTGTGGGAAGGGGGATTCTTGAAACAATACATGTGGAAGTGAATGGATGCAGTGGCTTAATGCACCTGACAGCAACCTGGGGCAAGAGGAAGTCCTGCACAGGCAGATCAAAGAGCTGATTATCTTATAACGAAGCAATTGTCTTATAATGAAGCTGTTATCTTAAAATGAACCAATTGTCTTGGTGGCAACCCTTAATAAATGGCTCAGACTATTGGATGAGGTGTCAGGTGGGGAGCAGACCTGACCATTCTGGATAGAAAGAGCCCCTCTGGTCTCTCAATTGCAGTTCCAAAGGTGCAGGAGTCATCAAAGTCATCTAAAAAGGAGAACTTGGTCTTCTCACCTTGAGGGGTTTTGCAGTTGACAGAAGGAGGTGGGAACTGGCACAATCTCACTACAGCTGGGGATCCTGGATTTCTTCCTGTGGTAGTTTGAAAGACTGAAGCGACTTGCACCTTTGAGATAAACAATAGTGGGTGGATTTGACCTTTAAATAAGGAGAAAGTTAGAAAATCAAGCAAGAACTGCAGCCTTGTAGCAAAAAAAGTAACAACCCTTCACTGAAGGTTGGTTTTGTGTTTGTTTTTTTCTTTTAATTCAAAAGAAATGTAATTCAGTGGTAACGTGGAGCTTTTTCAATTGTGACTTTGTTCTGGACTGCACAATTAGGACAGTGAGCAGTGCTCCTGGGGCTGCAGCAGTCAGAGAGCCTTCACTGGGGGATCAGTGGAGGCTTTAGAAAGCTGTACAGCCCATTTAATGAGCACTTTCCTTGACCTGTGTGTCATTAGCTGAGGCACTGCCTGGTGGGAGCTCCAGGGTATAAGATTTTGGGTTTGTTTCTAGAAGACATTGCTCTTAAAGGCTTTCTGCTGCAGGTATGATGGGCAGTGAGTGTTTATCCTGCCACAGGTCACCCGAAGAGTTCAATGTGCAGAGATTATTTCACTCTGATACTGCTGCATGGGCTGGTTTGGAATGCCCTGAGTGTGGCTGGCACATCACAAACACCGTGTTCCCGTGGGCTGGAAGGGAGGGATTCAAAGAGAAGAGCAGTACATTGCAGGTGGGGGCAGGATCACAGAATGGGAGTTTTGGAAAGGTTTAATTTGGAAATATGAAACAGTTTGGGTTCCTGTGACAGTGGTGAAGTTAACTAAGAACTGTGAGCCAGGATCTCTGCACATGTGTTGCACTTCTAATAGTCAAACCCCTTCTGCCAGGGAAGTTGAAACAGAGCACTCTCAACCTGACTGGTTTATTTTATTGAAATGTTTTGCTGTTGAAAATATGATTTCAATTTAAGCTGAGTTTCAGAAGGAAACTTATCCCAAATGCATTGTGTGTGTTCAGGTCATGCTGGCATGTTCTGAGCCTTGTCAGACTCGTGGAGAGCTGCCTGTGATGGCCTGTGAGGAGTCTCTGCTCAGCTCAGGGGTACAGGAGTGCCATTAGCCCAAGGAAGGTGCTCCTGAGATTATTTGTTTGAAAGTGCTGCTTAAAGGCCACAAATCTCATAGCCATGCAGGAGGCAAGACATTCCAGAGCTGTAACCTGCTGTCCCCTTTCCTGCCTGGCTGAGGAATAAACCCAGCTCAAGCCATAAATGTTCTGACAAAGACTAATTCCACAGGATTTTGTCTGCTCGAATTCCAGTTGCAATTCCCCTCCAGGAATGGATTTAACCTGCTGCTTGTTAACACTGTCTTCAAGCACACACCAAAGCAACTGCTCAGGTTTCACCTCCAAGGTTTTGTTGTCTAGTTATGAGTGCTGGGGACAGGAGGTGGCTGGGTCAGAGCAGGAGCTCCTCGGTACCTCCTCAGTGACACAGGAACACCTCCAGCCCAACCTGCCCTGCCGGGGAGGGCTCAGCTCTGCTGCTATTGCAGGGCAAGGTGGGTGTGCAGATGAGGCCCAAAACCAGCACTTGGGTGGCCTCTGCCTTTGTGGCAGCTGATACCAGGCCCATGGTGTGACTTGGAGAGGGACTTTTCACAAGGCCAGGTAGTGACAGGACAAGGGGGAATGGCCTTAAGTTGAAGAAAGGAAAGTTTAGAATAGACATTGGTAACAAGTTCTTCAATACGAGGATGGTGGCACCCTGGTGACACTCTGGTTGCCCAGAGAAGCTGTGGCTGCCCCAGCCCTGGAAGTGTCCAAGGCCAGGTTGGACGGGGCTTGGAGCAACCTGGGCTAGTGGAAGGTGTCCCTGTCCATGGCAGGGGATCGAAACTGGATAGGCTTTAAGGTCCCTTCCAACCCAAACCATTCTGTGATGTCCCAGCCACAGAGCCAAGGCTCCCACACTCACCTCCAGGACAAAGCCAGAGGCCTCTCATGTGCTGTGACCTGTGACCTGTGTGATGAAGAGGATGCCCACCTGTAGTCAGAGCACTGAAGGCCTCCAGTGAAGAGGCCCTGCTGCCTTTGATCTCTGCTGTTCCTGTGGCCAGGCTGTGAAAATTGTGACACCTCAAGTTTGACGACTGACTGGGGAGACCTGAGCAGATGTTCAGTGACGTGAAGTCTTACCACTGTTTTGGTTTAGAGGAGGTCTCTTGGAGGCGACACTCAGGACTCAGGGGCTTTGTATCAGAAATAGGAACAAACCTTGGAGCATTTTACCAAACAGGTGGGCTGTCAGAGGGAGAGAGAGAACAAAAGAGGAGGGCAAAGGCCTTTGGACCTCAACACCTCTGAGTGGGGAGGTGTCTGTCGTCTGGAGAGAACTGAACCCACCGCTGCAGGAGAGTAGATAAAACTGAAGAGGAAAACCTCATCAACCTGCAGGGTTATGCCAGTGTTTGGGTTTTCCATAACCTATCCCATCTGACTCTGTTGTATCTAATGCAGGATCCCAGATGGCACAAGCCTGGGCTGGACAAGCCTGAATTCTGCCATCAATTCTGACACATCTGCCTCTCAGAAGTCTTGTGAACTTCTGTTTAGTTGGAAATTTCTAAGTGTTCTTTCTGAAGGAAATGTTCAGTGTGTTCCATAAGGATAAACACAGCAATCAAGGATTAGGGAATTGTTTGCTCTGAGCAGAGACTTTCCTGTGTAACAGAGGGTGTAATGATCACTCCTCCTTCCCACCATGTATTTGCACGCTCTGGTTGGAGTGTGAATTCTTCAGGACAAAGGTGGTCCCCTGCTCTGGGTTTGCCCAGCCTGTGCTGAAGGGAGGCTGTGCTCATGTTTGCACTGGGCTGTAAAGCAAATAACATGGGATGCTGGAAAAGTGTTTTGTAAGCGAGCTCTCCTTCCTTTCAGCTCTGGAAGGAGAGGAGGGAGACAGATCATTGCAAGAGGGGCATCTCATGTCAAGCACAGTAAACATGGGGAAAAGGATCTGAGAGCACCTTTGTTGGGTGACCTCAAACAGGTGTTTCTTGCTCCCATCCCCTGCTGAGCTTGGCTCCTGCTCAAGCAGCTCCACACAGATGCCAATCCGATGCAGAGCAATGAATTCAGTGACTTCTCATTTCCTTTCAGAAATTAGGCCACATTGTTTCTGTAATATTAAAAAAATTCTTGTGTGTGATAAAGTAAATGATAGACATTGGTTTCTGTTGCTGTGATGGGACAAGTCCTCAGGAGACTCCAGAAAGTTTCCTTCACAATAAAAGCTTCCTGAGTCTCTCTGATGTAGAGAGACAGTCAGCCTTCTCCCCACCCTATGTTGACTAAAGGATATTAAAACTGTTCCTCTTTTCTCTCCAGGGAGAAAACCTCTGTTTGATTTTGAATGGTCACTCAAAACTACTCAAGATTGTCATAAAGCTCTTTAAAAGCACTTCATCCTTTTCTTACTGACCCCTCTGATGACTTTCACGTGTTATTGCTCTTCCTGCTTGGAAAATGGGATACAGGAGCCATTCATATCTTCCCTGTCTGTGGAATGACATCAGCCTTGTTTCTGCTCTTTGTACAGCAGCTGAGGGTCAGTGGTAGGAGCAGGGTCAGTGCTAAGTGTTATTGAAGCTGTTTCTGCTGCAGGGTCACTGCAGTGAGATGTGTTTGTGTGGCTGTCACAGCCCTGCTGAGCCCAGTCCTTGGTACCAGTGCTGATGGTCCTGCCCTTGCCCTGACACAGCAGTGACAGCTCCCAGCCTGCCTGGAGGAGACATCCCAGGGCTGTGGCACAGCCTGAGCTCCTCTGCTGGTCCCACAAGCTCCTCTGCACAGCACAGGGCAGGGACAGGCTGCCTGCAGCTCTGAGAGCAGCTGCCTGACGGGACAGCGCTTTCCTGTGGTGGAGCAGTGAGTGCAGAACCAGATCAAACAGCTTCTTGCCTTCCAGTGGAGTCTGTAGGAGTTAGGACTGAATCCTTATCCTAAGCCCAGCCTTCAAGGCCCACTAAAGCCAGTGTTTGATGCACCCCAGAGGGTGGTTGGCACTAAACAGGCTCCCCAAGGTTTGGTCACGGCCCCAAGGCTGCCAGAGCTCCAGGAGCGTTTGGATAACACCCTCAGGGACAGGGAGGGATTGTGCAGGGCCAGAGGTTGGACTCAATGACCCTGATGGGTCCCTTCCAACTCAGCATATTCCATGATTTACATATTTCACTGAAGTCCATCACTGTTGGGCTCAGTGTGAAGTCAGCACATTCAAACACACCCTTAGAGCTAAATCCAGTTACTGTCATGGTGAGGAGCAGGCACTGCCCTCCTTCCTGTCCCTGTAAATCCCAGGACATTCATTTGTCAGCCAGGACATGAACACTTTTATTGGATACACCCAGTACTTCATCCATCGCTGCTGAACTCAGCACTCAGAGCTTTTGAGGTTCTGTGTGCTTTGGGGATGTTATTCCACAGTACCTCTCTGGAATAGCCAATGTATGCAGTTAGATGGGAAACTAGGAAATAAAATCTTAAACAAAAATAAGAAGATTAGAAAAAAACAAGAAATAAACCCAAATGCAACAAAAAATACCCATCTGGTAGCAGCATCTTTTGGAAAACCCTCAAAAATAAGCCTTAATTCCATTGAAATTTTGTGTTTATGAACTGGTATGTGTCTGTTTCTGTGTCAGAAGAATTTAGGAAGTCTAAGATGAAATAGGGGGCTTAATACCACAGATTCCATTTTGGCTTTGTCTCACCTCATGATTGCATCCGAACTTCCCGGGGCAAAATTTCAGGAGGTTGGTCTTGGGCAGTGTCTCAGCAGGGAACAGCAAAGGAAGGCTGGGGGTGAGTCATTTCCTCTGTGGCAGGACCATGGTGGAGTGGCCATCCCTCTGCCCTGGCTGTTAAAGGAATGTGCACCCACCCAGCTTATCCTGAGCTTTGTGCTGGGATCTTCCCAGGGATCGCGGGTGTGCCTGGAGGGAGTTGTTCCCTTGTAGGGGGAACATATCCCAGTGTTTGTGGGGAAAGTTCAGGAAATAGCCCATGGCAGTTGCTGGATCAGATTTTGCCATCCCTCCCCTCCTCTGTCTCTAGAAGAACCTGCAGTTCAAGAGTGGGCCAGGGTTCTGTCTCGTGGCCAAGGGATTTCCCCCATCCCAGCCTGGCTTCTTGTAGTCCCTAAAATCCCACAGTAACTGCTGAGTGAAGGACCAGGTTGGAGAGGCCTTGGAGCCACCTCGTCCAGTGGAAGGTGTTCCTGCCCATGGCAGGGATGGAACCAGGTGGTCTTTAAGGTCCCTTCCAGCCCCAACCATTCTGTGATTCCATGATTCCCTCTCTCTCTACATATATGTATGTACACACCTCCCAATATATGAGGAAATGCCTCTAACATGTCCTGCTCCAGATTTCTTCATATCTCTTGTACAATATCTTCCAAAGCTTGTTTCCCATTACACTTCCAGTGCCAGCAGTACTTGCAGCACTTTGTTGGCCTTGTTGGATGTGGAAGACCTTGAAAGGGCATGTAAAGAGCCCACTCCTTTTTATATGACTGTTCCTCGATAAAATAACAGGGTGTTTCAAAAGAGCAGCTCCAGGCATCATCCAGGACTTCAACAGTTGTTGGGAAGCGAAGTACCAAAGTTTTCCACTTCATTTGGAAGGAGCTCTGAGGGTCCCTTTGCTGTCGGGCTTTTGTCACCACTCAGGTGTGCTGGGGTTTGAACTTACTGATCGCAATGAGGGTACCAGCACCAGCTTTATCTCTGTGTGAGGAGTCAAGGTGAATCCCTATGGGACAATAGCACTGATCACAGATAACTGTGTATTTAGGGATTATCTGGGCTTTGTCTCCATAGATCTTTTTTTTTTTTAATGGAAAATTCTCTAGTTTACTGTAAAAATTCTCTTTTTAAAATGAAAGTTGTTTTCTTGGTCTGAATTGCCTGTATTCACTGAGTGTTACACACAGCTCATTGCATTATTCCATGGGTCAGTGTTTCCATGAGCCTTTGCATTGTTCTTCTGAATTTTCATTTAAAAAAACCAAAACAAAACAAAAAAATATTAAAAAGAAAGGAATGAAAGCAGACATTTGAAATGCTTCAGCCCTTTCACCAGTTATATAAGATTAGGAGAGAGATTTCAAAATGTCAGAGGAACTTTTGCAAACTCTTTTAGCAGGCAGAATTTCCTTCTTGTCCATCACTCAGCTTGGCTAAGTGGCAGTTTCTAGCTAAGCATAGCTGTAGCCATATTAAACCATAGATATTGCACAGAGTGACAGCTAAATTCTGGCAGAAACTGGCAAAATAAAGATAACCAAACCCAAAGCAGTTCAAGAGTGCACTGTGGATTATTCTGGCAGGGTTTGTGGTGTGCATGTGCTCTGTCCTGGTGTCACTCACTGGGGTTCCCTCCCGGCCTCGCTGCAGCAGGGACAGCTCAGAGCTGGTGCAGAAACACGTGTTGGGGTATCCTAAGTTGGTTTTCACAGATTGTCTTGGGGGGAAGAAAAGTAAAAATAAATTCTATTTTTAAAAACAACAAAAAAAAAAAATCCCCAGAAAACAGTTACAAGGCCACTTTGTTTTGTATATTTGCAAATTGATTTCAGAATATCTTAATGACAAAATGTTTGTTTCAATCTGGGTCTAAAGGGGCAGACAATGATTAGACATAAAAAGCTTTATTTCTCCTACAATTTCATGGCAGCAAAGAGTCGAGATCACATTTTGTAAAGCACTGACTATCAGCAGGTGTCATTTTGCAGATGATGGATGTGCCTTTATGCTCTTTGTCTGGAGGAACAGCCCCAAATGTACAGCTCTGTCTTCTCAAATGAGCTTTTATTTTGTGGTGGGGTCCAAGTTCCATTTCCAGACATGCCTTGGGTGAATTATTCTCCTGTGTGGACTACCTCTCTTTAGCTTCCAAGTGTCAAAGATCAGGTCGTCTTGATCCAAGTTCTCCAGAAATTCTTTCTGCACCAGCAGAGAGCTTGGAAAATGCTCTCAACCTGGTTGCTTTTCCATTACTCTCCCCCTCTGGTATGATGGGAGGTCATCTGGCCCCTGAGTTACAGTGAGCTCAGCAGGCACCCAGATCTCCCCCCGACAGGTCAGTCTGCCCTGACCGTGTCCTCAGTCTGGCACTGGGATCCTGACCCTGGGCTGGGGGTTTGGAATGCCTGCTCTGCCATCAGGAACATCTCCAAGAGGCTGAAGTCAGGCCTGCCTGCTGGCCTGGGAACAGGATGATGGTGCTGGGGAGGAAGGGTGTGGGGAGGCTGGCACACCTCAGGACAGGAACAGCTGCTGGGGGTTGAGTCCAAGCAGCAGGAGATGAAGCACGTTGGGTTTTGCTTGCTGGGCTGGGCTGGCCTGTGCAGCAGTTTGCAGTGCTGATGGACACCAGAGAACTGCACATGGATCTTAACTGGGGGGAGCACCCCAGATGGAGAGGAGAGGATCCTCTGGAGTTAATGGCTTCTGAGGAGGAAACTCCCTGTGATTGTTAGGGTGGTGTTTGTGTTCAAATCTCCCTGGAAAGCTCGTGGCAGAACTTCTGTGGCTCAACCCTGCTGAGAGGAGCAGGGTGACCCAAGTCAGGGGCCCTGGAGACCTGGCTGCAAGTTTTGTGTTTGGAGTCAACTTTAATGCCAACATTACTTTAGAGTTTGTACTGCAAGAGGGGAAAAGAGTTGCAAAGAAGGAGAATGTTTAAACCACAGTGAAACATTGCCCAGAGAGGTTGGATGGATGAATGTCCCATCCCTGGAAATGTTCAAGGCCAGGTTGGACAGGGCTTGGAGCAACCCGGGCTAGTGGAAGGTGTCCCTGCCCATGGCAGGGGGTGGAATGAGATGAACTTTAAGGTCCCTCCCAACACAAAGCACTCCATGATTCCATGATTGTGCTGTGAGCTCCTTTTTAAATCTTTTTTCAGTCTTCACAATACTCTGATGAATGTTACATTAGTTTTAATCTGAACTGAACTAAATGTTTTATGTAACTGGGAGGTTCAGAAAATCAAGGCAAAATCCATGAAGTGAAGGAGAGCTCTGGGTCTCGTTGCAGTGAGGTGGGGGGAGGGACAGGTGCCACATTTGATGTGTGAGGAGAGAGGAAAACTGCATTTTGTCTAACAAATAAATGGAGTATGGCATTGATAATTATCATCATTAAAATGACAATAAATGGAGAGTGGGATGTCCCTGGAAGCAGGGTGCACAGGGGGGTACCTCGGAGAGGCAGTTCTGTGTTAGTGCTGCTCACACACTCTGGTGTTTCTCTTCCAGTCCGATGGGACCATCCTGGCCATCGCCTTGTTGATCCTCTTCCTCCTGCTGGCCTTGGCTCTGCTCTGGTGGTTCTGGCCTCTCTGCTGCACTGTGGTAAGTGACAGAAATCATCAGCAGAAACCAGCAATTCAGTGTTGCCTGAATGTAAGAAATGTGGGGGAAGGGGACAAAGTTTTCCACAGGATGGGGCAGCATTTCTTCCACCACTGGCACTGCTTTGGGCTTCTGTTCCATCTGCCCAGCCTCTGGATCACACCCATGGAACAGCAATGCTGCCAACATCCAGGCCTTGTCAGGAGCCTCTCAGTCGTATTTATTGGTCACAAAATGGAAGGGTTTGCAGAAGTGTATTCCTTGCCATGCCTGTTGGGGGGGAAGGGCTCTTCTGCGTTGTCTAACCCCGGTGTTGGTATCTCCATGCTGGAGGGCTCCTGTGGAAGGGCATGGCCAGCCCAGGCTGCAGTCCTTGTTCTGCCTCAGATGCAAGGAAAAGGCATTTCTAATGCGGAAATTTTTGCAAGATTAACTTTGTTTCCTGACCCACTATGGCTGGAAAGCACTTTGAAACACCCAAGTGACAGTTGCAGTGGAAGTACAACTGTGCTTCACTGAGATTATCTCCAGGCTCTTTCACAGAAGTTAAAAAGCACAATCACAAGGTTAATACCTTAAAAAGACAGAGGAAAATCAAGATAGAACAGAGGAGAAGGAAGAGGTCAAGGGAGGCAAAAAGGAAATCACAGGACTCGAGACATGCCCTGGTGTTTGTCTGCAAGGACCTGTCCTAGCACTGTCCATCCCTGCTGATCATTCCCTGGCACTCTGAGGATCAGGGCAAGGATCCTGATTATTGGGGAACACACAATACAGGGAAGCTCTGCTGCTGCTCTGGGTCTTGTTTGTGCTGCAAATATAGAACAAGAATTAGAGATGTAGAAATGTCAGCAGAATTGGACTCCTGTTTTGGTGAGTGGCTGCGTGGAATGATTCAGATGCTGCTTTTCAGGCTGCCCAAACTGGCTCAAGTTGCTGGGTCACCATCATGATTCTTGATTTCAAATGACATACCCAGAGCTGTAAATTTGTACCATGTTGTACCAAACCTGCAATCCAGTCCTGAGAGCTTTGGAGGCAAAGTGAAGGATGAGTCTTTGTGTTGAGATGAATTTACCCAGAACAAGGATGGAAATCTCGCAGGAAAAATCTTCGTTGTCTATTTCTGTTCCTGGCTGGAAATGCTGGGGATAAAACACTTCTTTTCACAGTAGTTTGGCATCTCTGTCCTAAGAAGAAAACCAGAATGGAAAAAATATTTATTTGGACTTTCAGAACAATAAAAAAAGATTGGTTCTAAATTTGGCCAAAGCATTAACAGCGTGGTAGGTTGCTCAGAGTTATTTGTCTAAACTAGATGGCACATTCCCAGAGGAACTGGGCCAATTCCTTTGTTGGCACATCTGCATGGAAGTCAGTGGAGATGTGCCCTGTACAGATGTTTGCACTGGAGCAGAACTGGGGGGATAGAGAGGAAAGGCTCTCAGTGACACTGCTGGGTTAAGGTTCTGTTACAGGAGAAAGGTGAAGCTAATGAGAAAAAGGCATAAATAAAAGCAGCAGTGCAGGGGACATGGAGCTGTGCACTGGCAGGGCAGTGTGGGTCTGCTGGGTGGAACGGTGTGAGGACAGTGGTTGTGAAGTGTAAAAATACAGCCCAGATAAGCAAGGTGGGCCAGCAGAGAGAGGCAGTCTCTGTCCACATGAAACTTTATAAACTTAATGTTTTCCAGATTTAAATCCTGTACTTAAAAAATTTGTTGCAGATAAAAGCTTTTCCTCACTCTCCTCCTTTACCTCCCACATTCCCTCTTAGCAGGGTCTGCGAGTGGGGACTATCTCACTGATGGTTTCCAAGTGTAAGTCATACACATCCCTGTAGCTGTTGGAAAGATTTTCCTCCAAGAGCCTGGATGAAATCTCTTCCACCTCTCCAGGGGGTAGCCCGGTGTGTTTGGCAGCAGATCAGCAGCTGAGATACCTCACTGTGTATTGCTCACCCAAAAACTCTGTGAAATTAAAGATAAGCCCGTGGAGGAGAGCCCAGCCTGTCTGGGGTGTGCAGAGAGGGAGCCCAGCAGAGCTCTGGCCTGGTTTGGAAGTGGCACAGGAAGGAATGCAGTTGTCAGGAGTGAATTAAGGGCAGAGGAACTGGCTTGCACAAGAGACCAGAGGCATCAGCACTAACCTCGAATAACCAAACCACAGAGCCGGAGCCATCGCCGTGGATCCCAGCCCGGGGACGTTTGGAGATAACTGGGGATGTGTCCAGGGGAAGAAGGAAAAAAACAACAAACTCTTCTCTTACCAAGTATAAATTTGTTTCTGAGTGACAAGCACATTTCTAAACCCTGAAATTCCTCTTGGCATGCTTTTTAATTAAATAGGAGTCATTATTATCCGGCAGTTCTTCAGGAAAGACACCAAGCCAGCTTTATCCCTGGAGTAAATGGACTGAAGTCAATAGACTCACTCTGGAGGTTTATCTGGAACCCAGTATCTCCTTGGCACTCACCCATAAAGGAATGCTGTTTCCAAATGTATCCAAGTTTATTGGTCTCAGAAGGATTCTGGGATGAAGTCTGGAATTTACCACTCGGTTTACAGTAGAGGCAATTGTTGCCTGGTGGCTCAGAACAAAAATAACTCTTTGCTGTGCCTGATACCAGCACAGGCAAAATTACCCTGGATACCTGTGGGGGATATTACCAAAGCATGGGAGGCAGGCACGAACCTTTCCGAAGGTTCTGGGAGGTTTGTTCAACAACAGAAAACAAAGAACTAATTCTGCTGCCCTGACATTCCCACCACTGGACTCCTTACAGGAATGGTGGCCAGTACACAGACATCTGGAATGGGGTGACCCCACTTCTCCTGAGCTGAGCAGTTCTGGGGAACAGCAGACACCACATCCCAGCCTCCCTGAGTTAGGGGTTGTCTTCCCATTCCTCCTCCTTCCTGAGCACAGCACAACCTGGAGGAGTCCAACACCCCCAGCAGTAACTGTGTGTGCAAGGGGCTGTTCAGGTGCCCGAGGGTGGAATTGTTCTGGGTAGGAGGCCAACATAAGCCTCAGGTTTAATGTTTGTGTAAACCAAGGAGATTTTAATGTAGATGTAAGCCAAAGAGATAAAGAGCCTCCAAAACTATCTCAGGGAGGATTTGCAGGCACATTGTTAGATTGGCTTGGAAATAGAGCTGGTTGAAGTGTTTGGATGTATAGTGAAGGTATAATTGATACAATACTGGAAGGCTGCTCTGTGCTGGGATGGTTTCCCTGTGCTGGGATGGTTTCCCTGTGCTGGGATGGTTTCCCTGTGCTGGGATGGGCTCCCTGTGCTGACGTGCAGCACCACACTGAGCACATGTCCCACATGGACATGGGTCCTGGCAGGATGAGGGAGCTGTTTGGGCCATGCTTTGCACCTTTGCAAAGGTTAGCCCTGGATCAGGTGGAGGGATGGTCACAGCCAGCCTGGCCCAGCCTTGGGCTGGAGCTCAGTGAGGGCACTCCAGGGGTGGGAGTGGAATTATCTCCCAGGGGCAGCTGAGACTGAGACTTTTCCCCACGTGCATCTTCCCACATGGCTGTGCATCACATCTCCTCATGGGTTTATGAAGTAAACATGTGTCTCTGCCTCCCTTCTGCAGCCATCCAGAGTGGCCTGAGTGGGAGGACACGAGGCTGGGCTGTGTTAGTTGCCCCTGCAGAAAATCTGCCCCATCTCCCTCCTTTTCCCACTGCAGCCATTTTAAATGCAGGGGTGTGGCTGGCAGATAAATGAGGTGTTGGTATTTTAGCATCTAACACGAGTTTTAACTTTAAAGCTGTTTTCTGGAAGGAAGCATGGAAGAACCCAGCAATCTGTTTGGCTCTCAGTCTGTACTGCAGCTGACCAGAAGTTTTGGAAACAAAGAGCTGGATGGAGAAAATACAGAAAATATAGATTAAAACCACATGAAAATCATGGCTAAACTGGAGGAAGAGGAGGGGAGGAAATGCATAGGCTCTACAGCAACCCTAAAGAGCCATAAAATGACACGGCCCTTGTTGGCTGGATGGAGATTCCCTGCGAGGGCCACGTGCTCCGTTCCCACCCGCTCCCATGTGCACACAGGGCACAGCTCTGCTGCAGGATGATGATGTGGGAGAAGGGAGCACAGGATCATGAATCATCTGCAACATTACTGAGACAAACCAAGCAAAAGAGAAAGCAGAAGTGTGAAGGCAGAGATTGTTTGTGAGCCCTGCAGGCCCTGCCTCTGGGCCGGCTCTGGGCTGTCCAGGTGACACCCACCTGAGCAGGGAGTGTCCCACATTCTACACCTGGAATCACTGGATTTACTGGAGATAACTGTTGTGTGGAACATTCAGGGTCTGGATCTACACACACTGCCAGGAATGAGCATCTCCATTTACTTCCCAAACCCTTTGAGGCAGCGCTGCTGTTGCAGGTTTAAGGCAGTGTAAAAAACACCCTGACTCTGCAGTGCTGGGCACAAAGGGCAGCAGGAGGATGAGGATGGTCTTATGGATCACACAGAGTACCCAGGGCAGTTCAGTGCTGCTCTCAGGCTCCTGTCAGTCAGATCAGAGTGGTTGGCATATGGATATAACGCTCAATAAGTGGTTGTGTTTAAACAGGCTGGCACTGATCCCCAAAAGAACCCAGCAAAGGCCCAGTGCCCGGGCTGATGCCACCAGTGGAACAGTGTGGGGGCCAGGCACTGAACTGAGGTGCCTTGATGTGTCCTTACCAAAAAGCTCAATCCATATTCTCCAAAGTGCCCCTCAGTTGTGGAGTGTCCAAACTGAAAGATGTTCATGGAGTTGCCGTTTTGGAAAGCGCCCTCTGAGGCTGGGAAGGCCTTCAGATGCTGTGCCGACTTCAGACTCCCAGACAATTCCCTTGCTGATGTGTTTCCTTGAGGCCAGATCCAGAGGCCAGTGATGTTAATCCTGCCCGGCTTCAGCAGCCCCTGTTCCAGACCACAGCAGGTCCTTCAACAGGGCAGAGCTCTACCCTGGGCCTGCATGGCAAGTAATTCACTCCATAAAAACCACTTCTGCCACTGTTTGCTTTCCCTGACCACCTCTCACCTCTTCCAAAGAAAGCTGGTTCAGCCCAGCTGAGGAGGAATAACTCCTTAGGACGTGGTCTTGCTAAACCAGAATATTCCCCAGGATCAGTGAGGGAGAGCAAGGGCTCCTGGGCAAGGCTGGAAGAGGCCATGGGGGGATTCTTCAGCCCAGAAAAGGAATTTCATTTATATAGTCTTCCAAAGAAAGTGGGTCAGACACTTGGAGCACACCCCAGTGGTTCTGACCTGGTTTATCTGTGAGTGGAATAGCCCAGGAAAAGGAACAACCTTTGCAGACATTGCATTTTTAACGTGCATTCCCTGGACAACTCCATGCCCGCCCCACGCAGCTGCAAACTGTACCAGGGTTAATAAATGGAGGCTTTTCCCCTCCACGATGTCTTGTCTTTCATCAGTGGATGATTTTGACATTTCATGTCCTGTACTGAACTTGGTTTGTGCACTTCACCTCCAAATCTTAAGCATGAAACAGCCTTTTCTTACAGTTTTAATGAGTTAAAATTGGGATTTCTGGATCTGCTCCCAGGCTGACAAGAGAGGTGAACTTAAAAGGATGAGAGTTAGCTTTCCAATGGACTTCTCTTACCTCTTGTATGTCTAGAAAGAAGGTTGCATTATATTGCAGATGAAGGAACTAGGACAGGCTCCTGCTTGTATTAGCTTGGAAGTGAAGACCAAATCTCCAAGGATTAGAATACTCAGAAGACACAGCAGACATGGCAGAAATAAAAAGGAAATGTTCCTCTACCCAACTCATACCTCAACTATGAAACTGTCACAGGACTGAGAGGTCAAAACTATAAATATGAAAGGAGAAAAAATAAAGATGAGTCAGATGGGTCAGAGTTAATGCTATTAAAAATCCCTGTTTATTAGGACAGCAAAAATACACATTCTGTGGTTTGCAGAAGAGTGAAGGTAAATAAGGACAAAATTATCTGCTCAGTTAAACTGTATACTCCCTTCCCAAATTTTAGTCCTAATTAGAGGCAAAGTCCTTTATTTCTTATTTTGTACTGTTTGCTTCATTTTAAATGATGATCTGTTCCATCCTAAAGCTTCACTGACAAGAAACATATTGCCCCTATTTATCATCTGAAACTCCAGGGACAGTAACTGCGTGTGTGATTGCTGGACAGTGTGAGCTGGTGGAGATTTCTGGGCTCCCAGGATGGAAAACATCCTAGACACATTCCTGGAATATGCAAACTTTGGATTCAACATGTGCTCTCTTATGCCTGAATGGCTACAGAAATTTCAGGGCAACAGAAAATTCGTCCTCTCCAATGCTTTTAACCTTCCAGGAGGTGGCTGATAGCATTCCTCTGCTTTGGCACTGGGTTATCCATCACAAACAGCTGCTTCTCCATGGATCTGAGGCATGGGGTGGCTCAGCTAACAGAGACCTGTGTCAGTCACATGAGTGTTGGGATCTGTGAGGAAAGGCAAAGAATTACTTCACTGTCCTGCATTTTCACAGCTCGGGGTGTAGAAGTGCTGCAACTGCTCTTGAAGTTCCTTCCTCTGCCATGAAAAGCCAAAGGCCAACCCCTCCAGCCCATAGGCCTTTACCACCTGGGAAGGAAAGACCACATTGCAAGGTTTTTCCAGCACGGGGATGATGGGGAACCCCTCAGGTGCTCCTCACCTGGTGAGGAAACACGGGGCTGGACAATCACGTTCTTCCAAAGCCAGGGGCAGGAGATGCAGTTGCACAGCAATCACAGAGATGGCTTGGGGTTATCAAAACAGCTGAAGAACACATGAACAAACACTCCAGCCTTGCCAAGCCAAACTCCCCAGAGCTGTGCTTGGCCAGGCCCTCTCCCAGCTGAACGCCTTCAGCAGGGCCCTGGGTATCAGCTGGAGGCCAGAGGGGCAGCCAGAGCAGAGCGAGGTGGCCTTGCAGGCTGTGTCCTCACGGGGGCCCTGCCATGGCCTTTCCTCTCTTGTCCTTGGGCTCTTGTTCCTGTTTGTGCCACAGGAGCAGGGGGTTGGGGCTCCTCTGGGACCTCGTTATTCCCCCCGGCTCTTGCTTTGCCCACTTGTATGGGATGGCACCAACATCCCCTTTGCTTCACTGTCTTCAGTGCCCCAGGATGAGGGTCTCAGTGTCCCAGGATGAGGGTCTCAGTGCCCCAGGATGAGGGTCTCAGTGTCCCAGGATGAGGGTCTCAGTGTCCCAGGATGAGGGTCTCAGTGTCCTGGGATAAGGGTCTCAGTGCCCCAGGATGAGGATCCCAGTATCCCAGGATAAGGGTCTCAGTATCCCGGGATAAGGGTCTCATGCACATTCAGCTGTAACTGTAAGAATCCAAAAGGGAGAAGGAGAAGATTTGTGCTGTTTGGAGAACAAAATCCTCTCCTGACCTGGGCAGGGAGACAGAAATGGTATTTTTTTGTGAGGCTTGACCTTCGAGAGGTTGTACAGGCTCAAAGGCCCAGAGGACTGAACTCTTTCCGTCTCCAGACATGTCCAAATGAACCAATCCACGTTGCCAACTTACGGGCTGTTCAGTTACTCTTAGAAGTGCAAAGCACTGAAAAATTGAAGGAATTTCTTTTTTTTTTCCCTCTTGGCCTGTGATAGAAAACACTTGATCTGTTTACAGAAGTCAGTTTGCGTGTACGTGTCCACATATGTTATGAGAAGGAATGCAAACGTATGGAAAACAGCCATCCCTCATTTCCAAGCCTGTAATCTCCAGAGTTTCCAGTGATACTGGCTGAGAAGTTGTGTTTGGATGCTTAGCTGAACCAAATGTGTTGGATGGATTATCCTGATGTTTCGTGCCAATGCAAATGAGAGAAACTCCACTGGAACCCACGATGTTCCACCAGAGCAGGGAATGCTCCAGCAGGTACATTTTGGATCAGATATCTGAAGTTTCTCAGCATCCACTGGGTTTGGATTCAGGGCTTTGGTTCAAAAGGAGGTCTCTTGACAAGTGAGTGCTGCGTGTGTTGGTGCATTGCACACTCTGGGTCAGTGTTTAGTGTATCAAGAGACATGTAAGAAATTATGTTGTCTCCATCTTACTCCAAGGAGCAGCACTCTGAGGAAACCATGCTGATACCCAAGATTTCCTTTCCACAGAGTAGTGCTGTGATGAAGACAAGTTTCCATCCAGTTTTCACAGAATCACAGGATCAGTTAGGTTGGAAAAGACTTCTGAGATCAAGTCCAACCCTTGAGCAAACACTACCTTGTCCCCCAGCCCAGAGCACAGAGTGCCACGTCCAGTATTTCTTTGAACATCTCCAGGGATGGGGACTCCAACGCCTCCCTGGGCAGCCCCTTCCAATGCCTGAACACCCTTTTTCTGAAGAAATTCTTCCTGATGTCCAACCTAAACCTCCCCTGGTGCAGCTTAAGACTGTGTCCTCTCGTCCTGTTGTTGATTGCCTGGGAGAAGAGGCCGACCCCCACCAGGCTATAACCTCCCTCAGGGTGGTTGTAAAGTGTGAGAAGGTCCCCCCTGAGCCTCCTTTGCTCCAGGCTGAGCCCCCCCAGCTCCCTCAGCTGCTCCTGGTGCTCCAGATCCTTTGCCAGCTCTGTTCCCTTCCCTGGATCACGCTCCAGCCCCTCAATGTCTTTCCTGAGTTGTGGGGCTCACTGAGGGGCACACTGCAGCCACTTTCCATCCACTTTTCATCATTTTTCATCATTTTCATCACTTTTCATCATTTTCATCACTTTCATCGTTTCTGTCCTGCCCGAGAACAGGAATTTCAGGCTGGGCAGAGAGATGGATGCTGTACAGACACTCCCCAGCTCTGCTGGTCAGTCCCAGCTCTCGGAGCCATCCCCTCTCTACCTCCCTACTGGGGCCTGTGGGGGCACAGCCACGTCTGACCCCAGTCCTGCTGTGCTCCCAACACACTCCTCACGTGTCATTCCAGGCTTCCACATGTGCTCTGTGCTTCTGTGCACACAAAGCTGATTCCTAAAGCACGAAGGCTCTTTAGCAAGAGTTTCCCCGGGGTGTTGTAGGCCACCAAAAATAAAAGCTCTGTGGCCCAGGAGGAGGCAGAGGCAGAGCTCTACACCCACCACTGCTCTGGGCTGGGACACAAACTGCTCCAGCCCCATCTCTCCTGCCAGAGGCACATGCTCTTCATTAAGGGCCACATTGCATGACTTGGGCTTTGCAGAGGAAAATAAAACCAGTGAGCTCATCTGAGCAGGAAAAACACAAGTGAGAGGCATTGCTGTAAATATTTATATCTTCAGGACCTTTAATGTGACTGTCATTTTCCCTTTCTGCATTTAAACAGCCCGGCTGTTGTCGTTGGGGGCTGTGTCTCTTTCTGAGGGGTGATTTTGGAGCCCAGACATGTCCCCCCTGTGCCTGGGCAGCCTCTGCCCCAACAGCCCATCCTGGAGCTGGGGACACTCTGGTACCTCCGGAGCACAGCCCCTGACGCATCTGCCTCGTGGGCTGGTGTGTGCAGGAGGAGCTGCCCCGTCCACATGGACATAAAACGCAGGAACAGATCCCCCCGGGGCACTGCCGTGCCTGGCGGGGCTGGGCGGGCAGGGGCTGTGCTCTGGGGTCCCGTGGGAGGGAGAGGGGCCTGACGTGCCTGTGTGCGACTGTTCCCGCTGGAAGGGCCTCTGTTGCTCTTGGATGGAGGGCTCTGGGAACAGCCAACTGCCTGCAGAGCCCTGGATGCAAACTTTCTGCATGAAATAATAACCTCACGCCCACATCAACTGAAACGGTTTCTATGGAGAATATCCTGGACCAGTCCACAACCTCATCCTGCTTCTCTATTAGAAACCCTTGGAGAGCCTCAAATATATATATATTTATATTTTTTAAAGCTTACGACAGTGATTTTATTAACCTGATAATGTGAAAAGCATGAATGTGAAGAGCATGAGGTGGCACAGCCTTCTGGAATGAAGAAGAAATAATGGCCTGGGAGACAGGCTGGGGGTTTTCACTGCTTTGCAGTGTCTCCAGGGCATTTTACTTCATCTTGGTTTCACTTTCCAGCCTTTGTTCAGACTGTAAATTATTTGAGGCAGGATTTGTACACATGTGCAGAGTCCAGTAGGAGATGCTGATTTTAGTGTGGTTGTTCAGGTGAAACATCAACTGTTGTGTGTTGCTTAGAGCCACCACTGACTGTGGCAACTCCTGGGATTAGGAGGCTGGAGGATCAAGGATGTAAGGCTCTGAATTTGCTGTTACCTCACTGAAGGAGCAAGGTGATTCTGGAGCTATAACCAGGAATGTCTCCATGGCAGGGCTTTGGGACACCTCCTGCCTCCCCTCCTACTCTCAGTGACAGTGACTCCAGGAGCACCCCCAGCCACCCTGTGATCACACACTTCACAGATGCTCCCAGCAGCATATCCTGTGGTTTTCTCTTTTGCATTTCTTGGTGACATTTGAATTGTGCTAAAGAACAAAGTATAAATTCACTATTCTGTTTCTTTTTGATCTTTGTAGATCATCAAAGAGCCTCCCCCACCTCCAGCAGAAGACAGTGAGGTGAGTAACTCTGCCACCTGATCTGCTCAGTGTTTGGGACAAGGTTTGTTCAGGGTCCCCCCAAAAGGTAGATCTGTGTGTGCAGGACCTCCCCTGAGCAGGCAGTGGAGGAGGACAGGGGCAGACAACACCTCACTGGAACAGCACCAGAGTCGGGCTGTGACTCACAGAAGGGACAACCCTTAAGCCTGTGTTTAACTTTGAAGTTAATGGAACCTAAACATGTGTTTAACTGCCTTCCTGGAATGGCACAGTAATGATTTTGGTGGTTTAGGATATATAACCACTCCTGGCAGCTGATCCCTTGGGCCACCGTTGCTGTGAGTGAAGGCAGCTCGTGGTCCTTGCAATGTGTCTGAAGACAGTGGAGCAGATTCTGAGCAGATGTAAAACCCCACTAAAATCATCTTGATGGCAGAAGAGCTGCACCAGCCAGGGAAGTTTTAATGGAGAATAATCAACAAATGGTAAATCAATATTAAAAATTCCATCTTAATTCTGCCTACGATTTCCAGACGAATCCAGGCACAAATGGTTAAAGCTGTGTCACCATTACTTAATCAGCAGACTGTGCCCAGAAATATGCCCAGTTTTCCATCTGCTCTTTCTCTGTCCTCCTGCTTCCAGCACGCAATGAGTCTCTGCTTTGCTCCTGCTGTTCTCCACATGGGATTTCACTGCAGTCCCTGGGCTCTGTGCAGGGAGCACTGGTGGCCATGGGAGTTTTTCCATTGACTTCACTGGGGTTTGGATCAGTTCCTCTTAGCTATGCAAGCAAAACTGGCCTTAGATCTGTGCTCAGAGTGATTTGGTTGGTTGGTTTGCCTCGTTCTCTGCATCTGGAGACAAATCCATTGCCTGCTTCAGCTTGTGAGTGGAAAAGCTTCCGAAATGGTGCTCTCTGCTCTCCATGCAGTCTGGCCCAGGGAGTGTGGTCTGAGCCAAGGCACACAAATACCCTGAAAGCTCAGTCCTCTCCAGGCCTGTGGGGCTGGAATACTTTTCCCTGCACTGGGCACAGAGGAATCATTCAGGGCAGCACTGGAACCTCCACCTTGGTGGCACTTGCCCCCTTCAAAACAGGCCTGAAGTAAAATTTTAAATCAGATCATTTGTGAAGCCAAGGGGGATTTGCATTTGGCCCCAGTGCTCCCCATGCCTCCCTCTACAGGCATCTGGCCTGTTCTCCTGAGCAGACATTTGTTTGGGCTGTATGAAAATCCACCAGCTTTGTCAGCTTCTGTCCTCTGAATGAACAGGGAAATATTAACCTAAAATTGCACATGGCTTTTTTCTGCATCACACATGCCTCCAAGCCAAGGGATTCAGTTGCTGAAATTAATTAAAATACATCATTCTGGAATGCTGGCTCCCTGGCCAAGGAGTGGAAGGGGAAGTTACATCCCTGTGCTCAGAGGGAAGTCGTGCGTCACCTCAAGGAAGCCTTTTGTCAAAGCAGCAAGTGCTGCAAATGAGAGCAGTTGCTGCAGAATAAACTCATTGCAGCAGAGAGCTTTAAATTCAACTTTTCCAGGCTTTGGTTGTGCCCAGAGAGAGCACTGCCCAGTACCAGAAACACGGCATTAACTAGGACCTGTATTTACCTGCTGCCTCTTTAATGCAAGAGGGGATCTGTACATTCTTTTGGCTGTTCTGCTCTCTGGGATGGCAGGTTTTGGTTACCACAACCCTGGAATATTTGGGTTGGAAGGGACCCTAAAGATAATCTCATTCCAACCTGCCATGGGCAGGGACACCTTCCACTAGCCCAGGTTGCTCCAAGCCTGTCCAACCTGGCCTTGGACACTTCCAGGGCTGGGCCATCCATCCATCCAATGTGCCAACATTGGAGGGGCTGCTCTGATGGTGGAATTTCAGCTGTACTTCCCACCAGAGCACATCCCCTAACTCGGTGCTCAGTTATCCTCAAGCCCATCGAACACATTTAGCAGCCAAAGGATTCTTCCAAAGGAAGATGTAGTTCATCCCATTTTAGAAACTCTTTAGCATCAGAGCAGTGCTCAGAAATCAGTAAGGCTTGAAGCTGGGACTTGTACTGTGTGTTTTTGCCAGACAGAAGAGCTTCCCACTAGTGGAAAAATAGCTGAAGCTCTGAAAAGATGCATTATGTTGGTCCTCTTGGAGACACTGGTCCACAGAATGGGACTGGCAGACATGTGATGCTTTCACAGAAGGTTGGAGGCTCCAGATTTTCTACTTTGCTCAAAACAAATGGAAGATGGAGTTGGTTTTCTACAATCCAGTTTTCCTCAGGTGATGCAGATGTCCTCTCTCCCTGCAGGGAACCAGCAACTGCTCCTCTCCAGCATGACAGAGGGGTAATCCCTCCAGCAGCAGGGTTACAGGTCCATTGCTTTTCTTCTCCCAAAAGTCTTGGCCAAACAAAAAGACAAGAAGAATTCTTGCATCAGCAGATTTGTTAGCTGAGGCCCACAGGAGGCAAGGAGAATGCATTATCCTGTGACAATGAGGGGAAAGTCGTGCTGCTGTCAGACCAGCCAAGGTTTTACTGAACTCCCTTTTAAAGGCCTTTGGAGACATATTGGAGACACGCTTGCTATTGGTGAAGGAAATCATTATTGGCTACAAACTTCCAATTAATTCATTCAGAAATTGCAAATGTCATCAGCTCACCCCTGAGCTGCTCAGACAGCACGGGATGCTGAGGAGGTGGGGCCCAGAGCAGGACAGATGGTTTCACTTACAGCCAGGAAGGACTGAGTTAATGCCAAGCGGAAGAGGGGAATGGCTGAGGAGCCAGAGAGCACCTTTCTGGCCTGGGATTAGTCACTGAAGGTGGATCAAAACCACATTCTTCTACTTCCAGTGAATAGGAAGGCTTTTTCTAGCCCTGCTGGAGGAAGACACAGCCGCTTTTACTCATGTGTCCCATCACCTTTAGGCTGAGCTTATTGGAACAACTCTTGCTCAGCTCAGCCAGGAAGTTTACCACAGGGCCAAAACTGTTTCTACTACAGCAACACATCTTCTGCATCAAAAAATCCCAACTTGCAGATCTCTGCAGCTTCCAACAGTTCCCTATTCACTACCTGGCCCACAGAAGGATAGACTGACTGCAGGCAGTGCATAAACTGGAGCCCTCCCAAGCATCCCCAGGAGACACCCACTGTCCTCACTGCTGCCCTGCCCTGTGAACAGAGGCTAAACCACACTGCTGGGCCTGTCCTGGCAGCACTGGTTCCCACAGCAGGGATCAGGGACACAAAGCTCCCTGGCAAAGCCAAGGCAGGGTGTCCAGGTGACCAGAACTTCCCTTTCCTCACCTCTCAGACCCGTTTTTTCCCGTGTGCTCTGTCACCCAAGCTCCACAGTGCCCCGGAGTGTGGCACCAGAGCCAAGCCACCAACCAGCCTGTAATTGGATAATTCTTATGTCTGTTGTCCTCTTACCCACATACAGCAGAGCAAACACACACAAGAAAGTCCTGGAGAGACAGGGCCGTTGTCACTGTGCTGGGAGGCAGCTTGGGAAGGAGGGATTTAACTTACTGTTGTTCAGCCAAGGGATAAAACCCCCTGTTCAGCTCAATCCACTTTGATTGCTGTGAACTAATTTCTCCCACAACATTCATGAGGCCAGAGAATGACTAAAAGAGATTCATCTGCCTGGGGAGGTGCTTGAACCCTGGTTTGGTTGGAAGGGACCTTAAAGACCATCTCACTCCACCCCTCTGCCCATGGGCAGGAGCACCTTCCACTGGACCAGATTGCTCAATTATTGCTGTTCATTATTCTTTTCTAAACTGTTTTCCTCTCTTTTCCTGGAAAGCCTTGCTGGGGGGGTAGCAAAGCAAGCTCCAGAGAAAGGATCTGCTAGGAATTTTTTTGTAGGCATCAAGGCAGGAAATTTATTCTGCTGTTCCTGAAATAAAGCCAGGCCCCAGTGGTGTGCCAGTGCTTTTCCTTCCCTGTACTCCCCTTTTACAGCGAGTTATGGAAATATGGGTGGAGGAGAAAAAGAACCTTTCAAGAGACAGGCATTTAAAAGAAAAAATGGGGGTGCTATTGGCAGCAGCTGAGGTGCAGGTATTGCACCATGAAGATGTGGAGTTTTATGGCCAAATTTCAGATGAAATATCCAGGCAGGCCCAGCACAGTGCCCAGGCTGTGGAAGTTGGGATAAATCACATCACAGTGCAATGGGAGCACTGGTGGTAATTCCCTTCACCTTATCAGACCTTATTTCATCCTCCTGTAGCTCAGGGTCTGAGCTCTGGAGTGGGAGCAGCTCAAAACAGGGCTTCCTCTGGTCTGTGCACACACTGTGCACTAGAGGACATCACTTCAGGCAGGACCCCTGAGGATCTGTGCACAGACAAACGGGCAGTTTCTGTGCTCAGCAAGGCCAGCAAAGGTGCTTTGCTCAACATTTGTGTCCCGAGGATGAGCTGATATCAAGTTGAAGTTGGGGCTGTTCAGGCTGGAGAAGGCTCTGGGGAGACCTCAGAGGCTCTTCCAGGGCCTAAAAGGGTTCCAAGAGCTGGAGAGGGACTTAGGACAAGGGTTGGAGTGCCAGGACAAGGGGGACTGGCTTCCCACTGCCAGAGGCAGGGTTAGATGGGATATTGGGAGGAAATTTTTCCCCACAAGGGTGGGGAGGCCCTGGCACAGGTTGCCCAGAGAAGCTGTGGCTGCCCCTGGATCCCTGGAAGTGTCCAAGGCCAGGTTGGACGGGGCTTGGAGCAACCTGGGCTAGTGGAAGGTGTCCCTGCCCATGGGCAGGGGGTGGCACTGGATGGGCTTTAAGGTCCCCTCCCAACCCAAACCATTCTGGGATTGTGTGTGTGTTTTGGTGCCTCATGGGGTCTTTCTTCAGCTGCTCCTTGGCAGAGCACCAGGAGAACGTTTCCTCTGAGATGATCTGGGACCCGTGAGCACTCTCTGACAGAGGTTTGGGCCAGTGACAGGCAAAGAGACAAGAGAACCCAAAGTGATGAGTTTATGCAGCTGCAATTCAGATGCCTGGCAGGGAATAATGTACCAAGTAAAACCTTCCAGAGCAGGAGGAAAAGTCCCCTGAGAACAGAGCAAGGTGTCCTCAAAGTGTAACAAAGCCTCTGCAGCTGAGAGGTGGCCATGGGATTTGGAAATGAGTCCAGCACTGGGAGAAGGAGGCAGAAAGGAGCCTTGAGGACAATGGATTCACCTCCTTGTTCTCTCAGCTGTAAAACTCAATGATAGCATCTCTTATTCAGAGGAATGATTGTCCTGTCATATCTCAGCCCTTGGTGCAGGCAGAGCTCTCTATAAATGCTGAATTCTGACAAAATTCAGGCACTGCAGAGACAACTGGGAAAATAATTATAAGGGTGGGGAGAGGGGTAAGTTGTCCAAGCGGGTTTTTTTTTTATATCTAGCCAAATTTAGTTTGAATTCTTACCCTGAGTGGTTCAGATGTCCCTTGTGGAGCCTGAATTATCCTTGTGTTACCCACAGATGAGGTTCCCTCAGGTCGGGGTCAGAGTATCCAGAGCCTGGCCTGGCCTCTGAGATAAACAGAGATCTTTGTTTTCTGCAGTCCAGCAGTGATGAATCTGGATCTCTGACTGTGAAATGCAGCTCTGTCCTGTTCCTTCTGATTTTGTAAGAGAAACTCTAGCTCCATCTAAAGCAGATTTTGGGTGTGGAAAGTTGCCGAGTTCTGTACAGTCGTTTTCCAGCATCCTTAAATGCACTTGGATTTTCCAGGGCCGTTTTTTGTGCTGCAGCTGGGTCAGAGCTGGAGCTGCTGCTGCAGTTCTGCCTCAGGTGCAAACCCTGTGTAACCACAGGTAGAAAAATGCAGGTGAACCAGAGCCGGGAAGGGAGAATTCAGCCCTGGTCAGCCCTTGGGAACAGGGCACTGGGCTGGGGTGCTGGGCAGGGGGATCGCCTCCCTCCTGCTCCCCATTTCTCTGCTCTTCCCTCCCCTGACCCCCCATTTCCAGTTGCTTTCCTTCACATTGACCAAGTGTGCAGGACAGCACTGCTGGGGTGCGTTGTTTTGGTTTTTTTTTTTTTTGCTTGTATTGCAAAACCTCCCATGCCCTTGCAAACATGTAAACAGACTCATTCTGCAGAAAACTTGTGACTCCTTTGTTTTTCAAGTGGCCGCTGATGTCTCTCTGTGCCTCGCTCTGTTCTGGCTCCTCTCTCACACTGAAGGGACTTGCAGGGCTTTTAAGGGCTTGTGGGGAAGATTTCCTAAACTCTGGTATTTCCTGTTGTGAGAAGTCCAGTCTGTGCTAAACTGAAGAGAGAGAAAGAGAATTGCTGAAGGAAAATATTTAGATGGCTTTGCTTCAATTATATTTTTTTTTTTAAAAAGTCCTCCTGGAAAACTTCATGCAGAGATATTAAGTTCTTGGGTTGCAGCAAAGAGCCTCAGCAGCTCTGCCCAGAGTGAGAGAAAGAGATCAGCTACACAGAGTGAAGACCTTCACTCTTCCTTTAGATCAGGACAAATTTTGCAGCCCAATTTACGTGTACTTTGATAAACAGAAATGCTTCTGCTTACCATGAAAAGCGCAGTTTGTCTTGGATTTTTTCCCCCCAGTTTTTCAGTTTTCCTGCTGGGGAGTTTCAATTTCAAAGTATTTTTGGCTTTTCCCGTCTTGGAAAGCTCCTCAGTTTTGGAGTTTTGCCAAATCCCTGTGAAAAATTAAAAAAAGGAAAAGAAAAAAGAGAGAGGGACCATTTTTCTTTTCTCTCCACATTTTTCACAGGAAATACTTCACGTTTTTGATGAACTCTGCTTTTCTGCTTTGCCAGTTCACAGCCTGAGCTGTAGAAATTAAAGGGAAAGGCACTATCAGAGCTCCACTTACACTCTGCCCTATATATAGTGCAACAGAGAATACAGAGTATTAAATACACTCACTAAAGCTTTAGCAGACTCTTTTTAAATAAACTTAAGGAGGTTTTCTGGAGCTGTTAATTTGCCCATATCCGAATGTCATCACAAGACCAGGGTGCTGAGCAGGTGGGGGAGGTGCCTGCAGTGTGTAAGGGCAGAACAGAGAATTTCAGCCTCGTGTTGTCACACAGGGCCTGACTTTCCTTTGGCATAAGCCACAGGACTCCCTGAGGCCACACGGACTTCCATGAGCAGCCTCTCCAGCTGAGGCACAAGTTCACTATAGGAGCTAATTCCATTCTTGTGGCTTTTCCATCCCATTACTCTTGGCCAGCTCATCCCAGTAAACCTCATCTCCATGCTGGGCATTCCTGCTGGGGTTGTTCCCAAAGGCACCCCCAGTCTGCCATCACTCAGGAGCAAATGGCCTTGCTGTCTTGGTCTTTCCCCCCCACTCTGTCAGCTCTGAACTCCAAAATGATGATTTATCTGGGCCCTGGAGGGTTCCTGCAGCACAGGGAGCCCCGAGCAGCAGCAGCTGGGCCTCCCCTCTCATAGGCAGAAATGATGGCAGAAGTGAGTCCCTGCACATCACCCAGCCCTGCAGCCACAACACCCCAGCTCCTGAGCTCTGCTGACTGTTAATTTGGTGGCTTTTTCAATGATTTTGCAACTTGGAAACAATTTACTTCCGTGAATTTAAACATGATGAAAGACAGTCTCCTGAAAAAAACAACACAAAAAGACTAAAATCTCGTTCTTGCTGGAGCTGGTCTGTACCTTTCAAGTGGTGGTGGTGTTTATATCATGAAACATTTTCTTTTCATGAGTGTACATCCTCTGGAAAATTAAGAGGGAGAGACCAGAACCTTGCCTGCCCTGGCTCCAGCAGGCTCAACACAACCTGGGACTGTTTATTCCTTTCCATCCATGGTCATTCTTCCTCACAATGCCACCCCTTCCCTTTGTTTTGTAGGAAGAAGATGATGATGGCCTTCCAAAGAAGAAATGGCCAACGGTAGATGCCTCTTACTATGGTGGACGAGGAGTTGGAGGCATCAAACGGATGGAGGTAATTAAATCCCAGGGCATGAACCAGAACTGATCTGGGGACTGAGCTGTGATTCCCTCTGCAATTTACCCAGGAAGAAACTCAGGGGATAAGCACAAACTTCTTTAAGCTTTTTTGGTACCTCTGAGCCCAAGTTGATTTTTGTATAGGAATATTTGAGAGCCAACCATAGATTCCTGAAGTATGGGATCATCTTTTTTCTGCACTAAAGCAAGATCCTCCTCCATGCCTGGGACACAGGGGCAGTGTTGCCATACACAGTACAGGGAGATGGGTTTAGTTTCTCTGAAAATCTTCCCCACTCTCACATTCCTGATCAATCACAATGAAGGAGGAGTTCACAGTTTGGGGTGTAGTCCAGAAACAAGCTGCAGAGCCTGTGCATTGCTGTTCCCCTGGCTCTGGACCCTGGGGAGTGCAGAGCAGGACCTGCCCGTCCCAGCAGGGAGGTGACTGTGCAGCAGGTCCTGCTCTAACCTGTGCTGGCCCCCGTTCCAGGTGCGCTGGGGAGAAAAGGGCTCCACGGAGGAAGGGGCCAAGCTGGAGAAGGCCAAGAACGCGCGGGTGAAGATGCCGGAGCAGGAGTACGAGTTCCCCGAGCCCCGCAGCCTGGCCAGCAGCATGCGCAGGCCCTCCTCCCCACGCAGGTGGTACTCGCCCATCAAGGTACGTCCAGCCCGGGGCTGTGCTGCTGGGGGGCTTCCAGGAGATCCCTGCTGAGGGTTCACACCCAGGGCCGGGATCACAAACCTGAGGCCTCCAGGTGCTGCTGGAGGAGCTGTGCCCAAGAGAGTCACCTGATGTGCTGTGGAAAGCAGCCACGTGGGGCAGTGGGGATTTCCCACCTGGATGAGCAGGTTTTGGGGTTGCTTTTCTTTCTTAGGCCAGAACAGGACCCTGATCTCCTCCGGTGTTGTAGCAGCTTCTGGGAAGTGCTTTCAAACTCGACTGCACTCCTAAGGGTCCACACTGCACATTCCCTGAGATGTAGGGAATCAATAGCATCCTCTTCAGAGATGATTAAGGAACTGTCCTCTGATGAGGACAGACTGCAGGAGCTAGGCCTAGTTAGTCTGGAGAAGACTGAGAGGGGATCTCATCAGTGCATATAAATATCTCAAAAGGGTGTCAAGAGGATGGTGTCAGACTTTTCAGTGGTGCCCAGTGACAGGATGAGGAGCAATGGCCATAAACTAAACAACAAGAAGTTCCATCCCAACATGAGGAAGAACTTCTTTCCTCGGAGGTGGCAGAGCCCTGGAACAGCTGCCCAGGGAGGGCGTGGAATCCCCTCTCTGGAGACATTCCAAACCCACCTGGATGTGTTCCTGTGTCACCTGCTCCAGGTGACCCTGCCTGGGCAGGGAAGTTGGACTGGATGATTTCCAGAGGTCTCTTTCAACCCCAACAATTCCATGATTCTGTAATCCTCTCCTTAGAAAGAGGGGGAAAATAGGAAGCAAATTGCTGTTGAATGTCCCCAGGGAGGACTGTCCTCAGCAGACCAAGGGCTGCAGCCCAGCAGATGGGTGTGTGCCAGCAGACAGGGCTCACAGGGCAGCACACTCACCTCAGGACAAGGACTGGGATGAATTAGAGCCTCGGAGGGGGAAGGTCAAATTCCCCCCAGTGCCAGGTCACATCAGTGCAAACCTGCCCAGCAGGGATCCCAGGAATGGGGGGACTCCCCTTCCCTGCCATCTGTCCCCAGGACAGGCAGCTGTTCCCCAGCTTGTCCTCACTGACACAAACGGTTGGCAGTGAACAGAACAGAGCAACTGAGAGCTGAGCTGGAGCAGAGCTCTTCCTTGCACATGGGAATGCTGCTTGTGGGGAACAAACCACACAAACAGGTATTAACTGCGCCATCCAGGAGTGCTGTGGGGGCACTGCAATGTCAAAGAGCTGATGTCTTGCATCCAGGACTAATTCAGCTGTCCTCAGGAAAGGAGAGCAGCTTAACAACTGTGTGACTGCTCTAATGAAAAGGGGAAAATAATCTCAGGTTTATCTCTTTTGGGAAATGCTGATGCCCTTCTCGTCTCTTCAGTCTGGGGTTTTTGGAGCAGCACTGTAGTTATCAGGCTCAGAAAAGACTGAAAACACCCAATTCATATCCAAGTGCAAACCTTGTACCACAAGAACTTGGGTTTGAAGAGCTGAGGTGCTGGTTTAGGGTCTTAGAAACCCTCTATGGGCCATTTACCTGCAAAGGGGGTGTGTGTAACACATAAGGAACATTGCAGCGCATAGAGCTCATCTTAAACTTGATTAAAAAACTTAAGGCAGTGAGATGTCCTGCGCTGCAGTACACCCGGGGTTCCCTGCTTTGGATCTTGTTCCTGCTCAGCTCCAGGCAGTGCCCACAGGAATTTGGGCAAGTCACATGTTTTGGCTTTCCTTGGCCATTGATCTTGCAGCTGGTTCAGATCCAGTGGTGGGAATGCCCAGGATGCACAGGGGAGTCATCTGAGAGCAGAGCCTTGCAGTTGTGTTGTAATGACTTCACCGTGTGTCCATGAAGGTTGTTCATCCCACACTGGGACAGGTTGGAGTCAGTCCTGTGAGCTCGGGGTGGGGAGTGGAGCACACCCAGTCCCACAGAGCTGCTCCTTTGTTCCTCAGTGCACTGCTTTGTCCTTTTGCATCAGTGCATTTGTAAAACACACCAGCTCCATCTGGGAGATCCCCCCCGTGTGCTCCTGGAAGTGACCTCACTCAGCAGACAGACACAGTGGGGCTGGTTTTTGCCACTGAGCTGACAAGCACTGATTTAACTCCAAGAGCCCTGAATTCCTGCTCGGGCAGCTGGAACCCATGTGGGCACAACTCCCTGAGATAACCCACTGAGAGCTGGGGCCTTTCCCACACCAGGTGCTGCTGAGTTTCTCCCCTTTCCCAATTCAAGCTGTTGAATTACAGGAGACCTTCAGTGATTTTTCAGGGTTTATTCTGCATGGTGGGAAATCAGTTCTGAAAAGAGGAGTCAGATTTGTTGCAGATTTGTGTCCCAGCTGGAAGTTCTCCAAAGTTCAAGAGAGTCTTGGAGGAAAGATTCAATGTACGTAGGGCTCAGGTTCAGTTCTGACTCTGGAACAGCTTTTGCTTCATAACAACAAGGATTCAGTTATAAGGGGGCCTACAAATATTAAGAGTATCTCATGGGTGATATATATTCTTAATTCCTTTAGAAATATCTCTCTTATCTACCATTCCAAGTGCATACAGGAAAAGGACAGTTCCAATCCAAGGCCTGATATCCAAACACTCCCAAAACTTTGGGGTGTTCCACATCTGGATAGTATGTAGTATTAGTATTTAGCCTGGAGAAGAATTTACCTAATAATTAATTGGCACCACTCCCCTGATTGAGCCACACCCAAAAGGACAGTGTATGGAGGCAGGATAACTGCATCCAGCACTTTCTCCACGTACAATCATGAGCGCTCATCAAAACCAGGAAGAACCAGGAATTCCTATGGAGCAGGATCCTGCTGTCCTACAGGGAATTGGCAGAACTGGCCAAATTCCTCAGCACTGTTGGCAGAAGCTCTTGTCCTGGGAGCACCTGGAGATGAATTTGGCATTACTCAGGGAAGCTTTCATGGAGCCATGGCAGGGGAGGCCAGGAGAGAGAACCTGGGAGCTCCCCAGGGCTGGACCTCCCCAGGGCAGCACTGCTGGAGTGGATCCATCCTTCTCTGCTTCGTCCAGTCTGGGTTTGAAGTAACACAGAGGCTTCCACCACTTCTGGGGGGGATATTCATAGACTCCCAGACCTCACCCCCAGGAAATGGCTCCTGACACTCAGCCTGAATGTTCCTTCATCCCCCTGATCCAAGTGCACTTGGCTCCTCTGGTTAAAGGAGATGTTGAATTTCCACCCCCTCCACCAGGCTAGTGGAAAAACCTCTCTGGGAGTGAGATAAATATGCATGTAACAAGCTGCTTAAAAAATCCTTGGTAAAGGAGAAGGGCGATGAATTAAACCTCGGGAACAGCAAAACAAGGTCTCTTGAATCTGACACAGAGCCAGGAAATTCACATTTTAGGGCCAGTCATCTTGTTGGCCACAGGCCTCCTCCATGCTGCACAAGTACCAGCCTGTACTTGGAGTGTTCAGCCCTTTGGAGTTTATGTGATGGAGTTCTTCTTCCCTCTGTTTTTTAATCTTCCCAGAGTCATGTCTATAAACAGGTAGACAGCTGAGAGTGGATTAGATTCCCTTTTGAAATGCTCCAGAGATTTATTTGCTACCAAATGTGGCTACTGATACTTAAGGGACTGTGGTTATGGTTATTGCTATCCTGATTTGCTGCTGTGACTCCTTAGCATGGTGCCAGCTGGATTATCCCACTTTTAAAATGTCATTTCAGCTGTTTGAAAAGTCAGTGCAGATAATCCAAGGAGAATGACAAATCTAAAAACTTCTTAAGCAACTCACCAAATCCCCGGTTCATCTGACAGGGAGGGACAGCACAAAACGTGGATGGAAGCGAATCAGAGAATCGGAATTGCTAAGGTTGGAAAAGACCTCTAAGGTCCTCAAGTCCAACCACAATGCAGCACCACCACCATGTTCACCTCTAACTCATGTCCTCAAGTGCCACATCCACGTGTTTTTTGAACACTTCCAGGGATGGTAACTCCCCCACTGCCCAGGGCAGCCTGTGCCAAGGCTAAACAACTCCTTCTGTGAAGAAATCTTTCCCAATGTCCAATCTAAAACTTCCCCTGGCACAACTTGAGGCCATTTCCTCCCATCCTGTCACTTGTTACCTGGAACAAGAGACTGACCCCCACTTCACTACAACCTAAGTTTGAAGCAACAAATGTTGGTCTCAAAAAGAAACCCCAGTGAATCCTCCGTGGGGCCACTCCTGCCCCAACTGATCCACGTGTCCCTGGAACGTTCTCCAGCCTTTGTCCCTCCTGTCCCTCTTCACAAAGCTGACATGACCTTGCTGGAAGAGGCCCAAATGCAGCTTGGATTTACAGACAGGTTACAAAACTGCCTCTGACTGACACCACCAGGTCTCAGAGCACTGTGGGATCGGGTACCAGGGCCAAAATGGTGCTGAATTAACCACGAATTCAGAGGAAAATGGATTCATGTTAAAGCAAAGCCTGGAACTGTGCCCTCCTTCATTTGTCATCTGCCCTCACTGGTTCTTTTTTCTGGGCTTCAGATCTAAAAGGACTCAAGGCTTTATTTGCCTCCAGACCTTTCTTTTTTCTCCAAGTGACCTTGTGCTTCAGCTGCAGAGGAGTTCCCAAACACAGGCCCAGCCCGTCCGCTGGAGAGCACAGAAGGGCTTATATTTCCACATGGATGCATTGCCATTTCATTTCTTCAACCAACATCATCCTTTCCATATGCACACTCCCTCCCTTCCACCCAGATGTCTCAGGCAGACCCTGAGGCTCCATTCAGACTCCCAAAGATGGAGCTCTTGGCTTTTCCCAAGAAATCCTGGTACGTTCTTGGAAATTAGGACTGAAGAGTAAAAAGGACTTTTTTTGTTCCATGGAAAATTGTCATTTTGCCTCTGGTTTCCTAAAGGAAAAATGGAAGAAAAAGGTACTTAATTCTGAAGTTGTCAGAGTGGACAGGAGATCAAGAGCTTCCACCAGCTCTGCTGTAGGAGGAAAGATGGATTGGGATAGAAGGGATGGCTTCCCTCAGGTCTGAGGGGTTCTGCTGTCCAAATGCAGAAGAATCTGACAGAGAAGTTTCTTGCTTCTTCCTTTGAGAATAACAGACTTTCCTGGCTCTCACCTTGGGAAGTCTTTTCCCAGTATCCTATGGAAACGAGTTCTATGCATTCTGTGTGTCTGTCTGTCTCCACCCATGTCTCCAACTCCCAAATAAGCTTTGAACCATTGGCTCCATGCACTGGTTGAGGAATAGAGGTCTCAGAGAGGATTATGGCCCTGATGGTTCCTAGAAAAGGGAAGGGAAAGATTCTCCCCATGAAGGGGGGAGAGCACACATGGAGTGCACTGAGTGTTTGGATACCAGGGAACCAAAGTCACTGAGGACCTTCCAAACACCCAGCTCTTGCCTTCCCAGGCACTGCAGTTCACTGCCCAGACCCAGGCTCTTCAGAAAACAAGCTGCCTTGCTCTTAATGATGCCACTGACTCTTTCCCCACCACCTCTGGCATGTCCAGCTCACATTTCCATTTGTTAATCCTGTCCTGCAACAGTTACACGAGGCAGTTCTGCTCTCACAAAAGTGTTGTAGGCTTTGTTTCAAGGAACCAGGGAGTGATCAGACAGGAGATTCTGGGTCCAGTCAGGGGTCGGTCTTCAGGTTTGATGTGCTCATCTACAGGAGATAGTTTTGTACCAAAGGACAACTTTGTCCATTCTCAGAATATCCTGTCTCTGGCTCTGCAGGTACAGTAAGTGCACTGAATGTTACTGGTGGGGGGTTTGCTCATGGTTTAATATCACAGCACATGGAGCATTTGGAACAATACTTGTGGAAACATTAATAAATGCTGTTTGTTCTTAACCCTCTCCAGAAATTTTTACAAATCTTTGGGTGTTGTGCACCTAACAGACAGAGGGCCAAATGGCAAAGTTAATGGCAGTAGAGTTTGATCAAATAATCTTGAGCTCGTAACATGTCTGTAGCCTTCCACGGAGCCAGCCAAGGTGCTGCACTCCTGTAAACCCTCCTGCAGGTCTTCCAGGAGCTGAGTCCACTGTGCCAGTGACACCCCGGCCTGTTGCAGTGGGGATATAGCAGGAGTCCCTCAGCAGCAGACGTGCATTTCAGAGCAGATGATTTGGGGGATATTTCTCCTGTGGCCTCGCTGAGCTCGTTTGCAGAGTAACTGCAGGCTTGGCGTGTGCTGTGGCTCTGAGCTCCTGTCAGGGCTGAACGCTGGGCCTGCAGGGCAGGAGGCAGCTCAGGAGGGGCAGGGACCACACAAATCAACCAGACTCTCTGTCAGCGAGACCTTTCAACACGCTGGGGGTTCAGCACTGCCCGTCTGAGCCGTGCATGTGCACCCGTGTGGGGAGGGGCTGCGGGGTGTGGGACCACCCGGGAGGGAGCAGCTCCTCAGAACTGGGGTGCTGGGGCAGCCTCTGAGCTCCTGGGGCTGGAGGGCTTTGACAGACAGGTGTTGCTGACTGGAAAAGCTGCAGATCTGAGCTGGCACACGGGGTGGGCCGGGGGAGCCTGGTGGGAGCTGGAGACGTGACTGCCTTGCTGGGTGGCAGGAGGGACTGAGCGGCCACCACACAGCACCCAGCTGGGCTCAGCTGCCCTGGCACTGGGGAGGGACGGGCTCTCACTCAGCTCTCCCCAGCAGGTTGTTTTGAGACATAAATCAAAATGATTTTTAACATGTCATGATGGTCACCCAGACCTAGAGACAAGCTCTCAGCCAGGGGAGGAGGCACAGTTGGAAAGGTGCCGTATGAATTCCCCTGCATTGCTTTGGCATTTTGCTGGTGATGGTGTCAGGAGCTGAGTAGGTGTTAGTCTCTCTCTCAGCCCAGGTGGTATCTGAGTCACTTTGGAAAGATTGGGTACATGGATACTGTTGTCTGGCAGACACCTGAAAGCTCCTCTGCACTTGCAGCAAGTGTCCGTGAGAGAAAACATTGCTCTTCAGCATCTTCTATGGGCACTGGAAACGACTGAGTAAACCCTGTGTGGGTCCCAGCTGCGTTGTCCCTGCCCTGCACTTTGCACAGAGCATAACAAACACCCTGTTTCTCTTGGTTCCAGGGGAAGCTGGACGCTCTCTGGGTCTTGCTGCGGAAAGGATACGACCGCGTGTCCGTGATGCGCCCTCAGCCAGGAGACAAGGTACTGTGCTCAGAACATCTCCTCACAGCAGGGAGAAGTGACATCCCTCTGAGGCTCCTGACTGCCTTGGCACCTGGGACTGAGGGCAGACACTGAGCCCAGCTCAGAAACAACCAGTCAGGTCTGTCAGCGCCGTGTGTGGCTGCAGCTCGGGCGGTTTGGCCGATGCAGTGCCAGGATGAGCTGTCCCGGGGCAGGGGCAGGAATACCCACCCAAGAGCCCAGCACAGTCCTGCCCTGGGGCACAGAGCTGCTCTGTCAGCCACAGAAGGAATTCTGATGAATAGGAAGGGATATTCCAACGTATTTTGATATGACTCAAGGAAACAGCGTGAAGCTGTCAGGGCAGGCTCAGGTTGGATCTCAGGGAAAGGTTCTTCCCCCAGAGACTGGTTGGGCACTGAGGGCAGTGGGCACAGCCCCAAGGCTGCCAGAGCTCCAGGAGGGTTTGGACAATGCTCTCAGTGACAGGGTGGGATTGTTTGGGTGTCTGTGCAGGGCCAGGGGTTGGATCAATAATCCTTGTGGGTCCTTTCCAACTCAGGATATTCTATGGTTCTGTGATTTTCCTTCATTAAATTCACCTCATGGTGGAAAATGTCAGTTATGTGAATGTCTTATGCAGTCGGTTCCACACCTTTGACACAAATCAACAACAGGGCTTGGAGTAGCTTCAGGAATAGATTTGTCTCAAAGTGTAACTGCAACATTGTGAAGACTTCAGGAAATTCAACTACACAGGAAACAGTTTTTTGGTGGAGAATCACAGGTCTGTAACATTTGGCTCCCTGTAAGGAGTTTTGTTGAATACAGGCCCAGTGACCCATTGTGAATTAGAAGGTTTAATATTTTATTCCTTCCAGCGGAAGATTTGCTGAAATGCCTTCAGTGATCCTGATTTCTGGGAGAAAAGCTGGTAACATACAGATTGCTGGTGCCTGGCAACAGTCCCTCAGAAATCAGGGTCTGAAGAAAGCCTGTCCTGTGAATAATTTTTTTGACTTAACAAGCTAAAATTATTTGTATGGCAGGTGCCACTTTCATTTCTGCTGGGGAGAATCCACTGGAACAGTTTCCAGCAATTCCTCTTGGTGCAGCTGCCAGGAGGCTCCGTCCCTTTTCGGTGACATGTCCCTTGGACATGTCCCTGTGTCCTGTCACAACAAGCACCAGCAGGATCAGCCCATACAGGTGTTACATGATCCACCCTCGGAGTAAATTAAGCCCTTTATGAGTGAGTTGTGCTATAAGGGGTCTCTGACCTGGTATAATGTGATTTAGTGTGAAAGAGGAACTGGCTGAAAATGCACCCAGGCTTGGAGCTGCTGAAATACCTGTTTCTCTCCAGCTCACTCCTGTGTTTGGGCACTTCCCCGTGTAGATGTGAAGCACTTCCAGACCCTCCTGTAAGGGTAGACTGCTCTTAGAACATCTGTTTTCCTTCCATGAGCCTGAGTGTTTGGCTGCTTTGAACAGCCACTGTGTTACAGAACATCACTTGCAGATTGGTAATTGCAGATTGAAGGGAGCACTTTGTGTTTGTCCCTCTGCAGCAGTGGCAGAACTCCAGGTGATGTCACCCCCCCAGCACCGGCAAAACCAGGCTGAGACCTCACTGTGAGACTCTGCAGTGACTTGCGTTAGTTTACACAGCTGAAATGGCAGAATTAGGTCGGGTTTTCCACTTTCTTATTCAGCAAAAATGTGTGGGTTTTGTTTCCCTATTTCAGATTCAGACTAAGGAGAAGCATCAAGCTTTCAAGCACTGGGTTCAACTGTACCATTTCTGACTCATCTCCCATCTTTCTATAGACATTCCCATCATTTGAATGCTGGTTTAGTCTGTCCTGCCTCGCTTTCTCCTTTGTAGCTGTAGAAATTGATTTTACTGGGCATCAGGAAGGTTGGCTTTGTAACATTTAGAGGCTTCTGTGCCAGGGACCAGGAATGGATGAGGCAATATTGCTGTAAACTGAACTGCTGTAAACTGACTGTGCTTTGGGAGCCAAATTAGTCAAAAAGAAAAGCAAAAGGCTGCAAAAATAGTTGCAAAATCTGCACCTCACAGAATAAGGACACTCTCAGCCCTACTGGATCCCTGCCAAACCCCTTCTGTTCTCCTCTGTGCTACTGTTCTTCTAAGAGAAATTTAAATGCGTGTCCAATCTTAGGATACAAAGGCTGCAGGATTCAGGCTGCTTCAAGGCTTGTGGCTTCTCCCAGGTCAGCAAACATCAAATATTATCTCATAAAACACATCAGTGCTCTGGTGTGACTGGAAATCCAGGGGGAAGGTCAGTGCTGAATTGATGGGAATGGCAGCATGGAAACATCTGCCAGTGCTGACTGCAGCTGCCAGTGCCCTCAGAGCAGAGTCCTGGGGCAGGGAGAGCAGCCTGCCTTCCCAGCAAGGAAAAAATACCAAGGAAAGGAGCAATTCCGCAGCAAATCCTTTTTGAAATGAAACCTGTGTCTGTAGGGCAGTGCTGAAAAAGAAAAGGAGCAAATGTTGCGCTGCAATGATGGGAAATTTCTCTCCATGCAAACAGCTGTGTGGCCAGAACTCCCTGCCTGGGAAGTCAGGGCTGGGGTGAATGGGCTTGGATCCAATCCCCGCCATCAACTGGGAGACTTTCACCAGAATCCCAGTGAGAGGGTCTCTGGATTGCATATAAACACAACCCTTCCTCTGCAGTGGGTGTCTGATAATGTAAGTTTAGTATTGTCTCCACCATTCCCTTCATCCAACCCAGGAAATAGTTCTTGGAGTCTCTCTGACTTGGAACAGCACTCACAGCCACAGCTTTGCTCTCCAAAGTCAAGACCCCTTTTGTGATGGTTCTATGGCCTAGGCACTGGGTTCCTTGGCAGGAACATTTATTTATAGGCCTGGCCAGGTCCCAGGGATGCAGCCAGTGGTGGGTGTGTGATGGTGACAGGTACTGGGGAGGTGTGTTCTGACACAGGCTTGGAGAGCTGGCATGTCACCTCCCCAGCCTGACCTGCACTGGGGCCAACAGGATGGATCCAACAGGTTCAGATGCTCCTGATGCAGGAGGTGCTGAGGGACAGCATGTGGAGGACAGTCACACCCAGGCAGCCCTGCACATGCACACACAGACTCCTGGATGCTCTCCCATCCCTCTGCTCCTGGTGCAGGGTTTGCCAGGGGTAGAGCTGTCAAAGTCATTTTGGCAGTGCTGAGCCCAGATATAAATTCCTGTGTCCTGTCCATGTGATTCCATACAGCTGTGTTGGATCAGGGGCACAACAAGGACAGACTTGGTCCTCACCAGGCTGCCAAACCTTCAGCAGTCTGTGGGCTCTCAGAGGTGCCCACTGGCAGGTTTGGGTTTGATCCTGTTCTGCTGGGAAGCACAGCTAAAGGAATGCTCTCCCCAGCCTGGCAGCGAAGGGGCCATCGAAGCTGCTTCTGACCAGTCCAAGCCAGTGGTGTGTTTGAAAGTGGAGGCACAGATGGTTTGAACTCCAGCCCAGGTGCCCAGTGCAGACCCAGCCCTGCTGCTCTCAGAGGACAGAACCCTTGGAGGTCTAGGACAGGGCAGCTCTAGTTTTCCAGCTTTTCTGCCAGCTCTCCTCTCTCAGGGTGCTGCAGGGCCCAGGTCACCCATCATTGCCATCCCAGCTCCTCTCAGCAATGCTGGGCTCTGGTTTGTCTCCCAGGGCAGTTCCAAACCAGCCCCGTTTCAGTCCGACCATGTGGCCACTCCGGGGAATTCCTGACATGAACTGAACAAACTCCTCAGACTCAGCTCAAAGCAGCAGCCCACTCTGCCAGCTCTGCACAAGCTGCCAGCCATGGACATGACCTGGGAATGAGAGAGCCAGGGACTAGCAAAGCATCCCCCAGGAACCAGCAGCCTCAGATGGAGCCACCGATCAAACACCCACCGCACGGAGCATTCTCAGGTTGGATGAACATCCAAACCCTTGCAGGCAAACTTTATGGCTAGTGAAGAGGAGGTGGAAATTTGCAGACAGGAGCCTTTGACCATATGATATTCCTAAAAGCTACAAGGAGGAGCTGTTTTGATAGCAGTTTGTACCTCCTTCCTTCTCTTCTCTTTCCTGAACAAAGGGAAACAGATTTCAGACTTAGTGTTGTCAAATGGGCTCCTTAATTCACCCACTGATCAAGATAAAAAAGTGAAACCAGATGAAAAATAACTGAAAGGCATCTCTGTTTGCTTTGGAGCCTGGAAAGGAGCTGGACTGAATCCCAGGGTTACATCATTTTCATATATAAGCAATCCCTCGCTATAATCAGTGACTGCAGCCCCTGCCAGCACACGAGCTGAGCTGCTCAGAAGATTCCTTGCATAGAATGAAACACGGATTCCACTTTAAACCCCACACTGAGTAATTGTTGCTGTTTATCTGCTGCAGCCCACACAGCTTCCAGGGATCTGTGATTTGTCAGGAAAGATGTCCCCTGCCCTGAGATTCACATCAGTCTGTAACCAGAGAGTGATGCAAGGGCAGGCACTGAACATTTGCAGTTTATATCCATTGCAGGGGATAATGTGGGGACTGGAGGTTCCAGTCCTCCTCCTCCCTGTGACCTCACAGTCCCTTGTCTTTGCCCCTTGGCTGCTCAGGCCTGAACCTGTGGCTGAAGGTGGAGACCCTGTGGGGCTGTTTCCTCCTCTGACAGGCACAGCGATGGGATCACTGAGCAGGGAGGGCTGGGGCAGGGCTGGATGGTGCTGGAGACAGAGCTGAGACCTCTCCAAGAGCTGCCAGAAGGGAAGGCATCCCTGTCCAGAGCATGACACCAGCCTGAGCCACAGCTCCTGGGAAGCTCCAGCAGTTGGAGAGCCCAAGGTCACACTGCAGCCCCTGTGGGGCCTGGCAGGAGCACACGGGGAGCAAACCTTGGTCTGCTCTGCAGAGGCTTTTAACAAGGCACCTCTTATCCCAGAGCAAAAGGAAAAGAGAGGGATGCTCAGGACCCATTTTGAAGTGCACCCAGAAAGGCTGAGATGCACAAAAAGGTGGTGAAATTCTGGGTTTTTGGAGACAGACCTGGGGACAGATGGTCTGAGGTTACCAACAGACACAGATGGTTCCAATAAGGCAAGGAAGGAGAGTCACATGGGATTCCTGTGGGCTTCTCACATTTTCGAGAGACTAGGTTTGCATTCTTGTCAGCATTAATGAGGTTATTTTTATATTGGAAACATCATCAGATGGGGTGATGCAAAAATATATACATTTTTTAGAGAACTTTATCATTTTTACAGTGGAGCACAGGAATGCTTATTTGTGCAAATTGCTCGCAGGACCCAGACAATTCTTGTCTCTTTGAAGTGTCAGTTGCATTTCCTTGTTAAACATTGTTCTGTCAGGAATTTATGGGGTTATTACAGTGTGTTTCAAGCTCAGACTTGGCCAGGAACTCTTCAATCAGGGAGCAAATTATATTTTAATTTGTTATTGCATTAATTACATTTTCATTTTGTGTTTATATAGATAAATATAGATACAGAAAGGCATAAATATGGAGAAAAAGTATAACAAGCCCATGTGTAATTATGTGTAAAGATGTATCCTACCTAAATTAATGAAGGTGCAGGGAGAGGGGCTTTTTCCAGAACTAGGATGGTTGTAATCACATAAAACTGATATACTGTGATGAATCTCAGTGACAGGGCTCTGGTACAGATTGGAGTGAGTTGTGATGAGAGGGTGAGGCCACAAAATACATGAAAATGTGCCCATTAAAGTAATCACAGTTGTTCTTTTACTGGGAAAGGAAGAACGTGTGTGTGCATGTGCTGACATACAAATTGGTCTTCATATAAACAGAACAGTCAGAGTATGAAATAAGACACATTTACAGCCAAATTGTGTGAGCCTTCACTGCAGAAAAGCACTGTGGAGATGGATAGCTCTGGTAATTGCATCCTGCTATTGTAATTCCAGATCTGAGATGTCCAAAAGAGCTGGAGGTTTGTGTGATCTGAGTTTTGGGTGCTAAACTGGGAGGTCTGAAGTCGCCCCAGTCTCTGCCATGGACACACAGGGTGACCTTGGCCCAGCCACTGAATCACCTTCCATTCCTCAGAGGCTTTTCCTGTCCTCTGGATGCAGCTGATGCCATGGATTTTCTTTCCCCAGGTATTTGAGAAAGCGAGGGCTGGGTCTCAGCAGCCCATGTGAGGGATTAGCAGCAGCCAGGGGTGTGCAGGGTTTGCACCTTGTGGCTCACGTGATGGTAACGGGGCAGAGGTTCAGGGTCTGCAGATCCAGGTCTGTACATTTTAGACCTGAATTACTTGGCCAGGTCTGTCCTCGTGGCACCTTTGTCACCTGTGCCAGGAGCTGACCTGTTCCAGCAGACCATGATTGGTGGGACAGCCCTTTGAGCATCCCCAGCTCAGTGGGTGACCATTATTGTGTCTAAAGTATGCAGAGGACAGAAAAAACCAGCCTGAATCATTGCCATGTGACAGTAAAATTTCCTTCTTCTCTGTCCCTTCTTATTTCTTTTAATAACCTTCAATCTGCTGCATAATTGGGTGTTTCACAGAGGAGATCAGCACTGGCTGCTGCACCATCTGAGGAATGGGAATGATTCTTTATTTCTGGCAAATTCAAGCTCCCAGAAAACGAAGTGTCCTTTCCCTGCCTTTCCCTGTGTGGTACAGAATGCTGGGTACTTGCACAGACCGAGCTGGGAAATAACTCGTCGTCTCTCACTTCCCACACAGTGCTGACATGGAAGGGAATTAAATCTAGGCTGGAAAGCTTGGGACAGTGCTGCCACATCCCCTGGGACCTCACTTGTTCATCATAGTGGTGTGATCATGTGCTCCAGGCATCAGCTTAAACCAAACCCACCGTGCCAGGGGCTGTCCAGGTGTAAAATCACACCAGAACCTCGGCCTCATCCGAGGAAAGGGGCAGGAACAAGTCCAGGGAATTATGGAGAGAAACACTGGGACAATCTGCTGGTACCAATTCTTGTGAACACTAAACAGGGGATCTACAAGACCAGCTGGAATATTCTGTTAATGTAGTTCAAATCCTCCTTAACCACAAGGAACAGCTTTTCTTGCTAGTTCATTCTCCCTCAGCACAGTTTCCATGCGGCTTCCAAAGAAGAAATTCCTCCCTGTGAGAGTGGGGAGGGGCTGGGATGGAATTCCCAGAGAAGCTGTGGCTGCCCCATCCCTGGAAGGGTCCAAGGACAGATTGGAGCAACCTGTTGGTCTAGTGGAAAGTGTCCCTGCCCATGGCACGGGGTGGCACTGGATGGGCTTTAAAGTTCCTTCCAAGCCAACCCATCGCATGGCTCCCTGGATCAGCAGCGTAGAGTTCCAGCCCAAACTGAATTATGCGTGTTTATGTGAGTCAGAGCCCCGAGCAGGCACTGCCTCTGCACATTGGGCTGCAGGAGGGGGAGTGCCAAAGCCTTGCGGGGTCAGAGCAATGCTCTTCTGGACCAGGGGGACAGGGGATGAGACCTCCAGGGATGTCTAACTGGGCCAAACTTGCAGGATATATTTTTGTTTGCCAGAGGTCTTGGTACAAGAAGTTTTGGTGCAAGCACATAGATGGTGGTGGGGGTTTGTCCGTCTAATTCAGTGCCACCTCCCCTCTTGATGTACAGGCAGGCACTTGTCTTTCCAGGCTGGTTCCTCTTCCCCTCCCACCCTCCTCAGCCCCAGGCACTTTGCTCCTCTGAGAATCTGTATAAAACAGGGTTTGTCCAGATTTTAGTGCAGCACTGAAACCCTCACAAGGAGTTTTACAAGCTGAGCTTTACAGCAAAGGATGATTTGAATTGAGGTAAAAATGAGCCTGTGTAATGTTGACTTGAGGTTTCCAGAGCAGTGAGGGCTGGGCAGGCTCTGCTCGGGGGATGTTCCTGTGGGGGGCTCATGGAAAGGGCAGCCTTTGGTGTAATGAGCTGAGAAAGAAGAGGGGTTCCTCGTTTGTTTTAAAGAGCAAAACAAGCCAATGGAACACCCTCGTTCAGACTTTCCTCTGCGTGGAGTGAGTAGTTCTGCAGCTGTGGGTAAATGAAATAACTGTTGGAGTAAAACCCTTCCTGGAGGTAATTCTGTGCTGTGGGGGTGGAATTGCACGACCCAGGAGACCAGATGCAGAAAAGTGTCCAGGTATGTGAATTCTCACAGGAAACACTGCAGTAGGTGTTTAGGTTCTCTCAGAATTCGGAGAGTTGCAGAGAGAATCACCTTGTGACAGATGTCCAGGAAACCCATCCCTCCCGTGCCTGTTTCTTGCTGAGTGAATGTTGATGCTGCACTGGTGTTGTGTTCCCCTCCTGCAACTTCCAGGAGCGGGCTGGACTTGCTCTCCTTATCCTTATGGGAAAGCCAGGTCATTGTTTCCTGTGGGATTGCAATGAATTCCTGAAAATAATAAGCAGCCCCAGCTGAAAAACTTGGACTGTGTCTGGGTCCATCTGCTCTGAGAAGTTGTGAGGGGAACCCTGGGTCTTACATCAACAACCAGGGGCCCTCAGGGACTTGCCAGGCACACAAACCCACTCACAAACCAAGGCACCAGCAGCAGATGCTTGACCTGTAATCCAAGGCATGACTTAAACTAGAGTTTAGTTCAATCCTTGGCTTTCTCCAGTCAGCCCCCCATCCTGGGTGTGAAAATAAGAAGTACCTGCAGGATCCTGGGCAAATATCCTGCACCAAGTGTGAAAAGAGCAAACAGTGTCAGACTGTGGGGATGAAAGCTGTGCAGACAAAGGCAAGTGGGTCCAGGATGGGACAGTGGCTCCCACCATGTCAGTGTGTCACAGGCTGAAGCACCATGTTGGTGGTGTGGGAGCTGCATCTCCCTGGGCAGCCATCCCTGGTGTTCCACATCTGTAAATCCTGGGACCTGCAGAGCCTCCTGATCCCCTTTGGATCATACATAGACACATTCCAAACTTGTATGTGGCATTCTGGAAGAGCAATGAAGAGACACAGCAGTGCAGGGCAGGGCAGGGCAGCAGCCCCCTGTGTGGCAGCACAGCTCCAGCTGTCCCTGTGCTGCTCCCTGGAGCTCTGCTGTGCCCCCAGGGCTCCAGCTCTCCCTCCCTGCCAGCTCTGCTGTCCCGGTGTCCCTCGGAACCTGCAGGTCCCTGCTGTGGGTGCCTGAGGCCAGGGATGTGCAGAGCCCAGGCTGTCCCACAGGGCAGTGAGCAGTGGCAGTGAGGAACCCCCCCCTTCCCGTGTGTCCCCACCAGCAGAAGGCACCTACCCCTGGGACATCAGAGCCACATCCCACCAGGGACTCCCAGGCCGTGGGAGCCCAGAGCCCACGGATTTCAGTGTCACACCAAGGACTGGTCACCATGAGGGACCTGCAGCAAACTCAGCCCTTTGCAGGCTCAGCAGTAGCTGTGAAGCCTGTTAAGTCCTGCTGGCACACAGGAATTCTGGTTTAACTCGTGTCTGGATTGTTAGAGCTGTATGAAGAAGGCCAGAAGGAATGTAGCAGGTAGCCTGGGCCTGGGCCTGGAGCACACAATCCAACGAAAACATCCCCAAAGCTGTAACTGTTTGTTCATAATTGGATACTGAGGAGCAAACTCTGCCATACAAACCTCCAGTGAGTTCACTGAAAGGCATGAAATGTGTTTTATTAGAGAGTAGCCCCAGTGAGGGGTGATGTGGGGATGGCCAGGTATTACTGATTAACAAGGAACATCACAGAGCAAACCAGCAAAATCTGTCACCCTGGAAACTCCCCTGGGTCCTCCCTTATTTTGAATTAAGAGCCTATTTTAGAGGTGAGGAAACTCAAAAATAAAGTAATTGTCTGATTTCAGAGTCGTGAATAGAAACCTCCTCCTGAAGCAAAGAACAGAAACCAGGAGATAGAGTTTCAAATCCCCTGCTTTAGACACCAGACGTGGTCCCTTCTCAGACTGAGAACAAAACCAGCCGTGCAGACCCCCAGGTCACCCCACACCCCTGTGCTTTGCCTTGTTACTGCTTGCCTGATGATTCTTCCCCCTGCAGACTCGAGGCCACACAGGCACTGCCCAGGAGCTGCTGTTTAACCCATCCTGACATCCCAGCTCACGGGGTTCTGTGGAGCCTGAGAACGAAACCGTAACCTTTCCACACACGCTGTTGTGGTGTGGTTTTCCATTAACAGCCGTGGAAAAGTTAACCTAAACATTAGCTCTTTTTCCTGGAACTAACAACTCCAAAGCCAAAAGCCTGGAGATCTGCTCATGAGGCTGTTCTGGGCTGGGAGAGCAAAGACAAGCTGGGCCTTGAGCTGGACAACCTCTTCCTGAGGCAGGGAAAACCCAGCTCCTAAAGGGAGCATCCCAGTCAAACCTTGATCCAGGGCAACACTTATCCCAGACAGAATCACAAAGTTGTGCCTTTAGGACTGATGTCAGAATCCAAGGCAAATCCAGCAAACAGGGATTGCAGGGATGGGAATTATTTCTCACTAAGCGCTGGTAGGACAAGCTTCAGTGGACAGTAATTCCCATTTCATTAGCACTGCACAGGGTCATTGTCCTGAGCCAGGTAATGTGAAAACAGCCATCAAGTTGTGTTCATCTCACATTCACACCATGGAAGATCCTGGCCTGAGTCATGCCCTGTCTTCCTTGCCCAAAGATAAATTGCAGCCAGAAGGATCCTCCTCAGATCACTGATTTCTGGAGGCTGCAAGGCTCTGCCTCTCCAGAGGGATGTTTACCACTGCCCTCGATGAGTTGTTCCAGTTATTGCTGCCAAAAGAACGTGTTTCCTTTTTCACTTGAGTTTTTCTCTCTTTTCCTCATACTCAGTAGGTTTTGTTATTCAACCCCCACAAGAAAGGTCAGAGCCTGGTGTGAGGTGTGTCTTTGATGTGTCACCCAGCCTTTCTCCAAGACCAGCTCCCCCTTTCCAGAAAGACAACGGGAAGAACGACCAGATCTTCCTGGAAATGACACCCATCCCACAGCACAGATGAGCCAAAAGCAGCTCCTGCAGAAGCAATCAGGGCTGTGGCTGATGTGCACATGCCCCCTCATCTCTGGGAGCCACACTCCTCAGCTCTGGCACGAGCCAGACATGGAGACTGTTGAGCTCATTCCCACACTCCAATTTGGCTGTATCATCTTGTTTCACTTTTTTTGGAGGAGTTTGCTCTGATTGTTTCCTTTCCACAGGGTTCCCCAGCTGGTGCAGTCCTGCACAGTGTGGTCAGAGGTCTCAAGCCCCCGCTGGCAGAGCAGGGGGTGTTTTCAGGGTTGTGGCAGGTCTGGAGAGCCAGGCACAGATGGGAAGGGATGAGTAAATCAGGAGTAGGATTTCAACGGGAGGTTGAATTGGCAGAACCACTGAGACCCCCCAGGTGCACAGTGGATGTGCACAGGTATGTGCATAGGGAGCTTTAGTCACCAGCCAGTGTGACTGAACTGGTGCTCTAAATAAGCTCTTCATTATTTCCAATTCTTTACTGTGTTTGCTTTCCTGTATTCAACGAGTGCAGCTTTCGGGTTGCTTGAACAGAACAGGGTCCTATAAACACAAATATAAACCATTGCTTTAACATCTGGATAGACCAAACCATAGCAAGGCATCAAGGAAAGTGGGTTTTCTGCTGCATTTTTCCTGCTGAATGCAGGCAGGATGCTTGTCTGCAGTGTGGGAAACTGCCTCTGGTACAACTGGAGTTCATGTGTAAGGTTACTTGTCACTACTCTTTGTAAGTTTATCTTTCCCATTTGGGGTAAATTCCCAAACCTTCTCATGGCTTCAGCAGAAAACACCATTTTGTACCTCTCTGTTCCTGGGAGTTAGAAAGTCAAATCTAGCATGGCTACACCCAACAGAAAACTCTGCTTTTCTGGTACTGGGACCCAAGAGAAAACTCCGGATCCTGCTCCAGAGGTTCCCACACTGCAGTGCTTTTCACAGACTCTTTTGGGATAAACCAGAGCACCCACCGTTCTCAGTGCTGCCTCTGCAATAAGAGACCAGGTTATTAGAACCCCTCTGGGGTGATGACCTTATCAGTGGAAGTCTTCCTCTTAGTTTGGGAGAAAATAGCTCAAGTCTCCAATTTATTATTTATGGAGTGACCAAGGTGGCAGGAATACCTTGGGAAGGCAGGTTTTATGAGCAAGGCTGAGCTCTAGGCTCTGGCTTTAGTAATGAGATGCAGATGGGCCTGGTTTAGTTGCAGTGATGTTTTATTGTACATTTTATCACGAAATGAGACAGTTTGAATGGCTGGTTGGTGACTCAGAGACCCAAAGGTAGCCGGGGAATGAGCCCCTTGCTGCGGGAGGCAGCGATTCCTGGCAGAGCCAGGCACACTCCACACAGGCTGAGCTCACCAAGGGGCTGCCTAACAAAGCCCAGGAGCGAGTTAACAGTTTCCTAAAACTGTCTCCAGACCCCCTTGTGTGATTTAAGAGGCAGCAGGCTGCCAGTTCAGCTTTATTTCCAGCTCACAGAATCCTACCGTGTCATAGAAGCTGCCTGGGAATCTGGGGTTACCTTGGCAGGGGTTTGGAGCAGCAAAACCACCTGGAGACCCCCGAGTTGCCCCACCAGTGCTGACCCCAGTGACAGAATGCTGGGGGGATGCAGATATGGATTATCCTCAGGGTTATTCTCACCCTGCTCTTTCCCCAGTGTCACCTTTGTCCAGGTACAAAGGGGTGCATTTGGGGTGGGAGGTTTGCAAAGTGCCCTTTGCAAGGACCACTTTCCCAAGAGAGGATTCACTCCATGTTGGCTCTGGGCAGTTTTCTCCCTGGAGCCACAGGAGAGGAGCATGAGCTGCCTGTGCTGGTTGGCTCTGCAGACAGACAGACACAGACAGACAGACAGTCCCTGCCTCCCCTCCCCGTGGGCTCAGAGCTGCTCTCAGACCCTCTGGGACTCCCCGCTCTGTTCTTCCTCCTCTCCCCACTCCTCACCTCACACATCTGGGGGAGTTTCATGCCTGGACTGGGTTCAAACCATTCCTGGGATCCTTGGGAGGGGGATTTGCCTCCAAAAACTGAGTGTTGGTTTCTCCCATCATGGATGTGCTTTGCCCTTGTAGTAGCTGCAGTCTGGCAAATCATGTCTTTGCAGGCACTAGTGTAACTCTCACATTTATTTAATATATTTAATGGCTGCCTGTTACTTGTTTGGCCAGCATCTCCTCAAGTTTTTGTGAATACTTGAGTCAGTATCAGATTATTAAATTTCCTTTTCCTCTCTCTCTCTCTTTTCCTTCTTCTCTTTCTCTTCTCTTTATTTCTATATTTCTTTTTAATTCTCTCTCCTCCTTTTCATAACAACAGGGTAACCCAGGATATTGTTTATGGAAAGTCTGAATTACTATTGACCCATACAAAATAACATTAAGGATCATATCTTTTCCAGGACCTCTCTTTAAACCAGGCAAAAGAAGCCAGTCCCAGTGTTTTATGATCTTAAAATGTTGATATTTTTCCAGGTATTAATTCCAGCTTGATAGGAAACCAAAAAAACCAGAAACATTTTTCATCTTTGCTTCAGAAATATGTGCTCCATCTTTGTCTGTTAAAGAGAGAGCTCCTGAGTCCCGTGGAGGGCATGTCCCTGCTCTGGGACTCACTTCCCTTTCCTAAATTCCCTCTTTGCTGTGCCATGTGTGAGCCTGTTCCTGAACAGCTGGAACCACGGAGAGCAGGGCTGGAATGGGACAAAGGAAAAAGCCACGTCCTGGGTTGAGTCCTGCTGGGATGGGGGCCAGAGGGCTGGCTGGTCAGGGAGCAAAGGGATGCCAGGAGAAGGGTCCATCCTTCCCGAGGGTGGATTCAGCACACTGAACCCCAGGCAGTGTCTGTGCAGGTCCCAGTGTGGTGCTGTCAGTGACAGTCCAGCTCCCTGACAGCTTGCAGACTCGGTCAAAAGCAGAAAGGGAGGCAGGAGGGGGTGGGAAGTGGCTTGGACGAGGTCGTGGTCAGATGGGAAGGACAAAGGGAAAGGCTGGGATCAAGTGTGCAACCCTGGGGCACTCCCAGGACAGGGGCCGTGGGCAGAGGAGACACCAGAGGCAGGGGAGACACAGGAGACAGAGGAGACACAGCCCCCATGGTCCAGTGTCCACACACAGCCCCCATGGTCCAGTGTCCATAGTCACACACAGCTCAGTGTCCATGGTCACACACAGCTCAGTGTCCATGGTCACACAGCTCAGTGTCCATGGTCACACACAGCTCAGTGTCCATGGTCACACAGCTCAGTGTCCATGGTCACACAGCTCAGTGTCCATGGTCACACACAGCTCAGTGTCCATGGTCACACAGCTCAGTGTCCATGGTCACACACAGCTCAGTGTCCATGGTCACACACAACTCAGTGTCCATGGTCACACAGTTCAGTGTCCATGGTCACACACAGCTCAGTGTCCATGGTCACACAGCTCAGTGTCCATGGTCACACACAGTTCAGTGTCCATGGTCACACAGCTCAGTGTCCATGGTCACACAACTCAGTGTCCATGGTCACACACAGCTCAGTGTCCATGGTCACACACAGCTCAGTGTCCATGGTCACACAGCTCAGTGTCCATGGTCACACACAGTTCAGTGTCCATGGTCACACAGCTCAGTGTCCATGGTCACACACAGCTCAGTGTCCATGGTCACACACAGCTCAGTGTCCATGGTCACACACAGTTCAGTGTCCATGGTCACACAGCTCAGTGTCCATGGTCACACACAGCTCAGTGTCCATGGTCACACACAGTCCCCACAGCTCGGTGTCTGTGGACACAGACAGTCCAGACAGTCCCATTTTCCCAGTGTCCATGGCACTGCTCCTGTCTCCAGCCCTAACTCAGCTGCTGGAAGTGCAAGAGCGAGGCCACTCAGAGCAGAATTGATTGTTCCTGAGCCTCCCAGAGCTGCTCTCTAGAAAAACAACAGAAAATATGAGAGTGAACTGCCCTTGCTGATTTTGCTGATTCCACTGAATTTCGGATCTAATAATGTCTCCATGTTGCTTCAATTGTCTCTTCTGAGGCACAGCTGTGACTCTCTCCCCTGAGGGGTTGTGGCTGCACAAAGGGAAATAAAACTCAGCCAAGGCATTGGACACAGCAGCCTTTCAATATCCAGCCTGTTCCCTACGTTCATACATCCTGGATCTCCAGCTTCTGTCTCCCTGCCAGAAAGACTCAGAATTGGTTCCTCATTCTCAAAGCTCTGGTGTAACCTGTTTAAAGAGTCTTTTCTCTTGGGATTTAAAGTGACTTTCTGTTGAAGGATGCAAAGTAGCATTCAGTGGAAATGGGTTCATTTCCTGCCTCCTGGATATTCTGACACCATCTTCCACATCTGCCCCATCTAAATTTGGACACCTAAATGAGGTGATGAACCTTGGTGGGGAGTCAAGAGGGGCTGCTAACTGGTGGTCACTGAGACCCTCATAAAGTCCCAGCCATGGGAAGGTCCCTGTGAGCCTGTGATCCCTGTGGTCCCTGTCCCACTGATAGTAGAGACATCCTCTCACCTTTGGTACCTCAGACACTCCCACTGGTTTTACATCCAGACCTCAAGGCTGAACAAGGCATTTGGGCCCCTTTATTTAGAGGATCTTTTAGTGCCACATCCAATTCTATTATCTGTGGGATGAACAGAACTGTGCTGGCTATGAGGAGCCCTGGAAAACCTTGGGTGGGTGGGTGAGTGGTCAACCAACCTGCTCTTCATCCAGACCCTTCTCCAGGTCCAACAGTGCTGACTGGAGCAGGTCAGCGATGCTGAGGGTTTATTTTCCTCCTGCAGTTCACACACAGAGCCCAGCTGTGAGTCAGGCCCCCCTTTGGGTAAGTGCAGGTGGGAAAACATGTCTGGACACATGTTTCAGAGAGAACTGAGTCCTTGAGAGCTTGAGGGTTAAACTGTTTGTCTCATTCTGCTGGCACAACCTCTGCACTTTTGTTATCGTATTGCTAGGTACAAGGGGGTTAGCATCCAGCTCTTTGCTTCAAGGAGCTCTCTGCCTCCTGGACCTGCTTTGTATTTGTACCCAGGGCACCAGTGAAACATTTGCTGCCCCTCGTACAAGGGCACAGTAATTTGTTTCCTGGACATCCCCTTGTCATTCAGTCTGACAGTTCTCCTCCCCACGGAGCTGCTGGCTTCCCCGTCTCCTCTGAGGCAGTGGAGCTGCCAAAGTCCATCTCAGTCCATCTGGACTGAAAACTTCTCTCTGGCATTGTCCCCCATCTGGGTGAGAGGAATGTCGAGATGAAACGCAAGAGCTCCCTCGGTCTGGCAGTTCTCCAAGGGAGGGGGGAGCCTGCCCTGTGTCCCTGCCCTCCACACGTGCTGGGTGCCCTGCAGGTCCCACTGCACAGCAGGAGGACAGACAGTCACTGTCAGTGCAGGGCAGCACAGTGAGCTGGGAGCAAAGGACATGGGAGGGGATAGGGAATGGCATGTGGGAGCTGAGGGAAAAAGCACATCCATCCTGTGTTAGGGAGAGAAGGTTTGAACTCTGGAGTGAGACCAGCATAAAGCACAGGGCAGGGGGCAGAGGGAGGTGATGCTCCGTGCTGAGATTTAAAGTAAATAGCTTGGGACAGGCCTGCTGAGTGAGGGAAAGTCTGAACCTGAGCTGACTGGGTCAGGTCTGGCTCTCATGTCTGTGCCCCTGTGCTGTCTCTGCCCTGCATCGGAGCAGCCTGTGCTCAGACTCCAGCCCAGCTGCTTGCCCAGAGCAGCATGTGACAGGCCGTGTCTGAGGGTTAACAAGGACACAGGAGAATTAATCACAGTGGAAAAAAGAACTCTGTCGTTGCAAAGCAACCCTATTCCTGGAGAAGGAGTCGTCTCTGGTCGTGGATATCTGCAGTAGCTCGTGAGCAGGGACTCTCTGGGTCATAGCTGACTGCAAGGACTGATGCAAACACAGTGCAGGGACAGCTGGTGTGACTTGGGAGCCTCTTTTGTCTGATAATGGCACTGCTGAGCTGTCCCAGCCTGTTCTCACCAATAACAAATCAAATCTTTACCAGTGCCTAGGATGCACAGGATGTGCTCCTTTACCCTTCTGAACTGTGCCTTAAGCATGAGATGGTTTGTAGTCCTCAAGCCCTGCCCCAGCCCCAAATCCAAAGGTTTCTGAGCCTCTGCATCCTCCTCGATGCTCTCAGGGCGGTGCTCAGTCCCATTTGGACCAGCAGCTCCATAACCTCACTCCCAGAGCATCCAGACAGAGCATCTCTCCATACAAAAACAACTGCAACTTTTTGTTCTCTGGCCACGATTTCTGACTTCTGCTGCTTTTTGTTCGGGTTTATTTTATTCTCATCATAAATAAAGAAAACAAACTAGTGCAAAAAATGGTCTGAAATGACTAAAGTTGCATGGCAGGAGATGTGGCACTGGAACAAGGAAAACATTCTCATGGGGTTTTTTTCTGAGTAGAACTGGTTTATGTCAGGGTCAGACTTTGCCTCACTCAGCAGGCCTGCCCACAGTATTTACTTAAAATCTCAGCAAAGTGCATTAACACAACATTAAAGCAGAGATAGGAGCCCAGGGAGAGCAAATGGGCCCGGGGGTGCTCTGGGCTGGAGCAGGGAGTGCTCATTGCAGGCTGTGCTCTGCCCTGGTTTGGGCAGCCCTGGAGATGGAGGATGTGTGGAGCATTCCTGCTCCCTCTGGCACTTCATTTGGTGTTGGCATTTGTCCTGTGCAAGGGCTGGAGAACAAGCCCCACTGCACAGCCAGCAGGGGCAGCTCATTGTGGGGGCCATGGTCTCCCTGTCCCTCCCCAGGGTCGTGCTGTCAGGACAAACCTGACAAGCCTGAGCCTCGATCCTCAGGGAGGGGCATCACCATGGGTGTGTTCTGACCATCCCAGGGGCTCTGCTCTGCCCCAGCCCCATTCCTCACGGAGAACCTGCTTGGACCAGAGGCTGTTCCTGCAGCCAGAAATGCAGGGCTCAGAGGAGCAGCCCAGGGTGGGGGGTCACCTTGATGCACTTCAAGGCACTGGGAAATCTCTGCCTCCCTTAAAGGATCTTTGCTTGCCCCAGACAGGCTGAGCTTGGCTGGGGCTGCTCCTCCAGCCCCAGTGCTGGGCAGGGAACCCCCTTCCCTCTGAGGGCTCAGGCAGATGTTCCTCCACATCCCCAGAGCACAGATCCCGCTGGCAGAGGTCCTGGAGAGGAGCTGTCTGTGCATCCCTGGGTCACCCTGTCTGTGCATCCCTGGGTCACCCTGTCTGTGCATCCCTGGGTCAGCCCTTCCACGCCAGCTCCCCTCTCCCCTCTCCCATCCTTCCAGCACCACTTCTCCCAGCATCTCCCTTGTTCACTTTGGGCCCTTCCTGCAGAGCATTTGTCCACAGTCTGAGAGGAGATTCAGAGCTGGAGAGAGGATTTAAATGACTGATGTTTTTACCCCAACAAATCTACTCCAGCCTGCAGGGGCTCAATGCTCCCTTTGGCATTTTTTCACCAGGAAAAACATTTACTTTGGGAGAGGAAAGAGGAAAACAGAAAATAAGCCCATGTTCACAAGTCTAAAAAATAAAGAATGGACGAAGAAATCCTCTGGTGCCTTTTAGGATGATTTCATATCTAAAGGAATGAATCCATAATACAATAGTGCTGATTCTGACATTCGAGTATTTACAGTGGGATCTTTTGCAGGTGGAACTTTGGAGAAAAAAAAAAAAAAAGAAAAAAAGAACAGCTCAGAGGGCAAAGGTTTTGTTTAAAAATGTACAACAAACTGTAACTTAGCACCAAAGAGTGAGAAAAGCAGTTTATTGGCTTCTCACAAGCACTTGAGTATCAAGACATCCCAATGAGGAATTAATGCATTTCAGGAAAAACTCTGAGCAAGAAACTGTCTTTGTTAAACAAACCTTCCCTTTTGCCTGGTTGGTAAATGGTAGAAAGGGACACAAAGCCAAGCGTGGGAAGGAGAGAGAGGCTCCAAAGGGGCAAAGCCCAGATTTTGTGCTGTTGGAAGTTCAAGGTTGAGGTGTGGGAAAAGGCATCTGCGGCTGCAGGGACAGACCATGGGCTGTGCACAGACTCCAGTGCCAGCTCTGAAACACAGGAATGGGGGACAAGGACAAGGGGGAATGACATTCAGCTGATGGAGGGCAGGTTTATATTGGATATTAAGGCAAACTTCTTTACTCAGAGGGTGGGCAGGCCCTGGCACAGGTTGCCCAGAGAAGCTGTGGCTGCCCCAGCCCTGGAAGTGCCCAAGGCCAGGTTGGACAGGGCTTGGAGCAACCTGGGCCAGTGAAAGGTGTCCCTGCCCATGGCAGGGGGTGGCACTGGATGGGCTTTAAGGTCCTTCCAACCCAAACCATTCCCTGATTCTGTGGAAAAGGCTCCTGCAGTGTCAGCAGGACCTGGAGTGCCCCGTGCTGTGCTGGGAAGATCCTGGAGCTGGAGAACAGGGGAGGTTTCCCCCTGCTCCGCAGCCAGAGCTGTGTCGGGGTGTCCCTCTCGTCGCTCAGCACAGGAGTTGCTCCCCAGCCCTGTGGAGGGCGTGGGGGCCGGGGCCGTGCCCGGAGCACTGGCACTGGGGCAGATTTGGGCGCGGCCCGGGGGTGGCTCAGCTGGGGTGTTGCCTCGGTGGTAACTCTGCTTTTCCCCGTTCTCTCGTTCCAGGGCCGCTGCATCAACTTCACCAGAGTGAAGAACACCGAGGCCCCCCCCAAGTACCCCCTCAACAACTCGTACCCCCCGTCAGCTCCCCCCCCGGCCCCCATCTACACCCCCCCGCCCCCGGCCCCCATCTACACCCCCCCTCCGCCCAGCTCCCCCACCCCCCACCCCCCCTCCCCGTCCTCCACCCTCCCCCCGCTGCCCCCCCCGCCCCAGGCCCCCCCCCCCAACCGGGCCCCCCCTCCCTCCCGGCCCCCCCCTCGCCCCACAGTCTAGGGGGGGTCGGCCTCGCTCCCGTCTCTTCCACGAGTGTCCCAGAGGCTCTTCCAGCAGTACTGTATCACATCCCTCCTGGGGGGAAGGGGGCAGAGGAACCGGAGCCTTCCTGGGACGGGTGACAGCAGAACCAGTGACTCCGTAGTCGTCTTTCTCCTTTAGTTTTCTCCTATTTTTTGACTCCCTTGTGCATTGGTGCCACCAAACTATCGCAGCAAGAAAAGCCAAGAGGCTGCAGGAGCAGGACAAACTCCTGAGTTCCATTCCAGCAAGGCTCTCCCCACTCCTGGTCCCCCTGTGCCCCATCATGGTGATTCCAGGACACACTGGAAAGAAGGAATGGATAACTAGAGCGAGCTCTTTACAAAGGAAGTTCTCCCCGGGGAAGGACTGCAAAAGACTCTTCCAAGTGCAGACATCCCAGCCAGCAACCTGGAGACAGCTGCACAAATGTCCTGGGACAAGGTTGGATGTGTGGCAGGACACTGATCCCCTCCTCCTCCTGCACCACCTGCCAAGGGAACGGTGACGACAGCACTCTGCCAGCACAGGAACCCTCTAAATGTGGGGAGAATCACTCACAGGCACCTGTTCCCACGGACCAGGAGCTGGAGATGGGAAGGTATTGGCATCTCAGAGGGTCTGGAAAGGAGAAGGGGTAGGTCTCCGGGGTGTGGATCCGAGGATGTTGGTATGTGGAAGTGCAGGTGGATGAAAATGGAGTGTAACAAGGAAGATAAAGCAGTCAGGGCATCACAAGGCTGTGACCCCATCCCTGAGGACACCAACAACTGGGGACAGGGCAGCCTGCAGTGCTGCCAGTGGGACAGAGGAGGTGGCAAACGTTGAGGAATCTGAGAAAGGTAAGGTTGGCAGGAGAGCCTTTGTGTTCAGTTTAGACAATTATGTACATCCAGTCAATCACCCCACAGCTCTGAAGTGTAATTTAATGTTTCCACTTTAAAGGAGAAGATTCTGAATACAAACCAGAGGTTTGGTGTATCGAGGTCTCCAAATCCAGTCTGCTTGGGCTCCTTGTTCTTGACAGTTTGAAATGGTCACCACTGATGCCTTCCTGTTTCTGTAAATCCCGTTCTTTTGCCCTAGAAATGTTTTCATGTGGATTTTTGTGTTTTCCTTTCCTTTCCTAAATAAGTAGCAGATGCTTCCCAAACTGGGAGTGAAGAAGAGCCAGTGTGCTTACTCACTCCTGTCAGCTCTCCACAGCATCACTCCCATTAGCAGTTGTTGACTAAGGCAAAACTCAGCCCACGGGACTCTCCAGATGGGAATCAGTCTGCCAAGGAATGCACTGGCTGCATTTCTCCTGCTTTCTCCTCACCTCCACGAGACCCCCACCACATCCCTCTGCATCACTCGTGCACACCTGTATCCTACAGCAAACCTGAGCACCTGCCTTTGCATCCCAGAGCCAGAGACGGGTGGGACCACTCAGCATTCCAGCCAAACCTCTGGCTCCCTGGGTTCCTGTCGGGATTAGTTCTCACAAAGCTCTGTCTCTAAGTCATAAGAGATGGACCATCTTTGTAGCTGCAGTTCTGTGGATAGCGAAGGGTTGTCACCTCGTTTTTTACCAGATAAAGAAATGCTTTGCCAAGTACTTCCTTCAGTGCTGTTGGATATATTAATTCTAGCTTTTTCTAGCAAAACAAGAGAAAAAAAGGAAAAAGAAAAAAAATTGCTCAAGGAGGAAAGGGAAGAGAGGAAAGAGACTCAGTGGAGACTTACCCTGGGCCCCTTTGGGTGGGGACAGGAGGGAGCCCTCAGCACGAGGCTCTGGGTCACTGTCACACACCAGCTTCACCCTCCCCAGGGTCAGGGTCAGGTCTTAGGTGAGATGAACACCCGTCACGATGGACCCCAGGATCCAGCCCCCAGCCAGGGCTGGCTGTCCTTCCCTAAGGCTCCTCAGCTCCCCCCACGCTGCTCTGGCTGCAGGCAGCACGGAGCAGTGCCCAGCTGGGAGCAAAACCACCAGTTCTGCTGCTCGCCCCTTCAGGTTTATCAGCTCCAGGCCGTGGTTGGTTCCACAGGACAACTTTGTGGTTGGCAGGTGGGAGGGAGAAGCTTTAACACCCTGACACAAGTTTGGTTGGATTCCCTCGTGGGATGGACGGGATCTGGTTAGAAAAAGAGCTGTTTGGTTTGGTTTCATGATGGAAGGTGTAAAAACTGGGAATGGTGTAATACAGGATCAATAGATACGGCCCTAACAGATCCTCAGTATTCCAAAAAGGATGGAAAGGAAGTTGATTTTCAATATGGCATTGGGAATTTTATTTTTTAAGTGTCAATTAACCAATAAATTAGTTAATTGGTTAATTAACCAATAAACCTACTGCTGGGGGAAAAATAAAAGCAGTGTATTCTCCATGACTTCTTGCAGATGTATAGAGAAATATTCGTTCTCCCCAAAGTAAGGGAAAAAACCCTACGGATTTAAAGAAGCAAAATAAAGCCTAGGTCAAGCCTAGGCTAGAAAAACCCTGATTTTCAAATACCCCCTATGCAATCATCCAGTTCGTGAATGAAAAACAAGCTCCAAATTTTTTGTTGTACATATTGTTGCTGCATGCTTACCATATGTTAGATGGAAGCATTTCCTATCCCTTGTGGATAAAAGAACATTTTTCAAGTTGTAGTAAATTATTCTAAAGCCAATGACATTTCATGGCATGTTATCGTATCAAGCTGTGCTTGTTGTATTTTTTCTTTACGGTTGTATTGCTTTGTTTTATAAATGTACAAATATTTCCCGTAGTGACGAACACCTGTTTTACATGGCATTAATTGAGGCACTGCAGCTCCAGGCCACACACCCCCTTGCTCCATTGGCAAAGGGGTCAATCTGGGGTGGGGTCCGGCCAGAGCACAGTGGGGGACAAAGCCAAGCACTCCCAGTCTGCAGTGGGTTGGCTTTGGAGACACTTCCTAACGTTCTCAGAAAAACTGAGAGCATGTTTGGTGGTGAATTTTGTACCTGATTTGTATTTAGGAAAGAATTCCTCCCTGTGAGGGTGGTGGGGGGCTGGGATGGAGTTCCCAGAGAAGCTGTGGCTGCCCCATCCCTGCAAGTGTCCAAGGCCAGGTTGGAGCACCCTGGGCTTGTGGAAGGTGTCCCTGCCCATGGCAGGGGGTGGCACTGGATGGGCTTTACAGTCCCTTCCAACCCAAACCATTCTGTGATTCTGTGATTTAGGATCAACCTACATCTGGCTGCAGAAATGGCTCCCAAAAGTACCACACGTGCCTTTAAAATCTGAGCTCCCTTTGCGCCAGATCCTAAAGACTGACTTAGGAACTTAATGTAAGGCCATCAAGGGTGAAAACTTGGTCCTGAAATAAACTCAGCTCGCACTGCCAATTAATGCTGTTGTAAATGAGGGTGGATGCTGGAGCACCGTGCCCTGCCGTGTGGTGCCCTACGTACTCTGTGTCTATAAACCTGTCCTGGAACACGTTGTGTTGCCGTCAGTCCACACCAGCCAAATCCCAAGGAAATGTTCATTCCAGAGCAAAAGGGCCTGAGTGATGCTGCAGCTGCTCTGCCATCTCAGAGACCCCAGCAGGTCTCACTGGTTACCAGTTGCTCCAGTCTGGGCTGGTCTGAGCAGCAGTAAAAGGTGTCTGATGGCACCAAACCACTAACCAGTTGTTTGGTTTGCTCTGAACAGGTCACTTCGATTCCTCCCGGTGTTTCTCATTCGTTCAAAACTCTCTGTCAGTGCCTCACAGCCTCAAAGGGCTGAGCAACTGTGTTTGACAAAGAGGTAGATTATGTTTTATTTTAATTGCCGGAATGTCACAGATTGTTGCTGGCTGCACTTTGAAGTGCTCACCCACATGAACTTTGCAGTTGCCCGAATTCCCTCCCTACTCCTTGGTGTGTGCAGGCATCTTCTGCACTGTGTATTTTGGGGAAGGGGGGTGTCTGGCTTCTGAGGGCTCTGGCAAGACGTGGGGTAACCAGTCGGGGATGTTGACCTGTGTGTGGTGCTGATGCAGGGAAGAAGCAGAATCGACCCTGTTGTGCTGTTGAATTCCATGTTGTCAGCTCAGCCAGTGATGTTTTACTCCCTCTGTTTGTTGCATGTGTCGTGTTAAATTCAGTCATTACTCTTGCTGCCCTTGATGTTACTATTAAAGAACTACACCAGTCTGGGCTGGGCTCTGTGCAGTTCCTTGCCGAGGGAAAGCAAATGAAGCAGAAGAATCCTGGGCAACAGGTTTTCTCAAAAACTTGCTTTTTGTTATCCTGGGGAGCTCAAGCTTGGTGATTTTCTTCCCAGAGCATTTCTGCCTGACATAAAGGCTGTTTTCACTGGGATGTGACACAGCCCAAACTGTCACCTCCTCTCCTGGTCCCCAGAGCCTCCCAAACTCCCATTTCACACATGAGCCCTTCCCAGAGGCACTTAGAACAGAGCACAGCCATCAGAAATAACCAGTCTTAACTATTACTAACTCATCTGGGTTTTGCTATGGTTGGAATAGTTTATTCCATAAAGGAGATTAATGGAGCATGAAAAAGTTCAGCCTCAGCACCTACCCTCTTTCAGCCAAGCACACACATCCAGGCTTTTACCTTCCTCTGGAAAGGTGAGCTGGCACTTCCCTCAGCATGTCCAACCTGGCAAATATGGTCTCAGCCTGCATTTTTCTTACTGTGTTTTATTTAAGTCAAACTTGTAAATGCAGAGAGGGAAGTCACAGTGCTCAGCAGGTCCTGCTCTCACCCAGACAAAAGGTGCTTTTTAAACCAAGGCTCAAACAAAATCAGTTGCTTTGCTTAGAAGGGACAGGTGAAAAAAAACCACAGGGGAAGTTAAACGTGAGCTCAGGAGAGACAATGCAAACAAACCCACCTCGATGGCAGCCCGGGGTCTGTCAGGATGTGGAATTCCACAGAATTGGCCAAATGGAATCCCATCACTACATGGAGGAAAAACAAACAGGGAAGCAGTGGGACCAGGGAGGCTGGTTTGCCTTCCCATCAGCTGCCTCAGGAAAGCCTGGGCCTGTCCCAGGGACCCCTCTGTGCTGATCCAGCCCAGGCTGCAGCACCAGGCAAAGAACGGGGCAAAGTTCCCCAGACAGGACATTATTTGGGAGTGAAGGTGTCCCAGAGCAAAGGGGGACACGGCTGGGCTGGAGCCCTGAACACGAGGCCTCACCCAGGTTGGGTGATCCACACCAGTTTGGGCTCACTCTCACCAGTCTGGGCTCACTCTCACCAGTCTGGGCTCACTCACACCAGTCTGGGCTCACTCACACCAGTTTGGGCTCACTCTCATCAGTCTGGGCTCACTCTCATCAGTCTGGGCTCACTCACACCAGTCTGGGCTCACTCACACCAGTCTGGGCTCACTCACACCAGTTTGGGCTCACTCTCACCAGTCTGGGCTCACTCTCACCAGTCTGGGCTCACTCACACCAGTTTGGGCTCACTCTCACCAGTCTGGGCTCACTCACACCAGTTTGGGCTCACTCTCACCAGTCTGGGCTCACTCTCACCAGTCTGGGCTCACTCACACCAGTTTGGGCTCACTCTCACCAGTCTGGGCTCACTCACACCAGTTTGGGCTCACTCACACCAGTCTGGGCTCACTCTCACCAGTCTGGGCTCACTCTCACCTGCCCCACAAGGATTCCCAGCTGGAACAGGGCCAGGCTCCCAGTCTGGGCTCCTTGGGGGTTGGGGACTCTGTGTCTGTGTGAGGGGGTTTTGGGGCTCTGTGTCTGTGTGAGGGGGTTTTGGGGCTCTGTGTCTGTGTGAGGGGGATTTTGGGGCTCTGTATCTGTGTGAGGGGGTTTGGGGGCTCTGTGTCTGTGTGAGGGGGTTTTGGGGCTCTGTATCTGTGTGAGGGGGATTTTGGGGCTCTGTGTCTGTGTGAGGGGGTCTGGGGGCTCTGTGTGTGAGGGGGTTGGGGGCTCTGTGTGTGAGGGGTTTTTGGGGGCTCTGTGTGTGAGGGGTTTTTGGGGGCTCTGTGTCTGTGTGAGGGGGTTTGGGGGCTCTGTGTCTGGGTGAGGGGGTTTTGGGGCTCTGTGTCTGGGTGAGGGGCCCGGGGGTGGTGGCACAGTGCCTCGGGCACCAGCTCGTCTGTGGAGCGAGGAAGAGGAGGAGGCCGGGCCGGGCCTGGGGCAGCTGGAAGGAACAGAAATGGTGAGTCCTGGCTGGGCTTTTCCAGGGATTTCCCTGTTTTCTGTGCAGAGGCTGCGAGGGAAGGGGCTGCTCTCTCCTGGGCTCTGCCCCCCGGACAGAGGCTGAGCTGCAGAGCTGGGACTGGGAATGCTGCCCTGGCACAGGAGGCACGGGGGGTGCAGGGACAGACCCCGGCAGGGTGGGTTTGGGGGCTGCTCCCAGTGCCCTGCCCGGGGTGTTCCCCCCAGGGCTCACCTGCCCTGAGAAAGCTGAGGAGTTCCTCACTTCGAAGGGAAAGAAATTGCTTTTTTTCCCTCTAAACCTGGCAGAGAAAACCCCTCTGAGCCACAGAAAAGGGTTTGTGTGGGGCTGCTGAAAACACTGAGGACACTCAGACCCAGAGCATCCTCTCTCTGTCGTGGTTGCTGGAGAGTGCAATGCACTTTTTTGAAGAAACAGCTATAAAATAACTTGTGGAAATAACACAAGCTACAAAATAAATAATGTTGGACACAGATGGTGTGTCCTGTGTGACACAGACAGTGAAAGTCTGTAGCACATTGCCAGAGCAAATTTGAGATTACTTAAATATTTTTAATACTGAAATGCTTGGAAGGGTCCTTCCTGCTATCGGGGGAAGGGAAAACACCTTGGAAAGGCCCAGAGCACCAGGGAAGGTGTTTTCTTGTGCCACCAGGTCAGTGCAGATGCCCCCAGCGTGGGGTGTCCCTGGTGGGGAAGCTCTGTCCCCTCCACCCCGGGCGCTTCCTGGCTCACGGTGTGTGTGCAGCCCAGACTGGGATTGTTCTAGTTCCCCACAGACATTGAGCTGTGGGGCCTTTTCCAGAGCTGGAGGAATTAACAGGGATGGAGAAACGATAGCATGCAAAAATACCACAGGGAGTGGAAAACTGAGCTGAGCAATGAGGTAACTTTGACTCGCAGGAAAGCCGGGGTTTCGATATCCCACATTCCATTCCCACTTCAAATCCCTCCTGGCACCTCCTCGGGGTGTGTGTCTTCAGCTGCTCCCACGAGGTGCTCTGTGCTTCTCTCTTCTTGCCTGTTTGTAACCTGGGGGCAGCTGGGAATGGGGTGTGGGGACCCTTCCTCCAGGTATTCCTTCCTCAGTGGAAAGTCTCTGGGAAAGTAGAAGCCAGGCAGGAATAGGGAATGTCTGCATTCCTTCAGTCTATTCTTGGTCATGGCTGACATGAGAAATGAGAGCACCTTTGGCCTCAGGAAGGTTTGTCTGCCTGTCAGAATTGCCACATAACCTCCCATCGTGCCACTGCTGTGACTCGTGTGGGCAAACCTGGAGCTGTTTTAGAGACAAGCTGGGAAAAAAATCCTCTGGGAAAGTGAGATTTTTTTTTTCCTGATCTTGGCTCTGCAGTGCCTGAGTTCAGACAAAATGAGAATTTCTGTACATTGCCCAATTGGACTGAAGTGGCTGAGGAGAAGGCTGGGATTGATTCCCAGGTTTTATTTAAGGTATTTATATATAAATAGATATAATTTTATTTAAGGTATCAGGGTACTCGTAAGCTTGTGATATAAATAAATATATTTTTATATATAGAAATATTATTTTATTTAAGGTATCAGAATGCTTGTGAACTTGTGATTTAAATAAATAAATATATATATATATAAATACTATTTTATTTAAGGTATCGGGGTGCTTGTGAGCCCTTGAATACCTTCAGTGAAAGGATGCAGGGACGAAATGCCCTCACCATGGGGGCTGTGCCTCCCCCTCCCTGCTCCAACGGCACAGACCCCGTAACCACGGCAACGGCAGATGTGGAAAAAACTGCTGGGAATGAATGGGAGGTATTTTTAACTGTGTCTAATGCAAGGGAGCCAACGCGGGCAGCATTCCATGGACTGCCAGAACAGATCCCACGGGGCAGAACTTGGGAATTTCTGTTTTGATGGGAATTTGACAGTCGTTAACTTTTTTGGGGTGAGATGTGTGTGTGTGATGATGCGACAGCGATCACAGACTCCTGTTCCACAGCCTGTCATGGAAACCGGAGAGATTTCCAGTTGCTAAAAATGTACTGAAATAACTGCAGTAGCATCAGACGGGTTTTTGTTTGTTTTTTTAAACAGTCCAGCTCAGAAGGTCAAATTCTGAAGTCATTCTCACTTGTCTGCCTCTGCCTGTTCCTGTCTGGGCGGGGAAGGGGATGGTCCAGGCTGCTCCCCCAGCCTGAGATAATCTGGTGAAAATAATTTCCTTGCAAAACAAAATAAGTTTTGGGAGTTATTTGTTAGAGAAGGATGTGGAGGCAAATAACCTGTGAAGGGTGAAAGAGGCAGTTGTTGGCAGAACTGTGATTTGCATCCCAGGCACTCCTGTGACAACAGCCTGTCCTCCAGGCATGACAGCAAACCATTGTTTTCTCCTTTGCAGTTGTAGGAGAATCTTATAAGTTGCTTTTTTTAGGAGACTGAGTAATTTGCATTGACCTAAAAAACTCAGAGAAAAGCAGTGTTGGTTCCTGACTGACAGTGGGGGAACTGAGGGTACACGTGGCACCATCCACCTTCAGAGGCAAAAAAACCAGGCAAAGTCCTCAGTAGTTTTGTCCCCAGTCCCTCTGGCTTTACACAGGGCACAGTCAGTCTCTGGAGGCAACAAAACCAGGCAAAGTCCTTGGTGACTCCATCCCTGGTTCCTGGTTTTCCAGGGCAGTGGGGTTCCCTGGCTGAGCTCAGCAGCAGGATGAAATGAGGCTCCTGGGCTGCTCCTTCTGGGAGTGCAAACCAGTCCGGAGGTGCCTCCACAGCAGAACCTCTTTATATCCAGTGACTGACCCATTTCCCAGCCAGCAGCAATCCCATGTGGATTGGAGCATCCCTGGGTTTAGGAAAAGCCAGGTTTGGAGGATATAAGGAGCAGAGCTGTTGGTGGCACTTACTCCTTCAGAAGTAAAACTGGAGCTCAGGTACCGGAACACCAGATTTTACGACAGTTTTGTCTTCTTAACAGTTAAAACCTGGCCATGTGCTCCCTCAGCAGGTGTTCCCAGGTGGAACATGCCTTCCTTTGGGATTTATAGATAATGACTGGAACCAGGTGTTGCACATGTACTTCTGAAAAGGGTCTGTGCTTCTGTGCCCAGCTCTGGCACTGGCTTTGACCCTGATCCTGACTCATGCCATCCCCTGGAGCTCCATCTTGTTTCCTTTGCTGTTCTCTTTGGGCTTACATGACTGCACAGTTTGGGGGCTTTTTGGCAAAGAAACCCAGGATTAGTTCCTTTTAACAGATTTCTGGTTCTTTGAGCATCCAAACATTCCCTAGAGCAGCAGGGGAAAGTTTAGGTAATGCTGCAAGTATGGAGGTAACTCTATCTGCTCCTCTGAGGCCACACTGGCAAAGGTTTCAGTGCCCACTGGACGTGGAAGCCTTCAGACAGTGACTGAGGAAGCCTCGTGCTGGCTGCTGATCCCACCTGGATCCCACAGGATCCCAGCCCCCCTGTTCCCATACAAAGGCCAGGCAGACAAAGAGCTCTTCTGTCTGACCTGGGAAAGAATCAAAGGCCAATGTTAGAGGGGAACAAGGGCTTGGCTTTTCCTCCCAAAGCCAAAAGCTTTTCAGGCATTCCTGGGAAGCATCTCAGGAAGCAGCACCAGTAACTGTATCCTGTGATCCGAGAGTCCTCTGCAATCCATAACGAGTCTGGGCCGTGCTGTGAAGTCCTGCATGCCTGTGTCATGGATCTGATGCCATGGATCTCACCTGGTCTCGTTCTCCATGTCCCAGCTGCTGCTCCCTGTTCCAGTGGGGGCAGGAGACCCCCCCAGCACCCCCAGAGCTGTGCCTGGTGCTGTCTGTGCTCCAGCAGCACTGAGGGACATTTGGGAGGCTGGGGGGGTAAGACCTGGATGGCCCTGGAAGTGTCCAAGGCCAGGTTGGAGCAACCTGAGCTAGTGGCAGTTGTCCCTGCCCATGGCAGGGGTGGCACTGGATGAGCTGTAAGATTTCTCCCAACCCAACCCAACCCATTCCATGACTCCATGGGTTGCAGGTCCCTCCTGTCTGTGATGGTGCAGCCCCATCACACACCCGTTCCTGCAGCCTGGGGTGGGTTGAACACCCCTCAGTGCCAAGTGGCTCCAAACCCAAGGGGTCCTGGTCCCTGTCTGTGCCATTGTCTAGCACAGATTTTCCTGTTTGCTCAGTTTGTCCATCCCTGTGCCACCTCTGGGGCGGGCAGAGTTCCCCAGCTCTGGCCGTGGTTTGTGCCAGGCTGGCAGAGTGTGTGCCCTGCAGGGAGCACAGGGAGGGCAGGAGCTGTGTCTGGAGCTGGGCTGGCAGTGCTGGGCTGTCCTGCCCCTCCTGGCTGCAGGATGTGTGCTGGGAAAAGGGCTGCAGCACTTGGCCTTCACTTGACACCCCTTCCAAAGGATTTCAGACTGCAAAACTTGGCTGCCTGAGGCAGCAGCTGAGGCCAAGTGTGGGACCACCCAGGCCACCGGCCTCCTCCACTGTGGCACATTTTAATGTTCCCACAACACAAGAATTAAATCAATAAGAAACAGACCCGAATGTGAAAAAAAGAAGGCACAAACTGCTGGAAACCAGCCAGAGAATCCATTGATTCAGTGGGATAAACACAGATCTTGACTGGGATGGCAGGGAGGGATCCTGTCAGTTCATGGGACCTTTGATTTTAGCAGGCAAAGGTCATGGAACATAATAAATAAATCATAATAAACCCAAAGTTGGATTTAGAGAAGGAACTGGAGCATTACAATTCCAACACCTCTGAGCTCCCACAGCTCTGAAACCAGTTTGAACAGGGGAGATCACAGGAACCACTGTGTGGGATTGGCAAGGAGGAAGCAAACCTGCCCTAGGGCTCCGAAGGTCGGGGGGGAGCTGGGCCCCTGCTCGGGGAGGGGCTGCAGAACCACCGGTACCGTGCAGGGCAGAGCTGCCTGCACACACAGAGATCCTGCACACACAGAGATCCTGCACACACAGAGATCCTGCACACACAGAGATCCCTGCACACACACAGAGATCCTGCACACACAGAGATCCTGCACACACACAGAGATCCTGCACACACACAGAGATCCTGCACACACACAGAGATCCCTGCACACACACAGAGATCCTGCACACACAGAGATCCTGCACACACACAGAGATCCCTGCACACACACAGAGATCCGGCACACACACAGAGATCCCTGCACACACAGACACACACAGAGATCCCGCACACACAGAGATCCTGCACACACAGAGGCACACACAGAGATCCCTGCACACCAGAGAGCCCTGCCACACACAGAGATCCCGCACACACACAGAGATCCTAGAGATCACACAGAGATGCACACACACAGAGATCCCTGCACACTGCACACACAGAGATCCTGCACACACAGAGAGATCCCTCCCTGCACACACACAGAGATGCACACACAGAGATCCCTGCACACACACAGAGATCCCTGCACACACAGAGATCCCTGCACACACACAGAGATCCCTGCACACACAGAGATCCTGCACACACGGAGATCCTGCACACACAGAGATCCCTGCACACACACAGAGATCCTGCACACACACAGAGATCCTGCACACACAGAGATCCCTGCACACACACAGAGTTCCCTGCACACACACAGAGATCCTGCACACACAGAGATCCCTGCACACACACACAGAGATCCTGCACACACAGAGATCCTGCACACACACACAGAGATCCCTGCACACACACACAGAGATCCCTGCACACACACACACAGCTCCCTGCACACACACAGAGATCCTGCACACACAGAGATCCCTGCACACACAGAGATCCTGCACACACAGAGATCCCTGCACACACAGAGATCCCTGCACACACACACAGCTCCTGCACACACAGAGATCCCTGCACACACACACAGAGATACCTGCACACACACAGAGATCTCTGCACACACACAGAGATCCCTGCACACACACACACAGATCCCTGCACACACACACACAGAGATCCTGCACACACAGAGATCCCTGCACACACACAGAGATCCTGCACACACACACAGAGATCCTGCACACACACAGAGATCCTGCACACACACAGAGATCCTGCACACACAGAGCTCCTGCACATACAGAGATCCTGCACACACACAGAGATCCCTGCACACACAGAGATCCTGCACACACACACAGATCCCTGCACACACACACAGATCCCTGCACACACACACAGAGATCCTGCACACACAAAGATCCTGCACACACAGAGATCCCTGCACACACAGAGTTCCCTGCACACACAGAGATCCTGCACACACAGGAGCTGCTCCTTGGACACCTTTGCTGCAGGATTTGGGGGGAGGAAATGCTGATTTCCCCATGGGAAATGCTCTCCCTAAAAACTAATTCAGATTTGGGCTTTAACAAGGGAGCTTTACTTGTTGTATTTGTGTGAAAACAACAACAGCAAATTATTTATCTGAAAAGAATATTTTCTGAAAACTGTGGTGTGACCAAGACTGAAAAATAAACCATTTTTTGTCTCCCTCCACCTCTCCCCCTTTGTTTTTGCTTCTTTTTCCTAGAGGTTAATTTAAGGTTTCATGTATTCTTTAAGCTGACAACTGTTCCTTTCTCTCTAATGCAGACGTCTAAAACATGCCAGGCTTGGCAGAGCCAAGTTTACACCCAGCCTTATGGGTCCCTTCTCCAGAAGGCTCATCTGATGGCTGCTCATGGCTGGAGGCTGTGGGAGGGTTTCTCTGAGTGGTTCCTCCCCATTTATGCAGTGACAGCTGGGGACAGTTGCTGTCCTGCAGTGCTGGGCTCCTCCTGCTCCGGGCCAGGAGCTCTGCCCCCTCCACGAGTGGTCCTGGCCCTGGGTCCATCCCTGCTGCAGATAAATCCCTTCAGGAGGGAAATAAGTTCAGTGCAATTCTCTTTTAAGTAATTCTGAGCTAAAAAAATACCCAATAGAGAATGGTTTTAAGTTCCTCTGGATTGGTGAAGGGCAGTGTGTCCGTGTGCCTGGCAGGGAATTCTGTGGGGATGCTCCTTCTCCTGAGCTCCCGCCTTGCTCAGGGGGACAAGCCTTTGGATTCAGTCGATGCCACCTCCATCTGGGCTCAGCTCAGCTCAGCTGAGCTTCCACAGACCCCAGAAAGAGGGATGTCATGGGAGGGGGAGCCTGTAAAATGGGGAGTGGGGTCCCCAGTTCTGATGGGAACCTGCCCAAGTGCTGACAGGAGCTGTGCCCCAGGGCAGCAAATGTTCCCCTCACATTCCATACATGTGCCACTCCTGCTCAATCCTTTCCCCTCCTCTTTCCATCTATTTCCTCTCCAAAAATTCCTGACTACTTTTTTCCTCTGTCTCTGCCGTTGTTGGAATATGATTTCATCTCCGTGGGGAGACAACGAGGCAGGATCCTCTGCACTGGGGATGTCTGTGTGTCTGTCTGTGTGTCTGTCTGTGTGCCTGCAGCCAGATTGGGATAAATCACTGCACTGGAACCTCAGGATGTTGGTTTGGGTTTGTGTTTTTTTCCCCCTCCCTCTCTCAGTAGCAGAAAAGCCGTGGAAGGGATGAGCTGTGCCCGCAGCCATTCCCACACTCGCCCTCGGGAGGGTTTGGAGCTGGGGTGGGATGTTCTGTGTGCTGAGTCCAAAGAGCTGCAGTTTGTACTGCAGAAATACTGATGGATCTCAGAAAGGCTTCCCTTGCTCCAGGGAAGACAGAGGAGGCTGTTGGAGGAAGTTCAGAGGATTTTTAGCCCATGGAAAAAGGGGGATGTTGTCTCAATTAGCAATTTCTTGTGGAGTTGCACCAGTTTGCAGCAGAAGTGGAGCTGCTGGTGATGCTGTGCAGGAGCAGCAGGGGCTGGATCAGCCTTTGGACACACTGTCAGTGCTTCAGTTTTGTGGGGAAGCATCAAGGTTTTTCCCAGCTTTGCTTTGTCAGTCAAATTTCGGCTGGTGCAGTCTGGAAACAGTGCTGTTCTCTATTAATTTTTGTAGTGCATTTCCATCAGAGGAGCTGATTCATGCTGGGCTCAGCCTGTGGTGCCAGGAATGTCCTGTGCCACGGGCACTGATGTGGGTATGAACCCGAGGGCTGGAAAACACCCCAGGATCATCAACTTCCATGGTTCTCTGACTCTGCACGTGGAGTGTGGTTCTTCTGCTTTGTTCAGGTCCCTGTGTGAGGTCTGAAAACAGTGGAAGCAGGAGAGGACAAACCCACTGTCACACAGACACTGTGTTACCCTGAAATGGAGTTCTGACAAACAGCAGCCCCACTCCTGCTCAGGTGGCAGGAACAGTGAGGGTGTCCCAGGCTGATGTGGAGCAGTGTCCAAGCAGGATGGACTGTCCTGGGTTACAATCATAGCAAAATGGAATGGGTTGGGTTGGGAGGGACCTTAAAGCTCCTCCAGTCCCACCCCCTGCCATGGGCAGGGACACCTTCCACTAGCCCAGGTTGCTCCAAGCCCTGTCCAACCTGGCCTTAGACACTTGCAGGGATGGGGCAGCCACAGCTTCTCTGGGCAACCTGTACCAGGGCCTCAGCACCCTCACAGGGAAGGATTTCCTCCAAATATCTAATCTAAGCCCACTCTGTCTCATCCCCTCTGCACAGCCTGGCTCAGTGGACTGGGAAGGTTCCCCTCCCTGCAGGGTCCCCCCTCAGCCCAGAGCATCCTCCTGTGAGCCAGGGCAGGGCGCAGGCAGAACCTCATCCCCTGCCTCCAGCAGATTTCCCTCTGCAGTGCTGCTGGAATTAATATTTCCCTGCTTGCAGCAGGCTGCCCTCTGAGAAAGAACCAGCTCTGTCTGCACAGCTTTTAAACTCCTCATGTGCCCTTGATCTGGGGCACCACTGCCCAGCCCAGCCCAGCTCCTGGGGCAGCTTAAGAGTGGCAAGAGGTATTTTGGTGTGTTCAGTTGTTGTACTTTAAATTTCCCCCACACGCATTCCAGGACATATTGATTGAACTGGGATAAGGAAGATTTATAACTCAAACAGCCCGTGTTCCAGGAATTTTCCATACCCTCCAGAGCTGGATTTTGCACAGCCAAGTGTGCTGGGGGATGCTCAGGCTGTGTGCCCCTTGCTTTGCTGTCCAAGGCAAAGTGTCCCTGCCCATGGCAGGGGGCCTGGAACAAGATGATCTTTAAGGTCCCTTCAAACCCAAACAATTCCATGAATCCATGAAAACAGGGACCCTGGAAAACCTGCCCTCCAAGGTTGCTCTGGGGGTGGTGGCAGGGGCTGTGTGGGTCTGTGGGCAGCCCTGGGCTGTGCCCCCACCCCTCTCTGGTGGCACTGCCATGGGTCTGTTGAAGCTGCAGTGCCTGGAGGCTGAGAGTGAACATCTTGGGTTGTGTTTAAAAACAGAAAGGCTCCATCTTCACCCCAAAGAGCCACAAGCAGAGCTGTCTAAGCTAGGCTCAGCTGTTGCCTTGTTCACACCAACGCCTCTGTCGCTTCCCCCCAAGGTCTGTGTGCTCAGAGCACTCTGCAAAAATCACTCCTGAAGGTCACCCATGTGCCAGGAACCGTCCCAGCTCAGTGCTCTGGGGGAATCCTGGTTGTGCCTGGGGTGGGATGGTCTGGGACCAGGGGCCAGGTGGGATCTGGGGTTATTCTGCCTGGCTTGGGGCCTGATCTCTGAAGGAATCCACATCCCCTGGGTTTGAGGCACTGGGAGCTTTGTGCCCCTGCCAGTCAGACCCTGCCCTGTCCTGGCTGTGTCCTGGGTCCATGAGTGATGATGGGCACCAGGAGCAGGGAATGTTCCCCACGGGCCAAGTGGCATTTTCTGATGTCCAGCCCTGCAGTGTGAACACCAAACCACTGCTCCTCTGTGTCCTGTACTGGGTTTGCAGTTTTCTAATCCAATCCTATGAAAGGTGATGGTTTTTCTCCACTCTCAGGATCTTGCCATGGACATTTCAGCAGGTTTTGGGGTCGGATGGGACTTTTTTTGGCCAGATGGATCTGGTGTGTTGAACACACAGAACGAGGTGCAGGACTGTCCAGCCAGGCTCTTGTGACACAATTACCACAAGGACAAAAGGTCCATCCCTCACGTGCTCTCTGTGTGAGACACAACCCCCCCACACTCACAGGCAGCAGAGAAATTTGGGTCAAAGACACCAAAACTGCCACTGAACAGGGAAAGAAGAGGGAGCAGGGGGAGTCGTGAACTTGGCTTTGTTTCTTGGGCTGCAGAAGCCAAGAAGGGAAGAAAACATCCAAGAGCAGACAAACTGGCATCTTTAAAGCAGAACACTCTGCTTCTGGAACTTGCTTGAAAACTCAAGACAATCTTTGGATAATTTTATTGTTTCAAACCTACAAACAAGACAAGAACTGCAGTGCAAGACACAACCAGCGAGCAGAGTGAGCTCTGCCACTTCTCTAGAGGTGGTTCTGGGCTTTGTTCAGTGCTGAACACTCACAGTTGGGGTGCTGAGCTGGGCTGGGCACAGCAGGTGGGACCTGACTGATGCCATTGCTGCCTCAGTGGGGCCTGGGCTGAGCCCAGGGCCAGGGAGAGCCCAGGGTCAGTCACCCCAAGGATGGTGTCATCCCAAAGGTGGTGTCACCCCAGGGATGGTGTCACCCCAGGGCCAGCGACAGCCCGGGGTCAGTGTCACCCAGGGATGGTGTCAGTCACCCCAGGGCTGGTGTCAGTCACCCAGGGCTGGTGTCAGTCACTCAGGGCTGGTGTCAGTCACCCAGGGCTGGAGCAGCCCAGGGGTGGTTTCACCCACACCCCAAGGATGGTGTCAGCCCAGGGCACCCCAAGGGATTGGTGTCACCTCACAGCTGGTGCCAGCCCAGGGTCAGTGACACCCCAGGCTGGTTCCAGCCCAGGCTGGTGCCACCCCAGGCCCTGGGCTGGCTGCCCACAGCTCACCCTGCTGCGGCTCCTCGAGGTGGCCGAGCTGGCTCTGGGCTCCCGGCGAGGACGGGCTCAGTCTCTGGAGGCAGCGATCCGATCCACCTGCAAAAAGGACAGGTAGCCATAAAAACAACAGCCCTGGGAGCAGGGGGTCACCTTCTGGTTCCAGCTCTGGCCAGGGGTGTCCATCCAGCACCCACAAACTGGCCCCGGGGTCACCCTGGGGGTGGAAACCCCTGGAGATAACCCAGGGTATTGGATTTCTGGGGTGTCACTGCTGGGTGAGACAAAGGAGGGCTTTGTGTGCAGGGTAAGGATCCAGTCGTGGTGGGATTACTCACTGCAAGGGAAGTACTGTGGGAAAAACTCGGCACAATGGGGGGGTCAATCCCTGCTCCCAAGGGATGTGTGGCAGGGCAGAGCTCCACTGCTCCATCTGGCCCGTCTGTAAACCACTGTGGAGGTCAATGCCACCTCCTCTGCACCTCTGGGACTGTGGGGGAGTCTGCAAACAGCCCTCAGGGGGAGTTGGGTGTTGGTGAGTCAGAGACCGTATTTTGGGGACGCTGCTTTACAGCTACGTCAGAACACGCTGGGCAGGCTGGGCTCAGGCCCAGGCCAGCACTGAAATGTCTTGGCTGTTTTTTCTCTGTGAGACCACCCTGCACTGCACCTCTGGGAAAGCTGTGGCTCCTGAGGGACCAAGAGGCTGGGCATGAACCCCAAACCCACTCGGGGGAAGGCAGACACAGGGTCTGTGCCGCATCAGGTCCTGCTTTGAAACTGCCTGTGAGTCACTCAGGACCCCCTGCTTTGGGCTTTGCTTCCCATTCCCATTCTGGGAAGCAGCATCCACAGGCTCTGGGGCCTCAGGAGCAGCTGTAGTTCTTGCTCTATTTTTCCCAGTCATGGAATACTGGCAGGTATTTCCCTTTGGAACGGGACTGTCCACAGTGCTCTCCACAGCCACTGAAACAAGCAGAAAGTGTCACAGAGAGCAGCATTCCCAGGCTGGGAGTCCTTATCCCAGCTGAACATTTCCCTGCTTGTTCCTGCTGATGAGAGAAGTGTTTCTGGGTTGCTGCTCCACGGTGTTAAGGCCCAGGTCTTGTTGAAGTTCTTTTTTCCTACACTAAAGCAACCACCCACTCCAGAGCAGCTTTTCTAGGAGCTGTGGCCAGTGTAACTCCAGCTGGTCACATCCAGCTGATGCATTAAAGGCAAGACAACTACAAAGGAATTACTTGTTTTATTGATTTTTCATATAGGCCTTGGCCATGACACCGCTGGGACACGTGGTGACCCAAATGGGAGGGGTGAGTGTGAGATACAGAGCAGGCCCTGGAGAGATGGGGCGGATTTTAAGCTGCAAAGGGTTTAGGAGCAGGTTTGAGCTCTGGCTTTGTCAGACCAGCTCAGCAAGAGCTGTGCCTTCAGTGGCACCTTGCACTGCACAGAGTGGCAGCTGGTGGCTGAGCAGTGGCTGTCCTGGGAGGGGAAAGGACAGATGTCCTTCCCTAACCCTAGCCCTAACCCTAACCCTTCTCTGGGGGAGATGGCTGCCCCCCATATGTGCCTCCTGCCCCTCTCAGAGGTGACTGTGCTGTGCCTTCACCCAGGGGAGCCCCAGCCCGCAGCTGCTCCCGAGCCCAGTCCTGCCCCCTCAGCTGGGCCAGCAAAGCCCGGGATGAAGCCTGGGACCATGGCAAGCCTTGCTCCTGACTGGCAGCACCTGGAGGGGAAGGAGGGGCAGAGGATTTCAGACCCTGCTGATCCCTGTTCCCTGTCTGTGTCCCCACAGCCCTGCAGCACAAATCCCTCCCTGAGCCCAGAGCTCCGCAGGCAGGAGACGTTCTCAGAACCCCCTCGCACCCCCAGGGTCCTGCAGGGACACCCTGGAGGCACTTCCTCCATCCAACACTTTAGGCCCTGTGTGAGCCTGTCCTGAGAGCCTGAGGGAGGTGCTGTGGCTGCTCCGTGGGCTCAGTCCCACTGTGGGGAGGAGGAGGAGGAGGAGGAGCAGGACTGCCCTTCTCTGTCACAAGGGGTGTAACACATCCAGGGTCACAGAGGCTGTGACTCCTCACAGTTTGGTTCAGCAGGAGCTTTTCCTGTGTGTGTCATTCCCAGCTTGGTGCAATCCTGAAATCCCCCCGAATTCCAGCGGGCGATGGCCGGAGCCTCAGGTTTGCTGTTGTGTCCCCAGGGAGGGCCCTCTGGGAACTGAATGTGGGGCACGTGTGCCTTGAGCATCCTCAGGGTGCCCCAGCTGGGGCTGGCTGGATCTGAGAGAATTCCAGTGGTCAGCAGTTCCAAGGCTGGGCTCGGGAAAGCCTCTCTTCCTGGGGACAGGAGCTGCTGCAAGAAGTGCCGGCAGGAATGGGAGTCCCTGCCACAGTTCACAGCGGGATGGTCTGGCCCTGGACCACAGGGGCCCCTCTGTCTGTCCTGGTCGTGCTCCTGCACTGCTCTCGTGCTGGAGAGGAGGTTTTGTAGCTCCAGCTGGGTTTTCCCAGTGTCCATGTGCTGATAGCCTGGGAGGGTGGCTTTGGATACAAAAGCAACTTCAGGCACATCCCTGGGGTTTGCCAATGAGAGGAGTCACCCCGTGCAGGCTGGAGTGTCCTGCCCAGAGCTGGGGACCAGAAGCACCCTGGGAGCTGCAGGAAGGCTGGTCTGGGCTCTGCTGGATCCTTCCTCACAGTGACTCCCTGGCCAGAGCCTGCCATCCCCTGCAGTGTCCCGTGCCCTGCTCTGCTGGGCACCCAGAGCTGTCCTCCAGCTGGGAGGCTCCTGCCACCCCCTGCCCTGGCCCTCTGGCTGGTGCAGGTCAGTGCTGGGCACAGAGGGGATGGAGGAGCAGGGAGGGCCCAGCTGCATCCCTGCAGGTTTGCTGACTGCTCCTCTGAGCAGGAGCTGCAGCAGCACTTTGGTGCAGCCAAGGTTTGCCTGTGCAGGTAATTTTGTCCTTCACAAGGTGCCTGGGTGCCCTCCCACCACTCTGAACGTCCTGCCACGCTGGCACCCATCCTGCACTGGTCCCTGTGTGTGTCCCAGTGCAGGGGAGCCCTGGGGAGCCTGCCTGGGCTGAGCTCTGGGCTGGGGTGCTGCTGGGAGTGCCCCAGAGTGTCTGGGCTCGCTGCCCCTGCAGGATCCTGGGTTACAGCTCTGCTGCTGCTCCCACCAGACACAGCCCAGCAGCCTGTTTGTTTGAGCCTGTTTCCATAGGAATTCGTATGGGAACATACTTCATTTGGCCTAAAGAATGAGACTCTGGAGAGGGAAGGAGTCCTGTCCTGCCTGATTTGTGGGCCTGATTTTCCTCTGAGGCCGGGTCACCTCCTCAGCACTGAGCTGGCCATCCTGGCGAGCCAGCTTTTTTTCTCCAGTGCCTACACTGTGTTCCAATCAGCTGATAAATGCATGGAAATAGGTCAGAAACAGCCTCTTTTCAAGCACACAGGGTGGGTTTTGGGTCAGGCTTGCAGAAACACAGCTTTTATGTCTGAGCTGGAGCTGAAGAAGTGTCCAAGTGCCATGTCAGGCTGTGCCTCCAACGGGAGCCGATAGTGTCTGGGATGTCTCCGTGGCCTCTCTGTCCACGTCTGACTGGGCCACTGCAGCAGCACCAAAGGATTTGCCTTCTGGGAGAGGACAGAGCTGGTCTCCTGTGGGATAAGTGCAGAGCACTGTGGGCTCCTCTGCCAGGAGGTCAGGGTGCCCTCGGGGCTCTGGAGGCAGACGTTGCTCAGGGAGCTGCAGCAGAGCTGGAGATGAAGCTGAGCTGCTCAGCCTGTTCCTCCTTCCTCCTGGGCCTTGCAAGCTGCAGGAGCTGGGGAGGTGGCGAAGCACCAACAGATGCAGCAGCAGGGAGGTGCTGGAGGAGCAGCCCAGCACGGGGAGTGGGCAGTGGGAAGGCAGCTGCTCACCAGTGGCAGGGCCAGGACGCCCCACCGAGGGGAATCTCCATCCCTGTGCAGCATTTTTCCGCGTCTCCCAGGAAGTCCCATCAGCTGTCACTAAAGCTGAGGCCCCTAAACCCCCCTCACTGATGGTCTGAGTGCCTGGGGGTCCTGCTCTGGCACTGGGGATCCTGGGGGCTGCTGCAGAGCTTGGGAGCCACAAGCCCCACAGGTCAGGCCGTGGGTCACAGGAGCTGTCCCGGGGCTTTGTGCTCTCTGTGCAAAGTGGGGGTGGCTCCGTCACTTGGTGTGTCCTCACACCGTGGGATGAGTGTGCCTGGCTGCTCTCCTGGGGAGGGATCAGCACAGAGCTTTTACCTTTGAGGTGTGCAAGGAACTGCTCTCAAAGCAGCCTGTGAACAGCAGCTGCCCTGGGCAGCAGAGCAGGAGGTGTAAGGATGACTCCAGTGCAAACCAGTGTGAAACAGCACCCTGGGAAGCGGGAATCAGTTCTACAAGCAAAACACCCCTTCCTTGTTCTGTGTCCAGCCAAACGTTGCTGCACAGCAGCCTCCTTCCAAACATTTCCATGTCCAAAGGGGTCTTTTCCCTATGGACTGTGCTTCCCCCCTGAGCAGCTTACAGTGGCCTGAGAACTGGCTGTTTGGGGGGGCAGGTGCCATTTCTCTGCCCTTTGTGGGCATTTGCTGTGTGTGCCCCAGGTGTGCTCTGCAGTGGTGAAAAGCATTGACCAGAGAGCAAGAGCATGAGGTGTGGAAAAACCACCATTCCCAGGGTCTTGACCAAGCACAGCCCTCCCAAAAGCCCAGGTGAGCACCACTTTATACCAGTGAAGGTAAACAGAGGCAAATTAAAGAAACTTCCCTGGGTGTGCAGAGGCAGCAGCGGGTTGAGGCTCAGCTCTGCCTGTGCTGAGGGTCCACACACTGTGGGGACATGAGGGGAACGTGGCAGGGAGCTCCAGAGAGGCCCAGGAGAGCTTTGGAGCAGACAGTCTAATATAATTTATTCAAACCAAATGCTTATGCCTTTCTTTGAGTCCCTCTTGGCTTCTGGGAGCTTATTTATCTGCAAGTGTCAGCTCGTATGAGGCAAGCTACGCGTGATGGGAGAGTTTCTGTGCACGGGGCCTGCAGGTCCTTGGCCCTGTGTCTGACTGTTCTTTGCCACATCAGGATGTAAGGAAATGGTTTTCTGGCAGCCAGAGCTCAGGACTGAGTGGAGAAGGACCTTTGCAGCTGCCTCTCCAGGGCCACGTGTATCAGCTCAAATGAGATGTGCTGTCAGTGGCTGGCCCAGGCGGGCAATGAGCACTGGAGCTCCTCAGGGTCCAGCCCTTGGGGTGAAGGACAGAAACAGGGGTGCCCTGTCCCCCCCACCAGCCTGTGACAGAAGCTGACAGGTCCCAGCCCTCAGTGGTGCAGAGCCAGGAGCAGTTGGTGTCTGGGGACAAGCTGAGGCTGGTGCAGCCCTGGAGCCACCTCAGGCACCCACCAACTGCCCAGGACGAGTCCCTGCTCTGTTCCCTGCTCCTTGGGTGTCCTGGGCAGCTGTGACCCCAGCCATGGCAAGGACAGCCCCCGTGTGGGGCTGTTGGACCTGATGGTGCTGGTTACCCCTGCAGAGCCGAGCAGGCAGAGTCCTGTTCCCAGCTCTTCCTGTGCTCCCAAGGACACACGACCCTTGTTCCAAGGCAGGGAGCTCCAGAGGAGCCTCTGGACCTTCCAGTGCTGGCACTCGGAAAGGCATTGGAGAGAGAAGTCTGAGCTGCTCACTTTGTCTGACAAAATAAACAGATGTGTTTGATGCTGCTCCCCTGGAAAGGTGAAGATCCCTGAGGAAATGAATCCACAAGCAGCTCCAACTGCAGCAGGGGTGGGATTTCAGACAGCCTTTTGTCACTGGGGGTCACCCAGGCATGTTTTAGCCATGACTGAGCCCCCAGCTGTTGTCTGAGCAGAACATGCACTTAATTGTACCAGTTCAGCAGCTCTGGGGCTGCTTCGTGCAGCTGCCTGGCCCTGCCTGACCCAGACAGGGCTCTGTCCTGGAAAAGAAACCAGGAATTTCAAAAGTTGTGGAATGTGTGTAATATCCACTGAGCACAAGTCAGGTATGGGCTGTGCTGGCTGTGACTGGTCTGACTCAGTGACAGAAAACAGGTAATTAAATAAGAATTAAGGTACAGAAGGTAACAGAAACAGTTCTGCCCTAGGGGGATTTCATGGGCATTCTTGGAGAGTGGAAAAAAATCACAGCTGGGAAAGGGAGGTGAAATTCAGGCTGTACCTCTGACTGAAAACAGCCTGGCTGGGCAGGAGGGGAGAGTTAAGCCCCAAGGTTTTCTGCCTTGAACACCCTGCCCTGAACTTCCTCAGGGGTTACACCTGTTCTCAGAGCATTTAACTAAAGACCAGTAATTCCATTTGTTTAATGTAGGGCACTTGATTTTATTCAAAGGGTGAGATACAAAAAAAGTAAGCAAAAAGACAAAACCCAAATTATAAAACACTACAGACAAAAGTAAGACATCTTCTGCATCGAGCACATGACAGGAAACACGGTACAGTCTGGTCCCCACAACCCAAAGCCAGCTGGAAATGTACAGCAGAGGCAGAGAGATCTACAAGGGAGGAAACGTGGGCTTTGCCACTCCAATGGCTATTTACAGAAACTGAATTGAAGGCAAAGAGTTTTCTTTCCTTTTATGCAACCCAAACACTTCTTTGTTTCTTCTTCTTCCTGTTCCTGACGAAGAGGAGGGACTCCATGCTTTGAGGCAAATTTGGTACATTCAGGTAGGATCTAAAATTAGCCACAGCTAAACACTGACGTGCTACTCAAGCCCTGAACTTCAGTCCCTGCCTCCATCCAGCTCGGGTCACCAGGCACCTCCTCATGGCATCAGGGACTGCCAGGGACAGCCAGAGAGGGGAAAAGCCCAATTCTGCACTTGGGTTGGTTTTACTTCTACCTTTAGATGTTTCACACTGCAGCTCAACCAAACCTGTGTGTCTGGGCTCAGCTTAAGGCTCTGAACTGAGGATTACATGTCAGGTCTGTGAGCTCTGTCCCACTGGGCTGGGAAAGGGTCTGTGTGAAGCTTTTGGCTCCTTCAGTGCAGGGGGTTGAGCCTGACCCAGTAGGGGTGTCCAGGCAGGATTTTGGACAGAGGGTGCCCCCACCTCCAAGAGGAGATGGATCTGCCCTGTCAGTGCTGCCCCTCACAAGGACAGGGCACCCAGACACTGCTTTGTACAACAGTGCTGACTCCTCTGACAAACCTGGGAAAGAGCTGTTCCCTCCCTTCTGCAGCAGAGCCAGGAGGGAAAACCTTGCTGACATATATTCCATATATTACACATGCAGCTTAATTTCCATGTGTGTGTGGAATCTTCCTGTCAGCATGGAATCTGTCTGGGAGCCATTGGGCAGAAACAACGTGTGCTGAGCTGGAAGTTCTCTGCTCTTTGGTAATTAAAACCCCCTAAGACCCATGGGCGTGTGCTCCCCTTTGAGGGGAGGAAAACTCACATCAAAATAAACTGTGACCAAAGGAATGGAATAGGAGCTGCTATTCCAGATGGAAAGGCCTTTATCTGTATTTACCTGTGGCTCAATTTTAGAGACAGGGCTACTGAATTTTTTCAACACCTCAGTGAGGAAGGAGAGAATTTTACTGGCTCAGTAAGCAAAACATTCATTTGGGAGAGCAGAAGACTGACTGGCTGTTAATAAATATCACAAGACATTCTAAACGTTTTCTAAGGAAAAGAGAAACATCATCTGTTCATCAAAATGCAACACATGGACAAAATGAGGTAAGGAAAGCTAAAAGAGTCCTTTGTACATTCTCACTTCACACTGCATGGCATCAACAACACCGAGACGCTGAACGGGTTCCCTGCACGCTCAGCAGGGACATTCTTCACACAGCTGTGCTCCAGAGCATCCTTGGACACCGAGCCCTACAACATCCAAACCCTGGGGGCAAGGAGCTGCTACCCCTCTGCTTTGGCAGCCAGGAGCTGGACACACTGCAGGCAGTTTGCTGCAGGAGGTGGGTGCTCACCACTGTCCCCTGATCCCTCGGGAGTTCAATCCTTCAGTTCCAAGGAACAAGGATTTGTCTGTCACAGCACAAACCCAAAGAGCTCAGCACTATCTGTACAGTTACACTGACGTGGGAGTGTCAGACTTAACATTTCTAACTCAGACTCCTGTTCTTTGGTCCTCTTTGTACACAGCTTTCATAAATATTTAACAGCCTGCAATAACAAACTTCTACAGAACGGCAACTGGTATCTAACAGGGGGGTCTGCCCCCCTCGGCTGGCAGACCTGGCAAGCTGCTGGGCCCTGTGCAAGGCAGGGGAAAAGCAAGGCCTGCTGCAACGGGGAAAGAGATCTTAAATCATTCTCTTGCAGGGTTGTTTCCCGGGAGATCCCAATCCAAGGACACAGGGTGGGACACTGCACCTCCCCGTGCTGGGGGGATCCAGGGGGAGCCCTGCCTGGATCCAGCCCCCCACGGGACAGGTTTGCACAGTTTCTCTTAAGCAGGTTGGGTGGGAGGAGGAGGAGGAAGAGGAGTTGCCTTCCACTAGTCAGCACTAAACATGCCTTGTTTTTTCCTCAAGGACAATTATCATCTCCAGCTGAAGCAGGGAGGGCTACTGGTCATGTCTAGGCAGAGGCTCAGCTGTCATGGGGCAGTGCCTCATACACAGCATCTGCTCACCTAAAATGCAATATTTACTACTTTGTTCTTAAACAGACACTGGCAGCACAATGTGTTCATAAATTAATAGTCTGAATATGACAGATTAATAAACACATACATTGGTTTTGAAAAGTTGTTTCCAGGCACACAGTTTTCACACTCATAATAAAACTGAGCCTTGAGCTGACACTGAACTGAAGTGAAATAGTCACTGTGGGTTCATCCGAAGTAGAATTGCTACAGTCTTTGGGAACACTGGATCTGAGCAGTCATGGAGCAGCCTGGGTCACTGCTCAGCAGTGTCACCCTGTGCCAGGGGAACCAGGACTCACAGTCCCCAGCCACTGCACTTGGCAAAGCCCTTTTTCAGGGGCAGTGAGTGACCTGCAATATTCACTTTATGCCTTGTAGCGTGGTTTTTCTTTTAGGGTGCCTGTGTAAGGCTAATTCAAAACCCAGCAAGATGGTAGGAAATTCACCCTTTTGCATTAGGAAATACATAGTAACTGCCCTTTGATGACTCTGAACAAGTCAGGTTTTAAGTCCTGAGGGCATATTTTCCATGTCATTTCTGATTCTCTGCAAGTTTGTTATAAAACTATTACCAGGGTATTTATTTCTGTCGTGTCTACGGAGCCTTTTTATCCCCTTCAATTTTAAACCAGCTGAATTTGACACATATAAACTGCTGCTAAATAAACCAGAGCCCTTGGTGTCATTAGGGGACTCTGGCTAAGTCAGCCTCAGGAAGGAGCTTTAGTGCCACCTCTGCTGGAGAGACACAAGGTAAAAATACAGAAATGCATCCAGAGCAGTGAGTGACCTGCAGCAAAAACACAGCACAAAGCTGGAATTCAGATGTGTCACAGTCCCCCCTGCTCAGGGCAAGGGGAAAACCCTCAGCACAGGAAAACTCCCGCTTTTCAACAAAACCCAGCCCACAGCACCAACAAACACCAGCACAGAGTGAGCACTGGCCCTGCTCCTCCTTCCCCCCAGTGCTCCCAGTCACATCCAGTGTCCCACTGGGCACAGCAGCTCTGTGCTGGTGTCACACAGAGCCCAGGCCACCGAGGCTACGTGAGATTGTCACTTGCTATGTTTTTGGCATAGTTAAAATCCTGCTGAAGCAAAGTTACTTCCTTGGCACAGTCCCCACGTGCCCAGAATCGAGGAGGTCGTGGCAGGGCAGTTGGATTCCCTTCTGTACATGAGGCAGAAATTCACCCCAAAGGCTTGTTTACAGTTTGGTTCCCTGGTAAAATATCTGCACAAGCATGACCAGCACCAGCTCTTGTTCCAGTTGTATATTCTGGGGTCCTGCTTCACTGCCTGAGAGCGTGACAGGTGATTAATTCATTCATTCAGTGCTTTCTCATCAATGACTGGAATGAGCCACACTGGGGCAGAGACAATGACATCAGCTCAAAGTAAAGTGGAGGGCCTCTTACCTACTAGACTCATTAATCTTTAAGAAAACCATTTAACATCTTTCATGGAAGTCTATTGTTCAAAAAAACCCAAAGCTATTGACATAGCATGTGGAATCAACTGGACAATCACTAATGTAATGGAATTATGGTGATCTTATACACAAACAATGATTTACCAAAATAAGATTTACCTAGGGGGCTTTAAAATCAAGTTATTTTGGTACCAAAAAAAGTCTTTCATTTAATTCCCCTTTGCCCCTATGATTCAGATGATCTTTCACTCTACAGTTACGGACTTGGCCAGATTTCTTGGAAAATCAACCTGCAGAGAGGGAGGAGAAAGAACACGCTCGTGAGTATTTACACACTTTGTTTGTGTAGAACTTTGTAACGTGTGGAATGTTTGCTCTGCTTTAAATTGAAAACAACTGAACATATTCTCATGTCAATTTAGCACAATCAGTGCAGAAAAAGTCCATCACCTTAATTGTTACGACTCCTCTGTCAAAAACCAGGAGCAGATTCCTCTAGTCCAGGTTGTCACAGTGCTCAGATGATAAGAGGTCACTGATAACAGGTCGAGGCCAGTGTCTGTGTTAAGACCAAGTACCTAACACCAACAGACTGCTTGCAAATACCCTTCTGAGGACTGTTACCTTCCCCTGAGCCTCCTAGCAGCCCTGCAGACCCTGTGAGCTCCTCCCAGCACAGACACTCCACTGCACCAGACTCAGCCACGTGTCCTGGGCTCCCCCCAGGTCTGCACTGGCCAGGGCTGCCCTTCACCCTGGTCATTCCAGCAGCTCAAGCATTACACAGACAACCCCCAGAGCCTTCCAGCCTCACCCAGGCACTGTGCCAGCCCTGCAGAGCACACAGGAGAGCAGAAGGAAGCAGTGCTGTACTCACGTCGTATCCCCGGAGCACGGCGAGGTGGAAGGCCAGCAGCTGGAGGGGGATGACACTCAGGATCCCCTGCAGACAGTCCACTGAGTGGGGAACCTTGATGGTTCTCTTGTTGTTCTTAATGGTCTCGATGTCCTCCTTGTCACAAATCACCACAGGTCGCCCCTGAGACAGAGGGAAATGCTGAGGAAAAGCAGGTTTGGAAGGTCCTTCTCTCGCTCTATTCAGAGCATTAGCAGCAAAAACTCATCACTTAATTTGGAACCCAACAGCTTCACATCCCCTGGGCAGCCCTGGAGGGTACTTAAGGGTTAACTAGAGCACACCAGGCTGCTGCAAGAACTGCTCTTGAAACGCCCACAATATTTACTGGGTTCCCATTTTGGGCAGTGACACTGAAGTGAACAGCTTGGGAACTGCTTCTCTATTAAAAGCAGCATTTCTGACGCCCTGCAGACACTCCAGGTCCTCACCTGCCGTGCAATGACCTGCTGGAGGGCGTTCTGGCACTTGGCATAGGTGTGGTCTCTCATGATGATCATGATGACGGGCATGAGCTTGTCCACGAGTGCCAGGGGGCCGTGCTTCAGCTCCCCTGCCAGGATCCCCTCTGAGTGCATGTAGGTGATTTCTTTAATTTTCTAGGTGGGGAAAAAAAGTTCATAAAATTTGAGCAAACTCGTGATTATTGTTTTTTAACCACCTCTGTGGATTCCTCCACTTTGTAAGTTTTTAAAGCTTTCTGGCTCTCCTCAGGTCCAACAGGCAAACGAGTCAGCCTGAAAACCCAGATCCGAGCAGTGCCCCTGGGCTGGGCTGCCACCAACACTCACAGTCCCAACACCAAACCCACCACAGCCCTTGTGACTTGCCATCAGCCAACATATCCCCCATCACAGTCTGACTGGGCAGACAAAGGCTGGGATATGCCTGGAGGTCACTGGGGGACTGCACTTAAACCAACAGGAGTCTCCTCAAATGTAAAAACTGCAATTTATGGGCTTGGAAAGTACACACTCAGCTTTGGATGGTGAGTGTTTCTGGAAAGCTCATCCCAACACATCAAAGACCTGTATTTATTGGGGTGCCCAGCGTGTCACAATAAAGCATTCCCAGTGTGAATGGGGCAAACACACCCTTTCAACCCCGTGTAGCCTGTGACATGGGAATCCTTGAGGAGCAGCCTCAGCATTGTTAGGGTGACTTTTAGCTATTTGTAATCACAGAATCACGGAGTGGTTTGGCTTGGAAGGGACCTTAAAGCCCATCCAGTGCCATCCCCTGCCATGGGCAGGGACACCTTCCACTAGCCCAGGCTGCTCCAACATGGCCTTGGACACTTGCAGGGATGGGGCAGCCACAGCTTCTCTGGGCAACCTGTGCCAGTGCCCCCCACCTGACCCAGCAGGTTGGCCACACACCAGAGCTGCCAGCTGCACTCACAACTCTTGTAGCCCCTTCTTGCTCCCTGCACAGAGATCTAAAGGCCACAGCTAAATGTGTTTGAACCAGCTTTAAATAAGGAAATCTCTTACCAGAGCTCCCTCCAGACATGTGGCATAGTGGTAGCCACGTCCCATGATGAGGACTGACTTCTGATGGTAGAGCTCTGTGGCCAACTTCTGGATCTCATCATCCATGCTCAGCACTTCTTTAATTAAGTCTAAAAGGAAGGAGGAGAATCCAAATTGTGTGTGCTCATAGCCTGTGTCTCAAACTACACACACTGCTCATCCTTCACAGGTACAGACAGCAGGGACCTGCAAACAGCCTGGACCCAGTGTTTTACTGGTCTAGTTTAGTGGTCTGAGCCCTGAGAGAGAACGAGGCTGGAACAGCCCCTCTGGAACAGCCCCTCTGCACTCACTGACCAGGGTGGCTGGTCCAGGCCTGCTCAGACCCAGGGGTTCCCAAAGACTGCAGCACTTCCCCTTGGTCTGAACCCCCAGGGACTGTTTCACTGGGCACTGGGGGTCTCCAGGAGAGCACAGCCAACGTGTCCTACCTGGCAGCCCCTTCAGCCCACGCATGATCTCCTTGCGCCGCTCCTGCATGGAAATCCTGTCATCACACATCATCAGGGCAAACATCACCAGGGACACAAACTGGCTGGTGTAGGCCTGGGGGGAGAGAGGAAACGTGTCATTGTGGCACCAACCAGGTAGTTGTCACCTACCAGGTAAAACCCTCAGGCCAGCTCTTGGCTTATTCTTAACAGCAGCACCAAGTGGCAGCTTTTGTTCCAGTTCAGTAGCAAAGATGAACATGAAGCTCACAGGGCAAATCTCATTTGAGCAGATCTCCAGGGGGAGGCACACAATGATCTCCTCATGCTCCAAGACAGTCAGACACCACAGCCAAGATTTTACATCCTGAGATTTTCTGACAATTCCTAAACCCTGTTTTGTGACCACACCTGTGTCTTTCTTCACTGCAGGTAAATGCTGCAAACACTGGAGATGGGCAGAGCCACTGACTGGAGAGGGACATGGAAGCCCATGACAACCAGCTGAAATTCCTCTGGACCTCAGGCCAGGTAAGTGATTTCCCACCTCTCCTCTCTAAGAACAGACCCTGAACTCTTCCCCTGGGTGAGGCTCCATCTGTGCCCACTGGGCCCTGGCGACTGGTGCCACTGACCCTGGGGAAGAACCCCCTGCACAGGCAGTGAAATGCTCACACTGGGGCAATTCTATTCCCAGAGTGAGGGACACTCTCCAACAGCTGCTGCACAGTTTGCCCTCTGAAGTCCCTGCAACACAACTGTTATGAAATGGGCTGTGGGGCCAGCCTGGGACTGAAGTCTCTTAGAAATAAGATTGAGGTTTGTAGTATTTGTCCCTTTCTAAGCAATGATCAAACAAACTTCCATGTTGCTCTACTTAAATAGCTCTGGAGGAATCCAGGAAAGCTTCAGTTATGCTGACTAGAGCCTGCTATGGAATGGGAGCTGCTCTGCTTTGGTGCAGCTGGAGGTCACAGAAGCCCACAGCACCAAGCAGCCACACTGACATGCTTGGGTTGTTTAGAATATTCTCAAAGTGAAGTTCTGGACAACCTGAGGGCAGAACCTTTTCAAGTTCCTATTTCAAATATGCACAACTTTGGTAACCCCCCACATGAGCAGAGAAAAAGTGCCATTTATCTCCAAACTGTACTGTTGGCCATGCAAGAACAACAGGGACAAACAACCCGTTCAAGAGTTTCTTGTAAGAGACTCGTGAATTTTCCATGATCAAATTCCCCAATGAACTGTTAAACTCGAATGTGGTTTTTGGCTGAATTTATGTAACAGATTGACATCATCTCGCCTCTAAATATAACTAAACCAAAGCAGATTTCACCATGCAGAAGCACTTCATCAAAATGAAATGCAGCAAAGCAAGTTATTTTGTACTGCAGCACACGTAGCCAGAGTAATCCTGTTAGGTGGACACTGGTTTTCTGTGAAAAACAATTCCACCACTTGGCAAAAGTATAGTCTTAATATCAGAGTTTCTTTGGTAAAGAAGAGCCTGTCAGGGACTTAAGAGTAGTCAAGCTTTCCATTGCCTTGTCTATCAATCTTTAGATTTAAGTTTAAACTGAGTGTGCACCTCAAGACAAACGATGACAAAGAGAGAATTCTTGCCTTTTAGAAATCATCCTCTCTGAGAGCCATTTGTTTTCAACGTTTAATATAATTTCCTTATAACACTTCATTTTAAAAAGAGATTAGAAAAACCCTTTGCAAGCTACAAGTAAAAGAAAATGAAGAGTGTTGGTGGGCACGTGGTCTGGGACTACACAACGACCGAGAGCAACAGGAAAGAAGGGACTGAAAGCATTTAAAGGGGGAGCCACGTCAGAGCCAAGCCCTTCAGGGGGGGCTGCAGTGACAGTGACACCAACAGCTGGAGGGGTGTCTGGCTGGGCTCACCTTGGTGCTGGGCTCACCTTGGTGCTGGGCTCAGCCTGGGGCTGGGCTCACTTTGGGGCTTGACACACCCTGGTGCTGGGCACACCCTGGTGCTGGGCTCACCCTGGTGCTGGGCTCACTTTGGGGCTGGGCTCACTTTGGGGCTGGGCTCACTTTGGGGCTGGGCTCACCCTGGAGCTGGGCTCACTTTGGGGCTGGGCTCACTTTGGGGCTGGGCTCACTTTGGGGCTGGGCTCACCCTGGTGCAGGGCTCACCCTGGTGCTGGGCTCACCTTGGTGCAGGGCTCACCCTGGTGCAGGGCTCACCTTGGTGCTGGGCTCACTTTGGGGCTGGGCTCACCCTGGTGCAGGGCTCACCTTGGTGCTGGGCACACCCTGGTGCTGGGCTCACTTTGGGGCTGGGCTCAGCCTGGTGCAGGGCTCACCTTGGTGCTGGGCTCACTTTGGGGCTGGGCTCACCCTGGTGCAGGGCTCACCTTGGTGCTGGCCACGCCGATCTCGGGGCCGGCGTTGATGTGCACCCCGCAGTCGGTCTCGCGCGAGATGGAGCTGCCCACGGTGTTGGTGATGCCCACGGTCAGGGCTCCCCTCTCCTTGCAGTACCGCAGGCACATCAGGGTATCTGCTGTCTCACCTGCACACACGGGAGGGAGGGGCTGGGTCCTGCTGCCATTTCCCCGTTCTGGGAGCTCTGTGCCTGCTGCAGCAGCTCCCCCAGCCCCAGCACACTGCCTGAGCCCTGAACACAGCACAGGCAGAGCTACCAAACACAAAACCTAACGACGGGATTTGGGGCAAGGAAAACTCAGCGTTCTGATGTGGTTCACAATAAAAGGGGACAAAAAGGGTATTTTCTTCAACAAACCCAAATTTCTTCCTTTTTCTGGTTAATAAAAATTTACCTGGGGCAGGGAGGGGTGAGGGAAAAACATATTAGGGATGCCTGGAGCTGCTCGTGAGCTGATCTCAGAGATGGGAGAAGAATAGAAGGTGCTGTGTATCCCTGCTTGTGTCACCAGTTTGCTTTAGTCCTAAAAGGACACACCCCTGAGTGCTGCACATGCGAGGTGACAACAGAGAACAGAAACCCCAAGGTTAGTTTAGTGCCCTCATCCCTCAGTGCCCAAACCTGCCCTGCTCACTGCTCCACTTACAGCAAGTCCTGCAGGGTGGGAATCTATGGCCAGAACCAGATTTATGGGTGGGGGGAAACAGTTCTTTGAGCTCAGTATTCACTTTGGGTTTGTACTGCCTGGTGAGCGAGCTCAGGTTCCAGGGAAATCTGTGTTAGGTTGCCATATCCAACACTTCAGGGGAAGGATGGAGCCCCTCGTGTGCCCTAAGGAGTGTTCCCTGTTCGACTGGGACAGTTCTCCCCAGGGAGAACTTGACCATGACCCCCCCACAGAGGATAGTTTGAAACACTACTGAGAACACAAAATTGCTACCAAAAGAGTATTTTAACCTGTGGGGATAAAGCAATGACCAGTTTTAGTGTCACAGCTGAAAATCAGTCATAAAAATCTGAAATGGTAAATGCAACTAAGAGGGAAAAACAATGTATTTTTGTATTGCAGTTGTCTTTGAAAATATGAATATGATACACATCATATACTTTTTTTTATGCTTCAGTGTGCCTTTTATCTCCTACTCCATTCCAAGGTGGTTGTATTTTTTGATACTTGTGTCTGATAGTTTCATTTCTTCAGTGGCTCCAATCCACCATATGGCAGTGCTTTAACTAGAGAACTACAACTATTCCAAAGAGCTGCCTTTCCCCAGAGCTCAGCAGCACGCTTTAGTCTGCTGATTGATGGAATAATTCCTCACAGAGAAAGGAAACAAAATCACTGTTACCATATGTAAAGCCCAGCCACCCAAACCCTGCAGATGGACGGGAGCAGAACCACTCCCCATCTCCAGGCTCCATGTGCCCAGTCCTCCCCTCACAGGTCCCACAGCAAAGCACAGACAAGCACCAGGGTCTGGCCCTGCTGCCCCTGCCCTCCCTCCCTGCTGTGTGCAGGCAGGAGGAGTGCAGGGAGCTGTACCTGACTGGCTGAGGAAGAAGCAGACGTCGTCTCGGAACACGGGGGTGTTTCTGTCCAGGAAGTCACTGGCCAGTTCCACCATCACAGGCAGTTCAGTCAGTTCTTCCAGCACCTGCCGGGTCTGGGACGAGGAGATGGCAGGTATGACATCATGTTTATAAACCAAGTGTTTGCAGCACAAAGAAGCCTTCTAGTTGCCACACACTGGAAAATATTACTCTCCAAATCCCAGGTGAGTATCAGTGCTGGGTTATGTTTTGGTCACTCAGCAGGCCCACACTCAAGTCACCAACTGCCCCCGGTAACGTGCCTTGGCAGCACAAACTCCTCCCTCACAGGGAGACTGTTCTCAAGTCAGTCTCACTTATATAATCCTCAGTATGTATTATATAATGCAGGGTGTCCTTCTGTCAGACTGTACCTTGAACTCAGAAACCAGCACCTATATCCAGGCCAGGCCAGAGGCTGTTGGCTAGTCCATGTTTGAATTATCTTACAGGGCTGATCAGGAGGGACAAACGTGTTCTCCTGTGGCCCTTGTCAGTCAGTTCCCATCGCTGTGCTCTGCAGCACTGCTGAGAGGAGGAAAGGATTCCTCTGGAAAGCTGTGAGCACTTTTAACTGCAACATTTCAGGCTGCCAAGCTACCCCCCAAGAAAGGCTCCAGCGACCCCTCCCCTGTGAGCGATGGGGGGTCAGACCCTGAGGACAGAACCCCACTGTGGCTGCAGGCACAGTCAGTGCTGCTCTGAGACACAGAGAGGAACTGCTGCACTGGGCAAGCACAGGGATGTCTGCAGGCCCATCCCATCACCGTCCACACAGCAGAGCAGGAAATCCTTCCTGGCTCGTGGCAGCCCCTGCCTTGCTGCACCATTTGCATTCTGCTCTTGCACTGTCCTTCCCCTGCCAGCTGTCTTTTACAATAGAGCAGGTTTTGGTTTTTAAAGCCTTCCATAACCACGAAAGCCACAGGCAACATTTCCATAAGTATTCAGGTTCTTCAGCTTTTTTTCCTCCTGCTGCTGCTGTAACTGCAAGTCTGGTGTTTGCAGCTTTCACGAGGGTCTTCATTCACCTGACTGCACTGGCTCCATCTGAACCTGAAATCAGTCCTTAACCTGCCTGCACTGGCTCCATCTGAACCTGAAATCAGTCCTTAACCTGCCTGCACTCTCTACGCACTCTCCAGGGAGACCTGAGAGCACCTTCCAGGGCCTGAAGGGGTTCCAGGAGAGCTGGAGAGGGACTTGGGACAAGGGATGGAGGGACAGGACAAGGGGCGATGGCTTCAAACTGAAAGAGGGCAGACTAAGATCAGATGTCAGAAAGGAATTCTTCCCTGTGAGGGTGGAGAGGCCCTGGCACAGGTTGCCCAGAGAAGCTGTGGCTGCCCCATCCCTGGAAGTGTCCGAGGCCAGGTTGGACAGGGCTTGGAGCAACCTGGGCTCGAGGAAGGTGTCCCTGGGACTGGATGGGCTTTAAGGCCCCTCCCAGCCCAAGCCATTCCTGGCTCTGTGGCTCTGTGCCTGCTGCTGAAGCCCAGCTGAGCCCCCTCCCAGCCCAGCCCTCGCTCACCGCCACGCCCGCGTGGTAACTTGTGCCACACGCGATGAGGATCAGACGCCGACACCTCTGGATCTCCTTGATGTGATCCTTCAGCCCACCCAGGTTCACTGTAAGAAGATTCAAAGACAGAAATTAGGGGGACCAGGTAGCCAAGATCACTGGTGCTACCACGATGTGTTACCACCTCCATCAACCACTCAGCAAACAAACATCACAAAAAGATCTTGCCCCCAGGACGTGGAATTCTGGAGGCACCCTGGGGCACACACCATCTGACACCAGCAAGGTTCTCATCCCCCACATCGTCCCCTGCTGCTTGCACTGTAACTGCTGTGAGGAACTGCTGGACACTGAGCTGTCAGAAAGGAAGGAGGCTCAGTCTCAATTACCAGTGTAGTCATCAAAGTTGACCCTTCCTCTCATCGTATTAACGACGGATTCCGGCTGTTCAAATATTTCCTTCTGCATAAATGAGCTGAAGTTGCCTATGAAGAAAAAGAAAGAAAACAGATTAGAACACTTTACCTCCTGGTAACTTCAATTTTAAATTACCTCCTGGTAATTGAAATTTTTCCTGTGTTTATAGGGAGAAGCCTGGAGCACAGTCACTAACGGGCCAGTTACTAGTCAGAGATTATTAAATTGATACTTCTTTTTCTGCCAAAGCATCAGCTCATCATGAGAGCTCGATTCAAATTCCTAGAAGGTGTAAGTGAAGGGGCAGATCCAGAATGGCAAGTCTGCTAGGGATCAATCTTGGAAAAAACAGCTGGCTCCGAGCAGGAGGTAAAATTCTCAGCCCCACAACTGTCCCCATTATTGTGTTAACAGCAAGAGGGAAAGTCCCAGCAGATGTAAGGACTTTTCTCCCCATGAGGGTAATAAAGCACAGGAGCAGGTGCTCAGACAGGCTGTGGGATTTCACAGAATCACAGAATACGCAGAGTTGGAAGGGACCCACAAGGATTATTGAGTCCAACTCCTGGCCCTGCGTAGAGCCCTACCCAAGAGTCACACCATGTGCCTGAGTGCATTGTCCAAATGCTTCTGTCCTTGGAGATGCTCCAGCCTTGACTGAACACTCTGGTTTGCCTGAACACCCCGGTCTGCTCGGTCCTGGCTCAGGGACTGGCCCAGGTGACCTCCAGAGGTCTCTTCCACCCTCATTTATCTGTGTTTGCAGGGAGGGTCTGTGCATCTGCACAGGTGACCCCAGGAGCTCTCACCCTTCATGATCTGCTGCAGCTCCATCTGCAGGGTCTGCACGGCCCGTCCCGGGTGGTCTCCGGCCGTGCGCTTGATGCGGTGGATGGACAGACGCCCGTCCACCACGGCCGCCACGTCGTCGTCCTCCAGGAAGATCACCCTGTTGGTGTGCTCGATGACAGCACTGGGGACACACAGCACGCACGTGAGACTCCCACAGCTGCAGCCCCTCCCCAGCCCAACACACAGCCTCTGATCCGAGAAAGTTGCTCATTTCAAAGGAATTTCTCTTAAAATCAGACGAGTCCCGTAAAGTGCATTCCCACCCTGCCAATGGAACTGGATTTTTTCCACCCAGCTCATTATTAATTTCAGTGCCTGCTTTAAGGAGAAACTCTGCACTCCTCAGACACAGCAGCGTGTGCAGCACTGGGATGTGACCATCAGGAGCTGGGCAGTGAAGCCAGGACAGTGCTTTGCCTTGGCACACAGGCTGCTCAGCCAGAGGAGCAGGTTCCCTCCTTGGTTTTTCCAGGGATAAGCCACTGTGGCTACCTTCCCCATCTGCAGAACTGGGGACAGCTTGGCCCCCTGGTACAGCCCACTGAGATCTGCTCAGAAGCACCCCAAGAATTAGATACTATCAAACACCTCCCCTGCCTGCAGTTTACCTGGGGAGGGTCGATACTGGCATTACCAGAGGGATTTAACATCTGTGGCCAGGTTTTAGTCTGTGCTCTCTCTCAGCTGAGCTCAGGTACAGCAGCTCCCTATTTTAGTAGCTTTTGTCCTGACCTTGAGCAAGTCACTGAAAAGCTTTAAAACCAGAACACATCAGGGTGTCCTAAGACTCTCCAAAATACCCTGATGAAAAGAGCTGCAGAAGTCAACCACTGCAGGATTTTTACATTCCTGGAGCAAGCATTCATTTCCCTAATACAGAGAATCCCAAAAGCTCTGCTAAGGCTGCAGCCAAGTTAGTCTCTCCTCCCTCTGGGATTACAGTAAGACACCTCTGATGATGAAGGAATTGCATGTTTGAAGAGAATCAACACAATTCTCCTGGTAATTAGCATCTGTCCTGTTAATTTAGGTCAGTACTCTCTCAGGTTTCCTATCAGTAGGAAATCTTATCAACAGATGTGCCTGAAGAAGGGTAACACCACTACTCCAAGGAGAGCATTCATTCCTTGAACAGAAACTCTGATTCTGTTAATATTTGTAAAGCAACGGCCACATACACACCATTTCCTTTATTCACAAAGAAACCACAACCTCCCCATCTCTTGTTCAAGGCCTCACCTTTAAACAGCATATTTTTATATACACTAAAAGAGGCTGAAGAACCTTACCTGGCATCAGAAGCAAAGTAATACTCCACAGCTTTCTCCTCCACGGGGAAGAGGCAGGTGGTGCTGTCAACACGGGACAGGCTGCAACTTCCCTTCTTGTCCTTCCCTGGAAGACACGAGGATCAGGAGCTGCCCACACGGACACACTGGGCACAGGTCAGACCCACAGAGGCCCCAAGGCTCGGTACCAACATGAAGCACTGTTTTGATCCCCGTGGGTGGTCACAGTGAGTGGAGCAGTGACGGGACAGGGCAGCACAGCAGCACTCGGTGGTGTTGTGCCCGTTCTCAGTTTGCTTGCAAGGGGTTTATGTCCTTTCCAATTCAATCTGCAAGTGTAGTGTTAGTGTAGGGTTTTAAGTGTAGAGGAAAATGTAAGTAAAAACTCAAATGGAAGTTCTGTGTGGCTCCACCAGCAGAGAATTCAAGCTGCTTCGTGAGCAGCCACATTCACCCACTCGAACCTGTCCTGGGTGTGATTTTGAGTTTCTCCCCTGCTCCTGCCTCACTGACTCTCCTGAGGCTCTCAGAAATGGAGCAGGATTGCTCTTTTTTTGTCAATTATTCTCAGCACTGGGGAAATTCTTTCAGAGCTGCCACCTGTGCAACCACAGGGCTCCACTGAGCACGGCAGATGTAACCCAAGCCCAGTTCTGTCTGGTGAGCTCATGGTCAGACACAGCTCAGGAAATCCAGGATTAAGTGCTCAGCGTTGTTCCTGTGCTATCAAATACACCCACCTCACTCTGATCCAAAAATCAGACCTGCTGTGGGTCCTGGGCTGTTGCCAGGAGGGATCCAGGTGTGCTGGAGGGGACAGGACTGAGAGGCAGCTTCGGAAAAACTTGTGCTCAGCCTTAGAGAAATCCACCAGGGATCCTTTCTGGAATACTCTGCTAATTCCTGATACTCTCTGATCTTCCTCCTCAAAAAATACCTCTCAGTGGTGAAGCTCATCAGGAATGCAGATGAGGACCCAACACCTACTGCTCAGCACTGGCCTCCAGCAACATCATTTGCCAGTCACTGTGCAGGGTATGGGAAGGGTGGGGGTGGATTAATCAGCTTATCTACCAAAATGTGGCTATTGCTGAAGAACAACAGCACTGAAGTTACTCTATTCTATATTTATTCCATAATCCTGATATTGTTTCACCTACTGGACACTGATCTGATTCAGTGATGTAAGTACAGCTCATGGTGTTTAGATTTGTACTTCTGCAAATGAAAATGTAAAGAAAAAATACTGCTTTCATGTTGGTACTCGGGAAGAAAGGTACACTCAGCAAGGATTTAGAGCCCTCCACTTGAGTTATTAAGTCAGTAAATGAGGAGAACAACATCTTGGTGGTTGAGTTGAGACAGGACAGGTTGATTTGGTGTTGAGACAGGACAGAGCAGAGCTGTCTGTTAGTGGCCATTCCCCAAGAGAAGCACCCAGACCTGATCAAAACATGCAAATTTGGTTTCTTAAAACATAACACTTCCCTGCATTGACTTTATTATGTTGCATTGCTTTCCTGTATTCCAGATTCTACACTGAGCTGGAACTGGAACATGTTCTTACTGTGCACACACACGTGCAGTGTGTGTGATTTCCAAGGAGGGGTTGGGAAGTTGCAGTGAGCATTATCAGCCAATTATCATTATTATGTTATCTATGGATTTGTCCACAGATTGTCCATTTATCTATAGATAATCTGGACTGTTGCTCTCCAGCACCAACCCCCCATTTACTAGAATTTAGAAGCAACACAGAGGTAATCCTTTACTCCTTCACTCTTTTCCCTTCTGAATCAAAAGTGGAGACACCATGGAGAATAAACACAGGTACAGTAAAAATGGGTAGGGGAGTCAGTTTTTCAGCCTCCCTGAGAGCTGAGGTACTTTGGTTCCTGAAGTCCCTGGGAATTAAGGTTAATCTGACTTCAGAATTTTACCCTCAACACTTTACACTGACTTGAGAGCTGTGTTTGCTAAAAAGAAACAAAATCTCACCTGATGTTTGCAGCCAGGTAAACCAGCTCTTGGCAGAGAACACAGTGCACCTTTCCACAAACCCAGGTTTGTTCCTCCTCCAGCAAGAGGGGTTTCTGAGATCCCACCCACTGAGCTGCCAGTGCCTGAGGCCACCAAGAATCAGATCTTTTCTCTCACAGAAAAGGGCTCCCCTGCTTCAGATGTGAACTCAGTGCCTCACATCACATGTGATGGGTTGGCCTTTAAAAAAAGTTAAGTACTTAATGTGAATTTAAAATGGCTCACCCTGATAAATGAGCAGAGGGAAAGAAGTTCCAGCCTCAGCCAACTTTAACGCTTCAACCAGAGGCTGCAGTTCAGCCTCACACCACAGTCAGGGGGAAGATGCAGCTCTGACAACCAGAATTCCAGAAGGAATGTTGGACAATGCCTGCATCAGGATTATTAGCAGCCTCCTAGTTTAGTGGGCTTTGTTTTCTAAGGTAATTTACTGTTTCCTCCTGTAGTCAGAGCTGCAGGGAACATGCACTGTCATCAGTTTTGCACATATGCTGAGCATTATGTCCCAATATTTGAAATGGGATGGTGGGTGGATTTTCCTGTGTGTTGCTCATGGTGTTTCTGATCAAGAAGAAATTCTGGTTATCCCACTTGTTTCACTACCCCACACAGAAAGCAATAACCACATATTAAAGAGACAATGCATCTTTGTGTCATCTGTGATTCCTTTCCTAAAGAACTGGAGGATTTGTCTGAAATTTCCAGTATTAGCTTTTTTCTGGTAGGCACCTTCCTCCATTTTTATGGATATTCCATCAAAAGAATGATCCATAGATTGTACAGCTGGAAGTGCAATTGGGAAAAAAAAACAAACCAAACTTCAGACACTCAGTAAATAAACACGGTGTTACATACATACATAAAGGATCACTGCTAATTATCCAACACAACCAAGAGGCAAAGCTGCTGGCACTGGTTCTTGCAGCAAGGGAGCAGCTACACTGTTAGGAAGCAGCAAGACACAGGACAGCAATTGCTCTGGATCAACTCCTTTGGATCCCTGCACTGCTCAGAACACAAGTCCAGGGCCCAGGGACTGAACAGGTTCAGACCCTTCTGACAACAGCAAATTACAGGGTAATTCTCAGTCCCTTTTCACTTTCAAGGGTGTAACTGTGTGTCTGTGGTGGCAAAACCCTCGTGCGAGACAGACAGACAGACAACATAAATACACGTTAAATACAGATGGTCACACAAAGGGTGTGTGACAATTCTGATGCTTAAAAGTGCTGTTGGGGGGTGAGGGAAAGGTTTGGGATCGTGCCAAGCCTCCAACCTATAAAGTTCTGTCATTTGTGTTCTTGAAAACAGCCAGGTCTAGGAATGCCAATATGCCACACACAGAATACACATCTGAGTATCTGTGTTTAACTACACTGTTACCTGTACTGTACTGAACTATTCTAACACCCTTGGAAGTGCCCAAGGCCAGGTTGGACGGGGCTTGGAGCAACCTGGGCTCGTGGAAGGTGTCCCTGCCCATGGCAGGGGGTAGAATGAGATGGGCCTTAAGGTCCCTTCCAACCCAAACCTTTCTGTGATCCTATGATTCCATTTTATTCTATTAAGATGTATTTTCCTTGCAACCACTGGACATTAAAGCTTTGATTATAAAATCAGAGACTGACACGAGGGATGTGGTGGCAGAGCACGTGTTAAAAACCTACTTTAAAAAAATCTCTGATAACGGTTTAATTTACAATTCACAGACAACAGTTTAAAAGTACAATCTGCATCCCGAGGCACACAAGTCTCTGCAGGATCTGTGCCCGTGCCCTGGGAGAGGGAAGGGTCCCACTCACCGGTGCGGTACAGGATGGGGATGTGGTCGGTGGAGAGCTTGTGCTCGCTGCGCACGCCGATGAGCAGGGGGCTGCCTCGCCTGCAGGAACAGCAGGACAGCCTCAGACACAGCCCACCCTCAGCCCAGCCCAGCACGGCAGCTGAGCCTCCAGAGCCTCCCAGAGCCACTGCAAACAGGAGAGGCCACAACAGAGCGAGAGGATCTCGGAACAAACACAACACAAGGATGTGAGGAACCTGTCTGAAGGTCAGAGAAAACTCTGCCAGAGTCACTGCAATCCCACAGACACCTGAACTGGGAACTGTTCCTCACTGCACGTACCCACAAACAGGCATTGGCACCAAAACTCAACACCTGTGTAGGTACATGTGTGGCTAAACCAACCCAGCTGATGTTGATGTGTAAAAGTCAGGCAGAAAACCTGAACATGGGGCTGGCCCAGCTTCCAGGTCAAATGGAGGACCCACCCAAGTGCTGCCACAACAGCAAGCACCAAATAAAAGATAAAACCATCTTCTTTCAAATCACAACCAGAGTATACCAAAAAAACCCCAAAGCTTTTTTATCACAACCAGACCAGGTGTGATATCACGACCAGACCAGGTGTGATACAGCTGGTCACCAAGACATTTTCCAAATATCTCTGGGAATTTTCTGTTATGGTAGATGGAAAATAGGAGAAAGGAAATTAAAAACAACAGCCACTCTCAGCCCAGCACATCCAGTGTGATAAAAACAACCTCTACCACATTTACCTGGTACCGACGGCCTGCCCAGGATAGTGAACACTCTTGAACACCAGGGCAAAAGCACCTTCCTGGAACAAGAGAAACACAAACTGTTTATCCTTTCACGTGAGGCCTGGGCACCATTTCAGTATTCCCAGTACAGAAGCTGCTCCCGTGTTTCTGGGAACAAAGAAGATACACCAAACAGGTGGTTCCACAGATGTCTCCAGAACCACCTGTAGCTGCAGCCCCCTCACCCTGGAAGGATCTCCCTCCCCTGAGCCCAGGCAGTGCGTCCTTAACCACAGAATGAGTGTTCTGAACCCCAGAGAGACACTGCAGCCAGACAGCCTTGGTTACCCACCCCATGCTCCTGCATTAGCTCAGAGCACAGTGAAGGGACCTACAAAGGCAAAGGAAGCACCAAAACCTTGGGGTGTTTGCCCAGGTGAGGTGGCACAGAACGTACAGGTGAGCCAAACCTGCCAGCAACACACGCTCTTGGCCTGCTGCTACAAGAGCTCCTGGCAGGGAAATCACTGAAAAACTCTCCTGAACGAGGGCTCTGGGATGAGAGGTAAATTGTGATGGATCCTGTTCCTGCACATGGCTGGGCACGGACTGACACGTGGAACCAGAGGCTCTGCGGTGGAGTTCCCACAAGGGGTCAGCAGCTCTCCCAGATGGAGATTTCAGGAAGGACTGGAAGCACAGACTCACCTTCACACGATCTCTCCCAGGCCAGCTCCCACCTCCCACACTCAGCCCCCCACACCCCAGGGACTGGCAGCCTCCAAGGGCTGCTGTGCCCCAAAATGGAGACCTTTTCCAGATGAGTACTGACTAATATTAAAGAAACCCAAAGGCATGTCTGAGATGAACTGCCAGAGGCAGGAGAGACAGAAATGTGCCCCCGAGCATCCTGCAGTGGTGGCACGGGCAGGCTGCCCTGGGCAGTGCTGGAGGGCAGCTGCTGATTTTGGGCACTGTGTGTCCGTGCTGGATCCCTGCCCTGGCAGCATTACCAGCTGCTGGATGACCCTCTCCACCAGGGTGGTGAAGCAGTGCTGTCTTTGGCACTGTGTGTCTGTACTGGGTGCCCTGGCAGCATTACCAGCTGCTGGGCAGTGTGTCTGTGCTGGATCCCTGCCCTGGCAGCATTACCAGCTGCTGGATGACCCTCTCCACCAGGGTGGTGAAGCTGATGTCGTCGCTGTCGCGGTTGTCGTACATGTACTTGACCAGCTTGGCGATGCTCTCCGTGTCCGTCTCCGACTCGAAGTCGTAGCCTTTGCTCTCCTGCAGCAACAGCACGTGTGGGTGACCAGCCCTCTGCCTTCCCTCCCCTCTCCCTCCTCCCTTTGTTCCTGCATTTGCTTTTCCTTCCTTTCTCCTAACTTTTCTTCTTGCTTTTCCTTTTTATCCCTCCCTTTGACTTTTCTGACCTTTTCCTCATAACTTTCCTTTTCTTTGCTCCCACCTTCCCCATCTTTCCTTTTCCTTCCCTTTTTCTTGCCTTTCTTTTTTTTTCTGCCCGCCCTTTTTCTTTCCTGCCTTTCCCTCTTTCCTTGTTTTTTATCCTTCCATACTGCAGTTGTTCTTCCTCTTTTCTCCCATCTTTTTTTGAATTCTTCCCTCTACTTTTCCTCTTCCTTTTACTTTTCTGCCTTTCATTTTTTCCTTCTTTCTCTCCTCACTTCACATTTTCCTTTCATCCTTCTTTCCTGCCTTTCAAACTGCAAGAATATGAGGAAGGGAGCACAGGGCAGTGAGTGGGAGTGGGAGTGAGTGCAGAATGGAAGAGAGAGAGAGTGAAGGGGTGAGTGTGAGAACATGAGCAGGGGAGTGAGGAGGAGGGGGATGTGAGTGTGAGTGGGGAGGGAGAAGGAGTGAGTGGAATAATGAGGGGGTGTGAGAGAGGGAATATGAACAGAGAGAGTGGGAGAATGGGAGTGGGAGCAGGGGTGTGAGGGATCAAGGAGGGAGTGTAAATTGGGGGAGTGAGCACTGCAGTGAGTATGAGTGTGAGAATATGAGTGGGGGAGTGAGGAGGGATGGGAGTGGGAAGGCAAGTGGGGGTGAGGTAGAGAGGGAATGGGGGGATGGAACTCAGGAGTAGGAGAGTTACTGTGAGAGTCTCAGTGAAGGTGAGTGCAAATAGGAGTGGGGGAATGTGAATGGAGGAGAGTGAACGTGAGTGGGGGAGTGGAAGGAGTGAAAATGAGATCTGGGGAGTGAGTGAAGGAACGGGACAAGTGGGGAGTGTGAATGTGAGTGGGGGAGTTTGAGTGGGAAAGTGAGTGTGAGAATACAAGTGGGGGAGTGAGTGGGAAGTGTTGTGAGCACAGGTGAGTAGGAAGTGTGTGAGCACAGGTGAGTGGGAAGTGTTGTGAGCAAAGGTGAGTGGGAAGTGTTGTGAGCACAGGTGAGTGGGAAGTGTGTGAGCAAAGGTGAGTGGGAAGTGTGTGAGCACAGGTGAGTGGGAAGTGTTGTGAGCAAAGGTGAGTGGGAAGGCAGGGAGGGAGTGTCCCACACACACCCAGGGGTCACTCACCAGGAATTTCCGCAGGTCCTTGTAGTTGGTGATGATGCCATTGTGGATGACAATGAACTCTGGGGACAGAGGAAAGGCCCTGTTCAGCCCCAGCCCCAGCCCCAGCCTGGCAGCAAAGCCCACAGCCATGGAACTGACTCCAGAGACCACAGAATGTCACTGTGGGAGAGGCACTTGGCAGAACAAAGCAGATTCACCTCCTGCTGGGATTCCCTGCTCTGCCCCGCTGGTGTGGCTGGGAATGGCAGAGGATAAGAGTGACCTGGGTGGGACCAGGGCTGCCAAGATCCTGCAAAGCTTCTGGAGTCACTCAGGCACTTGGCAGCTTCCATCCTGCTGGGAGCAATTAAACTCCCTGTTGCTCCTGGGGCAGCTACACCCATCACAACCCACACTGTGACAGCCCCAAGCACAACAACCCCTTCTGTGCAGTGGGATCAGGGAAAAACCAAAATAAATGGGGAAGAAAGTATACAAAATCCTGCTCCAAGGAATGGTCACGAGAGTTCTCACCATCCAATTTCCTTCTGCCTTTACCTCCCTGCTCTGTGCCCACACACTCACCCAACCCCTGGGCACCAACCCCACCCCTCCCTGGGATCACCCCTCCCTGCCAACACACCCCGTGGCCAAAAACCGAGTCCAGCCCCTGCAGCTTCCCCTCAGCTGGGCTCAGTACCACTGAATAAACCCCCAGCCCGGGTCCAGCCACCCCTCCGGGGCAGGGGAGGCAGCAGGAAGCTCCTGCAGAGGCCCCAGGGGCTCGGGCCTCACCGTTGTTCTTGTCGGAGCGCTGGGGGTGGCTGTTGATGGGGTTGGGCTCCCCGTGCGTGGCCCAGCGCGTGTGGGCGATCCCCAGGTGCACATCAAACTCGATGTCCAGGTCCATGTCCTGTTGCTCTGCAGCAGAAGGGGAAGGTTTTAGTCCTGAGGGGCTGTCCCTACCCCAAGGTGAGGTGGGGGTCTCCCCAGGCCTCCGGGGATCACAGGACAGGCATGCTGGCAGGGAAACAGAACCAGCAAATCCCACAGGACACGGAATCACAGGACTGTTAAGGCTGAAAAAGACCTTTAAGATCATCAAGTCCAACCAAAACACCAAGGTGTTTCCAGGGATGGACAACGCAGATGGACACAAGCAATCACCCTGCATTCCTCACCTTGCTAAAACACAAAATAACCTTGAAGAAAGAATCCAACCTTGTTATCTCTGAGGATGCCCCTGTGACCTATGACCTGTCACCTGTGACTGTGCCAGCCCACCTCATGGCTACACACCACTTAGTTATTCATCCCTAACCCCTGTCTCTAGAAAATGTACCATTAGCAATAATATTTCTTTGGAAAAAAAATACTCCTTTTGTTCCACAAGTGTCTCCACAACCTCTTTAAAACTATCCTGCAACTTTCTTGAGCAGACAAACATTTCCTCAGGAATCCCTTATCTCTCCTGTTTCTGTACCACACACTCCACCTCATCTGGCCTTTCTGGCTCCTGGTTTACACCCAGAGCAGACCAACCCACCTCCTTCTGGGACACACAACACTCTGCACCTGAGGGTAACACAAGAGTGGGTTAAAAAGACTTGAATGACATCAACACAGCAGCTTTGGGATGTGAAACAGAGATCCTGACTGCTCTGAAAAGCACTTCCCCACCCTCACACAGCCCACCTGTATCCCACTCCCAACAACTCTGTGTCTTTGCATCGAGCTCAGATTTAATGAACTTAACATCTCAATCAAGGGAACACAGAGAAGCAGAAAGGGCTGCAGAAGCCCTCACTGCCTGCTCTCATGATATGACAGTGCTTTCCCAAAGCCACCTGCAGAGCCCATCACCCCCAGATGGACAGACTGAGCTGGGACAAGTGTTACAAGTGAACAGTTAAAATCCACCTGGTGAGTTATTAGAGCATTTCTCCTTTCTGCTCAAGCTCTAGATAATTATCTCTCATCTTAAGGATTGATTTTGTTTGGGGTTTTTAGGTCCTTTTTAAAGCATATTTCAGGTCTATTTTATTTTAACAGGCTGTGACTGATTTGTCTCAAGGAATCAGGACTTCTCTGTGCCTTCACCCCACACCCACAGGATCACTGGGGAGTGCTCACAGCACATGGTGCCTTCACAGCACAGGGGTGAGTGTTGACACCTCTGGCTCTACACACCCAGGTCACTTGGAAATACAGTGCTGGTGGGTAAAACAGGTGATATCCAAAACCCAAACGAGGGGAGAGGACAGCTCAAGGGAAGAGGGCAGGCAAAGGAGGAAAGGGAGATACTCACTGTGAACCTCTTCATCCAGGGCCTTCACTTTGCCCTTCTGCTTGATAATATGGATTTTGCAGGCATTGGCTTCCCAGTCTTTGTCGTTTCCACCATCCAGTCCCACGCCTAAGCACCACCATGGGATGTGGAGAAAGAGAGTGAAGTGCAGAAGTTATCACAATCTTTGAAGCAAACCAATACTGCCCTTTCTTCTTTTTCCAGTGCCCTTTCTTCCTCAACATACAGGCAAGAAACCCCTCAGAGTAGAAATAAGTTTTCCTTTTGCCACCCTTGTCAGTATTTTTAAAGCCTTAGGAAAAAAAAAGGCATCAAGAATGTTTATAGAAATCTGTATATTGAAAGTTAATCCAAACCTCTGACCACCTGACCACAGGCACGTCCAGTTTGTGTTTCAGTTTTCTTCAACAGTAGAAGACAGTAGAAACCATTCACAATTACACCACAAAACCCATCACTTACAAGCCAAAACTCAAAAGAAGAGGCAGTGTTGTTGAAGGGAGAGGTACCTGCAGAGTCATAGCCCCTGTACTCCAGCCGCTGGAGCCCCTTGATGAGGGTCTCCAGGATCTCCCGCCTCGTCCGGGGAACATGGTAGTTCAGGTAAGCAAAGATGCCTGGTTGGGGAAAAGAGAACAATCTTACCACAGAATCACAGCTGAGGAAGCTCTGTATGTGCCAGCTCCTTTGTGTGTGCACTAAGTTAAAACTCAAACAGTACCATGAACTCTCTGCTGACAGTTTTCACCACCACGTTTTCAGCCCCACAGAGATGTCACTAACATTTAACAGACCAAAACTACCCAAAAACACCCTCATCCCTCTCCTGACTGAAAGCATCTGAGCAGGACAAGCCTGGGAGTGATGGGAGGCATAATTTCCCCGTGGGCTGGACCCACACAAGAGGATGAGCTGCCAGGGGACAACACAGGGCACAGAACGCTCCTCCCCGCAGGTGAAGAAGTCAGGGCTCACTAACACAGAGCACGCCCAAGAACCATCCCCCAAAGGAGCTCTTCCTTCAAGAGCTTTCGAGTTCCTCCCACTAATTCACTGAGAACAAAATCATTTCACTCATGCACACAAACACCCCCAAACCAATGGAGCTCCTTTTCCTGTGGGTTGCAGAGGAAGATTAATTGTTGCTTCTATTTTAAGCAGTGATGAGGACACACAAATTCCTCCATCTCTAATGCCAACCCTGGCTCCAGCTCAGAACCATTTCCTTTGGTGCCACCATGAAGCAGTAGGAGGAAAAGACATTTACTGGGTGCTAGAAATATCCATACTTGAAACCTAGAGTTTCACCCTGTAACATCTGAAAGGAGAAAATATCTGTGTGGAGTAAAAGTGAGACCAGATTCACACAAACATCCATCTGTGTGACTGGGAATTCCAGGTTTGCCATTTGAGAAACTTTATCAAAACCTCTTGAGATCAGAATTCAGTCACACACACAAACCCAAAGTCCTTTTAAAGACATCTTTGATATTTTCCTGATGGTGCTGCCATACAGCTCCCAAACTTTTATTCATGGGTGAAACTGTGCTCCCAACAGGGCTTTTAGAGCATACACCTTTACACAGAGACTATTTTAAAGAATATTTGAAAAATTGCATTCTTCAGCTTTTTTGTGTTTTGGAATTAAACTAAATAGTTCCAAGCCTTTTGTTGTCTTTATTTTATAAGTAGGAATAGGGGCTACTCAGTGTTGATGGACACACAGAACATCCCACAGCAAAGTGCTGGACCATTTACAAGGACTGCTCAGCCACGGTAGGGACAGGGCCTTACACAGCCCAAGCTGTTCTGACCCTCTCCTGTTCCTTCTCCCTTTTCCATGGAAAGGTCTCAGGATAAGCTTGCCCTGAGCTGCCAGGAGAAGTGACGTGTCCCTGGAGCTCTGCTGCAAACAGAGCTCACCACAAATCCCCGATCTTCCACGCTGCTGCAAGAAATCAGATGCACTTTCTAGTGTTCCTTTTCTTAATCCTACTCAGATGAAGGCAAAACAATAAAAAAGGAGTTTTTCACTTGGTTCCTTTGGCTTCTGCCTTCATTTCCCAAACCACCCGCAAGGCTACCAGGACCAAGTTTATGAAAACTCAGTTTCCTTTCCATTGCTCCCGATCCCAAACCAACAGGGCACACGGGGCTGCTGCTCTCCCATGGAATCTGCTCACCCTGAGTGCTGGATCCTCCAGTCTCACGGACAGGGTGAGCTCCTCCTCCCCAAACCTCCCAGCCCACAGCTCAGAGCTCAGCAGATAAAATCCCGACAGCAGCAAACACCTCTGCTGTGCTCCAAACGCCTCCTGGGAAGGATGCCTTTATCTCCAAACCCTCATCCCCACCCCTTGGCATAAAAACAGCTTTCCAATTCGAGATGCTTCGTTCACTCTGCTTCTAAAAACTGCCTTCTTCAGACAAACAGCAGCCTCCTGTTTGAAGTGAGCTGACTGAGTAGTTGTCAGGCTGAAGGACAGCACAGTTCAGCTATATCCCGGATGCCCAAAATCCTTTAAATGACTCCAGGTCTTACAGCAGGAGCTGGAAAAGCCCCCCTCTGAACAGACACCCAATGCAGCAGGAGAGTTGCACATAAAACAAGTTACCATAAAGCAGAGACAAAAGGCACCCGAGAGGGCTTTCAAAGGCAGCTGGGCTGCAGCAGTCCCTGATACTTCCCTGTCACCTGCCAGGACATCCCAAGTCCAGCCACTCCAGAAGGCATAACTAAAACCACCATGAGTAATTACAGAATCACAAACATTGCTTGCATTTTTTTTAAAATCATCTAAATCATTTGATTGAAACCTCGCTCTGTGTTTCATGTATCCTGGATTATCCTGGATGCCACGCTCAGGGTCCCGTTCCCAGCCAATCCCTGGAGCTTCACACCTCGTTTGGATGGTGCTGGGCCCATCACACGGTTCTCCAGAAGAACCTACAAGCTCTGCACCCCCTTGGTGGCATTTCAGCGACCTCAGAGTGGCACAGCGAGTCCCACTGGGGCACAGCTCCCTGGGAACTCACCCCACTCCCACGGCACAGCAGCCCGGCCGCTCGGGCAGGACCTGCTGGAGAGGGAGCAACGAGGAGCCTTGGGGTGCTCTGGGGTTGGAACTCCATCCCCTGTGGCCAGGCTGGCTCCTGCACGGCCTTCCCGGGAACAGCAGCCGGGTGAGAGGCACAAGGGCCCATTGAGGGAGCACAGAGGAGGCCCTTCTTCCCTGGCTGAGCAGGAACGGGACAGGCTGCCAGGGAAAGGGTGAGGCAGCCTCGGGAATCTGGGGACGGAGCAGTGGGATATGGAAAGACACAGGGAGGAAAGAGAACTGAGGGAAGGTGGAGGGGAAGCACTGTGGGACAGCGAGGGCACTGAGGGATTGGCTCTGCCACCTTATATCCCACCCTGGCTCCCTGTCCACGTCTCCAGCCTCCACAGACAGCGGCGTGCAAGGGCTGGGAGGGAATGCTCTGGGATTAGGGGGATGAGGGTGGGAGGGAATGCTCTGGGATCAGGGGGATGAGGGTAGGAGGGAATGCTCTGGGATTAGGGGGATGAGGGTAGGAGGGAATGCTCTGGGATCAGGGGGATGAGGGTAGGAGGGAATGCTCTGGGATTAGGGGGATGAGGGTAGGAGGGAATGCTCTGGGATCAGGGGGATGAGGGTGGGAGGGAATGCTCTGGGATCAGGGGGATGAGGGTGGGAGGGAATGCTCCTGGGACTGTGGGATGGCAGGCACTGCCCCTGTAACACCACCAGGCACAAAACCCAACTCATTTCCAGGCCGTGATATCACATTTTAAATGACGGTGTTTTCCATGGAAGCACAGGGGGGCCCAGGGTGTCACCCACACATCTGGAACTGGGAAACTGGGCACAGCCAGAGGGTGGGGACACCAGGGAAGGGGGACAGCACAGCTCCCAGCCCCACCAACATCACTCTGCACAGCACAGCGACCCCGGGCTGAGCCCTCTGAAACCAAACCCTCCTCCTGAAAACAGTCTCACTCCACAGACAGGCACAGTTTGTAGGCAGAAACTCATTTTCCTGTCATAAAATATTTTTTTTAAATGTGAATTGAACATTTTAGCCTCCATCCTGCTCCTGACACTTGGATTGCTACTCATTCTGGACCAAAAAAAATGGCTTAAAAGCAGAACTGTCTCCCTGCAGGCAGGGCTGGACACCTTTGGTAAATCTGAACCCAAATCAGACAGTGGCTTGAGAAGTCGTTTTCTCTGCACATTTCAGCAAGTTCAGTCACACCTAAACTAAAAAAAAAAACACCCAACCAACAGCTCCAAACTTGACTCCTTGTCAGGGATCACAACTGCTGGCAGGGGAGGACAGAATGCCGTGCCCTCAGGAAGGGATGGCTCCTCTGGAACAAGAGGGAAAACCAAAGGGTTTACTCCTGCCTGGACTGCAAACAAACACAACACATCCATCCAGAAAGCAGCCAGCTTGGCACTTGTCTCAGGCACTGAAAACGTCTATTAATTACAGCACAATTAAGATTATTCAGGAGGCCTGTGAAAAAAATATGAACCTGAGACTAAGAATGCTACAAAAAAAAAACCCAAACAACCCCCAAAAAAACCAACCCAAGGAATTCAGTGCCTCTTATCAGAAAACACAGACTATGAAAAGTAAGGAAATCAGAAGAAATGCAAATACACTGTTAATGATGTGAAATATGCAGACACACTCCTCAAAAAAACACCAGACCCTGTAAACAGGGCAGATTCCATTTTGACTCAGTTCAGCTTTTAGATCCTGAGAGGAAAATAGCTGGAGTGATAATGGAGGTGCCCCTGGGAAAATCAAATTCTAAGAACTCACCTGTGAGCAACACATCTTACAGACAAAAATGAAAGTAAGACAAGGAGGTTTGAAATGCACCTTAGAGGAAACAGGAAAAAATGAAATAAAAATAGAATATGTAAAAATGATGCATAATTAAAGTAAAATATGGGACAATAAGGCTCCTGTAAAAGGACACAAGTCTTCCAAAACACAACTTACTAATCTGCAAGCTAGACTCCAGTATCTGAAGGCTTATCACCCATTTATGACACTTATCATGATGAATTATGTGTAAAGAAGTTTCATTTACTGGAAATATTTACAAATGCATTTCATTTTCTCCTTTTCAAACATCCTGTAATGAGGTGACTCGTCATAGCTGGGGAAAGTTTGAGTGCACATTTCAAAACCAGCATTTTTACTGACTATTGGGCTATTCAGGAATATCTGAGCAATCACACCTTGGAATCACTGCCACTTTTAAGCACAGTTCCACTGCCCTCAACAGAAAGACTGAAGAGGAAAGAAGTGCTTGATCTAGGAGCATTTTTGAAAAATATTCCTTTCTCCCAGCAGCCACAAGCTGGGCTGTGCAGAGAGAATTTTCCTCTGAAATCAGAGCTCAAGCATTGGGTCCCAACTGTGTCACTGTCAGAGGGCACCCAGGTGACACACAGCGTGACACACACGTCCCAGTGTGACACACAGCCCAGGCCCTGCAAGAAAAACCCTCTTTTCACTCAACAGCTGAACAAAGGGTCACTTCATCCAGCCACAAAAGGCAGCCTGCCCCGAGGTGGGACACAGAACACCCAACCCTGCAGTTCAGCCTGGAAAGGACCTTTCCTCTCACACCAGCAGGAGCTGAGGAGACACAACTGCACAGCTCTTGGTCAGGAGCTGAGGAGACACAACTGCACAGCTCTCTGTCAGGAGATGAGGAGACACAACTGCACAGCTCTTGGTCAGGAGATGAGGACACACCAACTGCACAGCTCTCTGTCAGGAGATGAGGACACACCAACTGCACAGCTCTCTGTCAGGAGCTGAGGAGACACAACTGCACAGCTCTTGGTCAGGAGATGAGGACACACCAACTGCACAGCTCTCTGTCAGGAGATGAGGACACACCAACTGCACAGCTCTCTGTCAGGAGCTGAGGAGACACAACTGCACAGCTCTCTGTCAGGAGCTGAGGAGACACAACTGCACAGCTCTCTGTCAGGAGGGCTCTCAGAGAAGCACCAATCTCTCTGTCAAAGCGACAGTTTCTTGAAATGGGAACACGCTGGTTTGGATGAAATTCCAAGGCAAATCCAAGGAGTTCCACCAGGGTCCCATCTGGTGCATCCCCAGCTTATCCCCCTTGCCAGCCCAGCTGTCAGGTGCTGAAAATGTACAAACCCAAACTCCGAGCAGAACCTCCCAGAACCATGAATTTCAGGTGCCCAGCAGACCCAAAAAGAGGAGTTTTGGTTTCAGCTCCTCCCACACAAGGGCTCTTCAGTAACACCACCACACCTGCCCTCTGGAACTCACTGTGGAAATGAGCCAGCAGGAGGAAGTATTCCAGGAAACCAAGATATATGAGTGACATTTAATGACGTTTAATCACTCTATCTTGACAAGCCCTGAGCTGGCATTGTTCCAGCTGAAACACATGATATGTGAAGCAAAACACCAACCCTGTGAACTTCCCTCTCGTCCAGCACTGTTTGGAACTGGGAATTCCCAGCTGAAAGAAAACAGCAGCAAAGACACTCCAGGAATGTCTGTCTGCCAGGCTCAGGAAACACAACAGCCCTGGCTGGAGTACACTAATACACCTCAGGACTTGACACTAATACACTTGGGAATTAGAACAGCACTCCCACTTTACAACATAATGAAGCATTTCAACTTAATGACATATTTAAACTACTGACCTGACACAGGAGTTTGCACACGTGGACTGAAAAGGCTCGTTCAAAGCATGTCAGCTTATCAGACAACCCCTGAATCACACTGAAATCCACAGTAAGGAGTCCTGTCTGTATTTCTCTGCAGTGAAATATCTTGATCTATACACTCTAGAACATAAAACATTTCCTTTCTTGTGGGTTTGCCTTAAAAACCTTACCTGAGGAACTACGAGAACAGGTATTTGGTAGCTTGGGAAACCCAACTCTCTCTGAGAGCTGATTTTTAATATTCAAGCCCAAATCCTGGGCCTTCTTACTGTCAGCTACACAAAGAGCTCCCTATAAACAGATGGTACTTTTAACAGAATAGAACTTTTAACAAATGGATGTTCCTGATTTTTATAGTTGACAGTCACAATACTTTTCCTGAGAACTTCATTTTCCTGTGACCTTTTCGGAGCTCAGATTCCTTCATTTCATGGGAAGTTCACAGGCAAATGAAATTAATCACTACTTCCAGACAAATAATCTTCTCCAGGATCTTGAATAGGTGAAGTTACTCAGGAACAGCTTCTCCTAATCCTTTTCCTACAAAAGTAGAAAAGCCTTCAGGCTGGGTTTACTCACAAACTCCTTTGTAGCATACCCTTTACTGTTAAACCACTTCCACTATCAGTACATCCCCCTGGCAATTCCAAGGAATCCTTTATCCCAGAAGGGATGCTCAGCCCCACTGGAGTGGGCTCCTGTCACCTGCAGTTCAGGGAGGTGCCAACCCCTGTGTACCAAAACCTCGCTATTTCTGCCGGGTCAGAGGAGCACAAGGTCAGACCCACCCTCGCTGTGCTGTCAGAGCTGCACAGGGGAGAGGTTACACCCAACCCATCACCTCCAGGCTGAGCAAAAAGCAAAGCAGGAAACATCCCCTCAGTGCAGATCCACATCTGCTCTGGCTGCCCACACACACACCTCTCCCTCCCCAGCTGAAAGGGGCAGGGTTTCTCCTGCCTCACTGAGCAACCAGAGCATCAGTTCTGGGGGTTCCCTCTGGGCAAGAACCACTGCTCCTGGTTCAGAGAAGGGCAGCCCCCGGGGACACCTCGGGGTGACAAATGGCAGCTCAGCAGGGGGACAGCGGCCCCCACTGCTGGACAGACAACCCCCAAACCTGAAACTCAAGCCTTTCTTGTTCCCATTTTTATCTTCAGGAATCACTAGTAATACAAGACCTAAATTCTACAATCCCTTTTGTCATAAAACCAGTCACAGCATACAACAGGTTTACTGATTTACAGAACAGTCCATCGAGCCTGGCTACCCTGAAAAACCTGTTTTCTAAACTATTTCATAGATGCCATTGAACATTCATGCCATAGAAGCCATTGAATGCACCATTTGGTGCATTCAGACCAAAGCACACCCAACTTACACTGGCCAGGTCTTCAAACTGCAAGTTTCTAATACACACCAAGAGCAAATGCTATTTTTCACTAACACTATTAAAAGCAGAACCCCAGCACATCTCCATATTGCTGTCAGACACCAAGAACTGAACTTTGAGGTTCCTTTCCTTCCCCTGTCCAGCAGCAGGAGCCTGTCAGACCATGGGACTTTGTAAGGTCACACATAAACCTGAACACCAGGGAAAACACTGTTGGTAATTCCAGTCTGGAAGCTGAAGCTGTTGATGGAGTGAACTGAAGCTCTCCCTTCAGTCTCTCTGATAAACGAAGGTATCTGAGAATTCAGACAACAACTGCAGCACTGTCACATTTTTTCTGTTAAAACTCATCATAATAACCACCTTTCTGCGTGAGATGAATTGGGTAAAAATCTGAAGGTGGCAGGGGACCCACCAGGCAAGACAAAGCAGTGTAAATCCCAACTTCCCATTCTATTCCAGAAACGTTGTCTGAGGAGTCACCAGGCCTGTGCAGCTGCCACTACCCTGTGTAACTCAGCTGCTCAGACCTTGTGGAACCCACAGCACGAGAGATCAGGGCCCTCCATTGCAAGACATCCCCTGTCAGGAGAGACAAGTCAGATCTCCCCACAGGATACATCTCTGACCCCCAGAACAAGACTCAACAGCAGAGTCAATATTCACTAATGCTTTTCTCACTGTCTTCATAAAATGTTTCAATATCCAAAGAGAATTTTACTTATATCATAAAGAGGAGAAACACATCAAGTCTGAACACAACTAAGTAACTCCCCCCAGCATTTTCAGGGCTTATCACACACAAAAAGACAAAAGAGCAGAAAGTTAATACTGCACATTTCAAAGGCTGGACCTCACATAAGGCAAGCACGAGGCACCCAAACCATCCCTATCCTTGCAGCAAGCTATTTATAATAATAATTATCCCTTCTATTCTTAGCTTTGCTCCACTTTGTACTTTTAACACAACTGAACATAGTGTTAAATGTAAGCTGGAGTTCCTTATGGCCTCTTCACAGTGCTCCACAACTTCCACAAGGGAAGCTCAGATCTTCCCTTCACTGAATTTATACTTGATTTTTGCATGGAAACTATTGTGTCTTCGATGGTTTTACATCTTAGTATTTGTCAGTAGGCCAAAGAGAAAGCTGGTGCCACTTGACTGCAAATTGGGATGTGCAGTTCTGACCTGCCTTACCTTCATTTTTCTCTGACAAGGGCAGATGTACAGTCAGAAACACAGTTTACAGAAATACAACACGAGTTCTATTCAGAAGGAAGACTGACAAAGAGGATCGATTCCCAGCTCCCTGGTAAAGGGGCTCTGGAAAGAGAGCACGAAGCTGGACATGCTGGCCAGGTACTGGAGGAGTTTGAAGGTGATACCAGTTCAACCCCACAAAAACAATGAGAGAAATGGCAACTTGCACATCAGGTACAAAGTCCATAATCTTGCTTAGAGCATCACTTTAAGTTTGCACATAAAACTAACAAAAAAGAGAAGGAAATGTTGAATGACAACAGGAAGAACCAACAGATCACTGTTGCACAGATATCCATGGAAAAACATGAAGACGACGGGACAGAAAGAAAAAGGATCAGTGATATTCCCGTGTCCAAAAGAAGAGGCGGAGTGGCCGTACTAGAAGAGCAAATGGAGTGGAAAGGACCTGGTGAGAGGACCAGCCTCGCTGGCCCGAGCTGCTGCTCGCCCGGGGCATGAGCTGAGCTCGGGGAGGCTCCGCTGGTGTGTCCTGAGCTGGTCCCGGCCCCGGGCACTGCCGAGCCCCGGCCGGACCCCCGCCCGCTGCCTCAGCCCGCACCGACCGAGCCCGACCGGCCCCGTGAAACCCCCGTGTCACAAGTTGTGACGCCTCAAATCCCCCACTGCTGTGCCCCCGGGCGGGAGCGGCTGTTCCCGCAGAGCCGAGCCGGGGCTGGGCACGCCGGGGGCTCCCGCGTGTCCCCCCGGGCAGCACCGGGGCTCCCACATCCCCGCCGTGCCGGCACCACAGCCCGGCACCCCGGGCAGGGGCTCCCCGTCCCCACAGCCCGGCACCCCGGGCAGGGGCTCCCCGTCCCCACAGCCCGGCACCCCGGGCAGGGGCTCCCCGTCCCCACAGCCCGGCACCCCGGGCAGGGGCTCTCCGTCCCCACAGCCCGGCACCCCCGCCCGAACCCGGGCGCTACCGGGGCCTTTTGTCCGCCGGGGCCACGTTCTGTCACCACCGGGGGACAATTCGCCTTTTCGGGGCATTAACACGAGCGAGCCGCCCCCCCCGGCGCGGCGGGGCGATGGCACCGGGATGGCACCCGGGATACACCGGGATAACACCCGGGATAACACCCGGGATAACACCCGGGATAACGGGGCCGGGGCGCCGCTCGCCACCCCCGGGGCGGCGGCAGCGCCCGGAGCCTCCTTCCCCCGGCCGGCCGGAGCACACGGGGCCCGGCCCGGCCCTGCCCGCCGCCCCCGGCCCGGCCCGGCCCGTGCTCACCGCACATGGTGCTCCCGCCCGGCGGCCGCGCTGTCTGAGGCGCCGGGGCCGCGCCCCCCGCCCGGGCACCGCGCAGGCCCCGGGCCCGCCCCCCGCTCGCCCCGCCCGGCCCGGCCCGGCCCCCGGGACGTGGCAGCCGCAGCCGGGCCCGCGCCCGCCGGGAGGGCCCGGGGAGGGCCCGGGGAGGGCCCGGCGCGGACAAAGCGGCGCCCGCCTCCCCTCGGGGGCCGGGAGCACCCCCGGGACACGGGGAGGGCGAGGCCGCGCCCGGAGCCCCCCCCCCGGCAATTCCCAGCGCTGAGACAGGGGAAGGGAGGGCCCTTCCTAGAGCCCCCCTCCCGTAATTCCCACCCTGAGACACGGGCTGGGGGTCTGTCCATTCCCAGAGCCCTCCCCCTGTAATTCCCAGCTCAGATACAGGGGATATGTGCCCGCTCCCTGATCCCCCCCGTAATTCCCAGCCCCGAAACACGGGTGCTGTCCGCCCATTCCCTGAGCCCCCCCCGGTAATTCCCAGCCCTGGGATGCTGGGAGGGAGGTCTGCCCATTCCCTGAGACACCCCCCACCCCACCCCGTAATTCCCACCCTGAGACACGGGCTAGGGGGTCTGTCCGTTCCCTGAGCCTCCCTGGTAATTCCCAGCCCTGAGATACAGGGGATACTCCCTGAGACCCCCGGTAATACCCAGCCCCAAGACATGGGCTGGGGGGTCTGTTCATTCCCAGATCCCCCCGGTAACACCCAGCCCTGAGATACAGGGGATATGTGCCCATTCCCAGAGCTCCCCTGGTAATTCCCAGCCCGGAGACAACGGGAGGTGAATGACCATTCCCTGAGCCCCCTGGTATTTCCTAGCCCCGAGATACAGGGGAGGTTGTGTCTGTCCCCTGAAGCCTTCCCCAGTAATTCCCAGCCCCAAGACACAGGAGGGTGTACCCGTTCCCAGAGCCCCCCCCCCGCTAATTCCCACTGACACCAGTCAGGAGCAGCACCCTCGGGATCATCCCCAGGCCTTTCCACAGCCGTCAGCACTCGCAGAGGACCGAGTTAAGAACCCGAGAGCCAAAGGGCTTCTCCAGGCTCGGGCAGGGAGCAAACAGCCCCTCCTGTACCCCCGTGACACAGCGCGAATCTTCCCAGAGCCACGTGGCCTGGCCTCTCGTTTCCTACTCTGACTGTTCTACAACAGCACCTATTCAGAAGCAAGAGAAAGGAACCATCAAGATGAATCTGCAAAGCAAACCAGGGCCCGGCATGAGTGACAAAGGAGCGACATCCCTGCAGCTGGAGAGCTGTGACACTGTCTGCCTGCAACTACCACCATCAAACCCTGCTGGAAAACTTATTAAAAGCCTAAGGCTACAAAAGAGAGCAATGCCTTAAGAAAAATGCCATTCATTCAAGTTTATCTTACTCTAAATTAAAGTCAACAAAGAAATATTTCCTTAAAAAGCCCCCAAAACAAGGAGCAATGTGAGTGCACATCAAAGAACCAGCACAGGGTGGATTTTGAACTTGCTGCTGGAACCTGGCTGAACGGAGCAGCGAGAAGGTCACGGATCTAAGGAACATCAGAAGCTCAGAGCCAGCACAGAGCCACTTCCCAGCTTTTGTTCCAGCGAGGGCACAGGGGAAGGAGCCAAGGCAGTGATCCTGCTCTGAGATGGCTCTGCAGAGCAGTGCTCTGCCATCCAAGCTGTTGGTGCTTTAACCCCTTGCTCAGTTGGGATGAGAAGGGCCGACTTCACATCCTCAGTTTTCTTCCACTTCCCTGTCTTCCCTTAGGAAGGGGAGTGTCTCGTGGCACTGGAAGCTGATTTCCCAGGTGAGAAGGGAACAGCGGAGCCCTGGGAAGGTGTGAGCACCAGGAATGCACACCCTGCACGGCAGAGCTGCTCTCCCTGCTCAGCACTGACCCCCCAGGTTACTGATCCACAGGCACTCCCCATGCACCTCCTGCTCTGGTTCTGTGCTGGGAATTCCTTCCCTTCCCTGCAGCAGCTCCAGGACTTGGTACCACTGATAGAATTTCCTAATGTATCCTACAAACCTGGAATAACGTAGGGCATTGTCTCAATACAAACTGAAAGGCTGCACCACGAGTGTAACCAGGGGTGCCCCACGCTCAGCTCTGTCAGCAGCACAGCAAAGACCTGACTGCACAACCTGAACCTGGGCCACACCTGATGTTATAAAAACAAACCCCTCAAACGGAGAGTAACCCTCCACTTGCACTCGTCAGTTCCTCAGAACTCCACACACACAGAAATCCAGCTCCACGTGTTTAATCCTGAAGTGGCTATTGAATTTTTTGCCCATAAAAGCCAATATTTCCCACCATGTAACTTCTTATTCTGAGGTTTGCTGTACGTACAGGACATGCTGTTACTACTATGTAGTAGTTCATGTGGATGTAAAGTGCAACTTACCACCAAACAGAGAAACGTGAGAAGTTTCCCAAACTCTCACCCATGAGCCTTTGAAAATTAACACTTGAAACAGAAGCTCTGGCTCAAGTCCTGAATTTTAGACAGATTGCAAACTACCACACCTTGGAAAAGAGTTATATCCCTGATATATAACCAGATTATATTATTATATCCCTGATAACCAGATTAACCTCGGGTAATGTGAGTGACTTCCTCCCACATCATGTGAGGGCAATTCCTTCTAGAAACTCGGGATGAGCCACATCCTGACAAAAAAGATGTGTCCACCTGCAAACAGTCATAAGACAAGAGTTCAGATGGCTGTAATCAACTTTTCCTGTAAGGGAGGGCTAGAAGAGTGCCTAGGAAAAGTGAATGCATGTTGTGTTTCCTCTGACATGGGTGAAAACAAAATGCCTCCCTGGCAGACTGTAACTCTGCACTTAGCTACTGCACACCAAAGATACCACAGAACTTCTTTTGTCTTTAAAAACACACCAGAATAATTTCGAGCAGCCATTACTACTTTAAGTAGTCGTTATATTTACAATGACTAACTGGAATTTATAGAAAGACTTCACAGCCAAAAACCCCTTGCTGACCTGAGAGGCTTCCCAGCCCCAGCTGAAGGGCCCTCTTCAAACACAGAGCTGAGAACAGCCCGTCCCTGCCCCAGAGGACGTGGCCACTCACTCCCTCCCAAGCTGAACAGTCAGGACTATGTGCCCATGGAAGGGTTTTTGGGTGAGTGGAGGAGATGGGACACCTCTCACCAACAGGGATTCTTTCCATGAGCTGAGCTGTTCAGGGCTTGGAAGTTCACACAGAAGCTCCTGCTGGTCTGGGCTGATGCTTTCACCCCACTGGGCTATCAGAGCACTGGTGCTCGTGGCTGTGGTCAGTGCTGGAACACACCTGGGTTTGTGCTGCTTCCCAAGGGAGAACTGGCACTTCCACCCTCCCTCTGCTGTGGTTTATCCCGAGCTGGAGCCCCCCCCATTGCCTCTTGCTGCCCTGAGGGCTCTGGGGTGGGGCAGAGCAGATGCAGGAGGGTGGGATGTGTTGTGACCTCCTCTCCCCAGGGCAGAGCTCGAGGAACCTGAGGACACACAGGATATAGGATGGACATGGAATCTTTTCAGGCTCAAGATCACAAGGTGCTTAATCTTCACCCTCTGTACACACAGGCTTAATTTGGTCCTCTCTGTACAAATCAAACAAGACTGGAAATGTCCCTACAGTACCTGGAGGAGATTAGTACTGCTTAACTGAAGAGTAACCACCACATCTTTCATAGACACATTTTATTTACCACACAAAACAGCTACTTTGCTGTTTGGGTTTTGGCTGATACAGTGCATTAAATTGGGAAATCAGTCCTAAAAAGGTCTCTTTTTGAGAAACCAGAGCCATGACTCGCCGTTCTACGGTTTGCTGATGGAGAACAGGGCACTGATGTTTGCACAAGCTCTCTTTTGGGCAGTCTGAGCCTGCCTTGAGGGGAATTTTGTCATCAATGCACTTGTAAGATCAGGCACTGTGTACTTCATCAGTGGGTAAAGAAAATATTGTGATTTCAGACCAATTTCCAAATCCTGAGTGGGTAATTTAAACTACTGTGGGTTATTACTCTCCATGAAAGCTGCAGAAATATTTAGCTAAAATATTTCTTTTCAGATTTCTAACAAGCAGTATGAAGTTTATGGCTGCCACATGCTGATGAGCTGCTATGTAAAAGATTCTCCACCGACTGAACTGATCCTGCTTAGGGACTCAGTGGAATAATTACCCTGGCAAGGAGTGAGAGAGGGGAACACAGCTTTGTCAAATCCTTGCACCAGGGAACACGAGCACAGGCCAAATAATGACCACTAGCTCAGCCCGGTGGGGCAGCACAAAGCAGAAACAGTATTTCCACTCCCAAAGCCGTGCTGGAGCCAGGCACCAGGAAGAAATCCTTCCCCCACACACAAGTAAACACAACTACTCCTCGCAAAGCCCCATTTATGTATTCCAGTGTCAGAACAACAAATATTTCCCTTCCCCTGCTCTCTCAGATGGAAGGTGTTGGCTCTGCCACGTCCCCCTCCCGCAGCAGCCGGGGCAGCCAAGTTCCTCCCGGCCCTGCCGGAGAACAAACAGGATCCAGCAGGAGCAAACAGTCCTTCTCCTGCCATCCAAACGCAATCCGTGCCCTCAAGCACCCACTTTCCTCTGCAAGGTGGAGAATTACATCCTGCAGAAGTTTTTGCATGTTTAAACAGACCGCTAATGGTGGCTGAACGATTTTACTTCTAAATAGGCTAATTAGCCTCTCTACTTCCTGAAGCTAACAGGATCATCTTCTTCTAACATTTACTTTAAAAGATATGATTTCTGTAACAAACAATTCACATCTTTTGTTGTTTTTTTTGCTGTTTGCACAGTGGCAATGAGCAATCAGGTAACACGAAAAATTGACAGGAATCAAAAGCTTTTTAAAAAGACTTGATAAAATTAACATTCCTGATTCCCCAGTTAGAGAGCAAGGGCAGAGTCCTGCCAGGCCCATGGAGGTTTAGGGGAATAAACATCTATTTCTATTGCACAGTCACAAAACTTGACTTCTGCCTTCTCTTTTTTCACTCTTGAATTATCCGTATGAACCAACGAAGAGAGACCTCACCGTTTTTCAAGCCCACCATTTCTTTCTTAAGACACAGCATAAGAGAGAGCAAAAGGATTGTTTTTAATGGAGGGCATTTAATAAATTAGTGGACAAGCTGCTTACACTGATGACACACTTTCCCAGGGAAGTGCAACTATGTTTCTGAAAAGGCGGATTGGGTTGTTTCTCAGCACAAAGATGGTTTACACACACCAGGATGTAAAGGTGTGTTTGGCCACAGATGATGCAACTCAAGTAGAATTTGCTTCTTTCTCCACGTCATCGTCGTCGTCAACAACCTGAAATCAAATCCAGAAGTGGTTTAGGTAAACAGTTTAGACTCTCAGCCCTGCAGGATTTATTACATCAAAGCCCTGCTGGGCCTGAGAAGAACAGCAGTTATCCCACAGCCTGAACGACAACAGGCATGTGAAGGATGTGAGAAAAACCTGCAACCCAAAATGCCACAGGAAACGTGGCTGGAATAATGGAAGCTGGTCAAGTTACCACAAAAGCTAGGAAAACAATCACTACAGGTATCAGATATTTCATGAGAAAGCAAAAGACTCTGCGTTCCAGGGGGCAGAAGCCTGTTGCTTTTTATCACGTAAAGTCAGCAAAGCACATTGGGGAACTGAAAACAGTGTCCAGGTCTGGGCTCCTCGGCAGAAGAGGGACATGGGCATTTTGGAGAGAGTCCAGCAAGGGCTCACCTCCCTCAGGCTGCTGCCAGCACCATCAACAGCTCTGCCATGAGGCACAGGCTGCTCAGGGGCAGCCTGGCACCCTCCAGCACCAGGTCCTTGGCTGCCACGCTGCTCCCCAGCCAGGCAGCCCAGCATGGGGGCTTGGACAGGATTTTGCAGTGTTCCATATCCTTTGCCAACATACAGGTCCTGACTTGGAAACCCTGACTTGGAAACCCACATCTCTCCATCCCGTTCTTTCCCTGAACTGCCAACCTGTGCAGGCTGGAAAGGGACAAAGCCCTCCTTCTGCACTGAAAAGAAACCAGCTCTGACCCCTGCCCAACCCACCTGTTCCACGCCTTCCACCTCGGGGATGTAGAACTGCAGCATGTTCTGGATCCCGTTCTTCAGGGTGATGATGGAGCTGGGACAGCTGGTGCACGAGCCCTGCAGCTTCAGCTGCACAATGCCATCCTCAAAGCCTTTATAAATCACATCACCACCGTCCTCCTGCACCGTCGGCCTGGTGGGACACGAGACTCAATTCACAGCAAGTACACCTGAAATATGGATCCTTCCAGAAACCTTCAGGAAAGCCAAATTTAACACACACAAAATACAGAGTAACTGCAGCCCTCTTTCTCTACAACCACATGGTTCAAATTTCCAACACCTCCTACTTTGCTGGGCTCTCTCATGTTGACAGAAACTGTTTTTCCATAGGACATTGAGCAAAATACTTTTGCAATGAAAGCAGCAGTGTATGAAGGAATCACTGCCATTTTAGGGGAGAGGGTAAACAAACACCTTGGAGCAGAGCTGGATCCAGCCTGCACAGACACACGGGGCTGCCCAAAGGCCCTCCCCACATGCAGGAACTGCCCAGTTATTGCCAGCACTGCTGGGGTGTGTCCTACCATGGGGTGCATGTGCAGCTGGCACCTGTGATAAGGAGTCCTGAAGTCCTTCCATAAATAAATATGCAGTTCTCCACAATTTACTGAGGACAGAAAATAACTGCAACTATAAAAGCTTAATCCTGCTCAGGGGTGAAGGAGCCAGCCCTGATAAGCTCCCCCCAGTGCCATTAGCATTTCTGCAGCCTGCTCTCCCTCTGCCAGCCACAAATGCCCAGCATTGTAGCTGGGTCCCCATAGCAACATTTTTCCAGACCAAGCTAAAACCATCAAGTTACTCTAACAGAAGCTCTTTATACTGATTTCCAAAATAACTCTTTGAGAACTACAGTCCTAAGAGAAAAATCCGTCAACCTGACACATTTATTAACTCACCACAGCAAATTATCTCCGTTCCAGAAAGCCAAAGACCACGATTAAAAATTCCATTTTTCTTATTTGAATTAACTTTAACACACTACAGGACCTTTCAGATTGACATTCCCTCCATCCTGCACCTTCTGACAACTTCCATGCATGTATTTTTGATTGACTGAACAATAAATGCTCTGTGTGTACCCTGGTTTATATATAACCTCTGTCCACTACCCTGCTATGAAATGAAGGAAGATACTTCACTGCTGATATTCTCATCAACAGCTTCTTGGTCCACCAAGGGGTACAGGGGGAAGGAAATGAAAGAAAGAAAAAGGTAGGAAAACCAGAAATTTGGGCAGAAATTCTGTGCCTGTTGCAAAAGGGCACTGGGAAATCAGGGAGTGACATATCACAGGGAGCTCAACCCCCCAGGCACCCAGCACGGGCAGGGCCTCCTGGATGTCACTGTCACAGCTTTACACATCATCATTCTGGTTTCAGTGCTTGGGACATACGCTTGGGAAAAATGTTCCAGCTTTTTTCTATTTTTCTTCCTCTTTCAGGAAAACTAACCATGTGTCAGCTCTGAGATAACTGAATTTTTAAGTAAAGTGATATCATTTTAAATGCAGCATCTAAGAAAAAAACAAAAAGGCCCAAGTTCATCATAATTTCCACGATTTTGACCCACAAACAAGTTTCTGGTTCCTGCAGTCTGTGAGCTGGGGAAGATGTCACCATCAGATACCACAGCTCCACAAACACATCAGACATCTCCTCCTCTACGTAAAATGTCAAGTTGCTTATTCCTTTCAGTTCCTTTGGAAGGCAATTAATGAGCACAAAAATAGCCTTCAGGTAAACAACAAGATCCAGAGCCACTCTTGAGACTTCATTAGTTACCACCAGTTTGTAAATTCAAGCTGTGTTAAAGCACCAATAAAATCACAACAGAATGGAGGGACAAAATCCACTGAAGCCCAGACAGAGAGGGAAACCCACTAGTAAATACTCCTTCAGATTATGATAGGAGAGTAAAAACTACTTTCGGATACTTGGAAGGGAAGGACGAGAAAAAAGTAAGAACAGATATTAAAACAGAGAAAAAAAGAAGTGCCTCTAACAGCAAATATTGTGTAGTTTTCATCATTTCAACTGCATCCTCAGCTGGGCCAGCTCTGCCCTTTAAACCCCCAGGTGCTGAGCCAGGAAATCACACACCCCAAGGAAAATCCCACTGCTCCCTAAATAAATCCAACCCCAACACTGACTCACTGATCCAACAAGGTTCCCTGTTTACCTTATCCTTGTATCCAGCAGCTCCTTAATCATCAGCACAACTTCATCATCTTCTTCGGAAGCAGCTTGGGGAGAGAAAGATGTGCAAGTCAGGACCTGGAGAGAATTCCAGGAGGATGCTAACCCTGGATATCCACGGATTCCAGAAGGATGTTAACCCTGGATATCCACGGATTCCAGGAGGATGCTAACCCTGGATATCCATGGATTCCAGAAGGATGTTAACCCTGGATATCCACGGATTCCAGGAGGATGCTAACCCTGGATATCCATGGATTCCAGGAGGATGCTAACCCTGGATATCCATGGATTCCAGGAGGATGCTAACCCTGGATATCCATGGATTCCAGGAGGATGCTAACCCTGGATATCCATGGATTCCAGGAGGATGCTAACCCTGGATATCCACGGTGGCAGAATGAAAACAGCAGAAAACACTGCTGAGATGCCTGAAACCGAAAGGCAGAAATCTCATTTCAGAGTATCTTTTCCTGCATTATCCTTATTTGCATCCCAGGCTTTTGCTGGCAAAACCCAGCTGGTTCAGAGTTCTCAAGAGGCAAAGGCCTTGGCAGAGAGCAGCAGTTCCACTTTTTAAAGGAAGCAACAACTAACATTCCATAGGGATGCAGGGGTTAAGGCAGGGTCCTCGGAAGGAAGGCTTTAGCAAGCTAAAAAAATTCAGCAGGAGAATTATGCACATGTTAGGGTTTAGCAGCTCTGGATGCAATCTAAGCTCAGTGTTAGACTCATAGAAGCATTTCTGAGAGAACCTTTTCAATAAAATAAAGGCTATGTTAATATTAAAATTAAATTCAGATGTAACAGAGAGCAATTCAATTGCCATAATTTTCCTTAAAACACTGAAAAAAACTTTAAGTTGGTAAGCTGCAAATGAGAAAATAAAAGGCAGAATACTACCCTTGAGTTAAATTGTCACTTTCTGTTACTTTCTATTACAGTTTGGAAAAGACCTCTTACTATTTTTCGTTCATTTAAGACCACAAACCTATCATTAAGGCACTGTCATTAAGCCTGGGCACTCCTTTTTCTATTTAAGGTGCCCATATAAAAAGGACAGGCAGCAACCCCCCAGGGCTTTCTAAACTCTGCCTCAGTACTTGTAAACACATCTCCCCTCCTGGGGAGCACCAGAACAGGGCCCAGGTGCCAGGGCAGCCAGCTCAGCACAGCCCTGGATGTCACACACAGCACACGTTGTGGTCGTGGCTGAGCAGCTCCTTCAGACAGGCTGCTAATTCCACTGGAGAGGGTTTAAATTTAAATTCCAATTCTCTTGCTTGCTCTCCTGAGGCTCTTCTGCACGTCACAGAAGCTGAACCCAAAGGCAGCCCCCGGCCTCTTGCCCAAGTTTCATTTACCCGTATCTGTCCTGGGTGCCTCATCAGTGACCACAGGCAAACCAGAGGCAAAGAAATCCATTATAGCTGCATAAATATCTGGTTTCAGTAAGTTCCAATCCAGGTCTTCACTCTCCTGTGGGAATTAAAAGGAAAAAAAAAAAGGAACAGTAAAAAGAAAGTATGAATACCTGCCTCCTAATAGTAATAAGTTACACAAAGATTCTTCTTACATTACAAATACCCTCATGGGCTCACATGTTTACACATGGATTTGATTTCACGGTTTTGTTAAGCCCAGCTTTGCCAAAGAAGTTTAGTAAGAGTCGATTTATCACAGTCAACAAAACAGTCCCCTTGTTTGCAAGCCAAGTGCTATTAGAATATTAGCTAAAAAGGTGTGAAAGTCTCCTAAATACATTATTTGACAGATATTTCCACCAAACTGTTTCAGAGACCCAAGATTATCAAATTCTCACTCCCTGAATTGCCCTGTGTTCTTCACAGTCAGAGCCTGCCCAGTTCCTAAGGAACTCCTTATCTCTCTGACAGGAGCTCCACACCTTGAGCAAACACCACAGGACCTGCAAGGTTCCCCTCCTGGTCCTGTGCCATCGGGAAGCATTCCACAGGTCAGCCAGCCAACTTCCACCAGGAAGCATTCCACAGGTCAGCCAGCCAACTTCCACCAGGAAGCATTCCACAGGTCAGCCAGCCAACTTCCAAGCTGACCATGAGCAAAGGGCCTCAGTCAGTCCAATGCTGACCATTCCCAAGATCAAAGAATCCACAGCTTCCCTGGGTAGCCTGTCCCAGTGCTTAGCCACACGTTGCAATGATTTATCTTCTTTCCATTAAAGGCAATTCCCTTTAGTCACTTGTGGCCATTGCCTCTGGAACTTCCACTTGCATGTCCCAGGGCCTGGCTGGATCAGCTCCGTGGCCGCTTCCAGACAGCTCAGCTTTCAGCACAGCTGAGCCTCTGCTCTGCTTACCTTGGTGATTGTGATGAAGTCTGGTCCAAAGAAAACACTTTTAACTCCTTCAATCCTGAATAACTGTCTGTTCAGGAAACAACAACAAAAACATGGCAAAAATGCACCCACATTTCAGGCAAACTCAAGATTTATATAACCTGTTACAGAAGTTCTAGAATACACTTCTAGACAAAAATAAGCACTAAACCCAGAGCCATGAAGAGAAACTCCAGTTACCTCCCCCACGGCTTAGGCAGAGCCCAGAGTAAAACCCAGCACACCTTACAGGGCTTCCCACAAGACATGTGAGACTTACTCTCTCTCCAGTTCTTTGGGGCAAAACTATATTCTGTATATTACAAGCTATTTGTTCAGCATCAAAACCAGGAGGCACCTGTTGTCTCAGGCAGGACTAGTGCAAAGACAAGGGAAGTTCCTTAGAGTGATCTGAAGTCACTGAGCTCAATAAAAACTGCCACTAAATACAAGGGTTAGTGCTGAGCAGCTTTAACACACCAGCTCACCTTGGGAGGCACCTTCAGTATTTTCAGTCATTAGCAAGGCAAGGAAAAAGGGCAGTTAATAAAGGCATAAGACTCATGGTAAACTGCCTGGGGTGGCCCCATATAGAACCCAACATCCAGGTGGTGAATGAGCACACAAGAACTTACATGATAGGAAAGAGCATATTTTGGACAATGGTTTAAGTACAAAAATGAAAATGAGAATATATAACCCAATATTCATAAATGCTTAATGAAAACCCAACAAATTCATCCACAGAAAAAATAAAAAAAATTAAAACCAGGATGCACTTGGAGGTCAATACAGCACAAGGCTGTAAGAGGGTTTTTTGCAATTATGGGGGAAAAAGATAAGATATTCTCCTGAAAGACTGCAAAACATCAAAAATGCAATAAATGAAGGAATTGGAAATCTTATCACAAAAGTACATGTGATGGAAAATGACAAAAGAGATTTCAGAACAGCCCCTTGAAAGAATCTCTACACATGGGACAGTTGCACTGGGTGTTTGCAGCACTAAACCAACTGCATTTTGAAGTTACTTAAACCATGAAATTGTGCAAGTGCACCAAACCATCTGAGATCAATTAAAGAATTCTCTCCCCTCCCTCCCCTTCAGGAAGTGTTTATTAATTATTTGGAAAATTAATATTCCCTTTTAAAATAAATGAGTATTCCCTTTACAGAACACATAATCTGGGCTTTAACAATACACAGAGCAGACGATTCTTCCCATGAACCTGCACAATACCCACCCCCAAGCTGCCACAATATGCATTCCAGCACATAAATAATCTCTGATTAAAATGTCTATTTGCAAATACATGACAACAAAAAGCCACTTTCTGACAGCTGATTACATTCTGCAACCTGATGTACTTTGGCACAGTGAGATCCTACAGCTGCAGCCCTCTGCTAACACGTGTGGATGTCCTCAGAAACCTTTCACGCTGGATTTATGATTTTAAGTCATGGAGCTTTGCTTGCAAAGATCCTCTTTGCTCTCAAACAACACTGCAAGAGACAGAGCTGCAGCTCCTGGAGGCAAAGCCACGTCCAACAGCTCCTGCTTTTGCCCACAATCCTTCCAACCTACAAAAAGATGCCTTAAACTGGTGACGTACTGTGGCATTTCTGGATCTCACCCCCACGCTGAAGCCCCTCCACCCAGAGAACAGAGAGTTTATTTTCAGAGACTGATGTGAAAGCACTGACACACGTGCACAGTTGATGCTTCCAAATATTCCCAGAGACTTGTGAGGGTGCTCCAAACCCCTTCTATACCAAGGTGATATAAACAAAGTCTGTGCTCAGTGGTTCTTACTCCAGATTATGCATTTTGGTACTGAAAGTTGCACTCCCAGGAGCTGTTACAGACCCAGCCCAAAAGAGGGGGCAAACCTGGCTTTCCTTGAAGTGGAGCATAAACCTTCTGAAGTTCAGGGCAGCCCCAACACCTGCCAAGGGGAGCTACTGCATTTATTTCATGGTATTTGGGGAGTGTTCACTGCCTGTTCCCATACATGATTTCCAAGTAACTCCTTGGATTCAGAGTGCTCTGATGAGAACGAATTTGTGAAACTGGGGCCAGAGGTCTCGCTGGTGATGCAGCAACTGCTTACAAACACTGATTTATAACATCTTTCAATCCAGCTGCATAAACTAGACCATGGTGCCTTCTGCCATGACAGAGCTGAGGGGAGGACACATACACAGAACTTCAGCAACACCAAGCCCCAGCTGTAATCTTAAGCACAAGTAAAGCAGCATTAAAAACTCAAATCCAACCAAGCTGCTTCTAAAGAGGAGCAGAATGATCAGCAGTTGTGCTTAAAAGCATCAGTTGTAGGCACAGAGCCCATACCAGCCCCCAAGCCCACCATGATGTGTTCAGCAATACCTTGCTAAAGGTGAGCAAAACGCTGCAGCTGGTGTGGAAAACTCCATCGTCCTCGACTCCAGCACCTCCCTCCCTGGAATAAACTTCAGGCTATTTGGATTTGGTGTGTCCTGAGTCTGAATAAACATGCCTCTCACTGGAAATACAAAAGCAAAGGAGAAAAATAATATCATCAAACCTAAGGAGCTTCAGTGAAAAGTCAAGGCCTGCTGGATCCCTCTGCTCCAGCAACAGCAGCCTGGGCAGCCACGGGGCTCCAACACCACCACGGGCTCCAGGGAAGCCTCCAGACCCACGGGAACACTGGAAAACACAGGCAGGTCGTCTCACAGGAAAACCTGTGTTACATGGAACCTTGTCTTTGCTTCTTTTGTTAACTTTTATTTAGTAAAAAGCATCCTGCTGCAACAGCATCGAGCTGCACGAGGCCAGGGCCAGCCTGACCTTCTGCTGAGGGCCCAGAGCTGCACCCTGCAGGTCTCTGCTGCCTTGGCTTTTTTTATTTTATGATCCCCAAACACCATTTAATCCCCTTTCCAGATTAAAGCAGAATCAGTTTTGCTAACTCTCTCTTGAAGATGCACATGAGTTATGGGGTTTGGGTTTTATCTCATTTTTCAGCACTATAGAAAAGAAAAACCAGTGTAACAAGAGTTACGGTGAAGTAGACCCAGCTTAGATTTTCCACAGGGTAAAAAATTACTGTGAGCCATCACTTACCCTCCAAAAACTGAACTGACCAAGCAATTTACAATAAACTATTTACCATTCACTGGCAAAGTTCTTTAAAAGATACATTTTTACTGAAGTTCCTTTTTCAACTGTGTCTGTCTCACCGGAAGAGTGTAAAAAACCCTGATTTTAACTAAAATTTAACACTCTACATTTAATGGTGTACATTTAATAGTATTTTTCTGTAGACATGTCCATGCAGCACAGGCCTGGTGTCCCACTGAAGGTGAACATCAGTTAGGGACAGTCTCTCTCTCATATTCTAATCCTTCTTCCTACTCCCTGCACACCCAATAACACAGTGAGATACAAACATGCAGGAAAGAAAAAAAGTGCATTTTAAACAAAAAAAATCTTCAAGAGCTAATATTTATAAATCATATTTGAGAAACAACCTCACATAAATTTAAAAAACACACACTAGAAGGATTTAAAGCAGTAAAAAGAGCTGACATTTTCATTTTTCTAAAGTGCCATTTTGCTCATGACTCCCTGGCATTGAATGGCAAATCACACTGTTTATAAATTGCCAAATTGTTGCTTCGTGTGTCTGTCATGGTGACAATCCCTGTGACTCAAACATACACAATGGTAAATACGCACACACTCCATTTTCTCTATGTTTTTTAAAAGAAAAAAAAAACAAACTTAGGAGGGAAACAGTTTTAAGATGAAAAGAATACTGACAGAGCAAGCAACTAGATTATCCACGGGGATAGAAGAACTACCCATCTTCCAGATCCAGCTGGCATCCAAATCCCATCTGGCATAACCCAGGCATGTCAATTTGAGTCCCCTCTCCCTGTTTTTTGGAAGCAGTGGGACGCTGACAGCCACTGGACACTGCTCATCCAGGTGTGGTCCAACACCCCAACCACAGCCAGCAGGATCAGCCCCCCCAGCAGGTGTCCAGGAGGGCAGGCTCTGTGCTCTAACGTGTGCTCTGCAGTGAAGAGCTGCTTTCCTAAGAGCACCTCTGTCAGTCATTACCCAGCTGGGGAGCTCCTTGCCCAGCTGTGAGGAACTCCCTGGGATTTGTTACTCACAGGTTGGTAACTGGCTGGGTTTGCCTCTGACATCTGTTCTCTGGAGCCTCTGCAGAGCTCTGGGAGTACCTGCTTGTTATCCTGTTCTCCAGGTGAGGGAACAAACCGAGCTGAGACAGCCTTTACCAGGACACGGGCAGGAACAGGTCAAACACTAAGTCTACTTATGAGAAACAGGTAAAACACCAAGTGTACTCACCACTCTGCCTGTTGTTAGAACTGAAAGAGAGAAAACAGTGCTGCAGCAGCTAAGATTGGACTCTCTGAAACCAAAATTAAAGAGCCTTCTGCCTGAGCAGACTCATTTAAATAATATTTCCATCTGTGACTAATTCCATGGAACAGCACCTGCAGAATCTTTATGTCTCTAAACTCCTCAGGCAGCTGCAAAAACATAGTTTTCTGTGGCACAAGTTTCACAGTTTTTTTGTATTTTTCTTCCTTTCCTGAGCTTTGCAGCCTACCAAAAAAATGGTAGGTACAACAAACTCATCCTCAAACATGGCTTTTTTCAGGGTAACACCAAATTGCAGATGTAATATTACTGGAGAATCCAGCTAATGCACCACAGATGGATGCACGGTCAAGACCTGGAAATTAAAATAAAGAAAATATTGCAGCTCTGAGAATGAAAAGCTTTGCTTTCAGCCTTCCCACGTTCTACCTGGACAGTCAGCAACGTCACCTGGTAGAGTCAGCAGCTGCAGCAGGACAGAAGGCAGCACAAAGTCTTTCCCAACGGACACATTTACACCAAGATAGAAAATAAATTCAGAAGTGCAGCAAAGCCCAAATAATGTTCTGCACTAACAAAGTCTTGGCAGCTGAATGGTATAGAAAAACACATATAACCAGCACACAGTGAGCCTCCACATCTCCCCGAGCCCCAGATGTCCAGATGCACCAGCACTGCCTTAAAACCCACCCAGGAGCTGTCACCACACTCGGGTTTCAGAAAGAACAGCAAACTTTCAGCACTACCAAAAGACACAGAAACTCAGACCCTGCTCATCTGTTCCTTTTTAACTGGCACTGACTTACCTGCACGATGCCACACTGCAGATGGAAGAGATGGTTTCTTTTGCAGAAGTTGGTGGAAAGGCTGTCGAGTTGTCCAATTATGATCTTTTAACAGCATCTGACAGAACCTAAAGAAAAATAACTTTACTAAGGACTTCCAAATCCCACGTCTGCACTGCCCCACTGAAAAGGTATTCCACGTGCAACCCCAGGACTCTCCAAGACACACCTGCCTTAAACCTCTCAGGTAATGCAGCAAGTTTGAGGCTGGATCACAGAACATCCCTTTTTTCCCTTTTCAGTGCTGCCTCTCTCTCATAACAAAACAGACACAACTCTCTAATTTTAGCCACCAAAAAATTAACCCACACTCTTTCAGTCACTAAAACCAGGCAGATCACCTTACTCACCTATCACAGAAGGGGATAATCACCCAGAGGGGGCCTCTGGTCTTCCTTTTAACAGTCCTGAGCACCTGAAAATCTCCCTTGGACTAAAAACCTAATTTTCAGAAGATTCCAGATAGCTGAGATCAATCCAACCCCAAGCACCTGAGAATTTACTCCTGTGCTCTGTGGGTTTAGCTGGTCACACCTAAGGGTCTTAGGCATGTAGAGAAGAGTCTGCATGACTCTTAGAAGGTACAAGACAGGCTAAAAAGGTAACTCAGTAGCTGGTCTTACACAAACAATTCTCATAAGAAAAAAATACCAAGACAGTACTTGGGTAAAAGATATAAAAACTCTACTAGGAAAAAGCCATACCTCTACCCCTGTCCACCTCTCTGTATTTATTCCCTACGGGGAATAAATAATTCAGTATATTCCTGTACAAATACTGTCCCCAGAATTAAACCAGACCAGTTAAAATGAGGCCCTGCTCCCTACTGGCCACGTAACTTGTGCTAGCAGTGAGAACAGGGATGGATGAAGGTAAAAGGGGAAGAGCAGATAGGAAAAAACCTGAAAACATTAAGAGGAAAACAAGTGGAGGGGTGGAACAACAACAGGCCTCACTTTCACCTGCTTGCACACCTGATTTCTGTAACTGTGTACACAGCCAACAGCACCCAGGTGTCTGAGAGCAAACTGAATGTCAGAAAATGAAACCAAAACCCACCTCGTGTCACAGATGAATTACTACATACTGAGGAGCAATTATTACCTGGCTTCTCTCCCCCTCATCAGGCACAGATGAGGGGAAAGCAGGTAAACTACATAAACAGCATCTGCAGGGGCTGTTGTCAGAGGAGGTTGGTTCTCTTGGGGGTCATAAACCCAAACACAAGCACTGCAAGAGGCCCAGAGTCCTCAAACATGGAACAGGAAAGAAGCTCTGCCTCATGACACTGCTGCAAGTGAGGGAGACATGAACACAGGAAAGGTCTAAATCGTGTTATTTGCTTATTTTTGTGCTCTTTGAAGCAGGTAGAGACCGCTACAGGGTGTGTGAGGAAGGTCGTTCAAGAGAAAAGTTCTCTTTTCTCCCTTTAGCTTTGGGCAATAATGATTACATCCCATTTCGGTGCCCAGCACTACAGGGTCCTCTGAATTCCCCCTTATTGCTTGATCCTTAGCAACTTGGGAGGAATTCCCTGTCATTTCAAGGCCGGAAGGATACAGATGTCAGGGGGTTAAATGCTCTTCATTGCATGATCCTGAGCACACGTGGGGGGGGAGGAATTACTCCTTCTACCGTGGCCCTGAGCACATGTGTGGGAATTACCCCTCACTGTGGGGTTCTGAGCGGGTGTGTGTGGAATGGAATTACTCCTCACTGGAGGGTCCTGAGGTGGGGAATGACCCCTCAGACACGGCTCCTCCGGGGGCGCAAGGCTGAGCCCCCTCAGCACCTAACCAACTAGTCAGGGGGAACTAACGCCTTGCTGCTGGAAAGGACCTAGGGGAGAGCAACAGTCCCTCCCCGCCCATCTGGAGGAAAAGGAACAAACTTCACCGCCGTCCGCCCGGCTGGGGCGGGGAAGGGGAAGAGCGAGGAGCGCCCGGCGCGGCACCGCTCGCTGCGACACGGCCCTAACCCTGACCCGCGAGAGGGGACCCCTGCGGGAAAACAGCTCCGTGAGAGCCGTGGCGGGGCAGCGGGAGCCCCGCGGTCAGCACCCACCGCCGGGGCCCCGCGGTCAGCACCCACCGCCGGGGCCCCGCGGTCAGCACCCACCGCCGGGGCCCCGCGGTCAGCACCCACCGCCGGGGCCCCGCGGTCAGCACCCACCGCCGGGGCCCCGCGGTCAGCACCCACCGCCGGGGCCCCGCGGTCAGCACCCACCGCCGGGGCCCGGCGGTCAGCACCCACCGCCGGGGCCCCGCGGTCAGCACCCACCGCCGGGGCCCCGCGGTCAGCACCCACCGCCGGGGCCCCGCGGTCAGCACCCACCGCCGGGGCCCCGCGGTCAGCACCTACCGCCGGGCCGGCGCCGCCGCCGCGCTCAGCCGCCGCACCGCCGCCATCTTGGGCCGCTCCGGCCGCGCCCGCCATGGCCCGCGCGCGGCGGCGCCCCCTGGCGGCGGCGGGCGGCAATGGCGGCGCCTGAGGGGCCGGGGCAGGGCCGGGACCCCGGGAATGGCGGCGGCGTTCGGGGTGAGAGGAACCCGAGCTCACGGAGCCCGATCGCGACCCCAGCACCGCCAAGGCCACCCTAACCCGTGTCCCCAGGTGCCACATCCACACGCGTATTAAATCCTCCCAGGGACGGGGACTCCACCACTGCCCTGGGCAGCTGTGCCGGGGCTGGACCGCCCTTTCCATGAAGGAATGTTCCCAATGTCCAACCTGACCCTCCCCTGGCACAGCTTGAGGCCGTTTCCCCTCATCCTGTCCCTTGTTCCCTGGGAACAGAGCCCGCCCCCCCCCCCCCGGCTCCCCCCTCCTGTCTCTCTTGCAGAGAGCAAGAATCATAGAATCAACCAGGTTGGTAAAGACCTCTGAAATCATCAAATGCAACCCTTGATCCAACCCCGCCGTGGTTACCACACCATGGCACTGATGCCACATCCAGTCTCACCTCCCTGGGCAGCCCATTCCAATGTCTGATTACCCTCTCTGTAAAAACTTTCTTCCTCATATCCAACCTAAACCTGCCCTGGGGCAGCTCCAGGCTGTGCCCTCTTGTCCTACTGCTGGTTCCTGGGAGCAGAGCCCGACCCCCCCCGGCTCCCCCCTCCTGTCAGGGAGTTGCAGAGAGTGAGAAGGTCTCCCCTGAGCCTCCTCCTCTCCAGGCTGAGCCCCCCCAGCTCCCTCAGCCTCTCCTCACAGCACTTGTGCTCCACACCCTTCCCCAGCCTCGCTGCCCTTCTCTGGCCCTGCTCCAGCCCCTCCACATCCTTCCCAACCTGAGGGCCCAGAGCTGGGCACAGCACTCCAGGGGTGGCCTCCCCAGTGCCCAGGGCAGGGGCACAATCCCTGCCCTGCTCCTGCTGCCACACTATTCCTGAGCCAGGCCAGGCTCCATTGGCCTCTTGCCCCCCTGGGCCCCCCTGGCTCCTGTTCAGCTGCTGTCAGTCAGTCCCCCCAGGGCCCTTTCTGTCCCCCCACTCTGGCCCAGCCCGTGGGGCTGCTGGGGGTTGTTGTGGCCAAAGGGCAGGACCCGGCCCTTGGCCTGGTTGAACCTCATCCCCTTGGAATCAGCCCAACTCTCCAGCCTGGCCAGGTCCCTCTGCAGAGCCTTCCTGCCCTCCAGCAGATCAACACACCCCCCAACCTGGTGTCATCTGCAAATTTGCTAATGTCCCCCTGAGCCTCCTTTTCTCCAGGCTGAGCCCCCCCAGCTGCTCCTGCTGCTCCAGCCCCTTCCCAGCTCCATTCCCTTCCCTGGACACGCTCCAGCCCCTCAGTATCTCTTGTTGAGGGCCCAGCCCTGGGCCCAGCCCTGGAGGTGCCCCAGCAGTGCCAGCACAGGGACGGGCACTGCCCTGGGGCTGTGACACCCCATGGCTGGGACAGCGCAGGGGCCACTGACCTCCTGCCCCCCGGGCACACCCGGGCTCATGTTCAGCCTACAGTTGTGTCCTGTCCACAGTCAGCATGTTTGCTAGAAATATAAATACAGAAATATAGACATATAAATAAAAATACGGAAACCCTCCCCCCCCCAAAAAACCCCCAAAGAACCACCCCCAAGGGTAACAATTATTTCATTAATATTTACTTTTTTCTCAGCCCTGCAGCACGTTCCAGGGGGATGAGGCCCCACATCCTTGTCCCAGCCCCGAAGGAGCAGCACAGTTACCAACAGTGCTCAGAAACAGCCCCTCCAGCCCCCATTTCACCTCCGAGCCCGGTAACACACAAAAAGCCTTTCTTTCCTCCCTCCACTCCCCTCCAGTTCTCACAAGCCATCAAAAATTGCAAATTTACCCCAGTAACATTCCAGACAGGGTGGCTGCAGAGGGAGTTAAGAGGTAACACTTTTATTTTGATCCAAATGTATTTGAAGTGGAAGCTCTTGGTGCAGGGGCCAATGCTCTGGGCCCTTGAGCAAGAAGAAAGAAGAGTCTTCCCGGGGAGGAAGGAGACACCTCCACAATGTCAGCAAATTAAAGAGATCCTAGGTCATGTCTGGGCCATGGCTGCATGTCCCCCCCGTTGGTCTGATTATAGTCCTGCCCATTTGGGACCAGAAAGTCACTTCCATCGGTCCGATGATCGCTGCTGCTTCTCGTACAACTAAAACAGCCTAAAAACCCCACAAAGTTCCCTGAACAAAACCTCAGCCTGTTTCAGTCATTCCTCACTGGATCTGCTGTACCTTGGCAGGAGCTGCACTCACAGAACACACGTTTTCCTGGGCTTTGCCAAAACCTTTTCCTGGATCCTGTCATTCTTCCCCCCATGCCCAGCTTGGCTCGGATGTGGCCGTGGAGCATTCCCCTCCCAGGTGCTCTCTGGGATGGGTTCACTGTGCCCCTCTTCTGCAGCAGCAGCTCCAGGCTTTGCAGGGTTTTAAATCTCTGGGGTGCAAATTTCACAGCTACTTGTATTGATTTTCTTTCCTGAGCATCACAGGCTACCCAAAATGAACATTCGACAAATCAACCTCAAATGTGGCTTTTTCAGGGGAACACTAAATTACAGACAGCGTTAACGGAGAATGCCATTAATGTGTGTCCATGGATGCATGTTCAAGAGGGGAGAAAATTAAAAAAAGAAAATATGGCAGCTCTGAGAACGAAAAGGCTTCGTTTTCAGCCTTCCCAGGCTCTGCTGTTACCTGGGTGTTACCAGCAGCAGCTGCAGCAGGGCAGAAGGCAGCACAAAGTCTTTCCCAATGGACACGTTTACCAAGATGGAAATTAAATTAAGCAAAGTCCACTCTGCAAAGCACTACCAAAGCCCCTTGTAGGTCTTGGCAGCTGAATGATCTAGAAAAACCACACGTCACCAGCACTCGGAGACTCAACATCTCCCAAGCCCTGGATGTCCAGATGCACCAGCATTAAACCCACTGAGGAGCAGCAGCTTTGCAGGGAGAGCTCAGTTGCTCTGTGCTGCTTGCAGCTGCAGCTCTGCCCTGGATGGGACTGGAAGGACTCTCTGGATATAAAAATTGGATATAAACTGGAATATCCACTGCTTAAAGCAACAAGATCAGTTTGACTTTACAGCTGCCAGATAAAACAGCAGGGCCAGACCCAGTTCAGCATCTTGGTAGAAAAAAATCATTAAAACCCAGATTCTCTGTATCCAGCAAAAATATTTTGCAAGGGGGGGGGATAAGGAATGCACAGAGGAGACAATGTAGTGTCATCAGATAGTGTTTTAATAAAATGTACAGAAGTTTACAAGTCAAACATTTCTTCATGATTACCAGAAACAGATGATCCCACCTGGAGTGCAAAACTTGGCCCCACTGATGTGCCAGGCTGAGGTGGCTCCACGGCTGCTCAGGGACCACACAGAGGGGAAACTCTGCTCGTGGGACACGAGTCAGGTTGTGTGTCACAGTCAGGGGCCCACAGACACTCCCAGCTCCCCTTCCCGCTCCACGTGGGAACAAGGGAGCTTCCTTCGCTCCTGGACTGGGTGAGGGTGCTCTACCCACTGCACCCTACACCCGAGTGAGTCCCCTGCCCTCCCACCCCATCCCTGGGAGGGATCGGGAACACTGGATCAACATTATCCCTCCAGCTTCACAGGGAGCATTTCTAGGTGTGTGTGAGGGTATTTACCCACCTACAACGGAAATTACAGACCGTGGCTTATTTTTAGAAACACTAATGCAGCTGTGATCAGGCTTCAGGAATGTGTTCCCAACTGGACCAAGATTTCACTGTCAGGACACTACTGTAAAAATGCTTTGGAGTCTGTCGGTGTGCTGAAAGGCCTTGATTTAACACCACGAGGAAAACAAACAAACAAACAAAAAACAACAAAAATTCAACTCCCCAACAGAAGAGTCTTTGGTGGAAGCTGAGTTAAAGTAACCGATTACCACTTTGGAGTGACTGACAGTTCAGCAGCTGAGCAGATCCCGCCCAGTTTGCTGCTGTCCCGCGGAGGACGCGCTCCGGGATGTGTCACGATGCTCACAGGGGTCGGAGCTCAGCATCACCTCTGTGCTCCAGGCAGAGTGTGCACCCCAGGCTGGGTGTGTGCTGGCTTCAGGAGGCTGAACTGTAAACTTAACACCAGGTGTGACGATGCCGAGCTGGCTGGAGGGAGAGGAGACACGGGGAAAGCCCCCGAAATCCTGCAGAGCCGGGCAGGACACAGGTCCAGGTCCCCCCACGGCGCTGTACCAACGTCATGGCAGTGAGCACAGAGCCAAGCCAACTGCTTGCTCTATTCACACAGAAACTCTGATTAATCACTTTGAAAAGAGACTTGAAGTGCATTCAGGGAGTGAGAACCAAGAACCACTCCCTCTCCCAGCAGGAATCCCAGATTGTCCAAACGATCCCTGCGAAACCCTCCGACCGTGCACGAGGGCTCAGGGCAGTGAACAGAATTTACTACAGCTTTACTAAAGAGATGAAACCAGTGCTCCTCTTCAGAAAACTGATTTCAAAACACTGCATTGAGGCTGTACTAGTCTTACTTCATTAGGATCACTGGTTGTGTGGCAAATAATTAGCATCATTCTTCCCTGTTTTAACATTACAACAGCAAGCTTCAGAGACTAGAGAAATGAAATTTCCATTTATAACTCATCACACTGAGGCTGCAGCAGTGGCAGTGCAGGATTAGGAGGAACACAGGCTGGAAATGAGAAGGATATCAGAGTAACAGGCCCTGAAATTGAGTCTTATGACCATAACCAAAAGTCCCATTACTTTATGAGCCACATGCAGAGATACAAACGAGCTGCCTCCACCCTCAGAAGAGATTTAAAACCATTTAAGCACTGGATGTGTCTGGCAGGATTGTGAGCTCTAGGGCACAGTCAGCCTGCAATTTGTGTAAAGTGCTTGAAGGACAAAAAAGCTGCCAAAATGCCAGCTGGAAACTCAGCCTGACCCAACCTAACAGGGCTGGAAATGAGCCCAGACACCCCAGTGTACCTTCCCTTTGAGCACAGAGGGGACAGGCTAATACTCCTCCAGCACCAGCTCCGTGGCACCTGGACGTGGCAAGACCAGAAACTTCACAGAATTATCCAAAAGCAATTTTTCAAGTAAAAATGAAGGGCAGGAAGAACCTGAATGCAGTGAGCAGAGGGAACACCCTGAACCCACCTGGGGTTCAGCAAAGCATCTCCCTGTTCCGCAGGTTCATCCCACACTGCCAAGGCCTGGCCTCCCTTCCAGCAGCTTCTGAGTGAATTTAAGAGCTCGAGGCCAAATGCAGCCTCCTGGCTCAGTGTGGCTGCGACACAGGTTGGTGTTGGGACAAATCTGGGCCCTCACACTCCCCCTCCTTGAATTCACAGTTTGCTGTCACAGTCGCTCTCAGGGCCTCTCACTGATCCCATCCAGCAACAACCAACTTGGGGATACAGAGATTTAAAACAAAAAACAAAACCAACCACCTTTTGGGTGTATATTTAAACAGAAAACTAAACAACAAAACATAATAAACAGCCTCAGCTTTGCTGAATAAACATCTCAAGGGAAACCCAGAAACTTCTTTTACAGTACTTCTATTTTCAAGAGGTGGTGATGGAGGACAGAAAGCCCCTAAACCACCACTATGCACCAATATTTATTAGCTGTGAGTGCAGCAGAGCAGGGCAGAAAGTTCCCAGCTCCACAAGCTCCAGCTGACCTGTTCACCAGGAACTTGTGCAAGCCAATGTGGCCTCCCTGCCTTCCAGTATTCTCCCTGCCCAGCCCAGGGCTCTCAGACCTCAGCCCAAGCATTTCCCTCTCCCTTCCAGGCAACCCCCATGTCCAGCAGAACACCTGGCTCATCTCTTGCAACTGGAGATATTTTGGAGGGGATTCAAATTCAAGGAGGGGAAAGGGAACACTGAGTAGTTGGCGATTCCCACTTGCAGATGCTTTGCAGTCCCCTCCCAGCACTCAGGGATTTTCCATCCACCTGTCCATCCATCCCTCCATCCTCCTGCTGTGTGGCTGGGATGAAAGGTGAGCAGCGAGTCTGCCCCAGACTGTGCAATGTCCTCTTTTTTTCAGCCTTCACACACATCTTTTCTGTGCCCCCTGTGTTCCTATAACACTTATTATTTGGACCTCGGACAGAGCCATGTGCTGGAGGTGGTCTCAGGGTTTTTTCTCTCCAAACTACACCAAAGTCTATTTTCAGCTGCAGCAGCTCCCCAGGGTGTGACTCCAGTGAGTCAGGAGGAGCTACAGCTGATCCTTCCCTCTCTCCAAGGGCCACTACTCGAGGGACACTACTCACAGGACTTGCTCTCTGAGTACAAACACATCAGCAAGTGGACAGGGAGGAACCTGCTCTGCACACAGCCAGTCTTGACCTCAGAGACCAACCCACGGCTCCAACAACTCCCCTGCAAACGTCCAAAGACCACAAACCCACTCGTGGGAGACCCCCAAACACAAAGTGTGTCCTTTACCCTCAGCACAAGGCTCCAGCTTGGACTGGGAGCTTGGACTGGGATCCCATAGAGCCCTGATAGCCAGGTCTTTGAGAGCCAGTCCACTCTCACAAGCACCTTTGCAGGCCAGAAACAGCAGATCCAGGGCAACTTCTGCAACCAGGCATTTTGCAAAATAAACATGGGAGGTTCCACTCTCCTCTCTGTCCTCCACTAGTGAGCAGAGCAGGGAGCACAGTCTGCTCTGGGCCTGCCCAGTGCCTGCCCGGGGGATTCTGCCTCTGAACACTCTGGCTGCTCACACAGTAAGTACTCGTCCTTCTCTTTGGGACTGGGATAGAAAACATAATACTTTGGAAGGAGAGCGAATGGATTTTGTTTAAGTTCATCCTTAATCAACAAGAAAACAAAAGGCAGAATTTACTCCGAGTCGAGCTCTGCCAGTCCAAACCCATCTAACAGGGCCAAGTCACACCACGTGAGGTACATCAGCACAGCTATGGAGCTGTTTGCATCATAAATTTCCCCCAAAGGTCTATTTTTAATACTGTAAATACACATCTCTCCTTCACCAAGAGCAGATTTCCGGGTCCTACACTTTGGCATAGACCAGACAGGAAATACATGTGTAAAAGTGAAAGCTTTGCCTGATTGTTTGCACAATAATTCGATTTTCCAGCAGCAGGAACAGCCTGATTGCCTCACTGGAGTTCCCAAGACTGAAGGCACTGTGAGTCCTTCCCTGACTGGTGTGGCCCCAGCCTGGGCAGCACTGCCACGTGTCCCACCCCAGGGAGAGCAGAGCCACGGCTCTGCTCCCACCACCCTGCACAGCCTGGCCCCAGAGAGCACTGCAGGGTCTGCCTGGGTGGGCACATCACCCCCAACACCCACCCAGAGCCACAGCTGCCACGGCCACACCGCTGCTGAGCAGCAGGAATAGCACTGACGGCAAAGAAGTCACAATAAGCCTTTAACCTGTGAAATCACGTCCTTTCCAGAGCATTAGCAAGTCCTGCTTGACTTGCTCTGTAATTAATAAACCTTTTAATTCATCTTATAATGCATTTCTCTAGCCAGGACCAGAAAATATGGAATACTACTAGTTTGGAAAAGCATCTAAAAAAATAAATGGGGGGAAGACAGTGAGAGGAGGAAGGTGAGAAAGGCTCTGAGGATCCTGAGAGCCAGGCATTGGGACTAACATAACTTAGAACGGTTCCACTACCTATCACTGCAAAGAGAGTTCCGACCAAAAATAATAATTATTTTATACATATATATTGCTATGTCATTCATTTCGACGCAGAGGTCCGAGGTGCTGTGCGAGGTGTCCCGCAGGAAGCACAGCCCCAGCCCCCAGCACGTTAAGGCTTCTGCTTCCCCGCTTTGGAAGGGAAGGGCGCCGAGGAGAAGGGATCCGCGCCGGGCAGCTCCGTAGTCCTGGAGGACAGCGGGACCACAGAGACAGAGCCCGCTATGGCCTGCCTGTTGGTCTGAGACACCACTTTGTAAGCAGCTATGGGCTTGGCCTCGAGGCCTGGCCCGTCCTCGGGGCTGTAGTGCCGGGAATACTTGGACAGGGATTGCGGACGGAAAGGCTGGTTCCCTGCGGTGCCCAGCGCGGCGTCTGGGGGCAGTGCGGGGCCTTGGCTCCTCTCCCCAGCCACGTCCCCCTGCTCCAGCAGCCCTCCTTTAGCAGGGACGCTCTCCTGGGCCTCCACAGCTCTCCCGGAGCAGGGATGGAGGCTGCCTGGCTGAGGGAACCCGGCAGGAGGATACTGAGACCTCGCCGAGGCCGCGGCCCCGTGCGCCGCCGAATCCAGGCTGGGGAACAGCGGGAGAGCTCGGCCATCGCCCCCTTGGCTGAGGAAAACAGGTGCTGGGAACGGCTCCTTATGGGAAGTCAACTCTTCCATGCTTTTCTTCTTAGTGAAAGGGGCTCTCAGAAACACATCTGCTTCTTCTGGATGTCGCAGAGCCACGTTGCCCTTGGAGAGAAAAGGAGCTTTGGTAAAGACATCCCCCTCATCCGGCACTTTCCTGGAGCTTCGGAAAGGAGCCGTGGCAAAAACATCCGGTTCGTTAAAAGCCTCCCCGGCGTGCGACTGGAAGGCTGGGAACAGCATCTCCCCTGCTCTGGACTGGGAGTGGGGATCTCCCTTGGAGGCCTCGTGCCTCTCCCTGGGCACAGGCTGCAGGAACCCTGGGCACAGCTTGCACGTCTCCTCTTCCTCTTCCGAATCCATCAGTAAAGGCCTGGACCCGCTGCAATCCAGAATATCTCCCTCATGGTCTGTGCCCTCTCCTTCACTGCTGTAGAAGGAGCTGTTGCTTGAAGGACCATCTCTGGCTAAATATTCCGACTCCGAGTTGTGCTGCACTTTCACCTCCAGCATCTTGGACTGACCCTTGTACAAAGCGAGTCCGTCACTGCCAGAATCTGCTTTACAGAGCTCAAGAGCTACAGCTGGGAACACGCCTGGATCCCTCTGCAGACCTACAAACACAAGAGAAGAGTGTTACTCAACCAGCTCCACGCCCTTGGTCATCAGTCAGCATGAGAGGTACTTATGACACAAGAACATCACACTGTTCAGATGGAAACCACCACCACGCATGGAAAATGGGCGGGAGAGGGAGGGAAACCAATGGAACTAAAAATGCCGGGAAGGTGTTTACGACACACGAGCTGAGACACAACTAACCTAGCCTGGGGACACACAGGCACCACTGCTCAGAGGTGGAGGATGTCTGACACACGCAGGGGGCACACGCAGCACTCTCAGCACCACCCCACAGGTCTCCTCTCCCTCCCACCCGCGACGACGACACCACGGCAGAGGGTTCACGTCCCAACGCTGCTGCCCAGAGTGAAGCTCCAGCAGACAGACAAGTTCTGTCACTGCCTGCTGCCCTGCTGGCTGCCCTCTGAGCACAGCCACCGCTTGGCACAGCCTCTGTTCCTGTGAGCCAGCCCACGGATACGTGGAATTACACTCAGGCTTGGAAAATACACAGGAATGCCCCTCAATCTGCTAAAATAACATGGCCCTTTCAAAGACTGAAGGTCAGCCTACAGCTTTTAGTGAATCCTTGTAACTGCAGCAGCATCATTTTAAACTACTGCCAGAGAAACCATTTTTAAACATCCATACCCTGACTTTAAATCAAGGATCATGACTACAATGACCTGGCTTGTTTCTGGATTTGATAACAAGACAGTGCAGGGAGAGGCTGCCCTGCCCTTCTCCAGGGTTGGTTTTGCCTCACGACTCACACAGACAGAACAGAAGATCTCTTACCTTCACAGAACTACTGGCAGGTTGGGAGTGTGTCATTGGACTCATGTTAGCAAGAGGACAGGAAAAAATCACATGAAAACTAAGCAGTAGGAATTGCAGGAAGAACGAGGAGGGTGAGGAGGCTGGTTGGTGCCCACGGACAGCGGGGCACTAACCCACACACCCTGCTGTGCCAGAGCAGCCTCCTCACCCAGGGGAAGCTCTGCCCAGGTCAGTCATTCATGTTTGCACACCCATCACAGCCCTCAGGGCACTGCTCCATGAGCCATGGACACACACGGGTTATCCCCTTCTCCAGCACCTCTCACAATTAAAGACACAGCAGGCGTTCATTAAGCATCAAAACTGGTATTTATTGGGAAACTCTTCACTTGGATACATGACACTGCTAAATAAAGACAGTGCAGATATGTGAACAAAAACAAAAACACCCTCTGTCTTTCCTGAAGCCTCCGTTGTCGCACTGGTTTCCCCTGAGATGCCACCCTTGGATCACAGGAACACACTGCCCAGGTGTTACTGGCACATTCTGGGCACACAGGCTGAGGCAGAGCAAGAGCAGCTGCCACATCACACAAATGCCTCCGAATTCCCCATGAACTACAGATTAAGGAACCAAGGGAAAAAGGCATTTACCGTAGAGAACATGATGCCAGTGCAAACCAAGGCCCCCTCTGCACAAGAACAGCACAAACACACCGTTTGGTCGGTGTTCCCTGCCTGGTTACGTGTGTCAGCAGGTGCCTGTGCCCACGTAAGCCAGGACATGTGGGACAGTCAGAGAGGGTGGCAGGATCTCAGCTCTGCTCAGGGCAGGGGCAGCACAGCTCTGAATGGGAGGCACCAGACAAGAGGCAGAACACTCTAGTTCAGGAAAAATGGCTTTTTCCAATGCTCTCTCTGCCCATCCTAAGAGAGAAGGGCACTGAATGCCCAGAGACTGTTTTCTCCCTTGCCAAGGCCAGTGCAGGAGCTGTAAGTTACTCTGGGAGATAAAACCTAAGTGATGGCTCAGCAGGAGCCATTTCAGTCAGAGCTGCTGGGCAGTACCACAGGGGAAGGGCCCCAGTAATTTGAACACAACAACAATGGGCACAGAGATGGTCAAGTGTTACCTGAGAGTTTGGGAATTCACTGGCAGGACCGGAGCACCAACTGCACTGCCAGGGTCTGTGTCTCTGATCCTGAACAAGGGAGACCTGGCACTTCCAGACCCCTCCCACTGTAACCCATCTCAGCAGCTTCCTTCCCACATTCCTTGGTTCCCTCAGCTTTTCCTCTGGCAGAAAGCAAAGGAATGGTCCCAGAGGGAGCTATAGCAGCATCCCTACAACAAGGAAGACATCACACCAGTGTTTTACCTCAGCAGACTGTGTGTGTGGCTCAGACACCTCTCACAGCTGCTGATGCCATCTGGTAAAAAAGGCTCTGAGCTAATGCTGGCACTGAGATCACCATCAAACCCAACCCTGCCGTGGGAAGGGCAGGGCAGAGATAACAAGACCAGGCCAGTGCTTCCCATAAGCAGCCACAACTATGGGTCTTGCAGACCATCATTCCAGAGGCTCCTGTCCCTGACTCTCAGGACAACAGGGAATTCCAGATGCTCCAGCAGGGCTGAGATCAGAGACCAGGGGGGCTGAGGTGCTCCAGGGACAGCTCCCCATGGAAAGGCCTGGATGGCCAAAACAGACACTGTTGTTCTGTTACAGGGCAGGACAGAAGGGGTCACTGCACGACCTGGTGACAGCAAGAGTGAACCCAAGTCTAAATCTCATCAGACTAAGGCAGTGCCTTTTGGTCCCTCCTCCATGGGGACTGGGCCCTGTTCACGCTGGACGAGGGGCCTGAAAAGAACCAGGCCTGGATCTCTTGGGCCAACACACAAAGCACCACAACCCCTCATGCAGAGATGTCCCTTTGGCAGAGGCAGCATTTCCCAACACGTGCCTACCCTGAGCCAGGCTCCTTCACTGGGAGCTCCTTGTCTGTCCCCTCTTCCTGCAGACTCCTGAGGTCTGGGTGTTCCTCCAAGGGGAAGCATCCCTCAGGTTTTCCTTAGTGCTCAGGTTTAAGGACTGCACACTGCAAACAGCCACAAGCTTTACAGCAGCAAATCTTTACAGAAGCTGGAGCTTACAGATGAGGTTTCTCCCTGCCCCTGTACAACACTGGTGTTTAATATTTTATTCCAGGGTCAGATATAGGTACTAAAGAAAATCCCAAACTATACTCAAGCTCTCTTTCCACAAGGAGAACCTTAAAAATAAAACCACTTATCACTCAGTACTCCAGAAATACACCCTTTGTGTATCCAGACAGCAACCTGAAGAAAAGGCCATTTACCCCAGGTTACAGCCCTGACACCTGGACTTTCCCCAGCTTCCAAGGAAAACAGTGCCTTGAAGTGGGAGAGTACTGAAATAACCAAGAGCAAAATTAGAAAATATTTACTCCCTAAGGCAGAGCAGTCACCACAGTGATGAGGACCTCACTTCTGGAGCAGAGTCCAAAACAAAGTCGGGGAGACAGAAAACTCTCCTGATTTCAAGCCCAAGTCAGGAAGGTCTCAGCAGTAACTGTGGCTAAAGATCAGAAGAATTACCAGTGTGCAGGATTAGTAGTTTGGCACTTAAAAAGGGTCAGAAAGCTTCTCCTTCCTTTGTTCTTGCACAGTGGAGTCTTTTCTTGCATCCCAATTCCTAGAAGCAATCTCCTTAAAGGCAATACAGAACCACCCCCAGGCAGCAGTTCCACAGGAGGTGCCACAGCAGGGCACCAGAGGTCAGTGTCACCTGTGTCACTGCCCAGTGCAGACAGAACTCCGTGTTTCTGCCCAAAGCCACTGCACAGGAGGAGACCTGGAGGCACAGCCAGGGCCTGCAGCTCTACAAGAGAAGGAATTAATGCCCTAGTTTGGGCACTCATGTAGAGCCACCTGCACCATGACAGTGAGACCAGGCAGGAGCTAAACCAAGCCCAAACCCCACATTCCAGCAGTTCCCAAACTAACACCCTGGACACCAAGAGCATCCTTGTGCTCCCCCCTCACTGGGCTGTGCCCAAACCAGGAGTTATGGACACAAGTCCTCTTTAAGGTACAGCCAATGACCCGCTAAGGAAAACACAAGGCGAGTCCCATGGGGTGAAGGTCCCTCCTGTGCCAGGCGGGAGCACGAGTCCCACAGCAGGGATGTCCCTGGAGCAGCCCACCCTTCCTCCTGGGAACAGCAGGATCCGGAGCCTGGACCAGGGCTCCTCCCAGCACAGACAGGGACTGCACAGGAGCAACAAATAAATACAAGAAACCCTTTTTTAATTCCCCCCCAGGTCCGTGTTTCCTGCTGGAGGGCAGCAGCTGAGTGTGCAGTGCCCACACACCTCAGCACAGAGACAGGGCACCCACCTCGCCCGACTGCCACGACCCAGCTGAGCATCAGCTCCCTCATCACTCACTGCCCCTGTCCCAGCTCTGCCTCCCCCACAGCAGCTGCTCCCCAGCTCTGACTGATTCCCAGGGGAGCTCCTGAACTAGAGAAGTTGGGCTGAACTTCCACATGCCCCCACTTCAGCTGCTGCAGCTGCAGCACATGGGGCACCCGATGGCATTTCCTGTAGTTCCCCTTCCACAAACTCCACATTTCACCTTTGCTTGGATACCCCAAAAGCTGCTGAACTCTGCCCCTGCTCTGAATCACACCTGAACTTTCACTGTAATAACAAATTTAAAAAAAAAATCAATTTACAAAGCAGGTGTTTTTGGACAGCCACTGGAGGGAACACCCTGCAAGCTTTCAGGCCAAAGAACACCTTCGTTGTTCCTTTGCAAGAAGCCCCCACTAAAAATAACTTTGCTCTGCACAGATTGGCTCAAGCTGCTCTTCACCTGTTGTGAGTGGGCTGGGGGATGATGCAGGTTTGCCATAAAGCCAACGGTGCCAAGATTGTCCCCCCAGCCCAGACTGCCCCGGCTGCTCACACAGCACCCACTGCCCTGGCCAAGGAGGGCCCACTGGACCCCAGGAAACTTGGACAGTACAAACCCAGGAAGCTGCACCTTCTGGTTTGGGATGGATGCTCCCAACACAGTGGGTATTGTCAGAAACAACACAACTGGCTGATCTCTCAACTGTGGGGTGACACTTGTGCCCATCTGTTGAAAGGTGAACCAGAAGGTTTCCAAAGGCAGGGGCATTTCTCAGCCCACGTCCCCCCCGAACAACCGAGAACCAATATCGAAATTCCAGCTGCTCTCTGAACATTTCCCACCCAATCCCAGTTTGTTCTTGCACCCACAGCACAGCCTTGACGGGAAGGGAAATGGCTCCATGTCCTGTGGTTGTGTTTGCAGTTCCCTGCCAGGAGGATCCACCAGAACAGTCAATGCCACCACTGCAAGCCCCAGAGCCCTCTGTCATCCCAACACTCAGGAACAGCACCGGGCAGAGAGGAGAACACTGCTGGGATTTCACTGACTGTAGGTTTGTGCCATGTTACCTAACACCTCCTGACCCCACAACCCTTCAAAGGGGACAGAAACATCTCCCTCAGCTTCAAACAAGGCTCCAACCAAGCTCCAACAGCCTCACTCTGACACCACCTGGGCAGCACCAGGTACCAGGCACGTCCCACAGGGACACGGGGGAGGTTCAGTCTGTCCCCCCCAGCAGCAGCTTCCACTCAAACTCCCCAGCTCTGAGCAGCACCAACACCAGCCAGTGCCTGTAGGACAGTCACAGCTTCTGGAGTTTAAAATGAATCCCCAATCTCCACTCATCTCATCTCATCTCATCTCTCATCTCCCATTCGCTCTGCAAACACGTGGCGAGGATTTGCTGATGAAGGAGGTCTAAGGACAGACATCTCTAAAATATCATACTTCCACCCGCACCCACGAACAGCTACTTGAAAAAGCAATAAAATAAACATTCACATCTGCTTATTTAATAGCATTATTAACAACCCAGTGCATTTGTCATTTTTTTCCAGAACCCTTGAACAAGCGCCATTAGATTTAAAATCTTAAACATTCTTTAAAAGTACTTTAATTCACAGAAATCTTTGTTTCTAATATACAGTAGATGGTTACTTTTTAAAATCCATTCTCTTTTCATATAATCTCAGTATCTGACTATACAATAACTTTCTATCTATAGCGTCTTCATGTTTTCCAGTCCAGCTTGCCTGTGCTTTAGGAATATAAAACAAAAAAATAATAAAGTTCTATCCACAATTTTACTAAGGTCATTTCCATAGTTCTCATGTAAAGCTTCTCTTGGAAAGTGCAGTATACACATGTAATGATACAACACACTTAAGCAATACTTTTATTATTAAGTGTAGGTTTTAAAAGAAGAGTAATGTAGAGACACAACCGATGGGAGATCTATGTACAGAACTGGTTAAACGGAGTGTTGGGGGGATGGAGAGAGGAAAAGGAGGAGTCACAAACTTGGGTCTCTTCCCTTCTCAGCGAGGTCAGCACAGACATTCAGTCGCTCGAACTTTCGCACGTGGGAACTGCACTGTTACTAATACAGCTACAAACACAGACACGGGGAGAGCAGGAAGCTGGGAGAGTCCACTACAGAGGGAGGGACAGTCCTTCTGGGCAGAGAGAGCTCTCAAATACAAGATAGAAATTCCGCACTTCGGGATAAGCCAAGGAAAACGAGGTGAGTGTATCCAGCAAAGTTGACCAACTAAGCATGTGGAGGGAAAAGAAAAGGGAAACCCCACCGAGCTGTAGCAGCACTGATTTCAAACCACCTGAACCAAGTGCATGCGTGTTCACAGAGACCGGGGAGAAGGGCCCACAGGAACCTCTGCTACTGAAACAATGGGTCCAAACTGACCCGGGTGCACCACAGCAGTCACGGGAGAAAGGGGAACCCAGAACAGATACCAGAGGCTGGACCAAAACCGGGATTGAAAACGGACAAAACGACCGCAGGACAATTTGTTTCATACACAATTTACAGTAGGTCGGGGGGATTTTTTTCTTTCCAGTCAAACACAAAAATCACAGAAAATACATCTGCTGCTGCCACAGTGCCCTTTTCACCCAAAAAAAAGGTCAACAAAATGCCAGTCACAAGCATACTCACATGGATTTGGTTCAAAACCGTGTTACGTTTCACCTAGGGTCATGTCTGCAGCTTTAGCAATCTGGTTTTTTCCTTTTTTTCTTTTCTCTTTTTTTCCTTTTTCCTGGTTTTCCCTCCCCCAGGAAGTGCAGTTCATTCCCGAGCAGGATTGTTAAACAGCAAACCATGGGCTGGGGGCAGCTGGAAAACTCTTCATCTGCACCATCACCAGAGTATGGGCTGGGCTGTTTCAGAGGAACTCGGGGCTTCCTCCTCCTCTGAAGCCAATTCAGAGCCATGAGCTCTCCTGACCTGGATCCTGCAGGTGAGGGACGTCCCCACCACTGTCCCCCGGCCCCTTCCTCCTGCCCATCCAGGGAAAACAGGGACAAGCCCAGACCCAAAAGCACAAAGCAGAGGTTGACCCACACCGTGCCCCCCTGCTCTGGGCAGGGGGAGGCTCTTGCAGGCAGGGGCCCAGAGCAGCTGCTGTTCCCTGCTCCCCACGGTGCTCCCTGCACACGGGCTACGGGGAGGAGCAGAGGAACCAGAGCAGGCGTTCAGAGCTTTAGGGAGGACAGGCTGCCTGGAGAACTGAGACAGAATCCTTCCCAGGCCATGGGAAGACACGAGAAAGGTGGGTGACTGTCTCCTGTTGGCAGATTTTTCTTTTAATTAAGAAAAAAAAAAAAGAGCAAAGCCCCAAAGAAGCACAACGGGAGGAAACTCTTCTGGCAACGGGACGGAGGGTTGGGTACGGGACAGAAACTGCGGCTGCTACTGTGCCACTGCTACAGGTCTATCAGCTGATCCACCAGCAGTAAAGACCTGGCTATGTTGGGAAGACTGGACTCAGAGCTTCCACTGTTGTTTCTAGAATGCCCACCTGAAAGTGTGAGAGATAGGAATTCAGTATTGAACAGGACACACACACACGACAGTTTCAGAAGTTCAAGATCAAGCAAGAAAGAAAAAAGTCAAAGCAAAACAGAAAATTTGCTCAAGCTTTTCTCATTACTATCACAACAGCAACAACAACCCCTCCTTGCTCTTCCACCCTCTCTCCCCAGACCAACCAGCACAGCAGCCAACAAATCCCTACAAACACCAGCTCCTTCCCCGAGGTTTATCCAGGCTGCAGAATCCTGTCCTTACTAAAGGGTCACTAAAGCAATTACAAGGACTCCCACAACCTAAAGACAGTTCAGAGTTTTAAATCTTGAAATTTAGTTGCTATTTTAAGAGCATCTTTGGTTTGCAGCTGCTTCCAGGAGAGCTGAGCTCTCATGGGGCTTTCTGTAAGTGGGACCTGGACACATAAAGAAAGGATCCCAGAACAGGCTGGGTTGGAAGGGCCTTTAAAGACCATCTGGTTCCAACCCCTCAAGAATCTTCTCTGTACTCAAGGCAGCCTATCCTGGCCCAGATTTGGGAGAAATCTCCTCTGACTTCCAGCAGGAGCAGGGTTTGTAATGTCTGAACTATGTCTAACGAGTCTTTGAAAGCCAACACGGGTGCAGAGCAGGGGCACAGCACATTCCTGCTGGGACCAGAAGTGGGAGCTAGGGAAGCCAAAAAGTTCTGTGATCAAACTGAGGGAAAAAAAAAAAAGAGCCCTAGAGTTGTCTTTAAACCTCCACCAGTACACCAGAAGCTGTAATCAAAACTTTTCAACAGTGTGACCGCAGAGGCAGGACCCACTTCACTGAGCAGGCTGTGAAACGGTGCCTGATTCTGTCCCTGAAGAGCTAAAAACACAGCACTGTTGTGGCTTTAAGCCAAAAGTGCTGCTGCTCCTCCATAGCCCTGTGTGAGGCTGGAAGTGCTGGCCAAGAGCTCCTCAACTGAGGGGACACCACGGTCTGAAGTCCCACAGACTCTCCTGCTCCCTTCAAAGGAGGTGGGGACCATCAACCAAACCTCACACTCAGTTCCCACAAGCACCTTTGAAAAAGCCCCAATTTCAGCAGGAGTTTTGGGATTATAAAGGATCATTATCATCATCATCCTCCCCGTTTGTTGTTCCTCATGCCAAGCTCACTCAAAAGCCAAAGGATCTCCTTTATTGGCCTGGACAGCAAATGGGAACGTGGGAGAGCAGAGTTCTCCCAGCACCTCAGCAAGAGGTGTCTGTGCTCTCCTGGCAGGCTGGGAGCAATGACCTCATGGGATCTGAAATCCTTGCACTTCTTATCTTTTTGGACATGGAATCCTCTCCCAAACAGAGAACCTACAGAAATTTCAAGGCCAGTGTATCTCAGAGACAGACTAAGCTCCCTAAATACCACACTGATGTATCTACAGTTTAGGGTTTGGACTAGTCACACCTGCTGCAGCACCACTGCCCCAGAACTAATTTATATGTTCACTGTTTTCCTTTTCTCCTTCCCTTTTTCACCCCCATATCCTGGCTTACCTTGTGAATTTTTGGATATCAACACTGGAATTGGGTCAAACTCATCTTCTGTCACTTTTTCAGAGCCCTCAGGAGCATCAAAGCCTGATATCAGGTTAGTATCTTCTGCAGCATAGAAGAGAAAGAGAGTAAAGAAGCAAAGACAGCAGAGAGGCTGGTTAGCATTGCCAGGAAGGGTTAGAACATCTCTATGTTTTCAGAAACAGGGTTTAGAAGCAGGAGTTTCATTTAAAAGGTGAAATAAAGTTGGTAAGTCTGGGTAAGAAGGTGGAGAGCCAATTAAATACAGAAGTAGAGGAGATAAAACCAAACCAAACAAAGCCAAGTCACAAGAGCCAGAACAAAATCTGGCCAGTCTGAAGGCTCAGCTGGAGAGTTCAGAGCTGTGGCAGAGGCCTGGGGTTAAACTCTCAAGGACTGAAGGTGTTCTTTGCCATTAGCATGGTCTGAGAGCACAGTCTGGCTCTCTGGCTCCCAGCTCTCAAGCACAGGGAGAGGAAAAGGGCTGGGAAAAAAAGAACACAGAGAAGAAATTCCCATCATCTCTGAGACAAACCCATGAGCGTTCACCCACGGCACTAAAACAGCAAGTGAACATCAAGTCAGATTTCCAAGGAGTTTACACACCTGAAAATGTAACTAGATTTAAAGGCCCCTCAAGCAGCTCTGGGAGATAAATCCACTGATTTCAAACCACGTCAGCCACAGCTCCACACTTGGTGGGAGGCACTTTCGACCATCTCCAGAGGAGATGAAACATTTATCCACCTTATCAGGCAATTATGTACCTTCAGAGGCTCCCTCACTCACTGTGCATCACTGCTTGTCACTTCAGACACCTAAAATACCTTCCAAAATCTGCTCCTCAATTCCTACGTGAAAAGCCCAGCAAGGACACACACAAGCTGATGGTTTTCACAGAACAGGAACATTCCTGTTGGACTCCTACTGGGGAAAAAAAGCTCTTTACCCAGAGCTGACAAAGATGTTAACAGGTTTGGGGTTGGCTAATGCAAGAAACCACTTGTGGAACTACACTGTGCCCTGGAGGATCAGACCCAGGAAGGACAAACCTCAGATCACAGATTGAGTTAGGCTGGAGAAGACCTCAAGTCCAACCTATGACTGAACACCACATCCTAACCAGACCATGGCACGTCCAGCCCTTCCTTAAAATGTTCCAGGAGAGCAGTGCCAAGAGTCAAACACACAAAGGTGCTTCATCCTAACAGGAAGTCTCATCTTGTCATCACTCTGTCCCTGGAGAGATTTGTTTGTGGCTCTTCCCAACCTACCCGGGAGCCTCTGCAAGCATCCCTTTTCCAGGGCATTTACCCCCCCAGCTGCTCCCAGCCCCAGAGGTGCTGCACGAGGTGCTGAAGGAGCACAGCTCAGCTCTGCACTATCCCGAGGAGAGGGAAAGGCTGGAGAGTGTCCCTGCTTGGGTACAACCCCTCCGAAAGCACTGGAGCTCAGCTCAGTGTCACCGGCAGGAGAAAAACCCTCCCCCTCACACACAGAGCTCAGGGCTGAACCAGCAAAGGCAAATTTAGGGACCCTGAAGGCTGAGCACAAATTCCAAGGCCAACAAACAGCCCAGTGATGGACAAAGGAAGGATCCTGTGGAATGGCTGGAGCACCAGACCCTGCTGGGAGCAGGGCTGCTCTTCCAGCCCTCCTGGTCCCACTGGGAACAGGCAGAGCTGCACCTCCACAGGCTGATGGTGCCCAGGGACAGCAGCTCCTGCCCCAGGGGGGTTTCACATCATCCCCACCAGGACTGGATAAACAAATCAAGGACTGAGACTGATGCACAGTTAATAACACACCCAGAGCTAGAGAATCAGGGGTTGAAAACAAGCCATAAATTAGTTCTGGAAGTTATTTTAATAACTTGCCCCCTCACCCCCTCTCCTGTGCTAACAGAGCCTCATGTTCTCATCAAACATGATCCTTTCCCATCCCAGAGGAAACAGCAGGGCAGCCTGGGAGGGCCCCACAGGAGCCTGTTAATTCATTTTCTCATTAAGCCACACCAACAACGTTTGGGCTTTGCTGTGTTCCAGGAGGGAGCAGGAGCTGCTCCACACACAGCTCAAGCCATTTACACAAAATAAAGTGGCCCAGAAGTGTATTACAGCACTGAGCAATTAGAACAACTGCTTGTTTAACCCAAAAGCTCTGTGGAACACACAAACTCATTCTGAAGTGCCATCAAGTGTAAAAATTGATTACAGACTGTTTTCACAGCAATTCCTCTGAGGACAGATCGTTTCTATTGCTATAGGGATACTCACCAAAGGAGCTGAGCACAACCCAGCACCAAGGGGCACCCAGAAATCAGCACTGCTGCTCTGGGCCTCTCTTTTCAAGGCAATAAATAGCCCAGAAGTCCAGGCCTTACCTCCCACCCGGGTATTATCCAATATTCCCTGCAAGCGTGGCTTAGGTGAGTCAGCCCCCAGCCCCTGTCACTGTCCCCAGGGGACACAGACCCTTCTCAGAGCTGCTCCAGCCCAGGACAGGGATGGGCCAGAGCAGGAGAAGGTCCTGTGCACCCCCCACTCCAGCTGACAGCTCCTCACAGCATTCCTGTGCCCCTGCTCCAGCCGTGGAGAGGGACTGGATTTCACCTTGGGAAAAAGAAAAGCCATGTGAGCTCTGCCCCAGCTCCAGGGTCCCCCAAGTCTTGTTTAGCAATGGCCACAGAGCAGAGCTGTGATCACTGCCCAGCACTGCTGCACTGCCAGGGCTGGCCTGAGCTCCTGGGATCACCACACACACGCTCTGCTTCTCCTCTTCCCTCTGCTTTGTGCTCCCAGGACACTGTTCCCTTTCTCAGCTGGACATTGCACCTGGGCTCTCCTGTGTGTCTGCTGGGACACTGCAGTCTGACTCCAGAACTTCTCCTGATATCCTCTGGCAAGGAAAACATTCTCTAGAGCTGTAAGAGCTCAGTCATGTGCCTGGGATGGCAACTCCAACAAACCAAAAACCCCACCTTTTGATTCAAAACCCTGGGACAGATGATTATCAGGCTCCCTTCCAGATTTAGTCATTTAGCATAAAACCAGGCCTTAAATCCCATGTGGAAAAGCAAAAGCAGAGTGCATTCCCTGAGGAAGGGCTGCACACAGAGCCCACCCTTCATGCCTGCTGGATCCCTTCTGCTGGGGAACTCCCTTCCCTCTTCCATGGGAAATGTCACCTACTTTGACAAACCCTGTCTTTACAGTCAAGCTGAACACTTTATGTTTTTTCCCTTAGTACTTCCAGTGTACATTCTAAGTTTGGGAAGAAAACAAAACAATGGCTTGGGGGAAAGAAAAGAAAACACCACCAGAACACGGGTCAGAGCACCTGCCTGTGTAAACCAGTCCCTGCCTGTGCAAACCAGTACAAGCTTTGCTTTACATCAGCTCCAGCCCACACAGCAGGAGGGCTCAGGGCAGAGCAAGGGGCCACTTTACCTTTGTGAGGCTGAGCTGCAAAAGCTACAGGAGCAAACTCATCCAGGAGATCAGCAGCAGGGTTAGAGAGCAGAGAACAGTCAAGCAGAGAGTCTTCCCCAGTGAGAGAGTCTGGATCCAGGTGAGCATCCCAAGGAAGCATTGAACAGGACACAAAGAGTGTTAGGCTCACATTCCCACATTCCCATTCACACACACTTAGAGCAGAGTTTCAATCCAAGCCATTTCTTGTGATGGAAAACATTCCCTTTAGTGAGGGCAGAGGGGCCCAACACCTCCAGAAACATTTCCCACCTCCTCTGGGATGCCCTGCCCTCTGAAGCTGAACAGACAAGGAAGTCCCACAGGGACAGGTTCAAGGGGGGGCTGTGCAGGGAGGGGAGAGCTGCAAACCAGACATAAACTGCCTGTTTTCAGAGACCTCTGAGAAGAGCTCAAGTCCATCTGCTGTGAAGAGTGGCCTGCTCAAGGCCTGTATGGTGAGAAAGGGGCAGGAATTGGCTGTGGCCATCCTCCCTGGGACAGCAATCAGTCCTAAAGCAGCTCGTGGGAGTGATGCTCCAGCACCTACAGGTCTGTGATGGGGGCTCAGGGAATATGCACCACGGAGCCATGGAATGTCCTGAGCGGGATGGGACCCACAAGGATCATCCAGTCCAACTCCTGGCCTTGCACAGACACCCCAACAATCCCACCCCGTGCCTGAGGGCGCTGTCCAAACCCTCCTGGAGCTCTGGCAGCCTTGGTGCTGTACCCAAACCCTGGGGAGCCAGTTCAGTGCCCAGCCACCCTCTGGGGGAAGAGCCCTTCCCTGAGATCCAACCATTCCTCACAGGCAGACCAGTGACATGGACCTTGGAGGAACCACCCAGAACCCCTCACGGGACACAGGGCAGGCCCAGCTCCTGCTGGTGGGCAGAGCAGTGAGAGGGAGACACTTCCCTGGGCACAGCCAGTGCTCCCTGGCTGCCAGACCCCCCTGGCCCCAGCCCATCCTGCCCCACCAACCTGTCCTGGTGGAGGCGACCGACTCGCTGTGGGACACGAGGCGCTGGGGCAGCGGCGCCTCCAGCCCCGGGATCAGGCTCTCCACTGCCACCTCGGGTTTGCCTTTCCAGGGGGCACAGCAGGGGAGAAGCCAGAGGTTAGTTTGCAAGGACAGGCAGAAGTAGGAGCTGAGGCAGCAGCTGTCTGAAGCCCTTAGTGACCCTGTAATTTGTGTCAGCACAGGAGGCTGGAGTCCAACGTTAATTTAATCAATTTAATCACAAGGGAAGACTGTAACTCATCAGTGTTTGCTGGGGGCAAATCTTTATTTGAGTTTATTTATTTGTTTTAATTTATGCAAGCCCAATTTGAAACACCCAGAGCACAGAACAGCAGGTTAATAACACCTGCCCTGCAGCCAAGCAGGAGACTTGGGGCTGAGCAAATATCCACAAGATCCTTGTCCAGAAAAAGGAGAACCCCGACTATGACAGAGTCCCCTTGCAACAGGAGTAACAGGGCATTAAAATACCTGCTTTGGAGCCCTTAGCATGGTCCCAGTTAAGCCTGTAAAAAGCCAAGATGTGGGATCTTTGTTCCCATTTAAGGGGCCAATGGAGCAAGGATTGCAGAGCCAACAGGGAGGTGACAAAGTTTTGGAACTTGACATCTCACTGGAAGGCCCAATCCCCAGGATCCATCTCACCCGTCATGTGGAGACAACAGGAGATGTTTACAAAGGCTGGATGCAAAGATTTGGTTTATAGAAACCCCAAAGGGAGGGGAGAGCCATGGCAGGTACCTGCCACAGCAGCCACGTGCAGTGACTGTCTGGGTCTCCTCAGGGACCAACAGTAAGGCAATGATCACGTTAAATTAAAGGACAAGGATGCACCCAAATGCTAGAAGCAGAAATGGCCTAACTAGTCAACCTAAGAGAGATTAATGACCATTTCTGTTTTCACAGCAGTGTGTGTGTCTGTGATTTGCAGGCTCATTATCTAAGAGCATTCAGACAACTGCCAAAAATTGCAAAAGGGAGCAGAAGTTTTACTGTTACAGTGACTCATTTCCTTCCTCTCCATTCCAAGCCACAGGTTGCAGCCAGCTGGCCAAGGGACCCCGGCTGGGACCCCAACCCACACCATCAGCTGATGGCAGCCACTGAGCCTGCAATTATTTGGCAAGTAGATGAAAATAGGATTCTGCAACGCTCCAGAATCTTAGTCCTGCCTGATGCCTCCTGCATCCAGGCTCACAGCCGCCTAGCATATTATTCCCAGCATTCTCCAGGCCTAAGGAATGCTGTCCTTCCTCCTCCTGCTGCTGAGGGTCCATGGAGAGACAGACCAGCTCAGTGCCTGGGCTGTGCTTGAACACAAAGTCTTGACCAGAAGGGGAGGGATTTTTGGCATTTCCCCTTCAATCAACAATTAACTTTCTTCTACCAAGAGAACACACAAGGCACAGCTGTGCCACGTTGCTGTGCCAGATCAGTACCCCTGGATTCCAGACACAGACACCAAACCTTCACTCCTCAGGTGTTCACCTCACGGAGAAAAGGCAGATCTGTCTCAGCACAACCCACAAGTTCCTGCACGTGTTTCACCAGCAGCAGGGGCTGGTTTGGGAGCTGGGGGGTGCCCGTGGAGTTACCATGCAGGCCAGGCCAGGCCAGGCCAGGCCCAGGGGAGGCCCTGGGTGTGTGGTTACCATTGCCAGCGTCGGCCGTGCTGCCGAAGGGGTCAGCGAGGGGCAGCAGGTCGGGGAGCAGCAGTGCAGGCTCAGGAGATTTGAGTCCCTCAATCAGTTTTTCTGGGTTAAGCAGGAAAAGGAGCAAGGGAGGCAACAGAGAGAAAAAGCAAAAAACAGAAAAAGAAAAGACAACATTAATGAGGTGCTCAGTCCAGGGCTCACGGGGCAGCCTCAGGAGCATCTGAACCACACTGGGTGCAAATGGCTCCAGCACAGGATCCCGGGATGGGATGGGCTGGGAGGGACCTTAAAGCTCATCCAGTCCAGTTCCTGCTATGGGCAGGGACACCTTCCACTAGCCCAGGGTGCTCCAACCTGGCCTTGGACACTTCCAGGGATGGGGCAGCCACAGCTTCTCTGGGAGCCTGTGCCAGGGCCTCCCCACCCTCATTGTAAAAAAATTCTCTCTTTTATCTAATCAAAATCAACCGTCCTTCAGTTTAACACCATCATCTCTTGTCCTTTCACAACAGGCCCCGCTGAAAAGTTTGTCCCCCAGTATGAGACACACAGAGGGCAGCTGCTCTCCAGTGGCCAGGTCACCTAAGGCAGGTGAGAACGTCCTCCCCCTCTGGGTGCTGCTCTCCCCAAGGAGCTTAACCCCATACCCAGAACCTTAAATCGACCCACTGAAGCCCAAATTTAAACAATTCTCTCCCCTTCCTATGCTGGGGATTCCTTTGTTAGTCTTCATCTAATGAGGAGAAACAGCAGAGATGACCAGCTCAGGCATGAGAGCCACAGCTCTGCTCAAGAAGGGAACCTCAGAGCCCTTCAGAGCTGGAGCAAAACCAGAGATGGAGACCCTCCAGCTCCAGCCCTCAGCACCTGCCCTGGGGTCACAGAGCTGCCCAGTCACCAGGCAGTTACTTCACTCAGATTTAAATCAGACACTCTCAGCAGCACAACTCCTGAGGTTCCCATTATCCCTCACACAGAGACACTCAGATCACCTGGGCAAGATTATAATCTCAGTTATTCATCAGGTGGATGAGTGATTTCCCAATCACTAACCAGGTTTGCAATAACCAGATTAATTACTCAGCTTTCACAAGGGGTGCTGCACAGAACAAGAGGATAAAGAACAATGTCAGGCCTTACTAGAAGTAATCACCTGCAGTAGAACAGCTCTGATAACATTTGCTCCACATGGACAAATCTGGCCATTTCAACTTGTTGAAATTACTCCCATTTATAATCTAACATTAGAAAGTTATAAAACTTTCTAAAACTGTTACATGTATATTTTAATTTTTGAGTTCAAAGGCTGGTGTAATTTTTTATTATCCAAAGAAAACATGCTCACAACTGCACAAAAGCACAGGAATCCTGCTCTATAAAAGACCATGCTGAGAACACCAAAGGAAAGCTGAAGTTGCAGGACAAATTCTACTCCCCATGAAAACCTTCACAAGCCAACACACTAAAGCAACCAGGAGGGGAGGGAAACCTAAAAATCAGCCCAAGAGGCAGCTGTTGGATCATGAAAGGCCTGAAAAAGGTCAGCTGAAAGGAAAAGCCTGATGGGAACAGCAGCCTTAATGTGTCTGAACCCCTCCCACCTCTGTGAGGAACACTCCATTTTAAAAGGTGGAGTTGCCAAACAAAGTCCCTCCAAGTGCAGAGGAACCAGCCCTGGCTTCTGTGGCACCAAGAGGGGCTTTTCCCTGGGATGAGGGGAGAGGCTTGGGAGCAGGGGCTTGGCGACAGGGAGGTGTTAATGCTGTCCAAGGGGGGCCAGGAAGGGTGGAATGGTCACGGTGTGCTGGGAAAACAACCCGGGAAGGAGCCGTGGGGACAGGGGAAGGGAACAGCCCAGCTCAGAGCAGACCCTGCCCAAGGCTGTCAGTGCCCAGCTCCTCCCAGGGCACTGCACCAACCTGCATCTTCAAACCCACACAGCCAGCACTCATTCCTTCCTCATCCCATTCCCAAGGGTCCTGCTCCTGGAATTCTCCCTCCTCCCCTCTCAGCAGTGTCCTCCTGTCTCACAGCACAGACTGTCCCTGTGGCACAGTGGCACAGTGGCACTGCCCCTGGGCAGGCACTGGAGCTGCCTGGTGAGCTCAGCCACACTTCTGAACCACACACAAATCACAAGAACAAACATGCTCTTCTCCCTACAGGTTCACCTTCCCTCCTGTCCCCCAGGCCCAGCTGGTTTTAAGCAAAGCTTTAGGCTGTCAGTGGTTCTTTGTCTGATTTTGTTACTTGTCTCATGAGATCTCCTTCTCTGCTTCCTGCACTGCTGGTGCTGAGCTGTCCATGCTGCTTCAGGCAGCCACTGCAGCCCTCAGTGCACAATTAAAAGGAACTTTTATCCCTTTTGAGTGAGGCTGAGGAGTCCAACAAAAACAAGAAGGTGGCAGGAGAGATGGGAAAGGAGGTAAAGTAACAAAAACCAAGTGCCTCAGCCTATCTTGAGGCCCAGCAGTTCATTCCCTGGTTTCTGGGCTGTGTTGCATCTTGTACTAACCTGTAGGAGTAAGAGATGAAGTAAAGGAACAGTTTTGTTAAGTGGTGTGAACTTCACCTTCAACAAGGAGCAAAGGAAAGGTTAGAGAATTCCCAGTGAAATCCATCTGTGTTAATCAGCAGGAATTCCTTCTCCACAGGAGTGAGGGCTGCTCTCCTCAGCACAACATGCTTATAAAGAACACCCTTGCTAAAGCAAGGTTTTCTGAACCCACAGCAGATGCCCAAGCCCAGAACACCTCGTGCCTCTGCAGTGCCAAACAAGCCCAGCTCCAGCTCTGCTTCCCCACAGCTCCAGCATGGGAGGGATCTCCTGCTCCTTCCCTGGGCACAAACACGGGCAGTTGCAGTTTAACCACAGCCAGATCTGGAAAGATTGTCACAATCCCTTGTGACAATGAACTGCAGCTTGGGTCCTGCCACCCAGGGAATTCCCTTTAGTTTCCAAGGGAAAAGCTGCTCCACCTGCAGGTTGGAGTCCTGGCTGAGATGGGGAGAAGCCAGCAGGGACCAGAGTGAGTAAAGAAAGAAAACTGGGATAATTACTCTCGTTCCTGTGACCTGTGCAAAGACAGCAGTGCCAGTCACATGTGCACAAAGTGCCCACCAGCTGCAGAACAGACTCCACAGGCAGAGCCCCAGCACGGGGCACATTCCTGCCTTGGCAGAGAGATGTGGGTGACAGCCTGGGCAGGGACTGCTCTGGATCATCCCCTCCCTCCTGCCATCCTCACACACACCTTCTGCTGGGGGAACCAGCACTCCTGGGGGGGAAACCAGCACTGGGGGGAAAGAAACCAAGAGAGATGTTCTGCCACTACAGCCCCAGTTTCTGGTGTGTGGGCACAACCCCAGGCTGGTTTTAGGAAAGGTCACGATGGCAAAGATGCAGCAAACAGCAATGGAACAAGAAATAAGAGTAATTCCCTCGATGGTGCAGTTTCAGGACTCATCACAACCAGTTCAGTGCATGGATGAAGCTCAGAGTGGAGGGTGACAGGACAACACCATCTGTATCAATCACCATGCAGGGCAACTCGGGGGTTTGGAGTATCACAGGTGCCTCTGCCTCAAATCCAAGAGACAAATGCAGATCATTCCCACGCAGACACACGAACAAGCCCGAGGATAAACAAGGTTAAGACAATGTAACCCCACACAAAGGTGTTTGATCTCATACAGCTCCTGGGGAGCTCCCAGGATGGGCTTTTATCAGACTCCAGCTGGGAAAGGTGAGCTTTAACCTACAACTGTGTTCCCACATGGAGCTGCCTCTTGGAGACATCCTCAGTCAGCCTCCCAAAAACCTGCCAGATGCTTCCCAGGTCACAGGAACCGACCCTGTCCCAGGTTCAGGAGAAGCTGGCCAGGGGTGTTTCCCTTGCTGTTGGATTTTCTGCCGTGCCCATTTCCAGCCCTGCCAGGGCTGTGCAGCCCCAGTGAGGAGCAGGGCTGGGCAAGCAGGGCATTAGCAAGCCTTGAGAAGGTGTCTGAGCTTAGAAGCACACAGGGGGATTAGAAAGTGCCCCATCAACCCTCTCCAGAGGTAAAGCCCAGCCACACACTGCAGCCTTTGGATGAATATTTCACGTTCTTCCCAAGTTCCGTGCTCCTCACAGTAAGAAGTGCCAGATTGTTTCCTGTCAGAGCAAGGAGAACTCTCTGCAGACAAAGCAAAGCAAGATTTTACAGCTAAGGGGGTGTGGAGGACCCCCAAATGCCTCATGCTGGTGGCTTCAGAGACTGGAAAATTAAATCACTTCCTCCAGGAATGAAAGCAAGAGCCTTTCCTTTGATTTGTACCAATATAAGAAGGAAATGAAGCCACTGAATTAACTATGGATTCGTATCTTGGAACAAGCAAACACGTTCAAATGCCATGCAGTGGTTGAGAAGCACAGCTTTGGACTATCCACTGAGAAAATGCTGCCCTGTGTCTTCAGATCCCTGTTCTACCACATGCACAGGTCTGACTGAGGGTCACCATCAGTCAGTTTGCACAGACTTTGCATCTGCAACACCACCACTCCAGACTCTCCACTGACATGCTGCAGTTATTGGGGGCCACACACCCCTGAAGCAACAAAGAAAATGCAAAAAGCACTTTAAGAAGGACTAGAGTTAGGAAAAAATATAAATCAAGAGAAGAGGGAGGCAAATGGGCTTATAGTCAGAGCAGGCTATTAGAGAGAAAAAAAGATTCCTGAGAAACTTGCAAGTTAAAAAGGGAAGGGAGGCAAAAATGTGCCCCGAGCTGAGAACACACTGAACAAGATGCACCATCTCCAAGGCAAGGAGGGGCAGCAGCACCACACACAGCAAGGCTGTTACTCACTGCAGGACTGGAGGGAGAGCAAAGGGGAAGACAACTCAAGAGAGGACACAGCAGAGTCCTTTTCTTCGGGTGGCAACTGGGAAAGAAAGACAAGGTTGTAAAACTGCTGCTGGGTGAGCTGTGCTGGGAGCAGGAGGGCGATCACCCCGTGGGCAGGGATCAGGCACTGGGGACGTTTCTGCCTCCTGACTGAGCCAGTGCCACAGATTAGAGGAGGCCCTGAATGTTATTCAGCAACAGAGGACTTGGGCTGACCAAGGAAGGCACTGGAGTTTAATTTTCCTAATGGGCTTGCTGTGAAATGGGATTGTTTCTTACAGAGCACAAACAGGAAGAGAAGCTGAATAAAGGCAACTGGAATGCTCCAAATACACAGGACTTTGTAAACACCATGGAGGATAACTGGACAACATCTAACAGTGGCTCCTTAAGAAATCAAAATCAAGTAATTTTAGTTTCACACTCAGGATCTCAAATATTTGTAAAATAATAAATTATATCCCCTCAGATCAAGCTCAAAGCCCTGGCAGAACAACACTAGATGCTGTTTACACCCATTTAGTTGTGATTCCCAAGGTCTGTTGGCCCCAAATCACCACAACACCATATTGTCCTCTCAGTTACTGCAGCAATTAATCCATCAAGTTCCCAGATGAGTAATGCCCTTTTGCATCTTCCCAACTCAAGATGCAAACTCAGATCATTAGTACACACCAATATGTGGCTGTGCATGTCTGTAATTACTTTATCTCAACGTGTCATCGGGACAAATAAATTCTCATTGGAAATACAGTTTTTGTTACAGTTGCTGTGAACACTCTGACATAGATGGGCACCCAGTTATCAGAATTTATGGGCCTGGGGCAGAGTTATGCTGATTAAAAACATCTCATCAAGTATTTTGTGCCACGAAATAAAAGACCCTCCTGCATTAGTAACAGTGGCCCTGTCACAGCAGCTGAACTCGTGGGTTTTGACAGGGCTGTCGGTGCTTTCAGTCCCAGCTTGTGCTTCCAGGTGCCACAAAGTACCACTTCCAGCACCCTCATCTCAACACTTCACAATTCTGTTCAACCATTGCAAAAGCCTGACCCTCCCCCCAGCTCTCTGGGCTGCCCTGGGACAAAGCTGGGGCCCAGCTCCTGAAGCTCCTGAAGGCCACACATTCAACACAGTGAGAAGAGTCATTTCTTTGCTTAAAACTCTGCTTTTTGAAGCCAATTCCATTTTGAGCAGGAGTGGTTACCAGGGCCCCACATTGCTGACCAAATCTTTAGATCAGGCCAGGGGTGTGGGCATGTTTTGTTTGGAGGTTGCACTGCAGGACATCTACTTCCTTACCCTCAGGGTAACGTGGAAACACACCAGTCCATGAGCATTTGTAAGGAATACGAAGGCAAACATCATCCCTAAAGTGCTGTTTAAAGGCTTTGGAGAACCCCAACGTGACACTAAGCAACAGTGTTTGCCTTTCCATGAAAACCAAGAGTTCAGTGTGTGCCCAGCTGGCACAGGCGTCCTTCCCTGGCCTGGGCACCCTCCCCCAGCTATCCCTGCATGGTTTCTGAGCTGTGCTGGATGTGGAATTCCTCTCAGTTTGTATTTTTTAAGGGCAAGACAATGTGGCAGAGGCTGGTTGGTGCTGCTGCTCCTCAAACAAGTCAGTCCCTCCACCACAGACATGTCTGTCTCTCAGCTGCAGCTGATGCTGAATTACTGCAGGGAGGAAAGGGTTGTGTGAATTCACAAAGAATGATCAAAGCTCTGTTAAAAAGGGGGTGAAAAAGATTGACTCCTGGTGCCACAGTGGCATTGAACTCAGTACTGACACGGAGTTTATCTGGAAATAAGACAAGGAGGAGACGCCCCTTCCACCCCAAACCAACCAACCCCAAACAACTGAAAGGGACAGTTTTGGCAGTATCTCAGAGGGCATTTCCCTGGGCCCAGCCAGCACTTATCAAAATCTTGATGTGAGCAGATGCTTCTGAAGTCAAAAGGATGTGTGTGAAACCTCATCTAATGGATGGCTGATGTGGGTAACCACGTCAGGACAGCATTTAACACTCCAACTGCAGTGGGAAATAAGGGACATGGGCCAGAGCAGCAGCACCAGGGGCTCTGGGTCAAACCTCTCAGTCACAGCTCTGCAAAGCAGGTTTAGAAATCCCAGACTTGGGACCACTCAGGGAGCGAAACCTCAAGGACAGAGACTTGTCCTGAACTGAGTTTAATTTCAGGTGCATAACTCAGTTTAATTCCTCCAGAACACCTTCTGCAAAGAGCAGCCCCCTGAGCTCCAGGAGCTCGATTCCTGGGCATAGACACTCAGTGGCCCCACGCAGAGTCACCACTGATCAACACTCCATTAGGATTAGTCAGTGCTGACTCCTGCAATAAGCTCATTAAGAACAACTTGGCTCATTTTCCTGCACATACACAAGGAAAAATGTTTTCAGCATGAATATTTAATTCCTCCTTATTTTAACAGATGTTTTGCCATATTTTCACATCCCCCTTGCCAGCTCCTCTCACTAGTTACAATTCCATTAAGAATTGCAGCCAGTCCACACTGGAGGAGGAGGAACACTCTGAAAACCATCCCACTGCCCCCTGATGACATCTGTCCTGAGCACACAGAGGGAAGGGGAGAGGCCCAGGAGGGCTCTGGCCAACACCCAAGTGATGCCACCCACACCTCCAGGTGCCACAGGGAGCAGGGCTGTGCTTTAGGCAGAAAAAGCAGCTGAGCCTTAGCCAGTCCTTCAGCTGCTGCAGGTCTGGAGGGCAGAGAACTCCCAGAACTGGCTCTGTGTGACAAACAGGGAAAACACCCAATAAAACCTCACCTGGGTACTGAGAGCCCTCCTCAACAACACTGCCCTTGCCAGCACAGGGTGAGGGCTCACACTGGAACTTCTGCAAGGGCTGCCCATCCTCCCAGCCTATAAAGACTAAGGTAAAATATTTTCAAAGCAAGGACGTTCACTATTATCAAGGTTTTCTCAGGAATAAAAATACTCCAAATGAAAGGAAATATTCAGTAAGCATTCCAAGAAATTCAGCTGCTCCTGCAAAGAACTGAGGCAGCTTGGTGAGGTGCAACTGGAGATGTTGTGCAACTGGAGGTGAGGTGCAACTGGGAGACTGGAGTCACTCCCAGCTCTGCTGACTCACAGGGCACCACTAAAACTCCTGTTCACCTGCAGTCAGCACACCCCTCTCTGTGCTGGGGGATGGTTCTGCACAGGTAACACAGAAGAACAAAGAGGACTCTGTCCTACGTGACAGACACAGACTCAAAACCTGAGTCCAATCCCAGGATTTTTATCTTTTCTGTTGAATTTACAAGTGCAGGCAAAACCCTCTTGGTTTTGAAAGCTAAGGGTAAGTCCACAGATCTGGCCCTTGAAAACACTTATGAGCTCCTGGCCTCACGTTGAAAGGTGAAAAATAAACGAGAGATGCCTTGGCAGGAACCTGCAGGAAGCCAACACAGCCACATCTCCTGCGTCCCCTTGGCCCCAGGGAAGGGGATCCACTGAGCTCAACGGGACCAGACACGGGGAGAGCAGCAAGAGAGCACAAGCACAACCAGGCAGGGCCAGCCCTGTGGGCTGAGCAGCCTGGCACCACAGGAACTGCACCAACTGCTGCTCTGATGAGCTGCCCCCAAGGGCAGGGCTGGCAGGCAACTCCTCCACAGGGTTCCTCTGCCACAGAGAATTCCAGAGCTCCCCCAGCTGGAGCTCACCTGCTGCTCCCTGGGGCTGTGCTCTGTGGAAATGCAACAGGCAGCAAGGAAAACGTCCTGGGGTGCAACTGTGAGAGCTGGGAATGATGCTGGCAGGGAATTACACGGTCTGGGTGACAGACTTCAACCAGGAAAAACAACACTTCCAATAGCATTTGAGGGGGGAAGGAAAATGTGCAGTCAGGTGCCTCCTGTGGGCTCTTTTCAAGTCACAGCTGGGCAGGTCACTCCTGGCACGTGCCCACACAGGGGACAAAGCCTCCAAGTTCCTTCTACCCTCAAACTGCAGCATTTATGTAAAATCCCTTTTGGACCAAACCACACTCCTCATGCTCTTTGAGCATCCATCAGAAGGAAGCAAGTTCCTCAGACTTATGGACAAAAAGGGATTTTTTTTTTTCTCCTGAATTGCTCAGCTCTCCATGAAGAGATGCCACCTTCACAAGCACATTTTGGTTTGGGTCCTCTACTGTCACAGCCCCAGTGATCCCCAGCCTGGGCTAAGGACAAGGGTGGGAGCTGCCACAAGCACTTGTCTGGGGCTCACTGACAAGAGACCTGTCACACACAGTCACTGGAGGGCTTAGAGAGACTCCAAGATAAAAACATTCCCATTTTCCAAATCCCACCAATTTGCAAATAAGCTCCTAAGCACTTACATAATCTTGTGCTAAAAAGTGTTGGCTGCTGCAGGCAGAAATGTGCACAGAGGAAAGATAGAAGCAGCACTGCAAAGGAAATGGAAATAGCACCAACTGCACCAGAAAACTTTGCCAAATCAGAAAAGGTCACATGTAACTTGTGCTTCACATGATGCACGAATTGGCAGCAGACTGTGGAAGCCAAAGAAACATGGACTCTTCCAGGAAAGAAGGATTAACAACAATAAAACCTACAATTTCAAAGCTGGAGACCAATTTGAAAAGAGCTTAGGTCAGAGGAGGTGATTAATTACCTGATGGTTATTTTTCACAGAATCATGGAATGGTTTGGGTTGGAAGGGATTGTAAAGCTCCTCCAGTCCCACCCCCTGCCATGGGCAGGGACACCTTCCACTAGCCCAGGTTGCTCCAAGCCCCGTCCAACCTGGCCTTGGACACTTCCAGGGATGGGGCAGCCACAGCTTCTCTGGGCAACCTGTGCCAGGCCCTCCCCATCCTCAGAGGGAGGAATTCCTTCCCAATATCCCATCTAACCCTGCCCTCTGTCAGTGGGAAGCCATTCCCTGTGTCCTGTCCCTCCAGGCCCTTGTCTCAAGTCCCTCTCCAGCTCTCTTGGAGCCCCTTTAGGCCCTGGAAAGGGCTCTCAGGTCTCCCCAGAGCCTTCTCTTCTCTTCCCCCAGCTTTCAGTTTTTCCTTCTAGGAGAGGTGCTCCAGCCTTTGAATACTGAACCTTTAAAGACACCAACACTGCTGGCACCAGGAACAAGGAGACAACCCTGGGGTCTGCCAGGAAAACCAAGCACACACATCAGCACTGCCCCCAGCTCAGCTGAGCCTGTCAGTGCCCAGCCCCACTGGCTGAGCCCAGGATCTCAGGGTGCCTGGAAACAGAACCGGAACATTAGGAGGACAAAACCAAGCCCAAGACTCTGCCCCCCCTCCACAAACTCTGCTCTGTTACCTGGCGTGTCAGATAACGGGAGAGGAATGAAAGGATCAGGCACAGTCAGAAGAGGAGGGCTAGAGTCCAAACTCAGAATGTCTTTCGTTTTTTCAGCTGGGAGAGAAAAGGAAGAGAAAAGGCAGAGTGAAACAGAGAAGAGGAAAGCAGAAGGCATCAAGCAGTCTCAGCACAGGCACAGCTCAGTGTCAGAGCCCAACAACAGCCTGACAGAACAACACACACACACTCAAATCCAGTTTATGTTGCCAGTGAAAAGACTAAAAAACCAAAGAACAAAACCAAACAGCTATTACCATGTAGCTCTCCAACACATTTTAACCGACAGATCTCAAACCACTCCCTGGCAGGAGTGCTGTTATCTCCCTTCACAGCAGCACAAAAGGTGAAAAGCCTCAGCAGAGGATACACAGCCCACGTCAGGCCTCTGTGTCTGGAATAAAAGATGCAGCATCTTGTACCAGACAGGCCTGGAGAGACTCCTGTGTTTGAGGAAAGAAAGAGGAGGGCTGGAAGGGTCCAGCCCAGCACCGAGGTTTCCAAGACACCTTCCTGTGCAAAGCCCAGGACAGGAGAGTCGAGGGCACATTTCAAAGACAGCCACTGAAAGAACCGAACACAGAACAGTGACTGGAAAGCCCAGAACGTGCAGAGGCTCCTCAGGCTTTCAGAAGGTACATTACAGCTGAGTCTGGGGCTGCTGCTGCTCAACACCCCTCCACAAAGGCTGATGGAACACCATAAATTGCTCACAGCTGGACAAATGCAGAAAGCAACTCCCCAGAGCGCTCCTGTTCCATGGACTTAACTCCTTAACTCTCAGGTAAGAGCCGACAGTACCAAGCTCAGTTACAAGCTCTGAAGCTCTTTTTATAAACAGAAATGAGTGTAAATGGATCTGTCACTTCTTGCCCCACAAAGGATTCTTCAGTCTCTTCCCACACTCCTCTCACCAAGGGCTGTTTTGCTCTCATGGGGAGGCATCAAACATTTGTCACCAGTAACAAGGACTGCCCAAGGCAGGGAGAGGATCACTGGCATTTGGAGCTCCTGAAGCAGCTTTCCTACACTGTGCTTGGCAGGTCTGGGCTGCACTCAGTGAGAGCTGACGCAAGCAGTGGTAAACAAGCAGCAGCACTCACTGAGGTTTTTGGGCTGCTCAGGGCAAAACCTTGGGACCCAAGGACCAAAGGAGACCCCAGACAAGGTCCCACACGCAGAGGCCTCTGCAGAGCAACCCCTCAGACCAGCCAAGGACTCGGGGCCTCTGGACCCACACAGCACAGCCAGTGCAGAACTCACTGCCTTCATCATTTCACATGTCAATTATGAGACTGTGCTGTCCTCTGAGGACTTTCCCTGCTCACTCATCCCTGCCAGCCTCCTTCTGCAGCAGAGACATTCCTATGCCTGCTCCTCTCCTCCTTCCAACAGCTCGACAGCTCCAGCGTGTCCGACCAACGTCTCCGAGGCCAATTCCCTCAGTGCACAAAACATGTTTTACCTCTAATTATGAGCTCCATGGAACTCCAACACACTAAGGAGCTTTCTTGTGAACTTAAGGGGCTCACTTAGTTTCTTTCCTCACCTCTGCCTACAGGCAGTGCCTCCCGCCTCTGCCACCCAACTGTGACAAGGACACGCACTCTTCTACCTTTCCTTTCTACTGCAGTGCCAACCTATTCCCTACAGCTCTTGGTGCCAAGGCCCAGCTCAGTTGATACCAGTTTTACTTCCCTTTCAAAGAGATCATGACCGAGAGCTGCTGTTTTCCTGCAGTTCACGTTCACACACTCACCTGACCCGGCGGTGAAGGAGGAGCCCCCGAACGCGTCTGCCTGGGCTGCAGACGAAGCCGGCTGGAAACCTGGAATCAGGTTCTCTGTGGAACTGCCCACCTTTTCTGGAGCTTTCCCTGAAATGCCAGACACTGAGTTAGGGGAAAAACTTCCATTCTGAAAGCAGGCTGCTTATCTATATTGGTTAGGACACTATTTCAGTGTGTGACTTAAGCCCCTTCCTGCAAATTCCAACTTGCAGATGAAGCAAAGTTGAAGCTACAGCTTCTACAGACAACTGAGCAGGGCCAGTGTAAAAGCAGCTGGTACCTCTGCCTTTGAGGTACCACTGAACTGCTGAGCAAACAGAAGGGAAGTGGGAAGGAGGATCACAGTAATAAGGAGCACCTAAGGAACACTGGACCAAAGCATCACCATTCTCTTCCCAGAGCAGGCAGGTGTTAAACCATCCCCACAGACCTACCATCACCCAGCTTTGCAAAGTCCTTGTTCAGCAGCTCCTCAGCTGTGAGCTTGGAGAAGTTATCATCATCAAACGGGTTCCACGTGGACACGTCGGGTGGGTTGTAGACATTCTGCTGAGAGGTCCTTGGGGAGCCCGAGGGTGTGGTGGAAGCAGATCTGGATGTGATCACCCCAACCAAACAAGTCATTAATAACCCATCTGAAATCCTCTGGCCAGCACTACCAGCTGCTCCAAGCTACTGCATTGTAATTACTTCCTAACTGAAACACTCAGCACCAGTTGCTGCACTTGCATGCCCAGAAATCCGGGAACAGTTCAGCCTGAGCTGCTCCTCAGCTGGATGAGCATCCTGGTCTCAGGGGTTAAAACAAGCATCCCCTTAGAAACAATCACCTGCAGTGCTCAGGTGAAGGTTTCTTGCCTGCAGATACTACAAAAGTGACCTGGCAAGTACTCCTGGGGAATTACAGAATCATTAAGGTTGGAAAAGACCTCCAGGATCATCAAGTCCAACTCCCAGGAAGCACTGATGCCAAGCAGGAAGCGTGAGAAGTGCACCAGGGCTACTGGTGAACAGCTGAAATGACACCGGCTGATCCATGGGAAGGCCCTGGGCTTTGGGAGGGTGTGGAACCCCCCAGAAGGACTTCTTGGCAAGTTTTTCAGCAACGTTCTGCCAAGCCCTGAGCTGGTTTCTTGGGAAGGCAAAGACTCGTTCAGCCCTCAGAGGTTTGTGCCCGCCTCCATCTCAGAGGCCTCAGAGGCAACCAGAGGCTCCCCAGCCCCCTCCCTGCCCTCTGAGGCCACATCCCCAGCACCTACTTGGACTTGTTGAGGCTGGCCTCGGCGGCCGCTGCCTGCAGGAGCTGGGTGGACTTGCTGGCGGGGACGCCGAACACGGCGCTGTGGGTGACGTCGCTGAGGATGCGGCGGTGCCCCGCGCGCTGCGCCTTGGGCGACGACGGCGGGGTCAGGGAGCCCAGCTTCTGCCCCTGGGCCGTGGGAGACGGGCTGCTCTGAGCCTGCTGCTGCTGCCTCAGCTGGGCCTGGGCCTGGGGAGAGAGCAGAGCAGAGCGGCCTCGCTGGGGAGCTGCAGCCTCGAGGGGAAAGCAGGGCCGTGCTGGAGGACCCGACCTTGGGGTCACGGGCTGGGGACGGGCTGGAGGGGACAAACAGACACGCAGGAGAGTCGTGGCGGGGGGGATTTGCTGCTTTGCAGTCTTTCAGGATTACCACAGTTCCACAGGCAGAGACTTTCTCCCCTTGCTGTGGTGCAGCTCTGGAGGCAAAGCCTCCATCAGCATCTGTTAAAGGCTGGCTGGGCTCAAACTCGCTCACAGGCAAAGGGGCAGAGATCCAGAGCAGAGGTAAAACAAGAAATCAGACCACAGCGCACAGGAGTCATGGGGACACAGGGAATGGGGATTTGGTGAAGGGCAGCACTGCCTTCAGCAGGTAATGTGTGACTGGGACCAAATCCCTAAGGGGGGGAAAATTTGTGCAGAAATCTTGTGCAAAAAACTTTCTCTTAAGGGGAAGGAAAAAAAAAAGAAAACAAAAGACCATAGGAGCACCATTTATCATTAAAATCTGGAGGAGAAAACCAGGCATGTTTGGTTTAGGTGTGAGCCAAGACAGCCCACCTACAAACCCCTTGGAAACTGAAAGGGGTTTCCTCACATTGATCTTATTTTTCCATTGCCTCAGTCTTGTGTTACACTCACAAACCCATAAATACTTCAAATATGGTTTTGTAGTGATAAACAACAGCATCACTTCTGATTGTGTGGTTTTTCAGTCTGTCTGTCAGTGAGGTATCATGGTTGGATTTAAAGCAGGAAAACTGGAATGCAAGGAGCAGCAAGCTGTGCATGTCACCTCCCCTGCCTGGCTCCCTGTTCCCAGGCCATTTCCAACCAAGATGAAGCACTTGGAAAGACCTAAGAGGGCAACAGGAAAGTTACACCCCCAGGGTGGTGCTGAACCTCAGCGGGACAAGGCAAACAATGGTGAGCTCTCCTGCTTTTCCTCTGCATTTCTGGCAGACCCAGTCCCTGACCTGCCTCTCCTGGTCACCCACCTCATCCCACTATGTAGGTCACTGCAGAACAGGACATTTGGTGCTGAGAGATAAAAAGGCATCACTGAAATCACCAGAGAAGTGAAGGCAGAGTTTATTAAGCTGAAATCACCCAACGTGAAAAGGTTTTGACAGGTCCTGGCTTGGTATCTTCTGCTCAGAGACTCTGCTCTGCAGAGACCAGGCCTCACTATCATTTTTCAAATGAGCCAACCACTGTTTTTCCCTCCTGACTGCAGGAGTGGAAGTGTCCAGATGTGTCCATTCTGATCAGCCTACCAGGGGAACAAGGCTCATTTTCAAGCCAGCTGATTTAATAAAATTAAGGCTGTTCTCGTGCTAGCAAATCACAGCAAAGCTCCTGATTCAATGCTCCATTTCAGGCACTTCTGCTCTAAAAGGAACAGGGTAATAATGGGCCTCACTCAAAACGTGTCTGCACATGCTGAAAATCTCCCACCAACTTCAATAAACTGACCTGCCCTGGGTCATGCAGCAGAACAGGAACAAGAGCAGGAACACAACAGCTCCAAGTGTCCCCCACCCCCAGCACCAGCTTAGGGCTGAAAATGCAACAGCAAGGGGGGGGACATGGCAGAGCCCTGAGGCACATCAGGGAGCAGAGCAAACTGCTCCCCCAGCACTGCCCAGGTCAGGGCTGATGGAGCTGATTAGTCAAATGAATTCCTGGTGTCACTTCAAAGGAACCACTGGAGAGATGAATTCACTGGCAACTCATGAACAGCAAGCACAGAGTGACCCTCAGCCTGGGCTCCAACAGTGTGGAACAGAGTCATGGAATAGTTTGGGCTGGAAAAGACCTTAAAGATCATCTTGTTCCAACCCCCTGCCATGGGTAGGGATGCCACTCACTAGCCCAGGTTGCTCCAAGCCCTGTCCAGCCTGGCCCTGAGCACTTCCAGGGATAAGTACCCGAAGCAGGTTGTTATCAGACACTGTTTGTTGTACCCCTGCAGCCTGGCACAGCACAGTAACAGGGCTGCTGCTCCCTCCTGCCTGCTGGCCATGCTTTCCTCCCAACACACCCCTAGAGTTAGGGACACTCCTCTGAGCTCCCCAAACCAGAAGGAGTGGATCAGATTGCACAGGAATGGAAACAAAAGGCCCAGGTTCCCCCCACAAGCTCTGCAGAGCACTTTGGCTCCAGGCTCCTGCCCCTCCCTGTGGGCAGCTGCTGGTTCCTCCTGCACAAGGCCATATTTTCCATCAAGTAAAGAGCATTTATTTTGGATGCACTTTCAGATGATTAGTAAAGTGGATGATTGATCTATTTATTTTTAGATACGGTGCTTTCAAAAGTCTCCTTTGAAAGGTCTCCTTCCCATAGCATTCATTAAAAAGTTATCTCAATGCTGGAAACAGCCAGGAAGCTGTTTTGTGCCTTCCTCTGAACATCAGACAGAACTTTTCCAAACAAGGAGTTACCTAAAGTAACTCCTTGTGCCTGGTGCCCATCCTGATGTGTTAAGTACAACTAATTTTTAAGAGAGTTTCTCACATGCCTTCTGTGGCAACGTGACAGGGTAGGGATGGAGAGAAGCTGCATTAAGCAGCCACTTAGATCTTCTCATTTGCTTTTACTCATCCATTACTCATCTTCTTTCTGTGGACCCAGAGCACAACTCTGGAGTCCAGCATCCCACTGGAAAAAGAAATCCAAGCAACTGCACATCTCTGAGGCAGCAAGGTCAGTGCTGACACGTCAGTATGAACACACTGGGGCCAGCAGGCTCCTGAATCATGGAGTGGTTTGGGTTGGAAAAGCTCTCTAAGGTCATCAAATCCAACCACTCCCCAGCACTGCCAAGGTCACCACTAACCCATGTCCCCAAGTGCCACTTCCACGTGTCTCTTAAATCCCTCCAGGGATGGGGACTCCACCACTGCCCTGGGCAGCTGTACCAGGGCTGGACAACCCTTTGGGTGAAGCAATTCTCCCAACATCCAATGTAATTCTCCCCTGGCACTTACTGCCTGGGCTCTGTGGGTCCAAAAAGAGCTGGATGTGGCACATACCCAGCATACAGGACCTGGCAGAGGAGCACTTGCTAGTGCCCCAAATGCCACTGCCCCGTTCCTTCCCACAGGGCTCTCCCCAGATCCCAGTGCCCCATCCCTTCCCCCAGGCTCTCCCACCTGCTCCTGTGGCTGTGCAGGCTGGGCCGCGCTGGGCTGGGCCTGGGGCTGGGCCGGGCTCTGTTGTTTCTGCTGAGCTGCTGCCACTGTCTTCTGCTGCATGGCTGCCTGCTGGGCCATCAGCTGCTGCTGCTGCTGCTGCTGGTAGTAGTTCTGCATGAGCTGCTGCTGTGCAGGGGCTCCTTGCTGCATCCCTGGGAACTGGGAAACGACCGGCGGCTGAGGTGCCTGAGGTGTGCCTGGGAACTGGGAACCACCAGCAGGACTGGGGGCCAGCACAGCACTGCTTACAGGCACTGCAAGTGGCCTGCAGACTCCTGCAGAGGGGTGGTGGGACACGGCCTCCTGCTCTGAAATCAGATCCTGTCCCTGCTACCCCTGCCCAGATGGAGCTCCCCCAGCACAGACTGTCCTGTGCTCCCAAACTCATGGAGCTCCCCTGGCACAGACTGTCCTGTGCTCCCAAACTCATGGAGCTCCCCTGGCACAGACTGTCCTGTGCTCCCAAACTCATGGAGCTCCCCCAGCACAGACTGTCCTGTGCTCCCAAACTCATGGAGCTCCCCCAGCACAGACTGTCCTGTGCTCCCAAACTCATGGAGCTCCCCTGGCACAGACTGTCCTGTGCTCCCAAACTTCCTCCTCCACACTTATCGACTCTAAACCCTTCACAGAATCATGGAATGGTTTGGGTTGGAAGGGATTGTAAACCCCATCCAGTCCCACCCCCTGCCATGGCAGGGACACCTTCCACTAGCCCAGGTTGCTCCAAGCCTCATCCAACCTGGCCTTGGACACTTCCAGGGATGGGGCAGCCACAGCTTCTCTGGGCAACCTGTGCCAGGGCCTCCCCACCCTCACAGCCAAGAGTTTCTTCCTAACATCCAGTCTAACCCCTTCCTCTGTCGGTTTAAAACCATTTTCCCTGTCACACTCTGCCTGTATAAAAACTCCCTCTCCCTCCTTTTCATAAGCTGCCTTTAGGCCCTGGAAGGGGCTCTAAGGTCTTTCCAGAGCCTTCTCTTCTCCAGGTGAACAGTCCCAGCTCTCCCAGCCTGGCTCCAGAGCAGAGGGGCTCCAGCCTCCAGATCATCTCCATGGTCTCCTCTGCACCTGCTCTAACAGGTCCACATCCTTTCCCCAGGATAGGAAGATTCAGACTTTGCTTCCACTGTTAAACATCCTTTAGCAGAGATCTGTGCTGCTATGAACACCTCAGATAAGCATGTGAGTGTCATCTCTGTGTAATACATCATGTGTTCACAGACCTTCTTATCACCACAGTCTACCAAAAACCAGACCAAATCTTACCCTTGAAAAGGCACCCCAGGCTTCTGGAAGCACAAAAAGGACATAAATTGTACCCTCTGCTCATCAGCTGAGCACTGAAGTGTTTCAAGACCCTGAAACACTTGGAGCTGTAACATCTCAACCAGCACCGCTGATTTTATGTTTGTACATGACAAAATTATCCCAAGGCCTTCCACACTGACAGCTAAAAATGCCAGTCTTGTGTAGCACAGGATCATCAAGTCTGGAAGAGACCTTCAAGATCATTCAGTCCAACTGTGAACACATTCCACGACCTGACCACTCATTCAGTGAAAAACCTTTCTTCTAATATCTAATCTGAACCTCCCCTGGCACAACTCTTGTCCTTTCACTTGAGACGCGGCAGAGGAGACCAACACCCACCTCACTGCAACCTCCTTTCAGGGAGCTGTAGAGAGCAAATCTTACTGGAGAACTGGGGATGCCCTGGAAAATGCCTAAAACCTGCCCCTATTCCCCCCCCAACATAATATACCTCTGTAAAATGCCATAAATACAAGGACTCAGCCCTGCAGACGCCGCAGGCACACACCGAGCCGGCCGCGCTCACCCACCTGCTGCGCCTGCATCATCTGCTGCTGCTGCTGGTAGTAGGCAGCTTGTTGCTGCTGCTGCTGCTGCTGCAGGAGCTGCTGCTTCAGGAAAAGCTGCTGCTGATGCTGAGGGGTGGCCTGGGGCTGTGTTGAGGGGACCTGGGGCTGTGCCTGTGGGGCCGGGGCCGGCGCTGCCTTGGCCTGGGGCTGGGCCGGGGGCTGCTGGGGGGCTGCTTTGGGCTGGGGGGTGCTGGCAGGGAGCGAAGGCTGGGCACTGCCCAGGGCAGCCGGGCCTGCAGCTGGGACAGAAAACCCAAAAGGGTGTTAGATCGAGGTGCAGCACAGCCCTAGGGGGCACAGGGCCCACAGGAAGCACAGGGGGAGAGAGCGGCCTCACCTTGGGGCTGAAGGGCTGCCGGGGCCGTGGGTCTCTTCCTGGGCGTCAGGGCTGGCTGGATGGGCAGGATCCCAGGGTTGGGCTGGGTCTGCCCTGCTTTAGGTCTCTGCCGGGGGGCTATGGATGTTTCTGTCGTGGGGATGGGATCTGTGAGCCTGGGAGGAAGAAAAGGAGAGCACTGAGAGCGCAGCCAGTGCATGGAATACACAGCAGGTCAAACACTCCTCCACACTCCAGCTGGGTGTGCCCAGGAAAGGGGAAACACTCGTGGGCATCTGGACACTCCACGCACAGCAAAACCTCCCGGATGCACTCACAACAATTAACCCAACACTGTCGCTCTGACTTCTCTGCCAATTGTGGCATCTTCTCCTGTTGGACAGCTGGGACTTGTCAAAACCACTCAGTTCATTCAAATATTTGATACAACATATTGTTAAATCCACTCAGAGTTCTGAGGGAGCAGATGAAGGACACAAATCAGCTCAGGAGCAGCTGGTACCTTTGGGCAGGGTTGTCTAAATTGCCATCTTTAGATGCACCTTAACTGTGGTACATTTACCCCAGAATCGGGTCACTGGACTCCTCTGAGTTTACTGAGCTCCAAAAATGCAGAGCAGGAGAGAGAAGCAGCCCCTGCCCTTCTGTGGATACAGTGGCTGTGATAGGAGATTGTTCCTGACACCTAACTGACCTGACCAAAGTGAGAGTAACTGCACTCAGTTATGAACCCAAACACACCGTGCTGGGACTGGCAGACGGGAGACATCCCATTTCAGAGTCTGAGGAGAGCAGCTGGGTTTGGAGTGCCCACTGTGCACTGCTCACTCTGCACCAAAATCACACCCGAGCTTTGTCCAACACAATTTACAAGTCTCAATCACAGAACCACAAGCAGAGCAAGCAGCAGCAGGAGAGGATAAAACCCACAGAGCACAGTGGTTTCCCCACTAACTGAGCATGGAAGCAATTGGGCTTTTGTGTTTTCCCCCAGAGGAATTACAGGACTCTTGCAGAAATCCCAGTCATTTCGTGCGGTAACTCCTGGTTCAGGTTATGGTCTGTCGAGGGTCAGACTCAGCCACAGTCCCTGCTGAGTCTCTCAGCAGATCTGGGTTCTCTGGGGCCATTCCAGGCCCGCTGCAGTCTCTGCCCTGACTCTGCTCTCAGGTATTCCCGTGCCTCTGGAAGGATGGCATGCTGGATCCGTCCAGGTGCAGGAGCTCAGGAGCTGCTGTGGAGCAGTGCCTGGGGCACAGAGAGCTGCTGAGTCCTGCTGAACATCCCCCAAATCCCACCCCCCTGCAGACAAACCCCCCCATATCTGCATCTGCTGCCCTCAGATCAGAGAGCCCGGGGTCGTTCCTGCTCTCAGGACCGTGGTGTTTGTCCCCAGGGGAGCAGCAAACACACCCCTGCTGATCAACAGAGAGACACGACAGGCACAACACAGAGGGGAGCACGAAGCAGGGGGTACCTGGCCTTGGGCTGACTCTTCTTTGCAGCAGCTTCACTTGCTTTAACCGGGTCTGGGAGTTTAGCAGGGATTGGAGAGTTCTGCAGATCCCAAAAACACCCAATTTGGTATTGTGAGGGCAGAAAACAAGAGTCAGAAATAATTTGCAAAAGCATCATAATAAAACAGGGAGATTGGGGGGTCCCCAAAGCAATTTTTCCTCATGCTGGACACACGACAAACTCCTCAAAGTTCATGTCATGGGAAGACAATAGATTGGGAGAGTCTTTACAAGGGGGAAAAGAAAAGGCTCATCTTTTTGACCATTTACTACACAGGGAACACGAACACAAAGGTTCATAGCACAACCTGGGCATTTTTAAAAGAAAACCTGGGGGACAACAGCAACAATATTTATTAATAATGCTATAAAACACAGGCATAATAGTACCAAAACCATCTCTTATTCATAAAGACCATAAATAACCACCTGAACATGGGGAGAAAAAAGCAGGTTTCTATTTACCTGGAAACAACAAAATAAAATGTCTGTCACAGGTGTCCACAACACCGTAAGAAAATAACTGTCAACTCTATTTTTCAGTTAAGCCTCTAAGAACACACTGAGAAGGGGCAGATGGCTGTGCAAGGACTGATGCAATTGAAATACAAGTCCCAGCCAGCCAACAGACCCCAAACTGCTGTGTTTAAACCCAACTGCACCCAAACTACACACGCTGTGACGAGTGTGCCTGGAAATCAAATTGGTTTCCCAAGCATGGCCTAATTTTCCATGTTCACATGCACAAGATCTCTTGGTTGGCCTCACACTTGGTGACTGGGTGAGGAGGTAAATCAGGGACAAACAGGAATAAGTAACATATGAAAAACCCTGATTCCTGCCCTCATCCTCCCAAAAATCTAAATCAAACAGCACTGATAATTACAAACACAAAAAAAACTACTCTCCTAATTACAGAACTGGGGAACAACCTACAGAATACAGCAAAATGTTCAGCATTGAGCAGTTGCCCCCCAGTCTCCTCCCACAGAGGCCTCCCTCAGTCCCCCCCTCTGCTCACCTGGACGTTCTGCACTGGGCACTCCTTCTTTGCCAGTTTGAATGCAAAGTAGGAGACCTGATAAATGTCAGGTCTCTTATCAGGGTCTGGCTCAAGCATATACCCTGGAAGAGGCAGAGATGTGACATCAGAAACAGAGCAGACAGATGCACATGAGCCAGCTGTGGCAGCCCCTCAGACTGCACAGAATGAAGGAATTTCTCAAGATTGGGGTGGTGAGGCCCTGGCACAGGATCCCAGAGGAGCTGTGGCTGCCCCATCCCTGGGAGGGTCCAAGGCCAGGCTGGACAGGGCTTGGAGCAACCCGGGACAGTGGAAGGTGTTCCTGCCCGTGGTAGGGGGTGGGACTGGATGGTTTTAAGGTCCCTTCCAACCCAAACCATTCCATGATTGTACATTTGGTACAAGCAGGGCTAACAGGGTGCTCTGCCTCCTTCAGAGCACCTGGTCAGGTCAGGGCTCAGCAGGGCTGAGCTGCTCGTGGGCTCAGCTGGGAACGGGGCAGGACAGACAGCCAGGATGGACCAGGACACGTTTTCCAACACAGCTATGACCAATCTGCCTCCAGGGCAAGGAGGGGAAATGCTGCCTGCTCAGGGAATAGCAGTTGGGTTTGACTTTGTACTTCCCAGTAAACCCACGGGAGAAGAGCTTGATCCAGCCCCGGTGTGTCAGGGGGGCAGGAGGACAAGGCAGCCACAGACACCACTGCACAGATACCCCACATGAGCAAAGAAAATACCAGGGTGCTCTGCAAACACATCCAACTCTGCATGAGTCAAGATTGTGGCTAGGAAGAGAAAAAATCAAATGCTGTGCTGGAAACAAGAGAGCTGCCCCAGCTTTGCCAAGAGTAGTGCATTGTACACTTAATTACACATTCACTCTAGTCAGTGGGTTATTTATAAATCATTTCAGTTCTGCTTCCCAGTTCACAGAAGATGAATTCTTATCACTAGTCTAAGTCACTGTGGTTCTTTTCAGTTCCTTATCCAAACAGATTTATTACTGGAGAAATACGTTTCTGCATAAATAGGCTTATTGTGCAAGTTCCTGTAGGACTCAAACCAAACGGTTGTCTGTGTTCCTGCCCTTCCCCAGAGCTCACCCCAGCCTGGCCAAACAGAAACCCCTTTGTCACAGCTGGCCCTCCAAGAGTGATCTCCTAAGCTTCTAAAAGATCACTTTAACCAACCCCTGGGCAAGCAAGTCTCCTAAAAGGAGAGGAGAACTGCTGGTTTTCCTGTGGGAGCAGGGAACATGAGAACAGAACCCCTGTGCTGGGTTTTGGCCCCGTGGGAGCTGCCTGTCCCTGTCAGACACTCACGGATGAGGCAGTGCATGTCCTGCGAGTGCCGCGAGTTGTCCGGGATGGTGAAGGTGCCGTCACAAATGGCCACCTGGCTCTCCCCAAAGGGCAGGGTGAAGTAGCACAGCTTGTACAGCAAACAGCCAAGGGCCTGGGGAGAGAGAACAGAGCAGGGACTGAGCAAACAGCCAAGCACAGCTCAAACACCATGGCACAGACAGGGAGGGGGCTCCAGCCTGGGTATCCAAGTCCTGTGTGATGTCAGGCCTGCACCCAGCACCCCTGGGATGGACCTGGAACACGGGTACAGGGCAGGACACACCCATGGAGAGCTCAGCTCCCCCCTGTTAGGGAGACACTGCTCTGGGGGACTGTGTGTCATCAGCCCCGCACGGCTCCGCAGAGCACAGCCCTTCATGTCACTGAGCAGGCAAAGCCTCTTTCTGCCACACACCGACAGGAAAAAGCAAAGGAACAGCACAAATAAATGGCAACCATCATCATTAATACATTTATTCTGACACAGAGAAGCCCAAACTGTTTCCAAGCTTAAGTTCAAACAACCTTTCAGCTGTTCTAAATAAATGCCAGGGAAATACAGCTCATTCTGCAGCCTGCCAGGCTGTACCACCCTTCCCTCCACTGCCGTGCTGCTTTTGGCAGCAAGAACCACCACCTATTGCAAAAGAAAACACAATTTCTGCACAAAGGGCTAATTATGAAACACTCCCACCACCTCAGAGGGGAGAACAGGAAACATTTCCTAATCCTAAACTACTCATCATCAGCTCATCTCCTCTGTCACAGGGTTTCTCAATTAAACTGCTCTCTGGTTTACAATCACCTCAGCAGGTTTGAAGGGAAGGGAGGTTTGCAGCAGGACAAGCACTGGAACAGGACTGGAAGCTGAGGCTCCCTATGCCCACCAACACACACACTGGTCTGGACACTCCAAGGGTCACAGGAACAGAATTCCTGCCATGCCAGGAAGAGCAGAGCCCCTGGATCTCCACCTTTCCCATTATCAGAGGAAGGAGTGCAAATCCTGGCTCTCCTCAGGCTGCCTCTGAGGCCTGGACTGTCCTTTCACAGTTGGACCTTCCCTCTCCACTCCCACCCAGTGCTGTGCCTGATCCCACAGATTCCTGCTGAAATGTGCTCCCACAGGAGCTGCTGCTCCCAACTCCAGCTGAGCTCCCTGAGAACAGGGGACTCTTCCCAGCAGGTGTCACACCAGCAATTTTCCCTCTTGTACATGCACAGCTATTGTACATCAAAACCCTTTTTCTGCTTCTGCTGTGTTACTTCCTAGCTCAGGGCTCCAGAAACCACACAAACACGCTCCCAGTTACCACTTTAAACACTTCCAAACACATCTGCTGAACTGCCTCTACGCTCCAAACAGCACAGACTCTTTTCCACCACTGTCCCACCCGAAGGGAAGCCTTCCACCCTGGATCAGGGTAGCCAGGAATGGATTCCACTCCAGCTGGATTCTGCTCTCGCCATGAAGAGCGCGGCAGGATTGCCCTGATCAGCAGGAATAGCAGTGCAGGAGTTTGGCCTTTGGCCAGTTTGCCAACTCAGCCCTGTGTTACACAGGATCACCCACTCCTGCTGCGGGGAGCAGGTCCATTTGCTCGGGTTTCTATTCAGTTCTGAACAGTAACCTCTATCTCACATGCCTACACCCCAACCCAGGCACGAGAAATTAAATATTCCAAATTTTCTGCTTTAACTCTTCAGATACGAAATCAGGTTTGCCCTGTTCAATCGTGGAGCTTCATACATAAATTCAAACCACACGAGAGGAGCACACACATCTCATCCAGCAGCCCCCCCTGCTCAGCAGGAACTCAGACACATCAGCAGAGGAACTCTTCATTCAGAGATGCCCAGGCTCTTCAGGAAAGCAGGTTAGCCCAGTTTCCCTGCCCTCATGGCAGTGAAGCAGCTGCAGCCTGGCTGGGGGTGTCAGTGGTTTCCATACGTACCCATATGTCTGCTTTTGTGGTGATGAGTTTGCCACTGTACAGGTTGACCATCTCTGGTGCTCTGTAGGATAACGTAGTGTACCTGCAGAGAAACATCTATCAGGGAGCTCAAAAGGGGTATCAGAGGCATTTTCACTGTGTCACAGTTCCAAATACATCCAAATTCTCTCTTTCCCTATTCATTTTAGGGAAAAAGATACTAAAGATATCTATTTAAAAAAGTCTTTAACAGCATCATGTGCTACATACCTCAAACACTACCTCTACCTCTAACAGTAAAACACCCCTGCAAACTGCCCTGGAAAGCCAAAACAGTAACCATAATCCATTCTAAAACAAGGAATTCACTCACAAAAATGCACAGTCATTTTAAGAACTACAACAGAAATATTCAAGGATGCAAAGTATTAACAAGGTCAGTAATCAACTGTCCTCTGCAGTGTCCTCACTGCAGGGCTGTGGCCAACTGTATCACAGATTGTAACTGAATATGTGGCTCCTAAAAAACAGATTTCACACCAGGACTCCTGCTCAGAGCCACTGTAAGCAAGGGAAGGGCCATTGTGTACCTCAAACCAGAGCTGGAATCTGCCTCATTTGATCAGATCCCCACAAACAGTACAGCTGGAAACTGCACCAGAGTTTAAGAGACTCTCCTGATGAGATTTCCTATCAGCAAGTCTGTAATTTCTGCTGTGGCACTTTGCCTGCTGCTTACCTTGATCACAGGAAAGCATCACTAAAGGCAGAGGTTTTGTAGGCTTAAGGGTACAAACAGGGCATTCCAAAGGGACTGCAACACTGGATTAGGAGAGCTCTGATGACTCCAAACAAACAAATCTAGGAAATCCAAGCAGGTGTAGCTGCATTCTAACAAAAAGGAGGCTCTGCACACATCTCTAACCAGCCAGGATGTTGTACTGACAGAGGTGGCAAGTTGGCAGCAGTGATGTTGTTAAAACTAAAGCAAGACCAAGGACCAGGAGTGTGCTCCATCCCTGATCCAGGTCCTGCTGAACTGCAAGGGAAGTCCCCTTTGCAGTTCAGCACCCAGGAGCACCAGATGCTGCCAGGACAGCTGGCTGTGGATGGGACAGGAGAAGGAGCTGGATTAAACCCCTTCCAGGGCTTGACACTTCCCATGCAGAGCCGAGATGGGGCCCTGAGTCACTGCACGGGTTTGTGAGGAAGGACAGGGATTGTGTCATCCCTGCCTGGCAGCTCAAAGGAACCAAGAGAGATGAAGGACAGAGACAGAGTGACCCCACACAGAACAGAACAGGTCACTGCCTGCAAGGTGGGGCAGCTCCTCTGCATTACACGCTCAGTCCTTCAGCTCCAAAGCAATTACATCAAACTCAATTTACTGTTCCACCTTCCCCCGGGCACTCATTTACCTGCAGCACACACTGCCATGCAGCACGGCCAAGCTGCTGCAGCAGGCCTGAGCAGAATTAATCCCAGCACAAGACAAAATTATCCTTCAAACACAAACTAGGCCCGAGCTGAAAAGGCAAAGCACACTTACTTTTTGATCTCCTCCTCGACCGCGTTCACCCCCTCCGTCTGGGGGTTCTGGAATTTGTTGGTGGCACTCCCAAAGTCACACAGGACATAGTGGCCACGGTCGTGCAGCAGGATGTTTTCAACCTACAAGCATCACAGACAGACACCGAGTCACTCAGACACAAAAAATATTCCGTGTTTTTTTCCACAAGCCAAGGTTTTCAGTGCCTGGAGACATCTCAGACACATCTGACATGAAGGCGTAACACGACAGCAAAGCAAACAGGCATCGAGCCTCTGTCACAGCCCCTAAAATAGAAGTCAAATGATGGAAGCACAGTTGTAACACTGCCTTCCATTCTGCCACCCCTCCCTTCTCCTCCTGCAAGCACACTTCTGCCTCTGCCAGGACTACCAGGACAAGAACAGTGGCCTGGCATCTCTGGTGCTCAGTGTCCTTGTGCTGCTGTGCCCCTGCTCTGGCATCTGAACGGGGGACAGCAAATCCAACTGTCCCCAGCTGTGCAAAGGGCTGTCCACGGGACAGAGAGGAGGCAAACACATGACAGCACACACACTTCTGTACTGTGTGAAATTCAAACACATCTCTAGGCCTTTGCCTGCACTCCCCCTGTCCCTGAGGGTCTCGTTCCAAAATGCTCACACTTTAGGTGCCCCTTCTCAGAAGGTGTTGGGTACCCCACAGTCCCTGAACAGGGGCTGGAACAGCCAAGGTTCCTCCAGGCTGCTGAGATGATCCCTTTCCCTTCAAATATTACATGGTACCTTGAATCAGGCAACTGAAACAACTACTGAAACAAACACCTGGGACAGTTGAAAAAATAAATAAACTCAGCAGAAACACTGCCTTTCCCTCAATACTCACACTTAATCATGCATTAACAAAAACCTAGCAAACTGCCTGAATGTTTCAACACAGACTTAAAACATGTAAACCCCTGGGTTCAGATCTCTGCTTCGGCAGAGCAGCCCTGTGTTCCCACTCCTCATCTGTAAGAGGCATTAACAGCATGTTCTCTCGAGGGAACACACAATTTTTCATGTCTTTATCTTCAATCAGTGTCAAATGCTCAGATACAACAGCGAGAAGAGACACACTGCTCACACAGTTCAGAAAAAACCCCACATAAGCGTTTGCTAACAAAACCCTTTGGAAGTGGAGCTCCCCATCAAGGATGAGCCTTACAAGAAGGAAAGAAAAAGGAGGAGTCAGCATTTTAAGCATCAGAAAACGCAGCCAAATTAGAGCAGCTGAGGGGGAGAAGGCTGGCTTGGAACCAAGGGTTAAACACCCCCCTTCTCCCCCTGCCATCCATCTGCTTTGAATAAAGCACTGCACACAGATGTTCTCCCCAGCACATCCACACTGACTGTTATTCCCTCTTCGCTGCAAATACTCCTCAAGCATTGCCAGAAGAGTCCTCCCTCTTTATCTGGTTGAGAAGTCTGAGGTGATTTTTCACTGAAACATCCTGCAAGGTTTGTTAAACGTCAGCACTGGACTATCCAGCAACCAGGTTTGGTCAGTAACTGCCAGCAAAAGGAAAAAATAAATACAGCAAAACAAAGCTCCTGAATCACTGCTACTGCCTGCCAGGCCAGAGAAAAGCATCTTTAAAAGGAGTATGGAGGTGTCTTCTTCTGGTCAAACTCCCAAAAAGCTGCACTCCAGCTCCCAGCACTGCTGAGCATTTACAACTCTGGCTGCAACCTTCGACACAAAGTCAGACTTAGACCCCAAACAAAAACCTCTAAGGGAAACAATGAGTTGCTTTAAGTTTTGTTGGTTACAGAGCATAGCTTCAGTCTTTCCAAACTAAATGCTTCTTTGCTAAAACAGAACTAAAGTATAAAACCCCCTGCACAGACATGCTGGGAAAGGATAAGGACTGGGGCTTTAAGTAGTAAATTCAACACCCATTACCCTCTCCTGAGAGCAAGGGCTTTAAGGCGAGTATTCCTAAGCTCAGGTGGTGATTTGGGAGGGATGCATGACCAGGGCACACTTCCTGACTGCTTTCCAGCACCTTCAGATCTCTTCAGAGATGTTTCAACTGCCCTTTCTCCCCTGGCACCGCTCACTGTTCCCCTCTGACAGCTCATGGAGCATTTCCTGGCACGGAGCAAAAGCCACGTGGCACCTCAGAGCACTGACTGATTTTGGCACATGAACACTCCAAACATGGCCAACAGGAGGGTTTTACCATTACAGGACTGAACAATTCTACATAGCACACTCAACAGATCCAGCCAAACAAATCCCAGGCTTGTTGGTGGCATCAGGGCAAGACTTGGCATTCCAAAGAGTGATGGAAGGCAGAGAGGTGACAGCAGCACAGTGTGACTGTCTCATCACACCACACAAGGGCTAAGAGGAAAGCAGGTGAAACTAAAGCCTTATCCTGAGAGCACAACCCCCTGGGCATTGCAGAAAGTAGGGGAAGGAAAGGAGAAAGAGGTTTGCATCAACAGTTTTTGGTGCATCCTGCTGTGTAGCTGCTACAAGGGAAATCATCTACCATCCAGTCACCTGCTCCTGGAACCGGGGGGTTCAGACCACCAGAAGCACCACAGGTAGAAATGGGAGACCTCTCCCTGCAGAAATCCAAGCTGGTTCTAAGTTGGTGCTCTGAACAACAGGAGTTATGAGATGTGAGACTGGAAAGACGAGGTTAAATATAAAACAAGCCACGCAAACAACTGCCCCAGGTACGGGGTAGTTGTGTAAATCAGGATCATCAGCCCTAGGCAGATTTTGCCCTTCCTCCACCTCAGTAAACCCTGCTCCTCTGGGGTCTGACAGGTCTAGTTTCTAACCGAGATTCCAACACAGCAGCAGAGACTTCCCAGCCAGGGTGATATAACAGATCGCCATAAGGTTTGGCCATTTGTTCTGCACTGTCAGAAGGCCTAAACTAAAGATACAGGAATTGATCTTACCCCAGAAAGGAGAATAAAAATAAACTTTTTAGGACTGGCCTGCAGCAGCAGCGGCCCATGAACCCTAAGGGTGAGGAAAGTCCCTGCAAGAACCAGTAAAGATTATACTGCCAGTGAATCCTCCTCAGAGGGGTCCGGACTGGGGCACCAGCAGCACACAAGAGGCTTCTGCATTTTAGGGAAAAAGCTGCATCAATATACACCTGGTTTTGTGGCAACCAAAGCAGAAGCAATGAAACATCCCAGCCTGAACTGGCAGCTGGCACAGCACCTGAGTTACTCAGACCAGGCAGGAAAACCTTAACACACAGGGGTGACACGGGATCCCTCACTCGCAGTGAGATGGCCCCTTTTGCCTACAGAAACTCTGGGGAAAGGTGCTGTTGTCCCTCAGTCACTTCCCACCAGGGAGACTGTGCCAACAGGAGGTGGTTCTGCTTCAGGCAAAGGCTGTTGGGTTAATTCAAAACCAGAGCCACAGGCCACTGAGACTCCTCCAGCTGCGCTTGTCTGAAAGGGCTGAGAGCTCATTCACAGGATCCCTGCTGCTGGCAGGAACCTCCAGCACCAGAGACACATCAAAGAGCTGCAAGGCAACAAAAGGCCTCCAACCCCCAGGCAGCTGCCTCCAAAATCAACATCTGCCCCCTCTTCAGCAGGGTTATGTTCACCCCAAGAAAACACCTAAGGATGGACACCCTCCTTACACCCAGAGCCTGTACAGATCTTCTTTGGCCCTTAGTCTCTCTTGGCTTTGCAACTCCCCCTTGACAGTTTTAACTCAAATAAAGTCAAAATATATATAAATCATTAATTCTGCATTCGTGCCTAGATCCCCAGAGGTCCCCACGACAGAAATAATACACTATTCAACTAGAAAATGATTCCAAGCAGAGAAGAGCCAGCTCTGACTCTGGGCACAGCTTACCAAGAGCCAGGCCTTGCAAAACCTCCCCAGTCTAGGCAGTGGGAGCTGGCTATCAGACCCCAACAGCCCATTTCAACTGCAACTCAGGGCAGAAAGTAACACTCAACTCACTAACCCAGCACAGATGTCCCAGATTCATTCCCAGGCCACACAATGAGTTTGTTCTTTGTGAAAAACCCCAGGGATTCACTAGAAAGGTAAGGGCAGGGGTTGATGTCAGCTGGAGAGGTTCCTGTTCCTCAGAGGATGAGGTTCCTCATCCTCTCATCCCAGTTTTCCTGGCCTACACAAACTTCTGCAAGATGCCCACAGACTTTACCAGCTCTAAACCCAGGCCTCAAACTGATAGGAGACCACCTGTTTCCCTCTGGAAAAACACACACAGGAGTTATTTCTCTGTCCAAACCGACTGAGCAGTGGGGTCCCCGTCACTTCAAACGTGCCAACCCACCCCAGACCCCGAGGATTCCTGCCCCTGCCCCACCTGGCTCTCCCTGGCACGCGGGGCATCTTTGGCTCCCACAAAACAATGCGGCACAAACAAACATCTGTGAGGGCTCTGAAAATAGAACCTGCCCCACAAAGCACATCTGAATTTCAAATCTGCTCAGCAGCCTCCTTCCTTCTTGGCTGAATATTTTATTCCGGCATTTTACGAGCTCGCTGAGAGGAAAGGGAACATCTTTTTGTTTGCTTGATTACAGGCATGGGATTTTTCCCAAGCTCTCCTTGCAGGCCCAGCCCTGTTCCTAGCTAAGCATGCACAGTTTTACAACACACTTTCATGGTCAGAGCTCTAGAGACCAGTTCCAAAAGCTCCTAACAACTCCTGCCCCATGGCCAACACCTCCTTTTAATGTGGGTCCAGGTAACAACCTCATAGCATATTTTTTGTGAACAACCTTAAATCATCCAGGGCGTTTCAGGGGGTAGAAAGTCACTGTGAATAATTCATCAAGTACACTCTGGCACGTGTGCAAACCAGAATTATTCACAAACATTTGTGTTTAAAGAGATCTATAGATGGTAAACATATGGTGAGCAGCAATGAGAGGCTCATTTCTTTTTTTATCTTCCAATAGAGAGGTGTATTCATGCCCACTTTTCCTCATTACTAACGAGGGAAGCACAGCACTGGCACTGGCGTAGGCAGCAGGCAGACAGTGAGGATCACAGAATCACAGAATGTGCTGAGTTGGAAGGGACCCACAAGGATCATCCAGTCCAACCCTCAGCCCTGCACAGGCCCAGCCCCAAGAGTCACACCCTGTGCCCCAGAGGATCATCCAAACCCTCCCTGAGCTCTGGCAGCCTTGGGGCTGTGCCCACTGCCCTGGGGAGCCTGGGCAGTGCCCAACCAGCCTCTGGGGGAAGAACCTTTCCCTGAGATCCAACCTGACCCTGCCCTGGCACAGCTCCAGCCATTCCCTGGGTGCTGTCCCTGGTCCCCCAGAGCAGAGCTCAGTCCCTGCCCCTCCTCTGCCCCTCCTTAGGGAGTTGGAACTGCAGTGAGGTCTCCCCTCAGTCCCCTCTTCTCCAGTTGAACACACCAAGTGCCCTCAGTGTCCTCACACGCCTTCAAATCAAGGCCCTTCCCCATCCTCGTTGACTCCTTTGGACACTCTCTAAGGGCTTAACATCTTCCTTATATCCCAAACTGCCCCCACATCCTGGGTTATTCCGACACTCCCAGCTGGCCCCTGGAGCACAGAGCTCACCTTCAGGTCCCTGTGGATGATGGGGGTCTTGCACTGGTGCAGCCTGGCCACGGCCTCGCAGGTGTCGCAGAAGATCTGCAGGACCTCGCTCTCGGAGAAGCCGGTCTGCAGGCGCTGGTTCATCAGGTTCACCACCTGCCCTCCTGCACAAACAGCACACAGGGTGAGCTGGGACAAACAGGCACACGGGGTGAGCTCAGACAAACAGGCACACAGGGTGAGCTGGGACAAACAGGCACACGGGGTGAGCTCAGACAAACAGGCACACGGGGTGAGCTCAGACAAACAGGCACACGGGGTGAGCTCAGACAAACAGGCACACGGGGTGAGCTCCCATCAAACACCACACAGGGTGAGCTCAGACAAACAGGCACACGGGGTGAGCTGGGACAAACAGGCACACGGGGTGAGCTGGGACAAACAGGCACACAGGGTGAGCTGGCACACAGGGTGAGCTCAGACAAACAGGCACACGGGGTGAGCTGGGACAAACAGGCACACAGGGTGAGCTCAGACAAACAGGCAAACAGGGTGAGCTGGGACAAACAGGCACACAGGGTGAGCTGGGACAAACAGGCACACAGGGTGAGCTGGGACAAACAGGCACACAGGGTGAGCTCAGACAAACAGGCACACGGGGTGAGCTGGGACAAACAGGCACACGGGGTGAGCTGGGACAAACAGGCACACGGGGTGAGCTCCCATCAAACACCACACAGGGTGAGCTCCCATCAAACAGGCACATGGGGTGAGCCCCAGTGCCCCAGACACCCTTGTCCTGCTCTGCTCCTCACACTGGGGCTCTGCAGGTGGCACATGAGGAGCTCACGAGTTCAAATTAAGCTCATAACAAACCTTCCCTAGTGGCTTTTTGCAGTCTGCTTACTCAGCTTGTTTTGTTCTCATCTCCTCCCCTAAATCCCAGGGTTTGCATAACGTGGGCAGGTGTTACAGCTCACCTGGGCAGGTGTTACAGCTCACCTGGGCTCCAGGCAGAGCTTCCAGAGCATCACACCAGCTCCCACAGCCCACCCTCCCCTGGCTGTGTCAGCGCAAGTTATACTGACTAAGCCACATAATTTTCTCTTTTTCTTCCGAGTAAGACTTATTTTGTCCAACTAGAGGAATAAAAGGTTGAATCTGGGGCACCCACAGTCCACAGATTAGCTTGCCACATGTAAGCAAGAGAAGGGAGGGAGGGAGACACTCAGAAAAACCCACACACTCAGTGGCTTGGCTGAAGTTGTCAACTGGCAAAGAAATTAAAAATCCATCTGTAACAAGGGAAACTCCAGACAAACAAACCCAAGTTTTAATGAACGAGTCCTGAATTGGCCTCAACTTTGAGGTTTTGTTGCTGTCAAGGCCTTTCCAAAGCAATCCAGAGGTCCTTTTCCCCTCAAAATGCCCCATATAGACAAACTCCCTTCTGAGGCTTTGGCCAAGCAGAACTATCACTCCACATCACAAGTGTCGGAAAACTTCCACGGTAGGAAAGAAAAACTCAGTTTAATAAACAGTACAGCTGTGAACATTTTACACTCAAAGTGAGTGTGGTTCTGCACACAAAGACACTGATTTGGTTTGGAAACCGTTTGCCACAAAAGGAAAATCCATGTGTAACAACCATTCCAGTCTGAGTGCTGCAGACAGAGGCAGGCCTGCGCTCAGCAGAGCATCTGGCAAGAGCAAGCCACGTCAGAAATGCCATCTTGCAGCTCTCCTCCTTTCAGATGGAAGGAAACTCCTTAGAAAGATGGATTTTACTTATCAGCCCCAGCCTTGGCCAATGCAGCTGGAGGAAGCGCCTGTGAGTCGCTCAGTTTGCAGTTCCCCCCACGGTGGGCTCTGCACATGGAGCTGGGCAGGGACCCCCTGGCACTGCCAGGCCCACTGACCACACTATTCCTTGGGAGAGTTAGGTTTGAGCTTACAAAGAGCTTACTGAATGATTCCTTCAGCCAAACTACACAGCAGGGTCTTCCTTTCAGCACCAAACAAACCCAGTGCAAGGCACTCAAGATTCCTGCGTGACCCAAAGCAGCAAAGAGGACACAGCAGAACAGAAACCTGCACTGCTCATGTTTAAAGGCATTTTAACATCTAGATGCCCTTGTTGCAATGCACTCAGCTTCAGTCAAAAGCCAGACAGGCCCAAAAATACTTATTTGCATTGACTGCCACCATCCAAACCAGCCACAGTCTTCTGAGGTCATCTGACCAAAACATTATTTTTGCTAAACACTCTTCCTGAGAGAGGCACCTGAGCCCAGCACACGCGTCATGTTCCAAGCACCACATCCCAGCCACAAAGATCAAAGCTTTGGGATGGCTGGAAGAGCCTGTCTGGCTACAGACAGCCAAGCAAAAAGGTCAGAGGTAAGAGGAATGCTTTTTGGCTTCACATTATCCATGTCACACTTCTTCCAGAACAACCCTCAGTCAGGCTGAAATGGAACGAAGCTTGCAATGCAACATAAAGAGAAGAAAAATTTCATTCCACAGTCTGGGAGCTTTAGAAGAGCCACTTCTTGTGTGGACCAGCCTACAGACAACAGCAACATGTACTTTAGAGTTCTCCTTCACAATAGAAAGGATCCAGGCCTACCCTGGGCAGGAGTAAAGGTGGTACCAATCCCACGAGTAGAGTCCCCACAGCCTCACATGTCAGTCCACTTCTCCACCCCCAGTTCTGGCTTTGCTTTGTTCAGAACAGCTTCCTGGCAGCCAAGAAAGGGCCAGGTCTAGGAACAGCTTTTTTTTTTTTAAAGGAAGATGCTGTGCAAGTTCCCTGCAGGCACTGAAGGAGCAGCCCACCCGTGGCCAACACACCAAGCCCACACTCACCCCGACAGAAGTCCATGAGGATCAGCACCTCCCACACGTCCCCGCTGCTCACGGAGTTGATGCTGGAGTCGATGTACCCGACGATGTTCTTGTGGCCAGACAGGTCCCGCTGCAAGGCACAGAAATTCCAGCCATGAGCCAGCCATGCAGGGCAGCAACCTCCTGCTCTGGTTCCTCCACGCTGCACAGGCTCCTGTCACTCTGGGTTAATCACAACGCAGAGCCTGAACAAACCTGAGCTCTGTCTCTACCTGTTTTCCTTCCAGAAAGATTTGAGACAAACAGGAGAGAAACAGCCAGCCTGGTGCATTAACTTGTTCAGGACTGGTCCAGATTTTGGCACATTCCCAGGCTAAGCCCCCAGAGCTCCTCCTCTGCACAGGGCAGATGGTTATGGTGGCCATGCAGGACATGTTGTACTTACTTGTCTCGTCTGACAAAAAATATCCCGAATCTTCACTATAAAAATCCACTAAACCAACAAAATAAATCTTAACCTTGCTTTTCAAAGGGCCTTATTTTAAGTAACCCGATGGGTTAAAGCACAGGTTCTCGTATCAATGACTTTTCATAGAATCACAGCCTGGTTTGGGTTGGAAGGGACCTTAAACGTCATCCAGTTCCACCCCCCTGCCATGGGGACAACATGCTAAACCTGCAGGGAGAAGTCATTTCTTTGGGATTCCAGCTTCACACACAGGCCAGTCTGATGCTCAGCTTCACCAATAGAGGAAATCAAGGTTCTGCTGGACACATCCTGCTCTAACACTGTAGGGCTGCAAAAACCGAAGTTTAAAATAATTCCTTATTGCAGAAAAGCTGGGAAAGAAGGAATTGTTTCCCTTTAGGACAAAGATGAGTGCCTAGGATCCAGTCCAGGAGCAAGAGGACCTGCTGGGTAAGAAGGGTCCTCCTCACCCTCACCTTCCAGGCGAGCCACACATTCCAAAGGCACCAAAGACACGGAGACAACAGAAAGCACCAGCAAGTAAAACCCAAGTGAACAAGGTCTGTGAGCACCAGCAAGTAAAACCTTTGATGTGAGATCTGATCTCAACTTTTCCCACGGAGCCATGGGGATGACAAACCATGCCCAAAGTTTCACTGTGCTATCACAAACACCAGCACTTCACTTTAAGGGTATTAACCTCATTAAAGCTGCTTCAAAAAATCACACCCAGAATTGCCACAGGTAAGAGTTTCTGATCTGATCATCTACCCCAAACCTGTACCTTATGTGGTAAATTCACAGAATGAGGATTTTATATATTTTATATTTCCTTCCCCACCTGCAGCTGCTCTAAACGTTCATCAATATCTTTGGATACAACTTCAGAAGTGACACTTCCCATGTTTACCAGGCTGCAAATCTATTTGGATCATCTCCATTTTGTCTTTGTTCAGAGATGCAAAGTTTAAAACAGCTACCCTATCATATAAGTCCTGTATATATATAATCTAGAGAAATATCCCAGAGCTCATTACAGATACTTTCCTATTTCAAAAGCCCTGACAGTAACCACCCCACAAACACTGTTTAAATCTCCCAACCCCATCGATGCCAAGATAACCTTCATCCTGCCCCAGAGGAGGAGAAGCTGCTGTGATATAGATTTATCTCAGGATGGGGGGCTGCCATTCCTGCACTGATTGCAGTTCAGACACAGCTACATCAGAACCATCAGCCTTTTCTGATGAGGTCTAACAGGCTGAAGACTTTAGCTCTCAACTGAAGACTGTCAGACTGAATTCCAGCACCCCCAGCCATGCTTGCCTCTTCAAGCTCTTCCTTTTCCCATTAAGCCTGTTGACACAGGAGCTTTTTTTCTCCCCCCATTTTCTTGAAACTCCCTGGGATTTTTAGCTACCAGGTTTTGCTTGTCCACTGGAACATTTGAAATAATTCAATATTAGACTTTCCCGGTCACGTAACTCCAGGAGTCAGGTTTTGATAAGAAGTCAGTTTTGCTAAGAAAATGCAGTTTGTGACCCAATGTTACAGAGATCAGAGGCAGAAGGTGACCAGGCTCTCCCAGCACTCCACTGCAGTGTGGTGTCCCAGCACAGCCCAGTGACTCACCATGATCTGGATTTCCCTCTTGCAGACCTGCAGGTCGTACTCGTTATTGACGTACATCCTCTTCAGGGCACACTTCACCCCATTGCTTGTCCTCACCAGAAACACTATTGCAAAGCCACCTGTGGGAGACACAAAATCACCCTGTTCATTAACAAAGAAACCTCTTGGTCTTCGCTTCCAACCCCATCCCTGCCTTGGAACAGTCAGGAGAGGGAGGGCACTGAGCAGCTGCCACCACTCCATGGTGGGAGTGCTCCGCACGTGCTTGGCTCCAGAGCCTCCAGCTCTGCCCAGACAGTTATTTCTGGGAACTAACAGGGATCCAAGGGGGTAAATCTTCAATCAACGGCAGCAAAGTTAACATTTAACACCTCCATAAAAACACACAGTTACACCAGTTCCTTGTCCTGCCACACACTGCTCCATTAACTCCATTATGAGAAGAAAGCTGAAGGACAGCAACGCTGCCTTGGACAGAAATCAGAGCTACAGATCACCCACTGAACCACCACAGCCCTAAACTTAAAAGGCTCCCCAACTTTGAAGCATCCAAGTTACATTACAAAGCTGATTTGTGCAAGAAGCAGAAGAAACATCTCCCACACGTGGTTTGATGTTTGTGCTCTTAAAACAGGACAGAAGAACAAGGGATGAAAAGCCACAATTCATTCTGTGGTCATTGCTATTAGTAAAGCCAGGACTCCCAGGATAAATTGACTTGTTTAGGATGAAAGCCTTTCATCTCTGTCAGCACTGCACCCAAACACAGGATTTGTATTTGTGGTTCTGGCAGACACAGGAAGGTGACTGAGGATAGGGAATAAAGGCATCAAAGTTTCACAGGTGGCTCCGGAGATTGGAATGAATCAGGACAAAGAGGCCCAGGGATCCAAGGAGCCAGAAGTGCTGCAAGGTGGTAAAAAGGGAGGCACGATGACACTGCTGGTGCCACCACCCAACAGCACCTCATTTGCTCTCTGGTACCTCACACTGCACCACACACTCCAGTTAAGCTGCAGCACTTCTAAAGCATCAGCTCACCGGTGAGTTGTGTGTCGGGGCTGCCGTGGCCTTCAGAAGTCCCACAGCAACGAGGGCAGCAGTTGCACACCACAAAAGGCAACTCACACCCCAAAGAATTCCCTTGTCAAAGTCTGAGCCCTTCGGTGAATCTCGTTCTTCACCAGCTGCCAGAGACCAGCAGACCAACCCCACACACAGTTCCACCAGACATGTTTGTACCTGGTGGTTACTCAGCACCTACAGGAGTTGCCTCCACCATGTGACATGTCACATGTGACAAACAGAAACTAAATCTGAGTAAAACTCAGCGTTAAAACAGGCTGCATGTGACAACTCCACTCTTGCAACCACCAGTGCTTACAAGCTGTTAACCAACCAACCACCACAGCCAGAAGGCCCACTGAAGCTTTCACTAAAACTGGGCTTTATTTTCACTAAGAAAAGACTGAAGAAGAGCAAATGGCCAGATCACACTGCTGTGATCAATGCATGACCCTCTCTGTTATCAAATGGCTCTTCTGACATTACAGCCCATCTGCCAAAACAACACAGGAGGTACAGATGCAAACAACACACCTGTCAGCTCCAGAGCTGCTGAACAGAAACCTCTCTTGGCATGCAAACCCCTCAGTTTTATACACCACAGTTTGCCACAGGAACTAGAGCAGCATTTCCTAGGAAGCCCCACTGACTTTTAGGAGCAGCCCCAGAGATGTTGCAAAAATATGCAACAGAAGGAGGAGAGGAAAAAACAGGGGGAGGAAGGAAAAAAAGCATAAAGCATCCAGACTTCAACTAAAAGTCTTAAAAACTACACCCCGGCTGCAAAATGGACATTCCCATGGAGAAAACTGGGACATGGCCCTGGGATACAACGTCCCACAGCTGCTTCCAAGCCCTCGGAGCCCTGCGGGGCCTCCCTCCACACTGCTCACATTCAGACCCCAAAATAACCCCGACTCGCTCCCTGAAGCTGCTGCAAGTCGAGGATCTCAAATTACAAGTCGTTTCTAAGAGCTCCTGAACCCGCAGCAGTAGCTTTATTGTTCTCCCCAGCCACATTTGCCTCGTTTTTGGAAGAACAAATCCCCACATCCCACTGGGGATCTTTAGCCCAAAGGGTGGCTGCTGAAAAAAGCAACACAGCACTACTGATTTTAATTCCCCCTCTTATAACCCACAGTGGAGCCAGTAAGAGATAAGGGACCCATAACCAACACAGCTTCCCCAATCTCTACTGTCTTAACATTTTACATTTTCCAAAATCACTGGAGAGATCAGGTTCAGATTCTTTTTTTCAATTTCTGTACAATACTTCCATCAATCTCAGACACAATCTAGAGAAAACATTAAAAAAAAAAAAAAGTGTTTTTTTCCAATTTATTACAGCTCAGTCATCATCAAAACTTTTTTGTAATCACAAGACTTTTTTGGGAGGCCTTTTTCCCCAAAAATGAGAAATCAGCAGTGACCCATGAGAAGTCCCCCCTCCTCTCCAGGGGTTCAGTTCTCTTCTCCCAGCTCCTGGCCAGGCCTGCAGGATCCAGGACCTCTGTTTACAGTGCTGTGCTCAGCAAAAGGAAACACGAGCTGAGCAGCAAAAATAGAGCAATTAAACTTTAGGGGAAAAAAAAAAGCAGCTCCACTAACCCCAAGAACCTCCTCCTAAATCTTTGCTTCAGCTGGGTGGGACTGGTGCCTCTTCAGACCAACTGCTAATGCCTCATTAGCACAGGTCCTTTTCCTCTATCTGGATCCTGGGCTAAATAACAAAGTCACCTCCAGAGCACCCTCATTAGAATATGCACATCATGGTATTTGCTTACAAGCCAACTGGCACAGAAAACTACATTCTGTGCAAGGGAGAGCACAGCTAAAGCATCCTGAGAGCTCAGAGGAGAGAGACATTCAGAAGATAAAATATATATATATTCAGAATATAAAAAATAAATTAAGTAATAAAAATTAAACTAATGCTTTCTGATACAGGAGTGAAACATCAACATAGACACATGGCCTGGAGCATCTTCCAAATGCAGCAGTGACACAAATACATCAGGAGAAGCCACATTCAAGAGGATCTTGCAACATCTGCACTTCTACAAGTCACCCTCGTGCCCTCCTCCCCCTCACCTTTGACTCCTGCAGCTTCAGCTGAGGACACCTCACACCAGCTGTGCACAACCACTGAACCTAGTTGGTTACTTTATTATTAAACTCCCTCTGGCTGCGCATTAAAGCAGGACAATTTTGCCCCTGGGAAAAGCAGCAGAGCTCCACCGAGAAACAAGGGCTGATTCCATCAGGGACACAGCTTTCCACACAGCAACCCAGAGAAAGGGGCTGTGCCGAGAGAAGCAGAATCTGATGATCCACATCCATTGGGGAGTTTTACTTTCAAACAACTCAAACATCCCCTGGCCCACCTGCCTCAGCTAAAGCAGACCACAACATTCCTTCCCGGGTTTTGATGGTACCCAGGATTTAGTCCAGAAAGGCACAACAGAATCAAGGATGTCTAACTCCCCTCAGGTGGTCACTCCACATTTAAACCAGAAGGTGTGAAAAATACCACCCAAATTTGAATTTCTCTGCATTTATTACACCTTCCACTGCTAATTGGCTTCAGCACTCCCAGTCTGACATGCAGAGAACAGGGCTGCAAAGAGTAAAACTGCAGGAGGATGAGGGAAGGGAAGAGGGTAGAGACACTCCTCACACACAAATGACTCCAGAAATCCAAGATCCAAGTCCATTGGCAGGACACAGGTCAGTCTGAAGGTTACTGAGAACCTTCCCCCCCAGCCTGCCCTCCAAAGGAGCACGGGCAGGGCACAGCATTCAGGCTGTCACACATCACACACGTTCACAGGACCGGGGCAGGCACATCCACGTGCCAGAGCACAGCGGGGCCACAGCAGGAATCCTGCTCCCTCCAGGAGTGCTGGGGCCTGCCAGGCCAAGGGCAGAGCTGAAGGTACATCTGCTCACGGGCTGCTCCTGCCACAACCACTGTGTACCTGAGGGTCACTCCGTGCCCAGACCTGGAGAGACTTCCTGTCAAGTTTTCTGTGCACAGAAGATGATTTGGGAGCTTTGGTCTATCCTTCACCACCCAAATCCCCCAAATGTTTATTACCAACTGTGCAAAGCAAATGGCACTGGCCCCAAACTGTTGCACTGCAGATAAAAGTTGAACACATTAAGGTTGGAGTGAAGGTGCACATGCAGGTCATTTGAAGCATTTGAAACCTTTTCATGGCAAACTGCAGCCAATACTTCAGATTCAGGCCCAAAGAGCAGCTCAGAAGGAGCTGTGCCCCTGCAGGGAGCTCAGGAGCAGCACTGCTGGGGTCAAGCAGCTGGCATCAAACACAGCTCAGGTTTCCCAGCAAGGTGTGACAGGAGAGGGGCAGCAGGACCCACCAGATGCCTGAAACATTCCCTCAGCAGCATCAGCCAGCCCAGCACAGCCCAGGGAGGGACAGAGCTGTCAAGCACCTGGACTGCAGCCAGCACTGCCTAACCAAGACTTTCTAATGGATTTAAGAGTTCTGCTTCCCCCACCAGCAGTATCACCCAGCAGAGGAGGGGCTGTTCCCCAAAACTGGTGGATGTATCCCAGGGGTTGCAGGGTAAGGGTGGGAGCACCTGCCTGGTCACTGCCCAGCCCACAGCCAGGCTTTGCTCAGACAAGCACCCGGCACCCTCTGAACTCTGAAAGTCTCTCACAGCACAAGGCTGAAATGAATACCCTCACCTTGGCTTTTAACTTCCTAACAGCTGGGTCACCCTTCCTCCTTGCCCATAACAGATCTACAAACCACCACCTCCTCAGCCTCAAGGACCTTCAGCTTCCAGAGCCTCAGACCACAACCAATTTCTCCCTCCCTACTCCAGTCCAACCCCCAACTTTGCTAAATCTGGGCAAAGCTGAAAGGCAGTAGATGAAAGACAAATGGACAAGCAACGATGCTGAAGCCCTGCCAGATGCACATTACGGGACCATTTACTGGTATTCTCAGAGAAGGCAGGAGCAGGCCAGGAACAGCCAGCTCCAAGGGAACAGACATCCTGGGATCTGTGTGACTCCCAGCCTGCCAAGGTCAGCGCAGGAGCCTGAGCTGCCTGGAGTGAAGGCAGATCTTTGTGCCACATGGGGCCAGCAAGGGTGGGTCCCACACAGGCAGAGCTCAGAGGCAAAGTATTCCAGGCACTGGGAACATCCCGGGTCTTTGCTGGTAGAGCCTCTTTTCCAGTGAACATATGGAAAGCAAAAAGCAAGAGATCAGTCCAGGCTTCAGCTGCAAATAAATCCAGAGATTTGCAAGCACCAGAAGGGACAAAAGCAAGAACTAAGCCTGAGTGTCAGCTCAGAGGACAGTTTTCCCCTGCACAAGTGCCTGTGAGTTCAAAGTTCTGAAGGAAATTCAACTCCTTTCTATACCAGCCAGCAGAAGCTGTATTTTAATATCATTCTCATTCTAAGATACAAAAAGATATTTATATGCTCGTTCTTAAGACACATAACACTGTTGAGCAGGCAGCACATGGTCAGTGTTGGGATCACCATCAGCTCAGAGCCAGCACCAGCCACAGGTCTCTGGGGAAACATTTTTTGTGCCTCTTTGGCACTTTAGGCCTGTGTCAACAGCAGGGAAACATGGTTATCATGCTACACACTGCTGGCCTGACTGCTGTTCTTGCTAAAAGGTTTTAGGATAAGCTGAAAAAATACTGGCAAGTTCCAATTATCTCCAGTCAATACAGATGCCAAAGCAATTTTCCATGCAGGTTTGTGTCAGGGCACTGGCCCATTGCCAGCACTGGTAGTTATGTTTTCAGCCCTTCTGTAATTTCAGCAGGATGCAGAGCTGTTCACAGCCAGGCAAGCACTGCTAAACTAGGTAAGAGCAGCTGCCCAGGGCTGCACGTGATCCCCCCGAGCTGCTCCAAGGTAAGGAGATAGCACTGGGCTCAGTTGAAGGGATTCACGTGGATTGCACGTCTGGAATCCTCCTGCACCCAGCAATGCTGACCTGCAATCACCCACAGCATTGCTGTTCCATGGAATTTGCACTAAGTGGTGTTATGGTGAGGAAGAGCACAGACAAATGGGTTGCTTCTTCCATCACCCTGTTGTGACAAGCTCCTCTAGAGGTGCCTTTCACCAGGGATCCCATAAATCAGCCAAGCCCAGTAAGTGCTGCCACTGCAACTGTAGTGTGAACAGCACAAACCTCATCCTCCATGGACACCCTCATCCTCCATGGACACCCTCATCCTCCATGGACACCCCTCACCCTCCATGGACACCCCTCACCCTCCATGGACACCCCTCACCCTCCATGGACACCCCTCATCCTCCATGGACACCCCTCACCCTCCATGGACACCCCTCATCCTCCATGGACACCCCTCATCCTCCATGGACACCCCTCACCCTCCATGGACACCCCTCATCCTCCATGGACACCCCTCATCCTCCATGGACACATCCCATCCTCCATGGACACATCCCATCCTCCATGGACACCCCTCATCCTCCATGGACACATCCCATCCTCCATGGACACATCCCATCCTCCATGGACACCCCTCATCCTCCATGGACACCCCTCATCCTCCATGGACACCCCTCACCCTCCATGGACACCCCTCATCCTCCATGGACACCCCTCATCCTCCATGGACACATCCCATCCTCCACACCTCCATGGACACCCCTCATCCTCCATGGACACCCCTCATCCTCCATGGACACATCCCATCCTCCTCCATGGACACCCATCCCCATGGACACCCCTCCTCCTGGACAACCATCCTCCTCCACATCACCCCTCCTCCATGGACACATCCTCATCCTCCATGGACACATCCCTCCTCCATCACCCCTCCATGGACACACCCTCATCCTCCATGGACACCCCTCATCCTCCATGGATCACCCCATGGACACCCCTCACATGGACACATCGGACACATGGACACATCCCATCCTCTGGACACCCCTCATCCTCCATGGACACCCCTCATCCTCCATGGACACCCCTCATCCTCCATGGACACCCCTCATCCTCCATGGATACCCCTCACCCTCCATGGACACACGGACACACCTGCTCCTTCTGGGATGGCATGCTGGGGGTGGTAAGGGAACCACCTGAGAACCCCCTTCCTACCACCACAAATGTGCCATCACCATCACCTCCTCAGTCCCGCTCCACATCTTCACCCCCTCAGGTAACTCAAACACAGCAGTCCCGCAGGCATGTGTTGTGCCTGCCAGACAGGCCCTGTTTGCAGAGAATCACAGAATATCCTGAGTTGGAAGGGACCCACAAGGACCCAAGTCCAACCCCCAGCCCTGCCCAGGACAGCACAAGAATCCCGCCACGCTTTGTCCGTGCTGGGCCAAAATAAAGTAAGTTCAGCTGGAGCCAGGCAGTGTTTGAAGCCCCAACTCAAGAGACCACTTCACCTGAGTTAACCATAGTCCAGGAGCAGGGCTGGACTCTGCCCTGTGCACACAGAGAAAAGGAGGTTGGACTTCACAGGATCTGCAGGAGCAAAGGCCACCAGTGCTCCCAGAACACATTCCTGTGTTCCCCAGCTCTGCTGGTCCCCTGCCAGAGACAGCAGGTACGCCAACAAACAGGAACAGCCTCATCCAAACGCAATTAGGCAAAGCTCCCTCTAAAATCCTGCTCAGTGTACCTCCAGAGACACCAAGTGCTGTTTGCACAGGAGCAAAGGAGACACAGCACGATGATCTCCCAGCTGCACGTCTGAGCTCGGCAAGAGCAGCTACAAAAACATCTCCATGGATGTGTCTTCCCTCTGCAAACATTTTCAAGGTTTGTCTCCAATCACATCCCTCATTTTTTTCCAGGGCTGTGCTGAATAACCCAAAAGCTGTTGGGTTTGAGGAGGAATTGCTCCCCTTTTCAGTTAAGTCAGTCAGATCATCAGCCTTGAAACTGTCAAATCATCAATTCCCACTTTCAAAATTAAATAAGGAATCAGTGTTTCACTTGGAATTTTCTCCATCATCCTTCTACAAACAAATTAACAATACCTGGAATTACCATAGCTGCCGATAAACACTGTGGATGCTACTAAAAACTTTATTCTTCAGGGATGAAATTCTTTTCTGAGCTGGACAAACAGTGCATGTGGTTTTCCATGGAATTGGTCCCAGTTTGCTGTGTTTTAGCTCCATCTCATCCCCCTCCAGACTCTTGTGCAGAGAGCCCACTGTGCCCCAGCCCTGCAGCTGAGGGGACAAGCCAAGCGCTGGTCAGATGTCCCCAAAAGAGCCCCGGGAATGTTCAGCCTCCAGGGAGGGCCGGTGAGGCATTCTGAGCTCTGGCTGTGCTGGTAGGCACTTCAAATTAAGTGTTCTGCTGAGCCAGGCACAAAGCCACTCCTCAGCTGCACAGTTCCAATACTCACTGATCCTTATCCACTAAGAATTATGTCATGTTTTGCTTTATCTCACAAGCCAGAAGAACTTCCTTAGCATTTACCTTCCTAAGTACAAGGGGCAGGCTCACTCAGGTTTGTTTGTTCCCCCCACAACCAGGATGCTGTGAGCCAGTTACAGGAAAATCACAGTGACTCCCTTGCATGGGGTGTTTCCAGCTCACCATTCCCAAAGCTTTACTAAAACACAGTAATTCATTTTTCCCCATAGACATGGCCACAGCCAGCTGAGACACCGACCCTGCCTGTTCCCCATCACTGGACACCATCCTCTCACAACACCAGCACCATTTGCTCTCTGCTGCTGTCCCGAGGAAGCCCATCCTGCACCTCTGACACCTCTAACTGGACTAACACACAGTCATTTAACAAAAGTAGGGGTTTTTTCCTAGTTCTGTATATAGTCACTCCTTCCAACCCAAACCATGCTATGATGCAATTCTTGATCCTAAAGCACCAACATTTTGGGGCGTCTTTAGCAGGGACACAGATAGCTACAGCAAACCTTAGCTCTGGAGTCACTCACAAAGCAGAGTCACCACAAAGAAGAAAGGCCAAGGAAAACACTCTGGCCCAAGTTGAGCAATGCAATCATCTGTAATTACTTCAGCCAGCGTTCACAGAGCTCTGCAGGCACACCAGGGAAAAGCACTTCATGTGCCAGTGCTGTTCTCCCACAGCTCTCCGGGCCAGCTTTCAACAGGGGTGAAGGAATAACCCAGGCTTGGCTCCCCCAGCTGTAAACCCAGGCTGGAGGTGGAGAAGTGACTCATCTGTAGGACAGGGGAGAGCACCGAGGTGCCCTGGGATCCTGTCCTGGAGCAACTGGGGCTGCTGAGCTGCAGAGACCTCCAACCAACCTTCCTGGGACTGCTGGGAAGTGTTACTGGGCACCACACCACGAGTCTGGAGAGACTCACCCAGCAGCTCCTAAAAAAGCACCAGACTGTCCCAAAACCAGCAGTAACAGGAAGGAAAGCAAAGGGCCACAGTCATGTACTGATCACGTCTCTGGGATGAGCTGGTGTGACCCCCCCCAGGTCTGCTGGTTAGTTTTGATATGGGCCTTTGATTTTCCCTACAGCTCCCCCAGTCAGCTATGATGGCAGTAGGATCCCAGGGCTATTTTTGTGGCTATTCATCTGCACCAATATATTCTTTCTGCTGTCTTTTATTCCACTCTTCCACTGCCCAGCAGGAGGGTATTGCTGCACATACCTGCTGAAAACACACCATCTCAAATCCCATTTTTCCCCTTTGGATGCCACTTCTCCATCACTGCTGAGCTATTTGTTTTCAGGACAGCATATTTCACCCCAAATTAAGTTTTCTGTTCCAGCATTATTCCTTTTTATTACCAAGTGTGCCCACAAACTGGGAGCAGCACTGTGAGGTGTTCTGTTTTGATACATGACAAGGAATTGGAAGGATCAGGATCACTGCACATTGCTTTTTCTGCTTTATGAAGCATCTACAACACCTTTAAAGTCACAGAGCGTCAGCATTAACACCTTTAAAGAAAAATACAACTCGTTTTGTTTTTAAAGTGGTTTGAGGTGTAATTAAGAAGCCACAGTAAGAGGCAGGGCTGTAATAGCCAGGGTCATAAAAATATCAAAGGAAGCAAAGACAACACTGGTACAATCTATGATTTACTGAGCTCAACCTGGAACGTTATCTCTGCTCCCACTTCCTTCAGATGGAGACAGCCAGAAACACCAGCAATTTGCAGATTAATTTCTCTGTTCTTCAAGTCATGGTCTTAAAATGGTGCTACTAGGGTGGGAAAACCTGTGATTAACAAACAAGGCAAAAAAACTGAGAACCTGACTAAAGAACACGTGGGTCAGTGTGACAGCACAGCACTCACTGACAGCAGCAGCACAAGCACAGGCCCTGCTCACACAGCTCAGTCAGAGAGCTGCTCTGCTCACAGGAGCTCTGCAGCCTGTCCCCAGGAAGCAAATCCATGCTGGAAGGGCACTTTGGGGTGTCCAAGTGCAGAACAGACCCTCAAACCACAACATCCATAGTAAGAGAGAGGAGCAAGTCACCCTACCAGGAAGGGACTGAAGGTTCACCTCTCATTCCACTTTGGGTACAGCACAACAGGTTACCCAGAGGAAGCAGCACTTTGTAGAGGTTTTCCAGCACTGTCAGGTGTCACAAAGGGCCCTCCCTGTGGCCACGAATCCAGTCTGGAAATGAACATTAGATCTGCTGTTCCCAGCTTGCTGTGGTCTGGTGAGGGATTAATCACTGACACAGCCAGAGAGCATTTCCCACCCCTCTGTTTCTGGCAGGCAGGAGGAGGTTGGCTGCTCCTCTGACCCTGCAGGTCAAGGGGCACTGCAGTGTTCCCAGAGAGAAGATACCAGACCCGCTGCAGTCCAACAGACCCTGCAGGATCACCAGCAGGACCTCTGGTACTGAACTCCTTTCTCATGCTCATCTTCCCCCAAGCAGCATCCCAAAGGTGAGCACTCAGGGCCTTCAGCCTTCCCTCCCTCTCTCCAGTGGTTGTACAACTTTATGACTAACACAAAATCTGCATAAAAAAGCAGATTCTATTCCTGCCCCGGTGGATTGAAAGGAGGTAAGTTGAGTATGCCAGGAGGAGAGGACAGAGGGAGGCTTTCCCCAGCCTCATTTCACCCTCTCCAGGCTCTCTGAGCCCCACAGGCCACGCTGGAACTGTCACCACGTCATCTTGGCACAGGATTTCACCTGACTCGGCCTCTCGCTTACAGGCACGACTGACACTGCCCCAGTCACTCCCAGCACACCTTTCACCCTCTGCTCACACTCTCTACATGCTCTTGGGCAGTTTATTCCTGGGGTGTTGTCACCCTGTCACCACCACAGTGTCACCAAACTCTCCACTGACTTGATTTCAACCCCTACACGCCACAGACATCAACAAGCTAAAACCAGTCCCTTCTCCACCCCTCTTCTGGGTATCTGGAGGGATGCTATCCAGTCTTTTCCAGATCACCCAGCACAAAGACTAGAGGGACTCGGAGCAGTGGTGGTTGTACTGATGTTCTCCTTTGTGTGTGCATTTTGCTGGTTTAGTACTACACGTTGGAATGACACGACACTTGGGGTTTGGGATTTAATTAGTGCCTATGACTCACTCTCCCACCCAATTCCATAATCCTCTGGTTGCATTTGGGTACTGATATGTTATTTTATATCCATATAAGTGAAGATTATTCACCCTCAAGTTGCACACACAGAGAACACTGAGCCTGTCCTGGAGGCTGCATCGTGTCTCAGGAACACACGGACATCACCAGGGCTTGCTTCCCATGATCCAGGCCCCAAAATTGGGCTGTTCTTCACCCAGGCTGTGCCAACAGCCTGCAGGCTGACGCACAAAGCAGTGACAGGGGAGCTCAGCCACAGGCTCACACACAGACAGACCCACAGGTGCCACTGGGACCTGCAGGACTCAGCAGGTGGCAATGGGGACAGAGGTGACACAGGACACACCACACAGACAACAGCAGCAGGCCTGACAACACAGACAACAGCCAGGAGGGCCTGACCGTGCATCTCCCACTCTTACTACACCCAGATGTCTCTAAACAGTGTGTGTGTTTGTGTACATGTGTGTTATAAACCAGAGGCCAGCTCTGAACAAGAACAAAACAAACCCTCATCCCCCGCCAGCAGCTGAGAGCAGCAGATAATAACACTCAACTAAACAGGGCCTCCCTCAGCCCAGATCTTCTACCTCAAAGGAAATAACAAGCTTTACTTCCTTGTTTTTTGCTGTATTTTTTTAAGTCACTTGACTTATCTAAAGCATAACAGTGCCAAGTTTAAGGGACTGCTTCAATCTAAAGGCCTGTCCCAGCACCTCCCAGAGCAGGATTTGAAGCAACTCTCCATGTCAGGAACACAACCCACTCATCTCTGCAGGGTACACAGAGGGGTCCTCTGGGCAGTCCTGAAGAGGGTCTCCTTCAGCTCAGGGCTCTAAACTACCAAGACATAAATCCTTACAGTCTGTACAGGCCTAAAAGCTACAAAACAAACGAGATTACAGAAAACAAAGTACCACAAACCACCTTTCATGCACAGGAGCAGTCCCTGGGAAGCTCCCTGTGCTCATTTCCAAGAGGAAAGGTCCAGCTCTCAGTGTCTGACCTCCCCATATTCACCTGTGCAGGGAGAGAAACACCACTAAACCAAAAATCAGTGCAGCTCCTGGGTGGTTCACTGAGCTTTCAGTTGTGGGTTCATCTGTTCCTCTAGGCTGTTTCCACTGCCCCTAAAGAGCACTTTAACAGGCTGCATCCTGGAGTGGAGATAAAACTGCTCTGGGAAACTTATCAAATCAGATCTTGAAACATCAACCACCATTTAAATAGTCTGAACATTTAAGAGTTATCTTGAGGGCAAAGAAAAAAGGCAAATCACTAAGTCCAGCTGGAAGAGCTTTGTCTGTGTAAGGAGCAATGGTCACAGTCACTCATGTTGCAACCCTGTCCTGCCCATTTAAAGTGGCTGTAGGAGGGAATCAGAGCTCCAGAGCTGCAGGGAAGTAGATGGCAGCTGGATAAAGCATAAAGGACACTCAGTATTTCATGACAGGAAACCTGAAACGGGCACAGTATCAGGAGAATCAGCTGAAACCTGCATCTCCCCAGATGGAAAATTAGCTAAGAAGGTATTTTTGCAACCAGATCAGGAATTTCACAGTGATCATACTCAAAGGAAGATTATAACAGTGACAACTGTAAAAAGTCAGGAGAGCTCAGAGCTAAACTGAATTTACAGGAAATGCAGCTCCTATTTTATAAATGTTTCTAATGATATTTTAGTTCAAGAAACTATACAAGGGATACAGGTACAGGTTGTGTGTCAAGCCAGCCAAGGAGAGCATCCCTCTGGCATAGGACAAACTCTTGAAGAATATTCAAGCTTTGCTGGGCAAATCACCAGCTCCCCTTCCCTCCTTGCAGAGCATGTTCACAGATCACTTCCTCCTAGCAAAGGCTGGGGCTTCCCAGGCTTCATCCCTGTCAGAGGAAAGCAGTGCTGGGGAATCAGGGTGGAGTCTGTGCTCACCTGGTCCATATTCATATCAACTCTGAGCAGAGGAGGTCATAAACTCACTGTTCAACACAGTCTGTGGCAGAGAAACACACGTGCAGCCCTTCAGCCCCAGAGGTCTCAAAGTTTAGGCAAGAGGCTCCACACTCTCCCCCAGTAATAACCATTTTAAGCAGCAAGAAGTTCTCCATGGAGCTCACATCAGAGCTGGAAAGAATGTGATCTCCCCAAAGTGAATTTGCACACTAGCAATGCAGTTTCCCTGTTCTCTTGGCTCAGAAGCAGAGCACAGAGGAGTCTCCCTGGCTGGCCAGCAGCAGTCCCTCAGCAGCCCCACGCCGAGTGAGCTCCCCGGGCACCGGGAGCCTGGCATCTGTGCCAGCCTGGTGCCCCACACAAAAGGCAACTGGGATTTAATGGGAGGGGGGGAAGAAAAAGGGGAAAAAACCAAGCAACCAGCTACAAAGATTCCTCCAGAGTGCATTGGACAACACACACCATAAGGGCAAAGATCTGCTTCCAACAGAGCAAAACAGCTCAGGCAAAGCCCTGCTTTTCACAAACCCCTCTCGCTCCCGACTCCAGCAAGCAGCAGCTGAAGCACTGCCTAAGCTTCAGGCTTTAAACACCACCAGGCAAACTTAACATCCAGCACATCTAACAGAGCAAAGGACCTCTCTCCAGGTTCAAGCTTACGTGGAGGTCGTGGGTCAGACTCTCAGCCAGGGGAAAGCAGGGCCACAGTCAGCCCTACACAGATTTACCATAGCTGAGAATCCTAATGTGATTATCCAATATTACCAACACAATTATAGGGCCTTTGCTTAGTGTCACTGCTGCCATATCTAGGCCACGACAGGACGGATTTAGATTTACAGGCTCCACCCTCTCCCTTTAAACAGGCAGAGCGTCATCGGTAATGTTGGTGTGGCAGCCCCGGCCACGAGGGCCTGAGCTGTGCAAAATAACACAACCAGGAGCCTCCTCCAACACAGAACACAAGCAGGGCCTCCACCTCTCCTCATTTTAGGAGAGCAAGACTGGCTGTCGAGGGACTGTGGCAGTTCTGGGAGTTGGTGTTTAGTTCATTAGCTATGACGTTCTCAATAGCGAACAGACACAAAATATTTACACAGTCAGGCATTTTCGCAGCATGGATAACATGGGAAAAGCTTAACTGCCTCTCCTCACTGCTCTGGGGGTTTATTTTGATAGAGCTGATTTTGAGCCATTCAGCTTCATTTCTTTCCATGTTCCATCACAGAGCTCTACGAGCCGCTCCTCTCCCCTCCACGATCCCCTTGCAACTCCCAGCCCGTGCCAGGGGAAAGACAAAGGGGAAGCTGGAAATCATAATATAGCAGGGAAAGGAGGGAAGAAGGGGTGTGAGGGGGCAGGAAATTAATCTCTGCCATTCGGTGAAACAATCAGTGGGCAAGATTCAGTCTGTGCATTAACTCTGCATTTCTCTTTCCAGAAGCTCCAGTCCAAGGGCAGCAATAGCCTGGCACCGCCCACCTCTGAGAACACCAGCAGAGCACAGCCCAGACACCCCAATTTAGGGGTATTAAAGTCTCCAGTGTTTGCAGTACCTGTGACAGCAATTTCATAACAAACAGCAGCTCACTGGAGGCGATGGAGCTGTCCTGGCTGTCACAGCAGGAAGCACGCTTAGGTGTTCACGTGGGGAGATTTGCTGGGCATGTGCTCTGCTTTCCAGCCATGTGCATCCACTCCACTCCCCCCTGACAGGCTGACTCGGAAACCCAAAGCTGATGGAACAGTGTTTTATTACTCTGCAGCAAGACACGCTGCCTCCAAACACATTACTTGGCAAGGCAGACTCAGTCCCTCTCTATTGTGACAATTTTAGTCCTTGAACTTCCACTGTAAGCCTGAAAAAAAATAAAAATTAATGGGTCATGAATAACTCACAGCTTAAAAAAACCTGAAAAAGAATCATTTGTTTAGTTATCAGTCAGCCCTTTAAAAAGCACATTTCAGCTGCTATTATTCCAAGCAGCTGCTAATAGCATCTGAGCCCTTGTTCATCTCCAAGTGAAATTAGCACTGGCATCAACATGCTGCGGAGCATGACGGGCTCGGAGTGAGCACGGCTGGAACTGCAAAGCCAGCAAGAAGCTGCAGCAACTGCAGGCAGCTGAAAAGCTTCCCTGGAAAGGCAAGGAAGTGGTGAATCACATCAGGAGAGGAGAGGAAAAGCCAAACTAGTGGAGCAGGTTGTAGCTGGAGGTGCAGGGGAAGGAGAAAACAAGACGAAGGCCAGGGCTGGGGCTGGTTTTGAACGGGACTCACAAGGGGCAGGCAGAGCAGGCTCCTGGAGACCTGGAGTGCCATGGTAACAACACACTCCATTTGGGAAGCAATTATGCAGGCATCCATGCTCGTGGCAACAGGGAAGTTCGACATTTAGGAATTTTGATTACTATGGCAGCACCCAGACATCCCTCCTGCGCAGCACGAAAACCACAGGAGACACCCAAACACATACATTCTAGCAAGAGCCCAAGCTTCCAGCTCACAGGATACTGGAAGAGCTTCACAGCAATGGATGGAGGTTTGTTTCAAACCAGTTTCTTCTGCTTAAACCCAGGAACCCAGATTCCAGCCTTTCCAGGTCTCCCATGTAACTACAGGTATAATACCCATGAGCCACAGAAGTGCCATCTCCCTGAGTAACAGGAAAACACAGCTTAAGGACCACATCACATTCCTCTGGAAGAGCATATGCAAATCGACCCCTGAAGACAGCAGTGAACTTTTCAACTCCTCAGTACATGCCAAGTAGGAGAGAGGTATCTACTATCCCACCAGACAGCTCTCCGGGAATTTAAACCCCCAGGTACAGCCAGGAGCAGTCAGTATCCATCACTCAGCATTTAAAGAAATAAAAATCAGCCCTACATGAAGCAGGGCTTTGAATTTCCCTAAGGTGAGGAAGGAGGGATGTGAACATTTGTCTGTTCATCTGTCAGATGTCCAGGAACAGGAAAAGGTTGCAGGGGTCCAGAACCTGCAGTCTTGTGACTGTTACTCACCAACCCCGTAACCGTCGGGGATTTAATTCATCAGCTCGAATGAATTTAAATAATTGCTAACGAATCCCAACTTACATGCAATATATCAATTAATGCATTTCCAGCCTGCTCAGCAGCAGAAAAAGTTTCAAAGGTACAATGTCAGGGCTTCTCACGCTGTTAAGTTTAAAATAAAAGCAAAAGGTAGAAAACCACCATCTGTCCCCCTCCAAAAATAGCATCATTTTAATTTTTACAAAAATCCAATACATTTAATCCTGTCACATGTTCTGCTGAACACTGGGTGAGCAAGGTTGAGTTGGTGTGTTTGCTGTGGTCTCTGAACAACACCAGACCTTCAGCAGATTCCGTGTCAGCTCTCCTGCCGTGCTCAGCTGTGTGGTCACAGCTGCTGGCACCTCACGGCTCTCTCTGAGCAGCTCCACGGCAGCAGCACTCAAGTGGATTTTGGTACCAAACACAGAGCTGAGCCTCAGCAGGCACAGGGAAGGGCCAGGAATCTCCCAGGAGCATGGACAGGCTTTGTTCTCTGCCTTTGCATTCTGTGACACAGGGCCCTGGTCCCTGACACAAGTTCCTGGATACTATGGTGACATGAATATTAATGACCCTGTGGTTAAAACACCAATCAGTTACATTTGCATTTAATACAAGGCTCTGTCACTGCTCTCCTACACCGCCCTTATCAAATCACTACATCTTCATGGCTTCTCATCGGTACAATAATCTGGTAAGGCTCCCTCCCCCCTGCTCTGCAGAGAGGGGACAGGAACAGCCACACACAGAACCACAGGTTGTGACACCTCGTCCACAGGGTCCTCCTGTTCTCCAGGGAGCAGACACAGCTCAACAGACTGAACTACGACTGGTAACCAGGCACAGACACAGAAGGGTAAACTCACAATCTCATACCCAAGTACATCTTCTAACTCAAAAGCAACAGGTAAAGACCAAAGCAAAGGCTCTGACTTTCAGCAGATTTTTTTTTCTTGCCAAAAACATGCACTCAAGGACCCCAGGGCAGAATCTGACCTGTGTACTGCCCCTTCCCTCTGCCACTGTCCCTCCTTCATCCTTTGCCACCCCACAATCCTCACATCAGTGCTCTGCCAGGCATTCCTTTATTGCCTTACAAACACGACCAATAAAAACCAAACAACATAAGAACCAGCAGGATCTCACCAGCTGACAGCTGGGGCTGGCCTCCTGTGTTATCCCACCCAACTGTCCTGTGTAAGGGCTGTGACAAATACACAGCCACCAAAGAGCTCCAGTGGGAACACACTGCCCTGGGCAGCAGCACTGGCTGGAATTCCCAGGGAATACCCAGTGCACACCAGCTGAGGCCACATCAGCTGCTCCCAGCGAGGCCAGGGACATCATCCTGCTGACAGCACCTCACTGCAAGGGCAGAGCAAGGCACAGAGACATCCCAGGTTAGCAGCTCCTCTCAAGTGTGTACTTGCCTAATGGGACACTGGCAGAACTCATCACAGCAACAGGGATCCCACAGAGAGAACCTTTCCATCCCAGCCCCTGAGCCATCCTTGGTGTATCCTGTCCCTACCCAAAGAGCCATGGCACTGCCTCTTCCCTCCACCCAACACCTCCTGCCAGGTTGTGCTGTTATTCAGGGCTGGTTATTCATCTTGTTATTCATCTGCTCCCTCCCCACCACCTGAATGCCTGTCCAAGGAGAGCTGCTACAAAACCTGGGTAAAAAGGCAGGTGTGTCAGCACCTGAGTATCTGCACTCACACAGGAGCTTCCACAGATCCCTCTCCTAACTCCAAAGGATGTTTCTTTAACAATCTCCCTGTATTGTTCATGCTACCTGCCATTTGCATACCCCTGGCATTAGACACTTCTTGCCAAAGGTCATTAAGAGTTATTAGACCAGAGCCAGGGTCAACAGCAGCCACAAATAACCTTCCTGTGGACACACTGCAGCCATAAGTGAGGATTTCCCATCGATCCAGCTCCCTCCTCCCAAGCAGCAGCTCAATGCCAGAGAAAAGGTCCTTACGGCTGAAGCACTTCCCAAGTCAGAAGCAATTAATCCTTCACAGGTTCAGGACAGGTAACTAAAGCAGCACTGACTTAGCAAGGAGGTCGAGCACATAAGGCAACAGATCTGCACTTCTGTGCTTCTCACATCAGCACTGATGGTTTGTGTTCATTTTAGGTATTTCAAACCTAAAGTCTGAGTTTTGATCACAACTCCTACATATAACCCAGGATAGCAGTGAAGTCACAAAGCAGGTATTCAACACCAAACCAAGGGTTCCTCCTGCTTGTTCTGGTGCTTCCAACAGACCAGTGTTCAGGGACAGCCCACAGGAAGCAGCCACATCGTGTCCTCATGGAGCACTCAGTGCTGCTTTGAGACAAGCCTGAGTTTATTTTACTGCTGCCACTTGTGCAGCAAAGCACATGTCAGCCTTGCAAGCCTCAATTCCCTTACAGAAGGAGATACAAGCTAAGATATCATCTGAACAACAGCTGGGCTATTAGAGATCTTCAGAAGGTCTTGCATTTTGCAATCACACCCTCGAGAACAGCATGCCAGATTGCTTTTGCAGTTCACACAGGCACACTTTGGGGTCACCAATACAGCTCTGTGATCACCAAAGTAAAGCTAGAATGTTTCTAACAGGTAATGGAGATCAGCTATACCTGTCCCTGTCCTCACCACAGCACAGCCAGCTCCCAGCTCAGCTGGAGGGGATGCACACAGTCTCTGCTCAGGGAACTCAGTTGCTGATGGCTTTATTTTTAATCTATGAGATCACCCGTCACTAGTACGTAATTTGTTTCTGCAAAATCATGAAGCAAACCAGATGCTATGAGCATCCTGTCCCAAAAAAAGTCTTTAATCCAATGCTGTGACACATGGCCCGGGGTCCTGGTGTCAGCAGAGCTTCTGCCACAGAGTAGGAGCAAATTTACACCCAAATCACAAGTGTGCCAAGAGCATGTCCACTGAAATCACAGAGAGGCAGCACTTGAGAGAAACACAGACTGCAATTAAAGCACCCAATCTGGAAGGCCAGAGATCAACTCCTGACTTGGCCACACACGCTCTGCATTGCTTCACCTTCCTATCTCAGTTCCCAGCAGCCCTACAAGGGATGGAAGGACACGTGCACAGGCTGTGCCAGGGCTCAGACACTCTGGGCAGAGAGAGCTCCTCACCTTGGAGGAGCTGCAGCAGCTCCCCTGTGCCTCCACTCTGCTGCATCACCCTGGAGGCAGCCAACAATAACCTTCACTGTGCTCCGTGGCAATTCCTGGACCTCCTACAAAAGGAGAAAGTTTTCATAATGATAAAAAGCCACAAGTGAGAGACAATTACCTTGCAGTGCCTCACTTAAGCCTTTCCAGATCTTTTCCCTGTGCTTGTAAATCACTGTCAGTGTTGTTCCCACACTCCCCAAGTACAGCAGTCAGTATGTGATCCAAGGAGGTACACTTCCAGCACGGTACCACCACAAGGACATCCTGTGCTTCCCCCATCCAAGAAGGCAGGCAGGCAGCCTTTCCTGGGAAACTTATTTATCCAGTTACCTCTCGTTATCAAGAGACAACTCCTCCATAAACTGAGTTTGTCAGAGACTTCCTGTCTCCTTCCACATGTGGAACACAAGTAAACACTTCATCCAAGTGAGGGCAAATTGGTTGTGACTTTCCAGAGAAGCAGCACAAACCCTGCAGTTGGCACACTGCCCTTCCAGCGGGCACAGCCTCAGCTTGGCCAAAAAACACTGTTTTCACTGAAAAAAAGTCACCTTCAAAGGAAGCAGCTCCCAATGCCAGTGCCAGTGTGCAGCACCTAGTCAGTCCTGATGCCTTATTAGTCATGATTAATGCAGGTGGGTGAGCTTGGAAGGCAGCAAGTGCTAAATCCAAAGTGGATTCCAGCTTGTCTTCAGCACATTTGTAACTTCCCACCTGCTCTCCTCAGCTGCTGACAAGCTCCTGCACAAAGGGGAGAAGGCCCAAGACACAATAAAAACATCATGGCAGTACCTGTTCTCCTGAGACCCACAATGCCAGTGCTGGTGTTGCAACTAGACAACAGCAACCTGTTTCTAACCTCTAGGACACTTCTGCAAGATCAGAGTTGGAGAGTTAAACCCTGTGCTTCCCCCAGCCCCCCAACTTTTGGAATGGCAGTGTTGGGATTTCCCTCTCTCTGTCAGAGCTGTGCCTGGTCACCCAATCCCAAAACTAAGCTTTCTGATACCGACAACTTCATAAGGCTGTTGCAGGACTGCTTGAATTACAAACTGGTTTATCAGGGAAGGTTCCTTCCTGGGTTGCTGACTGCAGAGGACTCACCCTCCCATGACTGCACTGGGCTGACACTGCCCTTAAATGTGCTCTTAGCTACCCCAGCTCTCATGGAAGGAACCAGCCACCTCAGGTATGACCCCAGATGTCCTCTCTGACACGCTGCACAAAGCCCACAGGCCAGGCCAGGCCATGTGAGTCTCTGGGCTACACACCTCCTTACACACTTAAATCCACTAACACCTGCTTTTCCTCCCTGATTACATCTCAGGACACGGCACACGCTGTCCCAGCAGAAGCTGTGCTGCTGAAAGCACCAAAACACCTGGGAGACCTCGACATTTACCAAATAACTCCCTTGGGACTCTTCATAAATTTGCCTTGAGGGCTTGTACCCTCAGAAAACCAGACTGCAGGAACACAGAGGATCCCACATCCCACCCAGCAGTGCAGAGCACTGTGCTGCCTCACACAGAACACAGGAAAAGCAACGGGGAAAAAAATAAAAAAATAAAAATCACATGGCCCATTCCAAGAGGAGAAACAGTTTAATTCCTAATCCAAATGTCACTGGTCAGCTGATTAGCAGCTGGCCCTCGGCTGAAGCTAGAAAGGTGCACTTCAAAGCGACGTGTTGAACCCAACCACACTGGAATCGGGCTGAGGGCCAAGAAAATCTGCACAACTTACCTCAGATGGGGTTTCTTTTAAAGTGTGATTATTTCAGAAGAAGGTCAGGTGTAATTTTAGTGACTTCAGGTCACAGCAGTGCAGGGGGAGGAAGCCCTAAGGGTGAGCTGGGCAGAGCCCCCTGCAAACAGCCCAACCACACAATTAGGCAGCCCAGGGGACCCCCCTCCCCACCAGGCACAGGTTGGGCACTCACAGCCTTTGCTGGCCTGCAGCTCTGCCAAGGGAAGTCAGGATGAAACATTCCCACCATGTCCTTCTTTTCAATACAGAGGAAAAAACACAGCTGGCAAATGTAAGCTGACTTTGCACTGGTTTATAATGTCTGCCATTAAAAGCTTTGAAATCTACACTAGCAGGCAGCACACGGGCATGAATGTGAAAAGCTTCAGTGAGATATTTGACAATCATTAAACCTGAATCCCCTACTTACTCACTTTCAGGGGAAAAGACCTTCAGAAAAGATACTACTAATTTTAAAAGTGACTTTTCACAGACGTGAAGAAACTCAGCCTGCACCTTTTGCTAGAAGCAGAGCAAGACAACCAAAATCCTGCTCACACATGTGCCCCAACAGCCCTTACACACCTTGGGTCAGCTCAGCACTCTCTTACAATACTGTGAGTACACAGAGTCACACAAAACACAACCTCCCCTCAAAAATGGGACACTGGGGCAATCCCCACCTTGCTTTAGCTCAGGAGTACCCATGGCTTGTGGTACTTTGCCACACATGCACATCCCTCAAACTCCTTAGCAAATTCCTGATTTACGGCAACATCCCTCTCAATGTTTCTTTGATCCTTCTCAGACAGACACTGACCTCCTTACAACTCCAGTGTGGGGTTTGGGGGTGGGTTTTTGTTGTTTTGGTTTTTTTCTCCCTACACACAGGCGGAAACAAAGAGCAGCATCTGATTTGATCACACTGTTTTGGTTTCTTTTCATAACAAAACAGCAAGACAGCAGCCCGACTCACCCACACACTCCAGCAGCTCCTGGGTATTCACCTCAGCTCAGTGAACACCCCAAAACCAGTAACAACACCCCTCACTGTGTGGCTTTAACCCTGCCCCCGCAGACCCCAAGGCCAGCAGCACTGACCTCCCACAGCAGTTAATCCCTGCGCAAACTTTGAGGGGAATTTTAAGAGATTATTCGTGCTAATATAGAGCAAGACAGCTACAAAGACTCAACTGGGAGTCACCTATTGCAACACTGTAAAAAACCCCACTGATTCACAGGTACCTCAACACCACAGCCAATCACTCAAATTCCTTCTATGTTATTCCCATCTACTTCCTTCCCCAAGGAAGGAATGATCCTCCCTGCTCAGGAAAGCAGTAACCAGACACAACTATTTTTCAGGGGTGGGGGTGCACTCACAGCAGATATTCTGGGGAATCTATGCAGAGCCAACGAGCACGTGGAGCCATTTGCCACCTGGCACACGCTGGTGCTGCATCCAGGCCTCCACCCCAGGCAGGGCACACCCCTGGCAGCAGGGTTGCTCAGCAGAATTCAGGGTGACCAGGCACAGCTCTGACAGAGAGAGGGAAATCCCAACACTGCCATTCCAAAAGTTCTGGTTCAACCAGTTCCTCAGTCATGCAACTCAAGTCTCCCCCACACCATCCACCAGCATCTCAGAGATTCCTTCTTTGAAGCCACTTTGCACTTCGTTTATTTTCTAGGCTTCACACGCACCAAAACACAGACCTCCCATCTGCCTCCTAAAGCAACGGGACCAGAGGTGTTCCTTCCCAGACAGGATACTCCTCCTACAAAGTGCTTCCCAGGGGACTTTTCCTTTTAGCAGAAATAGCCAAGAGCTCACAAGTTGCCTTTTCAAAATTGCTGAAGCACCACTGCAGATACAAAGAGGTTTTCCAGCCGTGGATTCAGACGTCAGGAGTGCAGGGACCAGGCCGCCCTCGAGCTCCCCAGGCCTCCAGCTGAGTCAGGGAGAAAATGCTGTTCACCAGCTCTCAGGCACACGTATGCAGAGCTGCAGCACTTCTGCCCCACGCTGCCTCCCCAGATGACCTCCCTTTCCTACAGAGGAAATGGCATTTTCACCTCTCTGTTCCCATCAAAAGGTGACAAGCTGCAAACCCACAAAGCCACCTTGCTCTTGTCCCCTTGGAGGCTTCACTCAGCAGGCTGAAGGATTTCAGACTGCCCACAGCAGAGTCTAAATGTGAGGACAACACCTGTGTAGCCCATTTCACCACAAAAACTTCCTCTGCCTCGCAGGAACAGATCTCAGCACCTGTATTACAGGCCTTGCTCAGCCTGTGTGGATCCAGGAGCTGCAGCCAAGCCTAGGCCGTGCTCCATCCCAGAGGCCAGCCAAGAAACCAGGAGTGGCAGGGAAAAGCCCCCCCAGGGAGCAGCTCCTCCAGGACAGCGAGGAGGGAGGGGAGGAACCTCTTCCAGGCAATCTGTGCTTCCACCTCCACCTCTGCCGAGCAGGAGGGCCCGGTGACACACGGGCTCCGCTCCCCGGTGCTGTCAGCACGGGGCAGAACCTGCCAGCAGATTACTCATCAGCACAAACAGCCTCTGCCTTCCTATGTTACCAGGATGGGGCCACCCCACATTAAAAAAAAGACTCTGACAGCTCCTCAGGTTTAGCTCGTGTAGTTCCTGAGCTTCCAGGACCAAAAGGGCCTTGGAAATACCAGCCGAGGCGAACCTACAATGCAAATTTCAGGAAAAAAAAATAAAATCACTATAGTTACTAGTTAAAAGCCTGGCTTCAGTGCTCCTCTCAGCAGAACGCATCAGAAATCACGCCTGAAAGATGGTCACAGACCTATTTTTTTGCACGCTGTGGTGACTTCTTACAAACCTGAACATTGGCAGCGTACACAGAGTCCCTTTTCCATTTTAGGGCTCTTTCTGTAGAAGCCGTCCTCCCACTCAGCTCTCTCACAGCAGCTCCCCTCTCCTTCCCAATCACCAGATCAAAACAAAACACTGTTTTGACTGAAATGGCCCAGGATGCTGCAGGAGGGACCAGGAGCAGGGCTAAGGAGGCCAACATCTCTCTGAAGGTCGAGGCTAAGGTTACCAGCCAGAGCCAGCCAAGAGGCTCCTCACAGCTCCAACAAATGAAATGTAAAATGATAGTTGAAGCAGCAGAGCTGGTTACAATTAAACAAATGCCACCAGCAGCTTTGCTGCACTGCAAGGGCTGCACACGTCATGAGTTCTGTAATCCCCACGGCTCATTTTTAGTTCTTCCACCGTTTTATTTGGGGGGAAAAATACAGCAATTGGGATCAGCACTTCCCCTTGCAGAAACCCCCCACGCACAGAAATCCCTCATCCCAGGTCACAGCCTACCTATGTGCATGACAGAGCTATCAGGAATTGACTCCAGCCTATAATCCTCCCTGCTTAAGGTAGGAGAGGAGGTAACAACTGAAAAAAGTTAAAGAGTGAAGGCCACTGCTTTCATTATTTACAGCACCTTGTTCTGCACCAAAGCATTTGATGGTTTTGGGGTCTGCTTGGGTTTTTTAGCTCCCACTTTAGGAGAGGTGGGAAACGATTAACTTTGAAATCCCCTCGATTTCTAAAGCATTAAAAAAACCCAAATCTAGCAAACTCGCACTGTATTTACACATGAGAAGACCAGAAACGTCAGCTCGGAGATGCCACCGGACTGCAATTCCACCAAGGACAATGAAATATTCGGGGACCCGGGAATCGAGGGGGAGGCGGGGTGGCCGGGAGAGGCCAAGGCCTCCCTTCCCAGCCTGGGGAGGCAAAGGGGCAGGGAAGAGCAGCGCAGGCAGAGCGCTCCGAGAGGCGCCCGGCTCACCTTCCGCCAGCACCTCGTCCACCGTGACCTGGTGCCGGCCGATGCTGAAGACCCGGCCGATGTAGCCGCTGCCCGGGCCGCTGCTGCCGCCGCCGCCGCCGCTGGTGCCCGACCCGGGCCCGGAGCCGCCCTGCTCCCGGCGCGAGTCGAAGAACTTCTTCATGTCTCAGAGGCGGCGGCTCCGGCGCTGGGGGCGATGCCGGTGTCAGTGCCGAGCCCCTCCCGGCTCTGCTGAGGGGCCCCGGGGCCGCTCTCCTGGCGGGGCCGCGCCGCGCTGTCCTCGGGGGACTCACACCTGCAAAAGCACAGCGGGTGACGGGGGGCGGCGACACCCCCGCGGGGACCCCCGACCCGCGGGGAGCCGCGACCCGCAGCGCCCGTGCCCGGTACCTCGCAGCGGGCGGCGGGAGCCTCCATGCGCCCCGCGGGGCCGGCGTGCGCAGCCCCACCGGCTGGCTCACGGCGGGGGCCGGCTGCCGGCAGGGCCCGGGGCCCGCATCGCTGCCTGGCGGCGTCACCGACGGCCACCGAGCCCGTCAGGGAGCAGGACGCGGGCAGGGACCGACCCCGCCGCCGCCGCCCCCCGCCGGCCCCATCCGACCACGAAACGGGCCGTCACAGGAAGTCCCGGCTGCCGGCGGGAGCGCCGCCCCCGCGCCTCCGCCAGCCGCAGGGCCGGGCCCCGCCGCCGCCGGCTGTGCCGCTTGCCGGGGTGTCCCGTTCCGGGATGTCCCCCCCGGCCCGGCCGCACCCCCCCAGCGCGGGGCCACCGCACCACAGCGAGGCGCGGGGAGAGGGGGGGGTCGGCGGGATGGCGGCCCCGCGCAAGGCACGCTGGGAGCGGTAGTTCTCCGGCGCCGGCGGTGGTGGCGCTTTAAGCGCCGCGCGGACTACAGCTCCCGGCGTGCCCCGCGGCAGGCAGGGGGAGCTGTGTGGCGGTGCCCGTTGCGTAGCCCCCGGGCGGGGTTCGCCCCTCAGAGCGGCCGGGCCGGGCCCGACGGCGGCCAAGGGACAGCGGGGGGGCCCCGAGGGCCGGGTGTCCCCCTCGCCTCGAGGGACGGGTGTCGGAGTCCTGTCCGTGAGCATCCACGGCCCGCGCTGGCGCTTTGCCTGGTGGCGGCTGTTTTATGTTTGGTTTTGAAATAATGTGCTAAACTCGGTGGTTTTGTGATATAATAATAGAAGGCCATTGCTGTGACATCTTGGTTTTTGACCTGAAGCACGAGGCTTATCCTCGCACAGGCCCTGCTGCCTCATTTGAGATCCCCAAAAACTCTATAAAAGAGAGGTTTTCCAAGCTGTCAAAACGTGTTTAGTGTTTTAAACCTGGCAGCTGGTTTTGCAAAGCCTGCGCCTTGGATTGACTGTTAAATGACATGTCCTCCCCACCCCAGTACTCCCACAGCTCATCCACAGAGCCCAAAGCCCCTGGGTTAAGCTTTGGAGATGTATATATTAGCTCAAATCTTGTGAAATGTCCTTTAAATTTAACCACTTCGGGGTTTTTTCAGCCTTTTTTCCTTCAGAACCCATGAGATTTTCCCAGCCCATGACATCCACAGCAGCTGACTCCTCTCCACCAGCATCAGAGACGACCAAAGCTGGGATTTGAAACAAAAGAGGGAAACATTGAAGTGGCAAAAACTGGTTTTCCCAGAAGGAGGACCCAGATTAACAAAGCCCGAGGAGCTCGTGGCTCCAGAGGAATTCCTCCATGACGCACCTCTCTCCTTCCTCCCTCCGGCTGGGACACGAGAGGAAACAAAAGCACGCTCCCATTTTCCCGGTGACTATTATTTCCTGTATTATGGCAATAACTACAGCCATCCTGCTGACAGCCCCTGTCCCCAGGCCAGGCCTGCTTACTGTGGGATGACAAAAATGTTTCCACACACACGGCCCTTTTTCTTCATCCTGCCTCTCTTTTGGGCACAGGCTTCCAGCAATGCCAACGAGATTGGATCAGCATGTTGTAAATGGATCTAATTGGTTTTGTCCCCGGTGTTTGATGACTTTTAAGATGGGTATGGCTCTCAGAACAGGCAGGTAGAATTTGTTACCACAGGCTGGGGGTGCTGTTTAGCACCTGGATCTAACAGCAGGTCGCTGTACAGTTGTTTCTCTGCTGAGCCACTGAGCCTCTTCACTGTGGGTAAATGCTACACCTCTTCATCATCCTTGTCCTCAGCAGCTCCGGTAGGTAAGGGCCCACCAGCCCACCCTGCAGACCTCAGAGTCCTCCTTGACCACCTTTAGCCACCCATAACTCGTAGGGTGCTTCAGAGTGGCTCCTGGCTGCACCTCATTTCCAAGTGTCATGTACAAGACCCCCCAAATGCACAGAGCTGGAACTGCAGTCATTTCAGCCAGGCAGCCAACACATGTGAAAACAGTCCTTTTTCATCTGACAGGCTTTAATCTTCATCAAACCTGCTTGGCTTTAATCTTTGTGAAACCTGCTTGTGGTTTGGGGCTCTGTGATGGATTTCCACTGGTCAATACAGAGGGTTCACTTGCCCTTCAGAATAAATATGAACTGGGTGAAGTCTTGGCTGCTTCTATCCATGTTTTTTTATTATTTTTTTAATTCCTCTACCCTGTGAAAGATCCCCAGGCATCTCTCAAGACTGAGGTAAAACACCCAGTGCAAAAAACTGAGTCCTATCATTGGGGATTTCTGGGGACTCTGCAGAACTGAACAATTTCCAAGGAAATTGGGCATCTCTGTACAGTACAGGGAAATGACTCATTTCCAACCGAAGCAGATAAAAGCCTCTGCGTGCAGAGAGCTGCAGATGCAGTGCTGAGCCTCCTCCCTGGCTCCGAGAGGCTTTTTTTATCTGTACCTGCGGTGCAATGCAGTGTCAGCCCCACGCACGGCTGGGGCTCTGGGGCTCTGGGGCTCTGGGGCTCAGCCCACGGCCCCCAGCCCCACCCGGGACCACTGTGAGGAGCAGGAGCACGGCAGGAGCCCGTCCCCGGCTGCAGATGCTGAGGAGATTCGTTATTCCAGAAGGCACGAGGCTTGGCTGCACTGCTGGAATCCCAGTGACCTTCACAGGGATCAGAGGGAACTGAGCCTGAAAGCTCTTAGTGAAAAAGCTGATCAGGGGCTGCCAGCACAGACATGGCCTGTGCTCCTCCCATGTGAGCCTGGAACGACTCGAGAGTGCTCCCAGAATTGTCCCACTGCAGAGAGGAGCCTCATTCTGACTAACACGGTCCATTCTAAACACCAAACTTCAGCTGCTAAAATCCCTTGACACGAGGTTTAAAATACCCAAGCCCCAGTGGTGTGGTCAGCAGAACTGCTTCCCTGCACATTGTCTCCCTGATCCCTGCTTCTCCTGCGCTGCACAGAAAATGCATTCAAATCCCCAGGAAGAAGCACATTAATACAGCTGCATCCCTCTCCATCAAACTTTCCAGACAGCTCAGCGTTTTCTAAATAAAAACACGCGCTTGGAAAGGTTTCCTGCAGCCCCCGAAAGGCGAGGGCAACACTGGCCTCTTCTGGAGAGCTCGAGAAGCGGCAGCGAGGTAGAAAAGAGCCGGCACAGCTTCCTGTGCTTGGTGACACTTAGCTGTCCAGGGGAAACAAAGTAATGGTCACATTTTCCTGAATTCAGCGCATAATAATTAAGCCTTATCACCCGGTTATTTTTACCGTGATAAGGACGTTTGGGAGAGCGACTTTTCACACGGGCAGCCAGTGATAGGACAAGGGATATCAGTTTTAAACTGAAAGAGGGGAGATTTAGGTTAGATATTTAAGAAGAGATTCTTCCCCGTGAGGGTGGGGAGGCCCTGGCACAGGTTGCCCAGAGAAGCTGTGGCTACCCCCTCCCTGGAAGTGTCCAAGGCCAGGTTGGACGGGGCTTGGAGCAACCTGGGCTCATGGAAGGTGTCCCTGCCCATGGCAGGGGGTGGCACTGGAGGGGCTTTAAGGTCCCTTCCAGCCAAAATCATTCAATGAGTCTGTGATTCTCTGTCCCCTTAAACACACACATTTACTGCAAAGAAATCTGTTGAGCTTCTCACCAGCTAAAGAGCAGAGCCACTGTTCTATCCATCTTTCTTCCCATGATTTTCTGGAATCCAAGCATTTCTTTCCAAGTCCAAGTGACCCCTAAACACTACCAGTATGACCAGAAAAACGACTCTTCTTCATCACTCTCAAGGAAAGGTCAGTTCTCAAGCATGCTGCCACAGAGATAGGAATTTGGCTGGGTTCAGATTTGTGCAGAGGAACAAAAAGACTCCAAAACTCACAGCTGTATTTTCCTGTGTAAAAAATGGAAGTTTCCTCCTCTTTGGTGCTCCTGTTTGCCCTTGTGGGAGATACTCACTGGTTCCAGCAATGGGTGCACTTCCTGCAGCTGGAAGCCAACACCTTCCATCCAGTGGTAATGGCAGTGCTGGCCTGTAAATGAATATAGAGTAGGCACACATGGAAATAATGGAGCTGACTGAGCCCTGCAGGCTCGTGCCTGTCAGATGCAGTAGCCTGGATTGACATCCATAGGATGGACCACTGGGTCACAAAGAGCCTTGTTTCCCAAGGAACATCCCTTTGCACCACAACTCCACACTCTTCTTGAAAGCAGCTGTTGTTATGCTAAGGGAAACGTGCAGGTTGGCTCTCCCTGAGAAGGGATTTATCAGCTGTGTCTCAAGTGTCTGGGTCTGAGTGGCCCCTCAGGCTCCCCTTGCCCCAGGCAGCCTCACCTGGCTCTGCTCACACCCTTTGCCCACCGACCATGACCTTTGTTTAAATGCAGGGCCAGGGGAGCCCCTTTTTTTTAGGGAACTGCAGGGTAGGCCTGGCTGTTGCTCTGAGATTAGCTCAGCTGGTTGGAGCTAATAATGCCAAGGCTGGGGGTTTGATCTCTGTATGGGAAGTGAATGCACTTAAGAGTTGGACTCGATGATCCTGTGGGTTCCTTCCAGCTCAGTGTTCTGTGAATTTTGACTTTGCTGGGTGAGCTCTGGTGCCCTGTTGTAAGTCCCCCTGGTTTCTCAGTGTGTCTGCCTTGGTTTTCTGGGTAGGCTCTGGCCTTGCTGCCTGGCTTTGCCTCCTGATCCCTGCGTGGCTGATGAGGCTGGTTGCTGCCCTGACTATGGGAGAACTAAGTCCTATATACAAGCTTAACTGGCAGCATCCTGTGCTCCTGGTTTGTGTGCTCCTGTGCAGCAGCTCTGCTCGTGTTGCTTTTTAGCCCTAGATCCATCATGTTAAGATCATAGAATCCCAGAATGGTTTGGATTGGAAGGGACCTTAAATATGATCTAATTCCAACCCCCCCCCCATGGGCAGGGACACCTTCCCCTAGACCAGGTTGCTCCAAGCCCTGTGCTTAACATTTTTTTCCTTGCTCCAAGCACTGCATCAGCCAGTGTTTCTGTCCCTTTTACCTGAAGGAATGACTGTGTGTTTGCCTTAGAAGCCACCCTGAGCTGGGCAGTCAGAGCTGTTTCCATCCCCTGGAGCTGGGTTACAACCACATTGCAGAGCAGTAAGACAGAACTACACAGAGGCAGATATTAATTAAGAAGAAAAAAGTGAAAGCTACTTGTTTCCTCTTCAGAACTATATGTATGCTAATTAAAGTAAACATTCATTAAGCCCATTAAATGAAATTTTAGTTTGATAATGCATTTAAGACTGCAGGAAGCAGTGGTGTAGCAGTTCATAGCCTGCAGCTTTGGGGAAGGGGGGGTCAGGTTGGACCACAAATAATATCCAGCCTCCACAGGGCACTGGGAGTTTCCCTGACTGAGCATCTCCAGGGAGCTGGCAAATGCCCTGAGGCCTGGGCCTTAAATGATATCAGTTAGTCTTGGTAGAGAGGATGTTGAACATACATTACAGTTTGTACAAATAATTATAAGTGCAACTGCAGTGGTCTAGCCTGTCTCTTGTCCTTGAGGTAATACCTGAACATACAGTGCAATTCATAAAATCATGGAATGGTTTGGGTTGGGAGGAGCCTTAAAGTTCATCCAGTCCCACCCCCTGCCATGGGCAGGGACACCTTCCACTGCTCCAGGTTGCTCCAAGGCCCGTCCAACCTGGCCTTGGACACTTCCAGGGATGGGGCAGCCACAGCTTCTCTGGGCAACCTGTGCCAGGGCCTCCCCACCCCCACAGCCAAGAATTTCTTCCCAATATCCCATGTAACCCTGCCTGCTGTCAGTTTAAAGCCATTCCCCCTTGTCTTGTCACTCCGGGCCCTTGTCCAGAGCCCTCCACAGCTCTCTTGGAGCCCCTTTAGGCCCTGGAAGGGGCTCTCTGGTCTCCACAGAACCTTCACTTTTCCAGGCTGAACAACTCCAGCTCAGCCTGTCTCCATAAGGGAGGCACTCCAGCCCTCCCAGTGAGTAATGGCAGTGGCTCATCAAGCAGCCCTAGATCCTGTGGTGATTCCTGTGTGCCTTTTGCCACAGCCTGTGCCTCAGGCTCTGCTGGGGACATTACAGCAGCCCTGATCTCCCCAGCTCACTTTGAACAGTGGAAGGTGGGACAACACAAGGATCAAAAGCAAAGGACAACTTCTATGACTGCAGGGGGCTTTTTTGAAGGTAAAAGTGTCACCCCACAAGCGCCTGATCGTGCTCCTCACCCCACTCTGGAGGTGTTTGCTGACTGCCCTCCCCCTTTGGATGGATCCACGGACACAGGCAGCCCACCACGCAGTCAGACCGTGATGGCCCTGGGCTGTTTGCCTTCCCTGCTGTTTATAGCTTCAGGGCATGAAAGAAAACAGCAGACTGGGCTGGTGGCCACGTGCAGCCTGGAGTTCCTCTGTGGGAGGAAGGCAGAGCGTGTGGGCACCTCGGCCAGCGTGAGCACAGTGTGTGCTGGGGGACAGCGTGGGGACAGCGCCCAGAGCGGCAGCATCCGAGGTGCTGTGGGAGCTGTCAGTGTGAGGAACTGTGAGAGCAGCCAGGATCCCCTCCTGTGTGCTGCACAGCACCCCCAGATCACACCCCTGTCATTGAAGCACACCTGAAACAGGGAGTTTGACTCCTGGCTCTCTCACACGCTGCTCACTCCTGTCTCCCCTTACATTGTCCAAGGCTTGTGGGCCACCAAGTCCAGGTGGGCTCTTGTTTTACAGGCACTTTGGGTTACAGGGACTTCCTCAAATCACTTCTGCTCCCCAGTCCCTTCCTGGCCTTGTGTGACATGTATGTTTATGTAATCTACCCAGAGAGCCCTTGACTGGCACAGCAGTGCTGGTAGGCTGTGCTAAGGGCTCTAAATCTGCCTGGATTGCTGAAGGGGGGAGTGCTGCACATTCCCCTGGTAATACTGACTGTAAAAACAGTGTTTCTAATGGTTGTGGTGAGTAATGAAGAGCTAAGAACTTTCATTTCTTACATGAACTGGAATAGTTCAGTCTTCCCACCTCACATAAGCACTGCTTACCTACTTCTGGGAGTGTGTTTCATCTCCCTTCTCTCTTGTGTTAAAAGGGCTTTGCTCCAATCATAGAACAAAAGCTTCAGGCTGGCTCTTCCTAAGGTCTTCCCCAAAACACCTCTGCTTCTCCCTCTGACTTGTGGAAATGGACGTTTCACTTTACATGGTGCTGAACTGGAGACACCCTTGCTCTAAGGGTCAGAAGTGCCCCTGCACCTCTGCAGTGAACCCTAACAGCTGGGATTCACTTTGGGGTTATTATGATATTCATACACAGAACACGAGAATTCTTTACCCTCTTACCACCACAAAGTCAGTGCTTTAGAAAAGCAAGGCTGGTTTTCAGCCTCCACCCCACCCTCGGGTGCTGCTGCTATGGAGACAGCACTGCCTGAGCTGCAGCATCCAACACAGCTCCCACAGCACTTGTGCAACCCTTAAATAGCCCCATTGTAGGGGCTGCTGCTTGCAAACTGCTGGTGCTCCTGTATAAAAACGAGCACCTTCCTTATGAGCTCCTAAAAGTGCCTGCTTGATCCCCAAAGGCCCAAATTCTGGCCCCCACTTGGTGAATGACTTCATTAGTGCCAAGACTTGGAGCTCAGTGAGTGGGTGAGGCTGTTCCTCTAAAGCTAAAGGCAGGTACTTGGTAATCATAGGACACACTGAAAATCTCTCCTTCCAGCACAAGGCTCCTCTGCTCTCTGAGGTGCAAATTTAAAGGCCAGGTCCTTTGGGCAAAAACAAATGCTGCCATTTTCAAGAGGCTCAGCTCTGTTGTCATTGTGGGACTTTGAATAAACACCCCCTTCCTGATGGGCTGCTGCTTGAGCTCAAGTTATTTACAAAATACACACTGCCCTGCCTTTCTGTGACCTTTAATTTTTATTAGGTGTTTTGTAGAGGGGAGAACAGCAGGATGGAGTGGGAACAGAGAGCAGGTGTGTAACCACAGAGTCTGGGGCTTTGAGAGCTTTATTACAGAGGGGCAAACAGGAAATGTCCATGAACAGAAAAGCAACGTGCTCTGTCACTGCACTGAGAGGAACTGTGGGCTTGTCCTTTGCTGTCCCTCTTTCGATGCAAGGACAGCAGAGCTATGCCAGACAGTCTTCAGCTGGAGACACTGAAGATAACCACAGCTTCTCCATCCTTTCAGAGATGAAAACTTATGGAAAGCTGAGCAGACTCCACACAAAGGGCTCCTGGAGAGACAAAGCTTTGTCACCTGAGCCTCAGGTAGGAAAACACAGCAACAACCCTTCGCCTTCCTGAAGGGAACAGCTCCTGTAGCAAGGTACAACAGGGTTCCCTAAATCCCCTGTCCTTCCATCCACCTTCCAGAGAAGCTCAGCCAACTCTCAGCACGCTCAGAAGCTTTTGTACTTTTGTTTTCCTTTCTGGTCCAAATAATCGTGACTGTCTGAATCAGATGGCTCCGGAGCCAGCATCCACAACCAGCCAAGATCACAGGGAACTCAGCTGTGTGTTGCATCAGGATCAGGCTTCTGAATGGACTACACTTACATGACTGATTCTGGGTGGCCAAAAACATCCACACAATCACTGTGTATCGGCAAGTATTCCTCCTCTCCCAGGGGGAAAGAAAAGGTTAAATTATGCAAATGATGAATGGCAGGATTGGTGCAATACTTAAAGGATAAATAACTTGCAAAGAAAATTAACAACTCATGGTCTTAAATAATTAGTCTTGCACATACCAATGACTGCAGTGTCAGAGCCTTCCAGTCCTCGGGGCTGAAGAGGCTGGGAAGCAAACAGAAGGATGAAGCTTTTTAAAATACACAGGCTAAAAATATCCCAGGCAACATAAAATGGAGAAACACAGCAGTTCTGCTGGTGGATTAAAACAGGCCCAGAGCAGGGAATGCTGACGTGAGAGGAAGGGATGAGAATGGAAACTTTGGAAGACGTAGGAAAGAGAAGTTTCTCCTTAGCGACAGTTGGCAATATGTACCATCCCTCTGAATCCTGCTCAGGGGAAAGTGCCAGATTTTGCAAGGAAAGAGGCTCTGCAGTGGAAAAAGAGAGGGCTGGAGGCTTGAACCTGCTTTTGGTGTCACCCTGGTCCATGTCCCCCTGGTGCCGGGCTCCATGGGACAGTTCTGGGAGACTGAACTGTAATAAATAAACCACACAGCTGCATCCCAGCTGCTAAATTTAGGTCCCTTCCAGCAAAAGAGCATGTGCAAAGAGGCACAGGGGTGAGATAGAGCTGTCCTATGAGCTGGAAAAAAGAACCTGAGAGGGCTGATTTACCCATTTTAATAATGGTACTTTTGGCATCAGAGGAGACCAAAATCCCTGAGGATAAACACTTGAAGACAGGCTATGTATTATTCAAGGCTGATTTCCCTCTGTCAGCCCCATGAGCATGGCCATGGCTGACCCTGGCAGGGTCACATCGGGGTAAGACTGAAGTCCCTTTACCTGAAGGGTTTTGACTTGAGGGCAGTGCCACATATCAGGGCAAAATTAATAATCTTTATGCAGATAATCATTCTTACAGAAATCGTGGCCGTTTGTGACACAGAGCTCTTAGACAAGGGGCAATGATGCCGCAGACCCCGAGAGGTGCAGTGGGAGCAGAGGAGACACGACACAGGTAAGAAAAACAACACGGGGGAGGAACAGGACTTCTTGCTCGAGGCTGCTCTGCCCGTGTGCTCCACACCGTCGTCCCCCTCGCTCCCCCCTCGGGTGTGCCCTGCTCCAGACAGCACAGAATGAGGGATCAGAGGCTGCAGCCACAGCCCCTCTCTGTTCACGAGATTTTTACAGGGAACGCCGGGGAGCGTGGAAGCCATTCCAGCCTGTCAGTCCTCCGAGTAACCCCAAAAGTGCAGTTCCTGCCTGGAGTGAGGCTCCCCGGGGAACCTCCCCTGCCCTGGTTTACAGCCCACTGCTCGGGAAGGGCAGCGAGGGCTGGATCGCCCTCCCGTCACTGCCGTGCGGGTCCCACCCCGCTCCAGGGCGGGGACTTTGCCACCCAGGGCAGCTCCAGAGCTCTCCCCATCCGCGCCAGGGCCCGGGCTGGGACAGCGGGTGAGTGCCAGCGAACCGGGGGTGTCCCCGGCCGGCGGGGCCGGGACGGTGCCCGCGCTGTGCCCGGAGCCAAGCGGCCGGGCCGGGCCGTGCCAGGGCGCTGGGGCAGCCCCGGCGCTCGGCCCGGGCTCGGGACCGACGGGCAGGCGGGTTGTGGGGAGGGAGAAGGTTCCTGACCCTTCCCGGACACGGGGAGCTCAGGGTTGCGTTCCTCCTCCTGCCACGCCCGGGCTGGCGCGTCCTCCCCGCGGGATGCTGGAGGGCGAGGGGCACGGCAGGGGTGGGCGACAGGCTAAATGAGAAGTACAAGGCCATAAACGTTATCTTCTTGTTCGTTTTGCGGGCAGTGGCCAGCTAAAGGTCGTGGTGTGGGAGGCGCGGGGATGTTTCGGCTGGCTCGGGGCAGAGGGGAGATCCTCTCCTGAGCTGCAGATGGGGCCGGGATCAGAGCCGGGAACCCGGAGCTGCCCGGGACACCCCTGGAGCACATCCAGCACATCGGCGGCAGCGCCGGGGCAGTGGAAAAGCCGAGCCGTGCAGGGTGTGGGTGTGTTTGGGTGAACGTGCCCGGAACGGGAGAACTCGTCAGACGGGTCCAGCGTTGGCCTCCGCGGGAACGGGTGACAGAGCAGCGGCTTTCACTCCAGAGGCGAGGTGTGGGACTGGCAACACGCTGTGAGCTCAAACTGGGGAAAATACCCCGTGTTTATATCCTGTTGAGCTGTTGGGAGCTTTGCTTGCTGGTACCTGGGTGTGCTCTGAGCAGAGTCAGGAAAACCTGATTCAGAGCAAGCCTAGGCTTGATTTTGCAGAACATGGGATAGTCTCAGCAATTTTCTGATAAATTAAGTTTATTCTGGATTCAGCTTTTAGAGGATATTGATATGGACTTATAACTGCCTGCCAGGAAAAGATCATCCGTGGAAAAAAATTGAGTAATGGGATGGATGCTTGCACTCTGTCTTCTGGGCACAGTGTTTTGAGCCTGTTCTAAGCCAGGTTTACTGTGTCAGGCCTTTATTCTGGGGTGAAGCAAATAACATAAGGGCACCATAGGACTGGCTGGCTGACCCTCTGCATGCATAGTTTAATTCTTCAAACCATGGAGTGAAGAAGCTGGTTTTCCCTGATGGAGCTGCAGGCCAGGAACTGTGTTAAGCTGCTGAGCACTGGCAAATCTGCTGAGCAATTCCCTTCTCTCTCTGCTAACCAAGGGGTGACTTAGGAGGGCTTTATTCACCCAAAGCCCTGGCCTGAGCAGTCTGTGCAGACGCCTTTGGCTCTGAAAGGGTCACAGGGGCAGGGGCCAGTGCTGGACTGCTGAGCTCCCCCCCCCTGTAACTTCAGTGGCTCATTCACAGAAATACTTCCAGAACAAAGCAGCATCTGCAGCTTGAGCAGTGGGGTTTGCAGTGCTGCCTTTTGCAGTGCTCTGCTCTTTAGACTCTCAGTGATGTTCACTGGATGAAGAAATAAGAACCTGCAGTCAGTAGTCAATGTGATATTTCTGCTGTAAATGGATATTGTGAGAGCATTTGCCCCCAGTCCAGTCCATGCAGCCTCTCCTCGTGGTCTGTCTCCTTCCTGCCAGTTCACTTGCACTCAGAGTTTCTCTGCCTCCCACTCCCTTTCCCTTGTTTCTGACCTTTCTTTTGCCCTTTAATTGACTTGCTGAACCAGCCTGTCTGATGTTCCTGCTGCTGTGTGCAAAGCAGCTGGATGGTAGAACTGCATCATAAAAACATCAGTGAAACCTGAAGCCTCTATTTAGTGTCTGACAAAAGCAAATAAAATTGGCTTTTTGCTTCTGTGAAAGATTAGAGAAGAGCAAACATGACTTTTCTGAGGCCTAGGTCATAATCTGAACACTGAAATTTATGACCAGATGAAAGAAAGCAAACTCAACATTAATAATTTCCATATGTTGCCTGATTGCACAGGGTGTAGTGACGTAGAGATGACCTGGGGAACACTGGGGAGTGCCCCTGAGTAACATCCCTGGCGGGTGTCACCCTGTGAGTTAAGTGGCCTGCACAGCACTGCCTGTGCATCCCAGATGTGCAGGAGTCATGTGGAGCATGAGCAAACACACTCCTGCTCTTGCACAACTGCCTGGCCTCATGGAGAGCAGCTACTGAGCACCACGAGGAGAGATGTCATCCACTGCTGGCACCTCTGCCTCTGCTCCAGGGCTTTAGTGTGAGACCTCACTCCATGCTGGAGTAAAACCACCCAGGGCTGGTGGGTGGCCTTTACTTGCTGTCCCTGTGTTTGCATCTCTTATTTTTTTTTTAATTCCACTCCTCTGTGTGTATGTATTGCCTGCCTTTCCTAACTCCTCTCCTGTGATGCTGGGATAACTTGAGTTGCAGGGAGGTGAACCTTATCCTAGTACTTGACATCCTGTCAGATGATCAGGGATATGGGAAAATAATTTGGGTGTGTTGATGTATGAGCTGTACACATGAAAACAAAATTATGAGCAGAAATAAGAACCATGGCCAGACAGCAATTAATCTTTGGTGGTTTTGAGGGCTTTGCCAGCTAAAACTGCAGCTCTATGAGGAAGAACACACTGCACCAAACTGAGGTGTTGAATACAAAATGTTTCATTAAAATATAAAGAGGGGAAATAATTCTCCTACCCCAGTGCTCGAGTGAGGTTATCCTTTGTTTGCTCATCTACACCATGACGTTGTCTCTGCCTCCCAGGCAGGATCCATGAAGGCTTTTAGGGCTGCGTGGGCACCCTCACCCTCTTCACCCTCACCCTTCTTCACCCTCAGGCTCTCACCCGCCAAGGTGAGACCCGTGTGTTTTAGAGGACACGGGAATCCAGCCTGTTCTCTTTGCTCCCAGGGTGACACTGTCTGCTTCTCCTTGTAGCCTCAGGCAGGCTGTCACAAATGTGGCAGTAATAAAGAATCCTATTAAATTACCAGTGCTAATCACCTGTCTGCCCAGCAGGTCCCTTCCAGCCTGGCCCTGGCCCTGTGCTGTCCTCATCCAGCCTTTGCTCAGTGCAGAGCAGGGCTGCAAAGGAGGCTGCCCGGGGCGTTCACTTCAGTGTTGCTTTTAGTCCTCAAAGAATTAGAGGGTTACTTCACCAGCCCCACTAACCTGCAAGGGTAGGTGTATTCTATTAATTATTTGCTGGAAAACTAACACTCCCTGTGTTTTTTATTGCAGCTGTCTGAGTGCCTGGGACACGGACAATACCGGATTGACCAGACCCCAGCACGATGGTGAGTGTGTGTGTTTGCTGTGCCACCCTGTGCCAGGCCTTTGCTCCCACCACATACACGTGGGCAGTGGAGCTCAGATAAGGACTCAGCAGGAAGAATGCTGTCACTGTCTGTCCCTTCATGGGGGGGAATTTATCACCTCTCTCTGCTTCCTCATACTAAATAATGACCCACACATACGGGCTTTTCCGTTTGGGGAGTTAATGGAAAACCAGTCGGATATCAGGTAGTTCAAAGAGCAGGAATTTCTCTAGATGAACTTCCTGGGTTTGTTCTTTCCAGGTTGAATCCAGTTCCACCCTGCTGCCATGGACAGGGACACCTTCCACTAGAGCAGGTTGCTCCAAGCCCCAACCTGGCCTTGAACGCTTCCAGGGATGGGGGAACACTTCCAGGGATGGGGGAACACTTCCAGAGAGGGGGGAACACTTCCAGGGATGGGGGAACACTTCCAGGGATGGGGAAACACTTCCAGAGAGGGGGGAACACTTCCAGGGATGGGGAAACACTTCCAGGGATGGGGGAACATTTCCCTGTCCCTGTTTCAGAAAGCCCGACCCATGTGAATGTTAAGTGATGTTTTGCTGAGGATTTTCCTGAGAACATGAGAGCTTCGTAAGAGACAGTGTATTCCCCCAGAAATGGCACTGGACAGGAGGCAGGAGGAAGCTATTTGTGAATCTCCATTTGGGGTAAAACACTGCACTTCCTGGTGCGTTTATTTAACAGAATGATGGTCCTTGGCTGCTCTTGGAGAATTCAGAAATAGGGCTTTGATGGGAACATTTCTTCTATGATTTACATGGAAAACTGCTGGGAAGAAGCTGGATGAACAGAGGTGTTAGGCTGTGTGCCATTCTTTGACTGGAAACTAGATACTCCAGGGGCATCCACATTAAGATATTTTCTTCTGTGTCCCTGTGGCTTATTTCTTATGTGGCTGGGATATCCCTCTAGAACAAACCATTTCTGTTTAGGATGGAACTCTGGTATAAAATCACTCATGTTTGGTGAGTGGACTTTACACTGTCACTGTGTTTGCATCTTTTGAATATTCTTTGTTTTTAGTTCACCTCTGTGTATGTATGACTTTGTGTCTGCCTTTCATAACTCCTCTCCTGTGGGTTTAGGCAACAATCAAGGGAGTCTCGAGCTTCAGTGCTGAGCAAGAGGCAAAGGCACTAAGGAAGGCCATGAAGGGGCTTGGTAAGTTGCTTTCCCTCCACTGTTAAACCCTCCTTCATGCCCCTGGGGATTGGGAATGTTTTTATGGTGTTTGTTGGAGGGGAAATCCAGCCCTTGGAATCACCCCACTGCCCTGTGAGAGGGCACTGGAAGGAACTGAGTGACTTGAACCTCACTGGAAATCCAAGTCTTGGCCATAGTGAGGCTCTTGTTTTCCCTCCCCTGTGGGGTGGTCCTGCCCTGCTGGGGCTGTGCTGAGGCACTGCTGCCCAGCTGAGAGCCAGCTGGTGTGCTGGGGTGTGAGGGCTGGGTGGGTAATGGCACAGCCTGGACACGACCAGAGCACGGGGCTGCTTCTTGAACAAGCAGCTTGACTGGTTTCCATTGGTTTCTCCAGGCACAGATGAAGATGCCATCATTGAGACCTTGACCAAACTGAACGTTTCCCAACGCCAGCAAGTTCTGATCACCTATAAAAGCACTATTGGCAGGGTAGGTGTTCTTCAGAGACCGGTGACTGTGGCTTGAATTGGAAGTTGCAGACATTTTTTGGGTTGTGTCACTGGGGTGAAATGTGAACAACATCCCAGTCTCCATGGCAGTGTGATCAGCACAAGCCTTCCTTGGCCAGGTTTATTTTGGTCTTGTTCACTTCTGAGTAACTGTTTATCCAAGGAGGACTGGAGCATGAAGAAAATTGTGAACAAGTTCTTCCTGTTCTCAAAAGCTGTATTTTCTCTCATCTCCTTTCCTCTCTCTCTGTCTTCTAGGATTTGATTGATGACTTGAAGTCTGAGTTGAGTGGGAATTTTGAAAAGGTGATTGTTGGTTTGATGACTCCAACCATCATGTACGACGTGCATGAGCTGAGGAGGGCTCTAAAGGTTTGGAAATCTTCTTTTGTGTTTCTTAAGTTGCGGTCAATTCTGTATGATATGGCATAATTGTACATTTATTATTAATTTCTTATTATTAACTTAAATATAACAAACAGAAAGTCATAGTTGCCCATCCAAACAGTTGTCATAGTCTTGGATCTTGTCTTTGCCACCCCCCCAGGGAGCAGGAACAGATGAAGGCTGCCTGATTGAAATCCTGGCCTCTCGCACCAACGGGGAGATTCGGCACATCAACGAGAACTACAAACTCCGTATGTGGAGCACTCTGCAGTCACACTGACTGGGCACTGGGGGTGTGCAGGGGGGTGGAGAGGAAGGAGAAGGGTCTGTCAGCCTCAAGGACTAGAATTGCACCCAGAAATGGAGTGGGTGTAAGTAAAGCAGGGTGGGGTGGTTGGGTCTGTCATCTGGACATCTGTCCCTGGGTGGATCTTCTGCCAGTTACATCCTGGCTGTGCTTCTTAACGTTGCCCTGTGCCACTCCATATGGAATGCTGTGATGAAAGCCAGGAAGGCCAAGGGTAATCCTGGCTTGTACCAGCCCTGGCGTGGCAGTAGGACCAGGGCAGTGACCATCCCCCTGTGCTGGCACAGCTGAGGCACCTCCAGTCCTGGGGTCAGTTTTGGATTCCTCAGGACAAGAGAGACACTGAGGGGCTGAAGTGTGTCCAGGGAAGGGAAGGGAGCTGGGAAGGGGCTGGAGCAGCAGGAGCAGCTGAGGGAGCTGGGAGGGCTCAGCCTGGAGAAAAGGAGGCTCAGGGGGGACCTTCTGGCTCTGCAACCCCCTGACAGGAGGGGGGAGGGGGGGGGGGTCAGGCTCTGCTCCCAGGGAACAAGGGACAGGAGGAGAGGGAACGGCCTCCAGCTGTGCCAGGGGAGGGTCAGATTGGACATTGGGAACATTCCTTCATGGAAAGGGCGGTCCAGCCCTGGCACAGCTGCCCAGGGCAGTGGTGGAGTCCCCATCCCTGGAGGGATTGAACAGCCCTGTGGCTGTGGCACTTGGGGACATGGTCGGTGGTGGCCTTGGCAGTGCCAGGGGAGAGGCTGGACTCGATGACCTTAGAGGGCTTTTCCAACCCAAACCATTCCATAGTCTGTGGGGTACAGGGCCCTGAGCACAGTGACACCTCACCCAGCTTAGGGCTGGCCCGTGCTGTGGACAAGCCCTGCAGGGCTGGATCTGCTCCTCACAGCTGTGCTCTGTGTGTGCCCTGCCAGAGTACGGCTCCAGCCTGGAGGACGACATCGTGTCCGACACATCCTCCATGTTCCGCAGGGTCCTCGTGTCCCTCGCCACGGTGAGTCCGGCTGGGGCAGACGGGGGGAGCCTCTGCTGAGGGGCTGAGGGTTCAGGCTGTCACTGCACTGCGAGTCCACCAGCAGCAAATTTACAGATGACAAGCTGGGGGGGAGTGTGGGTCTGCTGGAAGGCAGGAGGGCTCTGCAGAGGGACCTGGCCAGGCTGGATCCATGGGCTGATTCCAAGGGGATGAGGTTCCCCAAGGCCAAGGGCCGGGTCCTGCCCTTTGGCCACAACAACCCCCGGCAGCCCCACGGGCTGGGCCAGAGTGGGGGGACAGAAAGGGCCCTGGGGGGACTGACTGACAGCAGCTGAACAGGAGCCAGGGGGGCCCAGGGGGGCAAGAGGCCAATGGAGCCTGGCCTGGCTCAGGAATAGTGTGGCAGCAGGAGCAGGGCAGGGATTGTGCCCCTGCCCTGGGCACTGGGGAGGCCACCCCTGGAGTGCTGTGCCCAGCTCTGGGCCCTCAGGTTGGGAAGGATGTGGAGGGGCTGGAGCAGGGCCAGAGAAGGGCAACGAGGCTGGGGAAGGGTGTGGAGCACAAGTGCTGTGAGGAGAGGCTGAGGGAGCTGGGGGGGCTCAGCCTGGACAGGAGGAGGCTCAGGGGAGACCTTCTCACTCTCTGCAACTCCCTGCCAGGAGGGGGGAGCCGGGGGGGGTCGGGCTCTGCTCCCAGGAACCAGCAGTGGGACAAGAGGGCACAGCCTGGAGCTGCCCCAGGGCAGGTTTAGGTTGGCCATGGGGAAGAAGTTCTTCCCAGAGAGAGGGATCAGCCCTTGGAATGGGCTGCCCAGGGAGGGGGGGGAGTCCCCGTCCCCGGAGGGGTTTGAGCAGAGCCTGGATGTGGCATCAGTGCCATGGTGGGGGGGACAAGGTGGGGTTGGATCAAGGGTTGGACTAAATTATCTTAGAGGTCTTTTCCAACCCAATTGATTCCATGATTGTGATTCTCTTGCATTTCACCTCATTGGCATTTCACAGCAGCTTCTGCAGAGAGAGGAGCCTCACTCTGGGCATTAATGCCATGTGCTCTTTCTAAATGGCCCCATTAAAGTGGATGGTTGCTCATCTCAAAAGCAAGAACAAATCACATCTAAGCCATGTTTTGCTGTATTTGTAACCCATTATTCAATATTAACAATCCCATTATGCATCTCCAGTGACTGGTTTTAATGGAGAATTTGCAGGTCTTCTATCAGTTGCTCTGGTGAAATGAGCTTTTCCTCCTTGTCTTTCCCCAGGGTAACAGAGATGAGGGAACATTTGTGGATGAGGCCCTTGCTCAACAGGATGCTCAGGTGTGTAGCAATGTGCTGCCTTGCAGGAGCTGTCGGGTTTGCCTGTGTGAGCCGGGGGGAAGCTCTGCTTTTTCGGGACCTTGGCTTTTTTGAAGGGAGATGAGTAAGCCTGAAGCTGTGCTGGACAGCAGCCCCAGGTGGAGACTAGATGGGATATTAGGAAAAATGGGTTGTCCATCCTGTGGGGATTTAACAGCCACGTGTATGTGGCACTTGGGGACGTGGGTCAGTGGTGGCCTTGGCAGTGCTGGGGGAATGGTTGGACTCAGTAATCTCACAGGGCCTTTCCAACCCAATGATTCCATGGAGTAAAAATCACATTATGTACCCGTGGTCTTCTCAATTAGCCTCATTTTGTCTGTTCCTAATGTCTTCAAGAGCCTGTATGAAGCTGGGGAGAAGAGGTGGGGAACAGATGAGGTGCAATTCATGTCCATCCTCTGCACACGGAACAGGTGCCACCTGCTGAGAGGTAGGACCCTGTGATGTCCTGGACTCTGTGCCTTGTGTGAGGACAGTACTTTTGTAGGAACTTTGTACTTGTTCAGTAACTGATTGTGAGCCTTTCCTAAAACGACAGGTATCATCAGGGCCAATTCCATTCAATTCTTTTAGACTGCTTTAGTCCCTCCTGAGACAAAAAGGGAGTTGAGAAAAACATCCCTGCAACTTGCTCCAACCTGTAAATTTGAGATAATGAAGAGTGACTCCCATGGGGCAGAGCCAGGCATGGACACTGCCTTCATTAACTAGAAAAGCCTTGCAGCAGCGCTGGGGTAATTAGCAAGACAGCTGCTAATTAAAATGAATTATTTCTGAGGGGCAGCCCTGATTTAGCTTACAATGTCACGATAATGGTGCAATGTTCACACAGAGCACGAGGAGCTTGATCTTGCAAAGTGATCCCCGGGGTTTACACTCTGTGCCCTGCAGCAGCTCACTGGCTCTTTTTACCCCCCCCTCCTAGTTTTTGATGTGTACAGAGGGATTGCTAATAAGGACATCACAGAGAGCATCAAATCCGAGATGTCAGGAGACCTCGAGGATGCTTTGTTAGCTGTGGGTGAGTTCCCTGCTTTTAAACTTTGTCTACAAACTGATTAAATAATTAAAGAGCCTGCCTCTTGCCCTGGCTGTTTACACAGCTTCAGGAGGCAGATACTGTCTGTCTTTTTTGCAAGCCACATCTTTTAATCTTTGCAGATAAAACCTGGGGAGAAAGCTCTGTGCTTTATATTTCTTTCCCAATGGATGCTTTGGGAGCTGACATTTGCTGTCAGGAAGCTTTAAAGCCTTAAAAATATTTTATTACTGCGCACTGGGCATGGAGACATCAAGTGACAGCAGGTCACTGACTCTGGATGTCTGTGCTGTGCTTGCTGACTTGCATCTTTACAGAATAAACACCTGCACTGAGAAAGTGCTGGAAGGGTTTGGAAGACCTTGTCCTTCAGTGTTTATTTGCCTTACTTCTCTTGTTCTTGTCTCCCTTCCAGTGAAGTGCATGCGGAATAAACCTGCGTATTTTGCTGAAAGATTGTACAAATCCATGAAGGTAAAGAGCTTTTGCTGGGAGATTGGTATTTTCCCCCTGCCTTTCCATGATTGAATCAGTAGCACCACAGCAATCATTAAAGAAAGAGAAACTTTGTGTTAACTGGGGGGGGAAAGAAGTCTGAGCTTTCCTATGGACCTCTGTTCCCTCAGGAAGGCCAGAGCTCGTAGTGGATCACTGCCTTAATCCCAAAATGCTCTAATTAGGAACAGATCCTGCAGAAAGCCAAGGGATCAAACCTTTGTGTCTGTCAGTGACCTGCCCCAAACACTTTGCAGCTGCAGCTGTGGTTGTGTTTCCCAGGGCCTGGGCACAGATGACAGCACCCTGATCCGGGTGATGGTGTCCCGCTCCGAGGTGGACATGCTCTACATCCGCAGGGAGTTCCTGGCCATGTATGGGAAATCCCTCCACTCCTTCATCAAGGTGAGCCCTGCAGTGTCAGAAACACAGGAGACAGGTCCCCTCTCAGCACCTCTGGGGTGTTTTAGAGGGGGTGGAATTAAGGAGACTTTACATTTATGTACTGAAAACGTCCCTGAATGTTCTTGGTTATTAAATTGTCGAAGAGGATTCAAGCCCTGTGACAAATCGTGTGTGCTGGAAGGAGTCCAGCCTCGTATGGAGCTGTGAAATTAATTGTGTTCCTTTTTTCTGCTCTCTCTAGGGAGATTGCTCAGGAGACTACAGGAAAGTTCTGCTCAGACTCTGTGGTGGGGAGGATTAAAGGAGGCCTAGGGGACTGTCTGGGTGATGGGAAGCAGCTGATCATAGAATTGTTTAGGTTGGAAAAGATCTTTAAGATCATCCAGCCCAATAATTATTTCTTTCGTGTAATTTTTTTCCCAAATATCTTATTAATTGCTCTGATTTTTGCCTTAGGTTAGTTCATGCTCTGGTTGATAATGGCCATTCTGGTTGGCCATGGCCAATCTGCTTTTATGCTTGGCACACCCATTTGCCTACTCATTGGGCTGGTAAAGCCCAGCTTAAACAGAATGCTGTAACCAAAGATATAAAAGTTAAATTGTTTCCTGCCCAGATGCCCCTTTGCTGTTGTGTTCACCAGCAACACTTGTCAACTGAAGCAAACCTGGATGCAGAGTGTGAGAGGCTGCCCAGGGAAAATCTAACCCATCAGTACCTGGAGAGTGCAGAACACAGGCTTGCTTCAGTTTTTCGAGATAATTAGGACACAAAGAACCCGAATATCTAAAATACAAGCATGTTTACCTCTTAACTGGCCCTCTGTTAGTGTGGAGCATTAACAGCCTGGCTGCAGGGTATGTCTATGTTGCCTAGAGATCTGTTCATGGGGAAGATGTCACTGGTGACATCAGAAAAGCCTCTTGCTGCCCTGGTTAGAGCAGCCCCATGTTCTTGGTCTGCCTTCTTCACTCATGGGAGTATAAATAATAATGGTTATGTTACAAACCCTCCTCTGGATAAAGTGATACCATTGGAATGGTGCCTTTTAGGGAATGACCTGTCCCCAAAATCCCACCTCATGGCCTGGTGCTGGGGCAGCTCTCTCCAACTCTCCCTGGGGCTGCTCCCCAGATGTCCCAGGGGCAGCTCCCCAGTGTCCCTGGGACATCCCCCCAGACTCTCCCACGTGCCAGCCCCATGTCACGGGATCATGGAGGTGTTTGTGCCTGGGTCTCTCCTGGGTTTCCACACCAACCTCTGGCAAAGCTATTTTCCCCAGACCCTCCACACCTTCCTGTTCACCTGAGTGCTGTTTTACTACAAAGATGGGGTTCTTCTTTGGCTTAGCAACTTATTTTTTACTGCTGGTGAATAATTCTGTTCTGAAGGATCAGACTGAGGCTGGAATGTCACAGCTGAAACACTGAAGTGGCTGCACCCAATTCCATCACTCATTTTCCTCTGAAATAGGCTGCTGCTGGCTGGAATAGGAGATGCCTCTGTGGCCTTCAATAAAATAATTTTCTTTCTCACTCCTTGGGCTGCCAGTGGAGACACATTCCTGACTTTTGCTGGGAGAGGAGGCAGAGCTTTATCCAGTTCTCCCAAGGCCTCTGCTCAGGACAGGGAAAGGTCTGTGCCCAGCACAGGGGCTGCCAGAGCTGCTTGGGCAGGGGGTGGGTTCCAGTGCCTTGTGTCAGGTTGCTGAGCTTTGAAAAATGAATAAAGAATTTGTTTCTGTACTTCCTGCCCTGGACTCCTGCGCTCCTCAGGTGCCTCTTTCCCTCCACAGGACCCTGCAGGGCGGGGTGGGGGGCCCGGGGCACTGTCCCTTGGGTGGGGACGGTTTATAAACCCCCACTGGGGGATCCCCGCTGTGGAGGGTGGGTTTGAGGGGGCAGCCCAGCACCCCCAGCTCGGGCTGGTGCTCCTGCTGCTCCCCCCGGGAGCCCTCCTGCTTTGGGGGCACCACATCCCCTCCATGTGCTCCTCATGCAGGTCCATTCTCAACACACTGCCAATGATTTCACCCAATCAGCACGAGGAGAGGCTCAAATCTACCCTAATCATTTATACAGAATCTGCTCAGGGGATTTTAATGGTGACCCTTTTGCTTCTGCCTGTTCCAAAGTTCCCAGGGGAATCCACCCAGTGCTGGCAGCTGGATGTTTGGAGACGGGAGGCTCCGGACGTGGTGGCCCAGGGTCCCATCTGGATCACCAAACTGTTAAGGAAACTTCCCAGTCTGACTATTCCTGAGGCTCTCTGGCCATCACACTCCCAGCACTGCTGGGACTTCCACTGCCCAGGGCCTGATTTTACCCTTTGGAAGATGATGTATTTCCAAGGTCTCTACTGAAGTGCAGGAATGCAGAGAAGCTGCTGGAAGGTGACCTTGACAGACTCTCTAAAAGAGGGTGATGTTGTCAGTGGAGCAGGTAGATGGTTCTCTGCAGGACCGATGTTCAGTTCCATGGTGGGCACCCAGAGCTGTGGGAGTGGGAATAGCACAGAGGTTTTGGAAGTGCCAGCAGAGAAACGCCCTCGGTCTGTAGCGTGATCACAGAGCAGCTGCAGGGGGTTCCTTGTGTTCAGCTCACTGCCCCTGCTGATACCGGGTGACCTCCTGCTCTGGCTTCCACCCCCTTCCCACAGGAGGTCAGAAACCCCAGGATATAGTGTTGCTCAGGGCCCGAGGATGAGACTGTAACCTCGGCACTCCAGGGGGTGGCTCCCTGTTCTGTTGTTGCAGGAATAGGGACTGGACTTGCTGGAGCCCAAGAGGCCCCTGGTTTGCCATGAAACAAGGGAGTTTAGTGAGAAGATGCAGTCTTAAATACTTGCAAAATGTGGAATACGTAAAAATTTTCTTAAGAAAGGATGGTCTTTGATGTTTGATCCTTGTACACATTCCAGCCTAATCAACAAGGGAGATTTAATCCATTAAACAGCAGCCAACAAACAAGCTCTAAGTGCTGTGCAGGTGTTAGAAAAACAAATTACTTGCTGGTAGAATTGCCGTTAAGGTTTAGGGCTGGACATGCTCCAGTGATCCCAGGCCGAGGGGGAGTCTAACTGAGCTTGGAAAGAAGGGTGTACCTCTGACAGTGGGCACAAGGAATGCAGAATTTACAGGCCACGGAGACATCTGGCAGGACTCCTAAGGTAAGGAAGAAGCTGATAAACCCAACTCAGCAACTGGGCTGAAATCATCTCCAGCTGCTCAAAGGTGATTCCAGCAGGAGCAGATCACAACCACCAAGCCAAGAAACCCCCCGACCCAAAGGAAGAGAAGGTCGGGCATGCAGACTAACTAGTGTGAGAAGCAGATCATTAATGAACAGAAGACAGAATACTAATTAATAAGAAAACTATGTAACTGGTAGCCAATGAACACTAGTTCCTTTGTTTGCTAAAATGTATAAATAATAAAGTTTCAATAGTTGGTGTGCTTGATTTGTGGAACTCCAGTGATCACCCAGGCTTGTGCAGCTCTGACATGAATAAACGTCCCTCTTGAGTGTGTCATTCCTGGAGCGTTGCAAAGGCGGTGAAGAATCCCATTCTTTGAGACACCGGGATCCCGCAGTGCTCTGAGCTCTGGCAGCTGCAGACACGCAGTGCTGGGGCATTGCAGGGCTGAACAAACCCACACGGTGGGAAGAGTCTGATCCCTGGAAACCCCCCAGGATGGGCCATTCACGGAGCAGGAAAATTCCCATTCAAGGGGCAGGAAAAGGCCTGTTCCCAGGTCAGGAAAGACCCACTCATGGAGCAAGAAGGGCCTGTTTGTGGGGCAGGAAAAGGCCCGTTCTAGGGGCGGGAAAAGGCCCGTTCCTGGGGCACAGAAAGGCCCGTTCCTGGAGTGGGAAAAGGCCCGTTCAGAGTCAGGAAAAGGCCCGCTCAGGGGCAGGAAAAGCCCCGTTCCCGGGGCGGGAAAAGGCCCGTTCCCGGGGCGGGAAAAGGCCCGTTCCTGGGGCGGGAAAAAGCCCATTCCCGGAGCACAGAAAGGCCCGTTCCTGGCTGGGGAACAGCCCCGCTCAGGGGCACAGAAAGGCCCGTTCCCGGGGCACAGAAAGGCCCGTTCCTGGCTCGGGAACAGCCCCGCTCAGGGGCAGGAAAAGGCCCGTTCCCGGGGCAGGAAATGTTCCCCGGTCCCCGGAAGCCCATCCGGGGCGGTTCTGCCGCGCAGGCGCAGAGGCCGCGGCCGCCGCCGGCCGGGGCTGAGGTGCCGCTCCCGCTCCGGGCCCGCTCCCGCTCCGGCCCCGCTCCCGCTCCGGCCCCGCTCCCGCTCCGGCCCCGCTCCCGCTCCGGCCCCGCTCCCGCTCCGGGCCCGCTCCCGCTCCGGCCCCGCTCCCGCTCCGGGCCCGCTCGGCGCGGCCTCATGAGGCGGCGGGGCCGGGCCGGCCATGGGCGCCCTGGGCAGCCGCGTCCTGCGGCGGAGGGGGCCCGTCCCGCGGGGCGAGGCGGCGGCGGCCGCGGGCAGGGCCGGCAGGAACGGCAAGAGGAAGCGCGGCGGGGCCGCCGAGGGGCCCGGGGACAGCGACAGCGACGGCGACACCGAGCGGGACGAGCGGCTGCTACACCCCCGGGGCCGCAGGTCTGGGGGCCGCGGTGACCCCGGGCGGGACGGGGCAGCGGGGCCGGGGGGGCAGCTCGGGGGGCACCGCGGGCCCCCCTCGGGAAGGGTTATTGAGGTTTTCTGGTTTAGGTTTTGAATTTGTCGTGTCCAGAATTAGGTTTTTTGAGGGTTTGGGGGGGGGGGTTTGTTTGTTTGTTTGTTTTGCCGGAGCTGGGGGGGCTCCGGGCCCCGCTGCCCCCAGAGAAGGGGGCTGGTCCCCGCTGAGTCCGGGGATGACACTCCGTGAATGGTTTATCTCAGCTGTGCTGCCCCGGCTGCTCGCTGGAGCCCCACAAAGCACAACAGCTATGGAACTTCTTACTGTTTATACGTTCTAGCAGAAAGAGGAATTAGAGCTCATTGGCTACGAGTTACACGGTTTTCTTATTAATTAGTATTCCAGTAATCTGCTGGTTAATGATATTTTCTTTTCCAATACATCCACGTGATTTTCATTAAAAAAAAAAAGATATTTACATGTAGGGGTTCTGCAATTGAGTCAGTATAATTTAAACACTGTGCATCAAGACAGGCAGCTCTTTCGTGGTAAATTAAGTTGTGACTAATTATCCCAAGGCTGGCAGTGAGAGTTTTGGGGGTCAGGCCACTCTTTGGGGTCTGGGGTGCTCGGGGGATGTCCCAGCACCAGCAGTTTTCCCAGATTTTCCCGGTTTCCTCATTTTGACTCTTATTTCTCTGTTTCCCTTCAAATTTCCCCAAAATGTTCCCCCATTTTTGCCTCAAATTTCATCGATTTTCCAAATTTTCTCAGGTTTCTTTATATTTACTCTAATTTTTCCCAAATTTCCCAACATTTCCCTGAAATTTCACCAATTCCCCCAAATTCTCCAAATTCTCCCCCAAAGTTTACCAAAACTTCCACATTTTTATCCAGAATTCCTATGATTTCCCCCAAATGTACCCAATTTTATGAATTTCCCCAAGCTTCCCCATTTTCCCAAATGTGCCCCAAACTTCCCCCTCTTTGGCCCAATTTTCCCCATTTTTGCTCAAATTTTTCCATTTTCCCCTAAATTCCCCTGATTTTTCCTCAAATTGCCCCCTTCTCTCAGAATTTTCCCCAGGTGTTCGCATTTTCACCAAAATCTCCTCATTTCTGCTTCTAATTCCCCTAAATTTCATCACTTTTCCTAATTTGATGAAATTTGGAGAATATTTTGAGAATACCTTGGAATTCTGGGTAATTCTGGATTTCCAGGGGGATTTAGGGCCAATTTTATCTCCTTTTGGGGCCGATTTGGTTCAATTTCACACTATTTCAGCAAATTTTGGGCAAATAGTGGCACAGGCAGGGAGTGGGGAAGTGGTGCCAGCCTGGGGAGGACGTGGCAGGGAAAATCCTGGGCTTGAGACCCACTGCAGCTGCTGTAATGGGACAACTGGAAGGAGTGTCTCACTGTTTGTTTGGTTTGGGTTTTTTTACTAGGAAAAAACTGAAAAGCACATCGAAATACATTTATCAGACTCTGTTTTTGAATGGGGAGAACAGTGATGTCAAAATCTGTGCTCTGGGAGAGGAGTGGAACTTGCACAAGATTTATTTGTGTCAGGTAAGTGGCTCCTTTCTAAATCCCAGTAGGAACTGTGCTTTTAGTAAAATAATGTCTGGGAACTGTGAAGTGTGACTGGAGATTTATCCTTTTTTTTTTTCCCCTTTTATTTGGGACTTTCACTCTTTTTGTAGATGCAAACAGTTAACCAGCTCCTGTTAGCAGTGTTGGGAAGCAGAGCTGCATCTTTGTGTTTGAAAAGCTTCTCTCTCTTCCTGTGTAATTTTTTTTATTCTATTTAATTTATTTCATTCTTAGTCTCGGTGCATCCTCTGTGAAAACAGTCCTGAAATGTGTCTTTGATGTCCTGAGAACGTGTTCCTGTTTGCTGAACAGGTGGCTGAGTGGCTCTTGTGGTGTGAACATTCTGTCAGGGCACAGGAGGCACTTCCAGGCGGGATTTGTAGAGCCTGTGGTGCCCCAGTTCAGTGTTCCTGTCCCCTGGGCTCGGGGGCAGGGACCTGCAGGGACATTGGTGGTGCTGGCTCTCTGTGCTTGGTATTGGTTGGTAGGAGCCCTCAGGAAGGATTTCTTGCAGCTGCCTGAGGAAGGTTTGCACAGGAGCTCTAGGAAGGAGTAAATCTCAGTGAGGACCTGCCCAACCCCCCTCTGTGTGTACAGACCTTTCCTTTGGGGCTGGTTCAGGTGCAGTGCTCTGTGCTTGTGCCTCAGACCCCCTCTGTGTGTACAGACCTTTCCTTTGGGGCTGGTTCAGGTGCAGTGCTCTGTGCTTGTGCCTCAAACCCCCTCTGTGTGTACAGACCTTTCCTTTGGGGCTGGTTCAGGTGCAGTGCTCTGTGCTCGTGCTTGGGGAGCACAGAGGTTGGCTTTGCTGTGTCCTCTGTGTCACAGCTCCTGTGTCACAGGCTGTGGCAGGAGCAGAGCTGGCAGGCACAGCCCCCTCTGCCCCGTGGATGGGCACAGCACTGGTGTGGCTCAGGCTGCTGGTGCTGCTGGTGTGTTCTGTCACTGTGACTGTGGGTACTGTCTGTCAAGTTTGCTCCTGAAACCTTTGCCTGGGTTGGTGACTGAAGTTGAGTGTTAAATCCTCCTGTGGATGCAGCTGTATGGCAGGGTTTGAAAACTGTGACTTTGCTCTGCAGGGGCCTCACTGTAAGAGTGGTGTTTTTTGGGAGAGGAACCTCAGGGGAGTTCAGTGTTCTCATCAGGCAGGTCCTGTTTCAGGTCACACTCCAGCGTTGGAATTATGTTACTGTGGGTAAAATAGTTTTGGAGGTTAGAAATAACTGCATGGAAACGACTCTTTTAATGCCGTTGTGACTCTGAACTGCTGAGCAGCCTTTCTGAGCCTGTTTCAGCTCCCCTGGTCCCTCAGTCACTGCCTTGAGCCGAATAAAGGACAGTCAGGTGCTGCTCTGACTGTTCACAGCAGCTCTGAGAAATGGGGGATTTCTGTTCTCTGATGCTGTTACTAAAATTATAAATTCTTATGCAAATGGGGAGTGATCTCCATGGCAAAGCTGAGGCAGCCTCGTGAGGAGGGTGTGGTTAGTGAGGTCCTGGGTTTGAGAGGAGTGTGTTGTGTGCCATGGTTAGGGATGCACTAAGGGTACAGAAATACTGACCTCATCAAAATAAATCAAAACTGGGGCTTGTGTTATTTGCTGCCTTGGGCTGAAATGCTGAGTGAAGAGGTCAGGGAATGTGGTACAAATAGACTTTATTTTTTTGATCTCTCAGGTAAACTTCATTGATAGCATCTCATAATGGGCACATCTGCTGCTGGGAAGGAAAATCAGGAACCCTAGTAGAGCATTATCTTTCCCTTCATTTGGATGGAAACCTCTCAAATTCTAGTTTTATGTGCCTTACACTTAATAATAAAAGGTATATTGCTGTAAATGGTGTATGTGTCTGTGTCCTTGGTATGAGACTACAGCCTTGTACAGTAATTTGTATGTCTTGCATGCCTTTCTTTTATTTTTCCCCAGTCCCCAAACTGGCATTCCCTAATGTCTGCAGGATTTGTTGTCTGCTGGTAACATCAAGGACTTAGTTCTTGGACTAATTCTGCCCCCACTGGTGGTGTGGTTTGTAGGAAAAGAGCTTCTGTGGCTTTTCTGGCCTTTTAAAGCTCTTTTTTTCGGTCACACACATGTAGCCCAAATTTCCTGTAGGCGTTTTCAGTGTCAGAAACAGCAAATACAGTTGGCCCCTTTTGAATCTGTCAGAATGTTTAAGCTTGTGAAAGTTCCCTTAACACAGTTTGTTCTACATAAAGGTAAATATTAACCATGTTTTGTTCCATGTGCTGCTTTTGGCTATTTGGGATGAAATCTCTTAGTCGAGTTCTTTTTCTCTCCTCTTCCCTCCTACAGTCAGGCTACTTTTCCAGTATGTTCAGTGGCTCTTGGAAAGAATCCAGCATGAACGTCATAGAGTTGGAGATTCCTGACCAAAATATTGATGTAGAAGGTAAGTGGGAACCTCTTATTTTAACAAAGCCCTTGAGGGCAGGGGTTAAGTTAAACCTCATGATCCTCAGAGGTGGCACTTGTATTTCTCTGTTTTACAGCTCTCAGGGTGTGCTGCAGGGTTTGTTTAACTGGTGGAAGCTCAGTGCTGGGCTGGGCACTGCCACAGCTCGTGTGTTCTGTCGGGGGCTCTGGGCTGGTCAGCCCTGGCTGTTTGTCCAGAGCAGCCGAGATCACAGAGAAGGTGTGCAGGGAAGAGGTTTGGTTATAGTTCAGGACTCTTTTGATGCCCCGTGCTCACTGCTCTGTCTCTGTTTGGCTCCTGTTCCCTGTGCAGCCCTGCAGGTGGCCTTTGGCTCCCTGTACAGAGACGACGTGCTGATCAACCCCAGCCGCGTGGTGGCCCTGCTGGCAGCAGCCTGCATGCTGCAGCTGGTAAGTCAGGAGTGCCAGGATCTCTGTCTCTGCCTGAAGAGAGGCACAACAGTTCATAAAATCCTCGCCAGCATGTCCTGTTTCACCCAGAGAAATGAATCGGCTTTTCAGGCTTAGTGGGAAAAAACCTAAACACGACGCAGAGGGTTTGTTGGAAAGTGCTGTGGCTAAGATTCAGGTGTAAGATTAAGTGCTGCTTTGAGTCATATCTAAAAGTAGATTAAAATAGGTTTTGCGGCTCGTTTGCTCTACCCTGAAGGCATTCATCACGCTTCTCCTTCGTGGGAAATACTCTTCAGGCAAGTCTGTGTTTCTGGGGAGCAATGGTTGAAATGTTTTGGGCAGCGTAGCACAGGTCACTGCAGCCTGGGGGACTCTGGGGGTGGCTCAGGCAGGAAAATCCGCATGACCTGCACAGTGCCTGACATTTCCTGCTGGGAAATAAACACTCAGAATGCCTGTGGGTTTTTTGCCTCCCTGCAGGATGGCTTAATCCAGCAGTGTGGTGAAACAATGAAGGAAACCATCACCTCCCAGACCGTGTGTGGGTACTACAACTCCGCGGGGACGTACGGGCTGGACTCCGTGAAGAAAAAGTAAGAATTCCTGTCTCTGAGCTGCTTTGGACATGGCTAATGATCAGTGAGTTTACACACAGTACAATAATGCCCAGGTTAATTGTTTTATTAGAATAGAATCATAGAATCATGAAGGTTGGAAGGGACCTTTAAGATCATCCAGTCCAGCTGTCCAACCAGCACTGCCACTTTAACCCCTAAAACCTTATCACCCAGTGCCAGATCCATACACCTCTTAATTCCAGGGATGGTGACTCCACCACCTGCGTGGGCAGCACATTCCAGTGCCTGACCACCCAAACAGTGGAAAAATCTGATCTGAATCTCTTCTGTCTCAGCTTGAGGCCATTTCCTCGGGCCCTCTCACTGCAGGCACAGCAGAGAAGAGCAGTCCCCACCTCTCTACAACCTCCTGTCAGGGAGTTGTGAGCGATGAGGTTACCCCAAGTCTCCTCTTCCTGAGACTAAGCAAGCCCAGCTCCCTCAGCTGCTCCCCAGCAGATGTGTTTCCTGGGTCCCTCAGAGCCCTGGTGCCCATTGCTGCCCATGCTGCAGCACCTCAGTGTTCCTTTGGAAGTGGGGCCAGACCTGCAGGCAGCACTCAAGGTGTGACCTCCCCCCTGCTGGGCACAGGGGACAATCACTGCCCTGCTCCTGCTCCACCCTGTTCCTGATACAGGCCAGGATCCATTGGCCTTCTTGGCCACTTGGCCTCACTGTTGGCTCATACTGAGCTGGCTGTCAAGCAGCACCCCCAAGTCCCTTCCTGCTGAGCAGCTCTCGAGCCACTCCTCCCCCAGCCTGGAGCTGCAGGGGTTGCTGTGACCCAAGTGCAGGACACTTGGCCTTGTTGAACCTCGTGCCATTGTTGTCCTTGGCCCATTGATGGGGTCTGCCCAGGCCTGTCTGCAGAGCCCTCCTGCCCTCCAGCAGATCCACACTGCCACCCACCCTGATGTTGTCTGCAGGTGTCCTGAGAGCACAGGTGACCCCCTCATCCAGATCCATAAAGGTGGGAAACAGGACTGACCCCCAACCAGCCCTGGGGACGCTGCTGCTGATGGGCCCCATCTGGATTTATGTCCCTTCCCCACAGCTCTCTGGGCCTGGCCATCAGCCGGCTTGTTGCCCATCCAAGAGTCCACCCATCCCAGCCATGAGCAGCCGGTTTGTCCGGGAGATGCTGTGGGAGATGGTGTCAGACACTTCACTGAAGTCTGGACAGACACATCCACAGCCTTCCCCTCATCTGCTGGGCGGGTCACTTTGTCAGAGAAGGAGATCAGGTTGGTCAGGCAGGACCTGCCTTTCGTGAATCCACATTGGCTGGGCCAGGCTGTCCTTCCTGCCTGTGCCGTGTGATGGCACTCTGGATCCCATCCACAACCTTGCCTGGAACCAAGGTCAGGCTGACAGGCCTGGAATTCCCTGCATCGTTCTCCTGACCCTTCTCGTAGATGGGTGTTACATTTGCTGCTTTCCAGTCAGCTGGAACTTCTCCAGTTCACCAGGACTGCTGGTAGATGGTTGAGAGTGGTATGGCAAGTTCTTCTGCCAGTCCCCTCAATGCTCTGGGGTGCATGGACTGGTCACTGCCCATCTCCTCCTGGATTACAGGGCCTTCACTCAGCTCCCCATCCCTCACTTCCAGCTCTGGAGGCTGAATATCCTCAGGACAACTGATCTTGATATTAAAGACCAAGGCAAAGAAGACACTGAGTACCTCAGCCTATTCCTTGTCCCCTGTCACTGCATCACCCTCTGCACTGAACAAATGATGGAGACACTCCTTGACCTTCCTTTTGCAGTGTATTTGTAGAAACTTTTGTGTTGTCTTTAACTGTAGTGGCTAAATCAAGTTCTTGTTGGGCTTTGGCCCTCCTAATCCTTTGACAGCTGCCCAATTTTGGCTTTGCTCATCCTGTTGTTGAGGTTCTACTGTCATCAACTCCCTTAAAATCCGTGCAGATTGTGGCAGGTTGATTGGCCTGTGCTGTGACTGAGGGAATTACAGTAGTAGGGACAGTATGTTTGGTCTTGAGTGTGGTAGTGAAGTAACACATGATCACAGGCTGTTTCATCAAAAAATGGCTTTAATATGCAGAGTTCAAGCTGAACTTGAAATGAGGAGGGCTAATGCCACATTTGGGAGCAGAATGCTGAGAGCTCTCACCAGCTTCCTTGTGCTGGGACTCAGTGTGTTCTCAGAGCTCTGCGTGGCATTGACAGTCCTTGGAATTCTGCTTGTGCTGTGCCCTTGGAGAAACTCAATGCACCTTTAATAAGAGCTTCAGAAAATTTCCTGGCAAACTCCCAGTGTTTGAAAGAACTCTTTTTTATATTTTTATGCATTTCTGGCTTGGGTTAAGGCACCATTTCCCAGTCCTGTGGGGCAGCATCAGGCTTTGTGAGCCTGAGCACCTGTTGCAGGAGTGTTGACATAGAGGAAAAACAAGCAAAGGTCTTAATTCCTTGCTTTCCATACAGGTGCCTTGAGTGGCTCTTGAACAACCTGATGACCCACCAGAGCATTGGACTCTTCAAAGAACTCAGGTACTGGGGCTGCACTTCCCCCACAGGGATGAAGGACAATCCCTGCCCAAGTCTAGAGCTCACTGCAAATCGTTTTCTGGGCTGTTGCTGGTTGGTTGTTCCCTGTCTGCCCTTCTTCCTTTTCTCTCTTCTGTCTCACTGACCTGTTATGGTTGATTTTTTTCAGCATAAACCTTATGAAGCAGCTGATCAGTTCCTCCAACCTGTTTGTGCTGCAGGTGGAAATGGACGTGTACACTGCTCTCAAAAAGGTACTTCCCAAGGGGCTGCTGGGGCTTGAGGCAGTGGAACCTTTGTGGGATTGAGTGAAAGTATTTAACAGAGTATCAGAACCTCTATAGGAATGAATGCACTATGGAAATATCTCTTATTGATGCATGGATCACTTATTTAAAACCTTCTTCCACTGACTCACTAGAATTTATTTGTTTTTCCCAGTGGATGTTCCTCCAGCTCGTGCCTTCTTGGAATGGGTCTTTCAAGCAGGTGTTGGCTGAAGCTGATGCCTGGTTTGCCGAGCGCAGGAGAGGTAGGAGGAGCTGCCTGGCCTTGGTTTGGGGTTTGAATGCAAGTAATTTCTTAGTTTTAGTGGCAGTGGTGACTCACCTGCCCATAATATCGATCTCTGATCAACAAGTAAAAACTCAAATATAAATAGGGGCTGGCAAATATCGGGGAGAACAAGTTGTGATGCAGGTGCTCTGTGTTGCAGAGTTTGGGGGTGATGTTGCTTTCCTGGAATCAGCCCAGGGAAGTGCATTCCTGCCCGTGTTCTCCCACCTGAGGCTGCAGTACATCATCAGTGACCTGGCCTCAGCCAGGATCGTGGAGAGAGATGCCCTGCTGCCCTCAGGTGAGTGAGTGCTGGGCACAGCCTGAGGCCTCTCCTCAGCTCCTGGGGTGGGTTTGGGACACCTCACCCCCAGAAGGACATGGAGGGGCTGGAGGTGTGCAGGGAAGGGAAGGGAGCTGGGAAGGGGCTGGAGCAGCAGGAGCAGCTGAGGGAGCTGGGGGGGCTCAGCCTGGAGCAAAGGAGGCTCAGGGGGGACCTTCTGGCTCTGTAACCCCCTGACAGGAGGGGGGAGCTGGGGGGGGGGTCGGGCTCTGCTCCCAGGGAACAAGGGACAGGAGGAGAGGGAACGGCCTCCAGCTGTGCCAGGGGAGGGTCAGGCTGGATATTGGAGAAATTCCTTCATGGAAAGGGCTGCCCAGCCCTGGCACAGCTGCCCAGGGCAGTGGTGGAGTCCCCATCCCTGGGGGGTTTAAAAGCCATGTGGATGTGACACTTGGGGACATGGTCAGTGGTGGCTGTGGCGGTGCTGGGGAATGGTTGGACTCAGTGACCTCAGAGGGCTTTTCCAACCCAAACCATTCCATGATTCTACTGAGCTGATCCCATTCTGTGTGCCTTCCCCAGCCTGTCCTGCCCTGGGGTCACTGGGAAGGGCTCAGTGTGTTTTTTTGTCTTACTGCTCACGTGTTTCCTTCCAACATCTGTTTGTGGCTGGAGATTCAGCTGAAGATGAGTATGAAGATTATAGGCATAAAAGCATTCTGCTGATCAGTCAGATTATCACAGTACTCTGCAGTCAATACACTATCAAAGTTTAAATGATCTCACAGTCCCAGAGATGCAAAAAAGGTCTTTTGCTTTTGAGAGAGCAAAACTTCCTGAGACTCGACTGTTTTCTAGCCATTACTTTCTAAGAAGAGCTGAGTAGGTTTTGATAGGATTTGGAACAATACCTGAAAATGAAGACCAAAAACACAAGTTGCTCTGAACTCTTCTTCTCTCTTCCAGAACAAGTGATGTTTACTGACAGATTTAGGATAATTTGGGGCAGAGAGGATATTCAAATATATTGCTCTTGACGTTTTATTTGCACTTTGACTTGTATAAAATACATCCCCCTTCTAGGGCTGTGTGCTTTTTGAAGCCCAGAGAGGGAAATGCTCATGTTATTGGAGATTGCTGCTGTTACATCACAGTATCACTGGAAAATGAAAAGTCCCTTCTCATCTTGCTGCTGAAATCTGAGTGCCCAGATCTCTGTTCCCTGCTCAGCAGCTGTGTGAACCTGGCTGCTCTTGGATGAATAAGGCTGAAAATGGGTTATCAAGCTGGGCTCTCACTTGAAAATGTTTTCCCACTATCATTCCTCTCTCTTATCATGCCCCTCCTTCTTCTTCCCTTTTCTTTTTTTCTCCCTTCTCTCAGCCAGGTCAGTTGTGCTCCTTGTAAGTGTTTGGAACTCTCGTGCTCCCCCTTTGAATTTGGCTCCTGGTGTCCTTGTTCACATTTCCCTCTGGTCAGAGTTCCCTTGTCAGAGCTGAATCCTTGCAATGATTTTTGCATCTTAACTCTGCCAGTTTTCTCCTGGCTGTCTCATACAGAGTTTGACATGGGTTTAAAAAAATATAGCTCTCCATTCATGTGTGTCTGTGATGTCTGTGTGTGGGTGTAATAACCACATGCCAATTAAAACTGAATTTATTGAGCTGTTCATCACTTTTATTTGTAATTTCTTGACAGTGTGTTCTTGTCACCTCTCCATACTTGAGATATGAAGTAGATAAGTCCACTCCTGCAGCATTGGGGGTCACAGTGGAGCCCTGCCTTATGTAGATGTTTAACCTGTCTTTGAATTATGCTGCTATAAAGTTAATTTTTTTTCATCTCATGTTGGCTTTTCCCTTCATGCTGCTGTAGATGTCATCATGATGCTGTGATGCTGAGTTGGGATGTTTCCTTTGAAGCCTGGTGGAATTGTTAGATCCTCCTGAGAGGCTTTCCTTGCCATTGAGCTGGTGTAGGGTCACTTCAGTTTGCCTTTCCTGTGCTGCCATGTCCTGTCTCTGCCAGCAACAATGACTTAATCACTCTTTGTGGCTGAATGTCTGACCAACCCTGAGCTCCTCTCTCTGCCCCTTTGAAATGTTGGAAAGATGTTCTCAGAAGCTGGATTAGGGCTCTCTGTGCCTGTGGGGAGGGAGCAGGGCCTTTCCTCCCCAGAAATCTGCCCATCTCTTGAGTGAAAATGAAGTTACTGCTCAAAGGGACTGGCTTTCCCTCCTTCCAGTTCTGCTTTAAATTAGTGCCTTAATAGCTGGAGAAGAGACTGTTTTCTGCACTGGGTCTTATGAAGTAGAAGAGGAAGGAACTCTGTTGTCCTGTGCTCAAAATGCCCCTCTCAGGGTGTTGTTTGAGCATCAGGGGGAGGCAGCACTTCCACACAGGTGGGAGTGGTCTGCTCTGGTGTGCCCAGAGCACACTTGCTTGACCTCCAGCAAGTGATAACATTTTGTTATGCATAAAAATCCCCAAAGAACAGCTCTGATCTTTGATATGTGATATTTTACATGATCAAGTGATGTATAAAGTAAATAGAATCCATCTTACTTCAGAGTGATATTGGTAAAGGTTATAGGCACAGTGCAAAAGTCACTATAAAGAATAACTTTGGGTTAATGACCCTTTAGATCCTTAATTTAATGATGATAGAGGAGAACAACGCACTGTTATGAAGTGCCTTTGTCAGCATGTGAATAAAATGTTGCAAATCAGCAATTTGCAGGAGCTGCACTTGATTGCCTCTCTTACCGTTTCTGTGGTTCTCACTGCCCAGCTCTGGGCTGGGCTGGGCTGGGCAGCCTTCCCTTGCTGTTCTTCAGGGAGCAAATGTTGTGTCAGTTCTCAAACCCAGAAGCCTTTTCCTGTGTGTGTCAGAGGAAGGATTCTGGCAGGACTGACTGCAGCTCTGAGGCTGATTTGCTGGTGCTGGTGGAAGCAGCAGGAGGAGTTGTGTCCCGGCTGCCAGGGTGTGCAGAGCAGTGCTGGTGCAGTGCCCTGCCGTGGCTGGGTGGCACTGTGGCACAGGGGAAGGAGGAGCAACTCCTGTGCCAGGAGGATCCCAGAGCTTTGGACTCACCAGCCCTTGTAATCTCTTCATTCCAGTGTGCAGCCAAAAACTGTGTTCAATCAAAACTGTTGCTCTTCCTTTGCAAGGAGGTTTAGATAAATCCTGGGGCTCGCTTTGGGACAGACTGCCAGCATCCAGCATTTGAGGGGATGCTTCATAGCTAGAGTCTGCAGAAGGGGGACTTTGCTGGGGACCTTGTGTTCTGGTGGAAGCCTTTTAGATAATTCTGGATGAAATTCCTCTCGAGGTAAAGAAGGAAATCACACTGAGTAGTTGAAAGTAATGCTGTGATTATTTATTTATTCACTTTTATACCCTCTGTGTGTGTAGGGCCTGCAGGAGAAAACTGAAATTCTGTGTTAGGAGTTCACAAGACTGTTCTTTGGGCAGGAAAGGTGCAAGAGGCAGAAGTACATAATGTGTCTGTGTGAGCACAGTGTTCATTGTTCTGTTTTACTTGGTGACTTCTGAACATTTCCTAAGCTGTGCTTTCCTTCTTAATGTCTAGAAATTAACAGATGAACTGCAGTTGAAATATGAGGTATGAATACATACACATAAACAAATAGAGAAGATGCTCTCCCTCCTGATTTGCTTTTATTCCTTCCCTTCTGACACATCCATTCTATGACCCTTCCCTGCGCAATTGTCCTTAATTCATTTGTACACTTTGTTGTACTTCGATGAATTCCCAGTTTGCTCCTGTCACAGTCTGAATTCTCACTCTAGAGTCAGTAGGACAAGGGCTGGTTTTAATTTTTCCTTCTGGGAGCTGTAAGTTGATCTCAGCCATGTGATCTCACCCCTCCTCCCTTCTGTCCCCTCCATCAGCTCCTGCTTTGGTTGTAGTCCCAGTGGTTCTTCTTCCTCTCACCCAGCCCATTCCCCCAGTGCTGGTTCTCATCCATGACCTTGCCCCTGTTCATTATCTCAACTGAGAACTTCTTGCACCCTGTGCTCTTGGTGCCTGGGATCCCCTCTGTGTAACTGCCTGACAAACTGTTTGGGTTTGTTCTGTTTTATCTCTCGTTGCAACATTAAATTAACAGAACTGATAAAATCTTTGTGTGTTCTCCAAGGAAGACATGAGTTGTGTTTATTCCTAGCAGGGCACAATTTCTATTTGTTTTACTATATCTGTGCTAAGTCACTGTTTCCTTTATCCTTGATTCTGTTTTCTTCTTGTGTAACTTGTGTAAAATTCCACTGGGGATTCAGAAAGCAGCATCTTCTCCCAAGGGGTTGTTAACAAGCTCCTTGGCTGAACAGAGCTTTGTGTGCTGAGAAAACGTGTTGAGTTGCATCACTTTTTGAAGTGGTGAATGTTTGAGGAGATGAGCATAGCGTGGAGTTCCTGCCTGTTGGTTGTGGATGTTTCTCTGTATCCCTTCTCCTGTGGTTGAGGCTGGAGCTGGAGAACACAGGGAGCTATCAGGGGGTTGGTTGCTTAGACCATCCAGCTAACAAGTGTAACTTCATTATTTTAATGTCATTTTATTCCTCTATTTCAAATGTTTATGACCATCCCCACTCCCAGCAGCAAAGACAACAAGCTTATTTATTTTTTTTTCAATTTTAGAATGGCTGTCCTCTGTTTACAAACAGCAGTGGTTTGCCATGCTCAGAGCAGAACAAGACAATGATATTGGGTAGGTATATTACAGACTTTCTTTTCTTTCTTTCCTAAATTAGAAACCTTCCTCATATAAATTCTGACATGATTAATTTGGGAGTTTACATTAAGGGGGGGAGGAAGCATATTTCAGTGGCTTTTGGGGGAGTAAGGATACTTTAGTGGTTTTAAACTGTTGCTCTCTGTGGGGCTGCCTGTTCCCTTGGGATCCTATCCTTTAACCAGCAGAACTCTAGAAAACTGGTAGAGTGGAACCAGAGGGCAATGCTGGGTGGGGGACACACATTCTGTATTTTCTGTTATGTTGGTTAATGCTTCTCACCAACACTTAGCTTTGCAATGAGTGTCGAGGCTGCGAAAGGGTCATTTCTGTCCTGGGCTGGGTGGGCAGGAGGCTGGGGGGCAGTGGAACTGTGTTGGTGCAAGAGGCAATCCATCCTTTTTTGTTTGTGCAGGGATAACTTCACAGTAACCTTTGTTCCTGCCCCTCCCATCCTGGCCCCCCAGGCAGTGAGCAAGGGCCCAGCACCCAGCAGGGCCCAGCATCCTGTCACCTGTTCCCCCATTCCCCTCTCCTTTCACAGCCTTTCCCCCTCAGGGTTGTGTTTGACATCTCTCCTCTGCCAGCTCTCCAGCTTTCCTCAGGCAGGGCATCCTTCTCCACTGCTGAGACCCCATTCTCTCCATAATCCTGCAGTTTTATATCCCATCTTTTCTCCTTCCTAGACCACATGCTGCACAGTGTTGGCATTGCCTTGGCAGTGAGGAAATGCAGCTGAGCTGGGGAGGTTTGGGTTGGATCTCAGGAAAAGGTTCTTCCCCCAGAGGGTGGTTGGGCACTGACCAGGCTCCCCAGGGTTTGGTCACAGCCCCAAGGCTGCCAGAGCTCCAGGAGGGTTTGGACAACACTCTCAGGGACAGGGTGGGATTGTTGGGGTGTCTGTGCAAGGCCAGGAGCTGGACTCGATGATCCTAGTGGGTCTCTTCCAGCTCAACGTATTCCATGATTCTCTGACTGTGGAATTCCCTGCCAGCTCCCATGTGTAGGGGGTGTTTCCATGCCCTCCCCAGGGCTGGGCTGGGCTGGGCTGTCCTGTGTGTAAGCCCTGAGTGGTGTCTGGGATGCTGAGCCTGTGCCTGGCAGTGGGTTGTGTGTGATTAGTGTGTGTTACACGTGTGTGTGTTCCCCCAGCTGTTCCCCTGCCTCCTGCTTGCTCTTTGCCATGAGCCAAGTCCCCTGAGCTCTTTTCAAACACCAGAACTGTTGCAAAATGCAGCTGGGGGAGTTGTCCCTGTCTTTCTCTTCTCTCCTGGTTCCTAAAGTGCTTTGTGGAGAATAAATGCCAGGTCAGGCAGCTGCAAAATGTCTGTAACCTTCCAAAAACCAGCAAACCCAGTGGTTTATTTCTCCCAAAGCTGTGTCAGCCCAGCGTGTGGAGATGGACAGGTTGGGTTGTGACAGGAGAGTTCACTGACTGATCACAGGCTGGAAGGTGTGAGAACCACTGACCTGATCTGAACCAGGGGCCATGTGGGTTGGGGCAGTGTTCAGTTCAATCATCATCATGGCCGGGCTTCGCAAACGAAGATTTGGGAAGGGCTCTCCCCACGTTTGTTCCAAGCACACTGGTGGCTAAAGAGGCCAATACAAGATAGACATGTCCGATTGCAAAAGGCACAGCAGAAAGACTCCTCAGGTGGAATATTCAGCAAGACACGATTCTTTCTGCCTTGTCTTTTCTCCTCAGGGGTGACCCTGCTGCGTTCTCAAAGGCATCAGCAGCGTTAGAGATGGGGTGTCTCCAGACCCCCCGACTGGAGGCCAGAGCAGACCAGTTCTGATGATCAATATGGCCAAGGCTGAGATGTTGTTTCAGGCAGTCCTTGTATCTCCTCTTTGGGGCTCCTCTCTTGCAGCAGCCGGTGGCAAGTTCCCCATAAAGCAGGATCTTAGGGAGGGGGTGGTTGGTCCTTCATCCTGGAGACGTGCCCTGCCCAGCCCAGCTGTGTTCTCAGCAACATGGCCTCAATGCTTGTGCCTGCTGCCTGTTCTAGAACAGATGGATTGGTCACATCATCTGACCAGGGGATGTTTAGGATTGTTCGGAGGCAGCGTTGATGGAAGCGTTCCAGGAGTCGCAGGTGGTGGCGGTGGATGACCCATGATTTGGACCCATATAAAAGAGTAGACAGCACAATGGCTCTGTAAACACTGATCTTTGTACTTTTCTTCAAGTGTTTATTACACCATACTCTTTTATGGAGTTTTCCAAAAGCACTATAAGCCTTTGCTAACCTGTTATCTATCTCCCCATCAATCTCACCATCCGAGGAGATGAGGCTACCCAGGTAATTAAACTGCTGGACTGATTTGAGCTCTGATTTGCCAATGGTGATGTGGGGATGATGGAAGATTTCCTGAGGTGCAGGTTGATGGAGAACTTCTGTCTTCTCTAAGCTGACTTCCAGCCCAAAGAGCTCAGCAGCCTCAGCAAGGCAGGATGTTAAACGCTGCAGAGCTGCTTCTGTGTGGGCAACAAGGGCGGCGTCATCAGCATAAAGCAGCTCCTGGACAAGATGGTTTAAGGTCTTGGTGTGGGCCTTCAGCTGCCTTAGGATGAAGAGGCTTCCATCAGAACGGTATCGAATGTAGATCCCATCCTGATCCTCGAGGTCTGCCATGGCCCTTTGGAGCATCCTGCTGAAAAAGACTGTGAATAGGGTTGGAGCAAGAACACTTTGTATTAGAAGAAAGGAATTAAATCAGATTGCTCAAATTACCGTGGTATTACTCTGTTCTCCATTGCTGGCAAAATCCTGGCAAGAATACTCTTGAACAGACTAATACCCACTATAGCAGAAGGAATTCTCCCTGAAAGTCAGTGTGGTTTCAGAGCCAACAGGAGCACCACAGACATGGTGTTTGTCCTCAGACAACTGCAAGAGAAGTGTAGGGAACAGAACAAGGGTCTCTATGTAACCTTTGTCGACCTCACCAAGGCTTTTGATACTGTGAGCAGAAGAGGTCTGTGGCAGATTTTGGAACGTTTAGGTTGTCCCCCTAAATTCCTTAAAATGATCATCGCACTCCATGAGGATCAGCACGGCCAAGTCAGATATGGCAATGCACTTTCTGAGCCCTTTCTAATAAAGAATGGTGTGAAACAAGGCTGTGTTCTTGCTCCAACCCTTTTCACAGTCTTTTTCAGCAGTGCTCAGTTACAGATCTCCCATCTTCCCTAAAGGTGAAAGTCTTCCCTGTTCTCTTGCTGTACTTCCACGGCAGTAGCAATTCAGGATTATTCAGGTGGAGGGTTTGGCTGGATCATTACTGACCAACCAACAGCCAGTGGAACTGTTCTTAAATACATACAGTTCTGTTCTGAAACAGCTTGTGCTTTAGCCCCAACACCCTGTGGTGTGGCTCCATAGCTCAGTTATGTGTTACATAGGAAATATTTCCCTAATTGCTTCCTTTTGATGTTATCATGTAATAGTGTAAAAAATCCCCCAAACTGTGATCTGAAGAATAGTCAAGATCTTTAAGAAGTGGTTCTCTTCAGCAGCAGTGCTCTGGGAAACAGTAGAGGTGAAATACAGAGTTGTGACTCTCATATTCAACTCCTAAAGATTAATCTTGGGTGCCATAGCTTGTTTCTGATGTGGTGTTTTCTTGGGAAGACTTTTGCACTGCTGCTGTGACTGCATCTGGGAGCAGACAAATGTACCCTCCTGGCTCGTGGGGAACCACAGTTCCTGGGGAAGTGAGCATTAAGTCACCAAAATTCTGACACCAGGTATTTGCTGATTTGGGTGTGTTTTGGTAGTTCACTGCAGTGCAGTGGGAGCATTAGAATTGTCAGCCAGAGGATATGTGAGCTGCTGGTAAAGTGAGTTCCCACAGCCTGCAGTGGGGATGATGGGGATCATCCAGCTTGGGAAAGAGCAGCTTTCATGTTCAGCTGCAGCTGAGGGTTTCAGTGGCTCTTGGAAGGAGTAGAGTGTTTTTCTTGTCTAGTTTTCCCTTTTGCAGTCTGGGATTTTTTAAGATGTTTTTAAAGACAGTGGAACCCAGAAATGTCAGCACAGGCAATGAACCTCGTGCACAGCACACAGTCTCTGAGGAGATCCGTGGGGTTTGGGGGCCTGGGAGCTCTCCTGTGCTGCCACCCTGCATCAGAGGCCTGGGACTGGCAACTTGTGCCTTAGAAGGGAACCCGTGCAACTGTTCCTTTGTGTTAACACAGATGTCTTGGCCGTTTGTCCAACCTGTAGCTGGAAGAAAAGAATTAAGGTTTTATAAGCCCATCCTTTACCCAGCTCTGCCACTCCTCCTCCCACACCTGCTGCCTGTGTTGATATCCCGGCACATTTTTTCCCTCAGAGACAAGGAAACAGCCTTGGGAATCGGAACAAGATGTGACTCTGACTCCCCTGAGCTGAACTAGGGCTCTATTTCCACCCCCCCCGGAGCAGAGTGTCACTGCACCTGCTCATCCCAACACTGCCAGCATGGAAATGGCACTGCTTGGACACGTGGCATGTGTTTGCTCTTGGTAACTTCAGGGAGGGGGAGAAGAAAGTATTTCTCTTCTACTTGACAAGTTTGCATTTAAAAGGACTAAACATTTTATTTGCTCTTCAGGATTGGTGAATGTTTTAATGTAACACTGGAGTTTGTGGCTTGGAACTGGAGTTGCTCAAGGTCTACTTGTACTAAAGTGGATCATTTTTAATTAAACATGTGTTCTGTGGCAGAAGCCAGACAGATCTTTCGAGTGCAGGGCTGGATAGTTTCTACTCTAACAGTCTCTTTGGCAGTGTTTGAGGAGGAAATAGGATAACTCGACTGTTCACTGTGTGGCAGCTGATGGAAGTGGTTAAAGCTGAAGTTTTGCATCATCTGAGGCTGCTCCAGGGGTGGGGAGGGGGATGCCATGTCTGTCTGAGCATTATGGACTAATGTTTGTGAAATTTGTCACTATTTAAACAGAAATAAATCCTTTATCACCACTGCTGCATTTAGGTCAGCCACAGAACCAGTTCAGCTGGAAGATGTGGAAAAGCACACGGGAGGTTCTTGGGTGAATTTGGTTACTGTGATGAGTTTATGTGCTTAACCTGTTCATAAAACACTTCATCTCCCAGGGTTGGTTTTTGCAGAAATGGAGAGAAAAGACCCAGGCTCTGTTCATAAAAGCTTTAGCTGCCAGTTCCTGGGGGGTGTGAGCAGTAGAAGAGAACAGATGCTGCATTTCTTGTGGCTTGTGGAGCTTGGAGGATGTTGTTGGATCTTGCAGGTGTGTAGTTTGACCTGTGGGGGGTTGATGTCTCTGGGGTTTATACAGCTTGGCCTGGTGTCACTTCAAGACTGTCTGGCAGTGGAGGTTGGTTGGCTGATGAAGTCACTGTGTGTGAAGTGAGTACCACACCACTGGAAAGCTGGGGCTGCTCTCCCTCCTGTGGCTCTGCAGGGCTGCTGGACGTGTGGAAGCACCAGAGGAGACTTGGGTGGACGGAGCTGCTGTTGGTGTGGGATGGCAGAACAGAGAGGCTCTGGCACGTCAGGAGCACTGAGGGAAGAGGGTTTTCTAGGCAAGTTGTGTAACCAGCCCCTTGAGAAACCTCTCAGTGTCTCGTGGCTGCTGCTTCACTGCACTGCTGCTCTGCAGGGCCCTGCAGCTGTGCCCCAGCACCACTTTCTGCTTGGGCCTGGGAGATGGGACTGATGTGTTTAAAAAGGACTTGGGTCTTTATGAGGCTTGGAGATAACAGCTATAGCTTTGTTATCTGGAAAAGTTCTGTTATAAAAGTCCTGCCTAACTGAGGTCTCACAACCTGGTTTGTGTGGCAGTTTTATAGAGTAGTTGGATGTTTATGGGACAATTCAGGATGGAAGGGACCCTGAGAGCTCACCTGGTCACACCTCTGCTAGAGAAGTGTTGACTGTGGGTCCTTTCCAACTCAGGGTATTCCGTGATCGTGTGGTCAGACCAGTTTACTCCAGTCTGTTCATCTTTCCCACGTTAAGGTATCATACAAAGCTGTTGAAGTGTCCTTAAAGATGTTCTTTTATTTTTTTCAGGCCCCAAGAAATAAATAAAGAGGAACTGGAAGGGAACAGCATGAGGTGTGGTCGCAAACTCGCCAAGGACGGTGATGTAAGTGGGGCAAAGGCTGAGGTGTGTCAGGCATTCCCAAAACACTCAGGCCCCCACTGTCAAACTGCATCCAAAAGATGTCATGGAGAGAGAAATCATTTTGTTCTCCCCAGAAGGATGGAAACACGTGCTGTCTCTGCAAGGAGTGAGGGGTTGGTGTTTCATGGTGTTCTTGTGCTGCAACTGAGACAGTGTTTGGGAAAACTATTTTCATGTGAGACTGTCGTCTGAGACTTGAAACATACAGGCAGTAAATAGAGCTCTGATCATTTTCCTTTTAGCTGGAAAAGGAACTTCTCTAGATAAAATGTGTAATAATCACAGCCAGAACCTCTGTGTTCCACGTACACATCTGTGTCTTTAGGTAATAGATCTTGTGAAAAAACAGGAAACATGAATTTTCCCCTCTGAAGTCACTTAACCTCGGGAAGTTGTGCTCCAAGGAGTGCTTTGGGCATGGCTGGGGCCTGCAGTGAGTGCTGCTCACAGAGCAGCCCCTTCCCAGTGCAGAGTGTTTTATCAGCACTTGTGCCGTGTATTTTTGTCTGTCAGGGAGGCAGCTGACACTCAGCTGCTCTCACAGTCCTCTGGCTGCCAGCCAGTTCCCTACCAAGTATCTTGTGTTTCAGGCAGATGTTGGCAGGGCCCCTTGAATCCCCCCATCTCTGCAGCCTGGGGTCACATTCCCAGGGTGGGCTGTTGGAGCAGTGGCTGTCACTGTTCTGGTGACACTCACCATCCATTGTTGGGGCAGTGGCTGTCACCGTTCCTGTGACACTCACCATCCATTGTTGGGGCAGTGGCTGTCACTGTTCTGGTGACACTCACCATCCATTGTTGGGGCAGTGGCTGTCACTGTTCTGGTGACACTCACCATCCATTGTTGGGGCAGTGGCTGTCACCGTTCCTGTGACACTCACCATCCATTGTTGGGGCAGTGGCTGTCACCGTTCCTGTGACACTCACCATCCATTGTTGGGGCAGTGGCTGTCACCATTCCCATGACACTCACCATCCATTGTTGGAGCAGTGGCTGTCACTGTTCCTGTGACACTCACCATCCATTGTTGGGGCAGTGGCTGTCACCGTTCCTGTGACACTCACCATCCCTGTCACAGCCACTGCTCAGGCTGGTTCCTTTGGCTCTCCCTCCTGTCCTGCAGTACTGCTGGCGCTGGACTGGCTTCAACTTCGGCTTTGACCTGCTGGTCACCTACACCAACCGCTACATCATCTTCAAGCGCAACACGCTGAACCAGCCGTGCAGCGGCTCCGTCAGCCTGCAGCCCCGGCGCAGCATCGCCTTCAGGTACGGTGAGCCCTGCCCGGCCGGGCTCACTGCAGCTCACTGCTTACCTTCAGACGTGGGCTGTCCCCTCTGAGGAGCTCCCCGTGCTGGGAACACGGGGTGTTCTGGAGCCAGGTCCCTGCCCTTGTCCCCCAGGTTACGTCTGGCCTCCTTCGACAGCAGCGGGAAGATGGTTTGCAGCAGGACCACGGGCTATCAGATCCTCACCCTCGAGAAGGACCAGGTGTGTCTCTGGGTTTTTGAGCTGTCGAACTTGAATTGTGGAGTCCAAGGCATGAAAAAAATGCAGAGAAACCACCAGTGCCCTTGAAGGGGAGTTGCTGTTCTTGTTGTTGCTTGTGTGGAATCTCAAGTGTCCCTGTCAGAGGTAGTGGGTGATTAAGGCTAATTTGTGAAATGGAACTAGAGTGGGGTAGTGTGGGCTTCACTAGTGTTGATAATATGAAATGAGTTCCCCTATGAGTGAAATGAGTGCCCATGGTGCTGCTGTGTGCTGCCAGTGCCCTGGTCTGGACCTGCTGCTCTCCCAACCTTCCAGCACTGCTGACATCACCCCTCTGGGTGATCTGTCCAGCAGGATCCTTACTTAGAGGCAAATTTGGAGTTCATTCAAAGACTCCTTTGTAAGCTGAGGAGTTAAAAGAATGTCTACATGTTGTTTCAAGGGTTGGATTTATTACTGCATTAAATAAATCAGTACAAGCCCCAGAGAGGAGCAGAGCTTCCTTAGAGCACGTGCCCTTTCCCACCCATTGCTGACAGCAGAATTTACTGAAGCAAGTGCAAGACTTGTAAATCAAGTTTCTGAGATCCCAGCCAGCAGTGATATGGAGGTAGTGAGAACACACAAAACCTTTCCCTGGCAGTGCCATCCTCACTGTAGGGTAAAGTTTCAATTTTGCTACCCCAAAACCAGTTCCCGAAGTGAAACCCAAAAATTCCTACCCACAAACTGAAGTTTACTTTAAAATACAGACTGTTGGGTGTTGCCTGGTTGGTGAAATCTCACGAAACTGAAAACTGCCCTTTTCTCCCCAGAGTGCTGGAGGGTAAATTTGCTTTCCTGTGGTTGTTCCCTGTGCTGCAGAGGCCTGGGAGCTCTGGGGCTGTGGGCAGCCTGAGAGTGTCTCATCAGTGCCAATGCTATAAACCATCTGCTGGAGGTGAAGGGGAATTGCTGTCTTGGGTTTATTTTTATATTCTGACTTTAATCCACAGTCATTAACTACAGAGTGAGTGTTGTCCCTGTGCTCTTGGTCCCCCTGCCCCACGTCCCATGTGCTTGCAGGAGCAGATTGTGATGAATTTGGACAGCAGGCTCCTGACCTTCCCCCTCTACATCTGCTGCAACTTCCTGTACACGACCCCGGAGAAGAGGGCGGACGGCGAGGCCCTGCTGGAGAATTTGGAAGCCTGAGGCCCCTCAGGCCCCTGGCAACCCCTCTGGAGGCCCCTGGCAGCCCCTCTGCCCCCCTGGAGCTGCTTCCCCACCCCAGTGCCACCCCGAGCTGGGACAGCCAGGCCTCAGACCCAAAAACATCCCCGGCCTCGGGGTGTCCTCTGCAGCTCTGGAGACAAGAGCAGCAACCAGACAGGCCAGGCCCAGGCATCCTTCTGGTTCTAACCTTAGCTCTGCTCTGCAGCTTCGGGCAGCAGCTGGTCCATGTTTGGGAAGTGTGACTCTTGGGTTCTTCTGGGTGAAAACTGAGCCAAATGGGACATGGGGAGTTTGTGTGGATCAACTTGGGAACTTCACTGTTGGATTCTGAGCACATGCTGTAGGATGTGTGGGTTTGGGTTGTTTTATTTGTTGTTTTGGGGTTTTTTTAATAACTGATCTGTAAATACCAGATCCATATTCTGCTTATTTTTCTGGTCCTTTTCTGTTAGGGCCAAATAATCTGTGTAAATGTGGCCTCTCGACTTTGGTTATTTAACTGCACAGCCTTTCCCACCTGCTTGGTTTTGAGCCTTTTTGGCAGCTCACAAGCAGACATTTCATTCTTAGTCTTGTTTCAACATTGCAACCAATTTTTCTCTCTTTTTTAGCACATTAATTTGCTTATAAGGATGTTCTTAAGTGAATTTTTTTTTTCCATGTACTGCAAATACTCCTCACCATCATTTGAGTCCCAGCAGCAGCAACTCTCAGCTGGGGTTCTGACTCTACTTACACAAACCAAATACCAGTTCTTAAACATTTTCTGTGGCTTGTTTTAGCTGTTACCTTGGGAATACATCCCGTGTTAGCTCAGGAACTTGTGACCTTTGAGTGCCTTTTATGTGGAACACCAACTTCACACCAGTTCACAAGGTCACAGGATCCAAAGGCAGAGCTGGGAACAAGGGATTCCTCTCCAGTGGGTTTGATGAGTCGTGTCATGGCACACTCTCTTTGGTCTTTGTTGGGTTTTATGTTTGTCTCTTGCAATTTTGAATTCTTACAGCAGGATTTTTGGATTTCAACTGGGAATTTTTGCCTCTTTAGCCTATTTTTTTAATGTCAGAAAAATATAAAACCATTTGTACTATATAACAAGGATAAAAATGTGTTGGGCAAGATGGAAAAACATGACAACTTGTCAATAAATGATTTCAAGTGGAATACTGCCCTTGTCTGTCCTTTCCTGCTGGGAATAGCTTTCTGTGTTGGATTCAGCCTGTGGATTCAGCACCTCTGTGTGATCTCGTGTCACATGGCTTTGGCAGCAGGGCAGAAGCATTTTAAGGTGTTCAACTGCTACAGCATCAAATTTATTGTATTTAGACCCTTAATTCTGGCTTTAACTGGACGTACCAACTCTTTGAAGCCATCCTGGACTCAGTGGACTCAGCAGGGGCTGCTGGTTAATGGCAGAGGGGAACAGGGACATCACCCCCAGGTTGTTTTCAGCACCAGGGCTGCAGTCTGAGCTGTGGGGGTGGGTTGAACTCTGCAGGGCTCTGCACCCCCATTCAGGGCCTGATCCTGCTCTGCCCTCACCCCCTTGGATCCCAGGATTCCCCTGGATCCCAGGGCCCCCCTGCCCTGCTCACCCTGGGCAGGAGTCCTGTGCTGGACACCCACCACCCTCCAGTGTGATGAGGGCATGAGACTGGATTAGGAAACTCCTCTTGGAATCCTTTTCCAGACAGGAAGAACCCCCTCCCTTATCCCTGAGTGTCCTGTGCCCTCCCTTGCCCTCCTGGCTGTGGGGGGACTGTCAGTGCAAGGAAACAACCCCCTTCCCAGCTTCCTCCCTCTTCCCAGGGACCAGGATCGGGGATTTGGGTGGGGTGGGGACCCTTCCTCAGGGGTTGCAGGGGGGGTGAGGGGAGCCCAGGAAGCGAAGCACACACAATTCCTGCAGTGGGTGGTGGTTTTTCTCTCTTTATTGTCACTGACAGGAGCAGCAGTGGTGGCCGGGGGACATGGGCAGTACAAACACCACACTCGGGGGAACGGTATGAAAAGTACAAAAATAAGGAAGCCTATATATAATATCATTGCAGTCAATTGCTAAAAATAAATATTGTAAACACGAAAGAACAACATCAGGTGAATCTACAGCACTCGTTTCTGCAGCCACACAGTCTTTGGCTTTATGACTCCCCTGCCCGCGGAGCCAGCGCCCACATCCAGATGCATTTTCTTTGCTTCAGGCCAGAAAGGTTTCAGACTGCTCAGGATGTCACAAGGCAGAGAATTTCCCTCTCTCCAGATTTCCCTTGTGAGCAGGAATTGCCTCTTTTTGCCTTCATTGTTTTACCAGAGCAAGCCAATGATGTGCCAGGAGCAGGTTTGTCCCTCGCCTTCTAGAGGGGAGGGGGCTGTGCTGGGCTGGGGGCTCAGGGCTCCCCCAGCCCGGTTGATTTTGTTGTTACCTGGTATCACCCTTGCACGGTGGTTGCTGCCACAGTTTTACACCTCTCCCCTCCCGTGCACTCGGACCTTTCACCCCCTTGTCTCTGCCAGCTGGTTTGGATTGTCTGATAAGGGAGAGCAGGCACCGCTTATCTGGGGTCAAACTGCACCCGGGGCCAGAGGTCTGTGCCCACAGATAGGAACTGCACACCCTGGGTGACAGAACATGAGCTTCTCCCTAAGCAGCCTTGGACTCCAGGAAGAGGTAAATTCCACTTGCCAGGCTCGATAATTTGCTGGTTGTGTTTATATATATATTTGTGTATATGCTGATTGTGTTTATATATAACTATATATATATATTAAAACCCCCATAAAATCCTGGCCAAAGTACCAACGAGGAGAGAATTGCTAGGGAGGAAAGGCCAGAGACTCTGCTGCCTGCCTGCCTGGGAACGTGCTGGAACACCAGGAGTGCAAAGAAAATGCATCCAAATGGGAACAACCAAGTAAAACAAAGCCATCCTAAATCCACAAAGCAGCACTTCTTCCTGGAGGGAAGACACAGACTGGGCAAGTCAGTCTGAGCAGTCTGTCCGTCTGTCCCTACAGATTTGATCTTCCCTTCATATCAATAATTAGGATTTAATCTTCCCTTCTTCATTTTAACACATTCACAGAACATCCCATGGCATGAGGTCCCAGCCACTACAGTCAGACTGTACAGGAAACACCCGGTGCTCGTCCCCGGGGGCACAACAAGGAGCACAGATCCCTGCAGGATCTGTGGGAGCACAGATCCCTGCAGGTCGTCCCACAGCCCCTCCTGCCAGCCCTGGAGGGCAGATCTGCTCCCAGGGGACACGGGGGTCTTCTAACGCTTCAAGTATTGCTTTGAACTGGGAACATTCCAGGCCCTGCTTCCTTCTGAGTCAAAGCAAAAGCTTCCTGGCCTTAAGGGATTCTCCTGGATATCCAGGTGGGTATCCAGGGATGTGTCCCTCTGACCAAACCCAGCCAAAAACCCACCCCCCTGCCCTGTGAGCTCAGGGCTGATCCTTCCTGCCCCTCTCCAGCCCATCCTTCACCCCACACAGGTGAGGGGACTGTGGTGACCCTGCTCCAAACTCAGCTCCCCACCTTTCCCTCTCACCCTGTCAGTCACCTGCTCCAGTGATCGAAGCCTGAATCAAAAGCAGGGCTGCTCAGATCCCAATCTTTCCCATTCTGCCCCGAAACTACTGTTGTATAGAATTCCTCTCACTAACCAATGAAAACACTACAGATTTCAGAAGGGGAACGACTGGCTAAGAGTAAAAACAGCCACTAATGCAACTCTGCACAGTTCAGCAGCTAAAAACATCTCTGTTTCCATTTTTCAGTAGGCAAAATGCTGGTTTTCTGAAAAAAAATCACACAAAACTGCTTGGTACCAGATTAGAGGATTTCTGTATCATCCTTCAAGAATTTATTTGACACCTTCTAAAACTTCCACTAAACTTGGTTTCTTACATCATTTCTATACACAGGTTTTATTTGTTATTATTGCCTCGAGGCTTATAAAAAAATAAGCATTTAAAATGCCCCAAAGAGTAATTTTGCTTTAAAATTGTGCTACTGAACTTGACCCCCAACACAGAAGAGAGACTTTTGGTAATGAGGTTACCCCAAGCAGTATAAAAATATACATAAAAATAGACAAAAACTCTATCCTCCAATCTGAAGGGCTGTTTGTGGGGATTATTAGTTATTATCTTTTTTTGTACATCACTGGAATTTCATTATCTTCTGCTAAATATTTACAGGAACCCCCCCCCTCTGTTGGCCTCTGCTCCCCGGGGCAGAGACCCTGCAGGGTTTAGTTCATCCAGACTTTTATGTTGGCAAAAATTAATCTCTGTGTTTTGCTGTGGCACACAAGTGATGCTGTGTCCCTGGGGACACTCAGACAGCCCTGAGGATGTCAAATGGGAATGAAGTGACACCAATTCCTGTCACCTCCCCGAGGAGGTGGGGTTGGCTTCGTGGTGCCTCACTGAGATCCCACGGGCACCGTCGGTGCTCAGCCAGGACGGTGACAGGAGGTCGAGAGCCCTGCAGAGCCCTGGGGTCATCTCACCCACCCACATGACCTTCCAGAGCACAGCTGGGGAGGGCAGGGGACAAAATAAAACCTCTCTTAGGGTTAAACCCAGCCTAAACCCGGCAGCGTCACCATTACCACAGGGCCCCGCTGCTCCCTGGCTTTCTGCTTTCCCTTTTGTCCTGGTGATAAAGTCAGAATGCCCAAACCTTTTGTACAGCCATCCTCAGGAATTTGGGTCTCTTCCTCCAGTTCTACCCCAAGAAAATTTTAAATTAAAAAAAAAAAAAAATTACACGAGAAAAATAAAAAAGAAAATAATTACTCTGTACCATTCTTCAATGACATGAAAAGGTGATGTTAAAACTAAGCCATACAACCCCCCCAGACTATGTACATAAAAAGACGTCAGATCTCTTAAAACATAAATATACAGTGTATAAATCCAGGTGCCACCTAAAGGCTGCAGCCGCAGAACTATTTCACAGACACAAAGCAAACCGGACTCACCGCGCCGGGGGCAGACACACGGCCACGAGTGGGGGGCTCCGGGGGGGACACTGACCCATGGCAGCCCCTCGTGCCCACACGTGCACCGGGGAAGGAAGGGGGAGTGGTGTCAGGGGTGTAACGCGACCCTACGTACATGCCACGCTCCTACACTCTACTTGGGGCGTGGGGGAGAGGTCAGGAAATGGGATTAGACCCTGAGTCCCCAATTATTTCCAGGCACGTGCTCTGCTGGAGCAGGTCGAGGGGCCCCTCTGAGCCGGCTCCAGCAGGTTCTCTAATATTGCTCACCAAGGGAGGTACGTGGTACCTCCAGTGCAGCCTCGGCCCACGCCGTTGGAATTCTGCACCCTGTGCTTTAAGAGTTACCATGACTTTCATGGAAATAATACAGCCTTGATCAGGGTAAAAGACTAGTGGAGGTCTTTAGCCCAATCTTAGAGGTTTGCTTCTACAGCATGGACACCTACGACTCGACAAACATAAATAGGTACCATTAAAGTGACAATGCAGTGTCTTAATTATCTGAGCATTATCCCTACGAGGGGAGGGGCAGGAGGTTGGGGGGGTGGGAGGAGAGCTGGGGTGTGATGGAGGAGGCTGCGGGTGGGACAGCTCCAGCTCTGCCTGGGAATGCAGGGAGAAGCCAAAAGACACTGTGAGCTTTACTCGACAGGTGGTTTTATGGCATGCAAGGAAACTCCTACGACAACACTTTGTACAGAGCCCACGGCATCTCCAGTCCCACCGCGGCGTCTCGGAGAACAAGTAAAGCTACAAATCTGCTCGGAGGGGAGGGGTGTGTGAGTGTGTGCACCGAGGGAGGGAGGGGTCGGGGAGGAACCGTCCTGTTCTGCTGAAACCAAGCTGGTGGGCAGAGCTCCCCCTCTACCGCTGCCCGGCCTCGCGGATGCGACAGGCCACGGCCGTGATGAGCGCGGCGCCTTTGCCGCTGCCGTCCTCCGACTGCAGGAAGGTCACTTCGCACTTGGGGGACAACTCCTTCACTGTCTGGTGCATGACGGTGGAGAAGCTGCAGGGACAGGCAGAGGCGCTGGTTGGACTGGCTGTGGGGAGAAGGGGACAGCCCCCAACCCCTCACTGCCTTCCCCAGAGCCTCGAGGAGCACCGAGACCCCCAGGGCAGGGACGGGAGTGGGTGGGTGGTGAGTGATGGATGGATGGATGAGGGGATGGATGGATGGATGGATGGATGGATGGATGGATGGATGGATGGATGGATGGATGAGGGGATGGATGAGGGGATGGATGAGGGGATGGATGGGTGGATGGATGGACGGATGAGGGGATGGATGAGGGGATGGCTGGGTGGATGGATGAGGGGATGGATGGATGGATGGATGGATGGATGGATGAGGGGATGGATGAGGGGATGGATGGGTGGATGGATGAGGGGATGGATGGATGGATGGATGGATGGATGATGGATGGGTGTGGATGGATGGATGGATGGATGAGGGGATGGATGAGGGGATGGATGGATGGATGGATGATGGATGGGGGATGGAGGGATGGATGGATGAGGAGACGGATGGCTGGATGATGGATGGATGGGTGGCTGGGTGGGTAGGTGGATGGATGAATAGTTGGTTGGATGGACAGATGGATGGAGACGGAGCTGCCAGGGATGAGGCTTGGAAAGCCCAAGTCTCCATGCTTCAGCCCAAGCCCATAGTTACAACACAGCCATGCTGTGCCTCCACTCAGGACTAAACCCAGCCCCTTCTCAAGTCCCACTGAGCCCTGAGAGCACTAATAAACCTCAACAGCCTCCCCTGGGGGGGTTTTCAGAGCCTCCCTTTGCCCATGGGCCCCTGAGACCTATTTAAGCTCAGTCCAGTGTTTTAGTCCCTGTCTGAGCCCCACTGTCCAGCAGCACCACCCTTCACCTCTGGCATGGCCACATTTTTGTGTGGCCATGGACCTTTGTGATCCAGCTCACAGCCTCACCTCTTGGTTCAGGCCTGCTCCATCCCCCTGACTTGGAGTCCTGGTTGAACCTGGTCACCACCAGCTCTGGTGGGCCTGGAGGGAGGTCCCTGCTGCATTACCTGTCTTGGTGCCCCCTCCTTTAGGGAGCAGCTGGCTCTTGCTGTGCCTCGAGTTGGGGTCAGTGAGCTGCTGGCAGCCCTTGCATCCCAAAACCACCTCAAATCCTCTCCCACTAACTCCTGAACCTTCCCCTGTGCACCGTGACCGCCCCGGGTGGGCGGGTGGAGCCCCCCAGGAACACAACCCCAGCCCCCTGAGCCACTCACTGAGGGTGCAGCTTGTAGAGCGTCCCGTCCACGCCGACCGTGACCTTGAGGAAGTCGAGGCCGCGGTTCTCGCGGATCTTGTCCACCACGGCGGCCATGCCGGCCCCGCAGAGCTGCGCCGCCCGCCGCGCCACCACCGTGCACACCTCCTTCACGATGATGCTGTCGTCGCACGTGGACTCCAGCCCCAGGTGCTGCAGGATGGAGCGCACCTGGAGCAGGGCCAGGCAGTCGCTGGAGGACACGGGGCAGCGTTAGGAGGTGGGGCGGGTAGGAGGCGCAGCTTCCCCTTCCTTGTCTGCGTCCCACAGAGCCCAGAGACTCAGGGCTTGGGTCACGGCGGCTCTGCAGCCCCCCTCCAACCTCAGCTTTCAGACCTGGGTGTGGCCCTGGTGTCACATCCTAATCAGGGAGGCTATTTCAGGACAAAGCCACGGAATTGGAGCGTGACACCCATGGAACCCATGGCCCCCTCTGCCCAGGGTAGAGGATAAAGAGGCATCTGTTCTGCCAACCCCAGACAGTCTCCTAGCCTCTCCACACCGGCGCCGCCAGAACCACGTGGATTCTGCTGATTTATCTGCGTGGCACCACCCTGGGTCATCCTGGCTCCAGACCGAGTGTTGGGACTTCTCCTGCCAGCCCTGGGAATGCTTTCCCCAAACTCTACCCCTGCTCTGACTGACAGCTGGTGCTCACCCGCCTGCTGGGACTCACCTCTCTATCTGGGACAGGAACTTGGTCTCAAAGATCCCTCTGGTCTTCAGCCTCTCCGAGATCCGTCCCCGGAAGAGGAGCCCTCGCTTGGTGAAATCCATCAGGATGTTGCGGACGATCTCCCCCAGGTACATCCCACTGATCATCTTCTCAAACCTGGGAAGGAAAACATGAGGCTGGACATCAGGATGAGAGGGGACACTGGGTCTGGATGGGGATTCCAGTTCTACCAGGTGCCTTTGGCACAACCCCCTGGAGCAAGCCCAGCAGCACAGCCCCCACCCCGCGGGCAGGGACAGGGGACACATCGGCGTGTCCCAAAGCCAACCTCTGCCCTGCTCATCATCCCCGGGATCCACTAAGGGGCAGAACTGTTCCTGGACTCTTCCAGCTCCCCAAAGCCACCACCCACCTCTGCTTCCCAGGGTTGAGGGACAGCTCATCCACCGCCACGTCGAACTCCGTCCGTACGTCGTCCAAGCACCCGCTGTCTCCGAAGGCCCCCCACTCCATGTTGACACACATCCTGCCCTCGTCCCCTTCCACCAGCTCCACGTTCCTCATCTCCTCCATGTAGCAGGCGTTGCTCCCCGTGCCTGTGGAGAGGAGCAGGATAAGAGCCCTGAGACACCTCCTGCACCCCCGGGGCAGCCGAGCTCCCAAAGGCAGTTGAGTCCTCACCGACGATCAGCCCAACTTCACAGAGGGGATCCTCGTACCCACAGGTCATCATGGTGCCAACTGTGTCATTCACCACTGCCACCACGTCCAGGTCGAACTCCTGCAGAGGATGGGATTGCACGGGTTATTCCTGGAGGACTTGGAATTCCAGCTACCTCTGCTCCCATGGCTGGGAAAGGACTTGACTGTGAGTGTGGGAGTCATAGAATCCCAGAATGGTTTGGGCTGGAAGGGATTGTAATGTTCATCTCATTCCACCCCCTGCCATGGGCAGGGACACCTTTCACTAGTCCAGGTTGCTCCAAGCCCCGTCCAGCCTGGCCTTGGACACTTCCAGGGATGGAACAGCCACAGCTTCTCTGGGCAACCTGTGCCAGGGCCTCGCCACCCTTACAGGGAGGAATTTCTTTCTAACATCCAATCTAAATCTCTCTTCTTTTAGTTTAAAACTGTTTCCCCTTGTCCTATCACCACCTGTCCTCCATGACCACCCACCTCCACGGACATCCTGCAGCCCCAGCCGGCTGCAGGGGGGGCTCAGAGCTCAGACCCCTCCGAGTTCAGAGGGGCTGGGTCAGCCCTGCCAGGAGCAGCCCCCGGGCAGGAGCTCTGGGTGGTCTGTGCTGAGGAAAGGAGCTCGTGTCTCCTGAAGCCATGGCCAGACAAGTCTGCTCCAGCCCTGGCCAGGAGCCAGCCTGTGGCTCCAGGGTCTGAAAATCCAACCAAAGTGATGAGTAAGGGCAGCTGTGAAACTTCCGACACTCATTAGCCCTGAGCTCAGCCCAGTAATTTGTTTTACAGGCCAATTAACAATGCCAAAGACAGCCGGGACGTGGGAGCAGCCGCCGGCTCCTCCCGGCGCCGTGTCCGCTCACCTCCCTGCGGTGAATCGCCTCCTTCAGCAGCCCCACCACGTCCTCTCCCTCACAGCCCGTCGCCTTAAAGCCCTTTGTCCACTTCAGGAGAATTCCCTGTTGTGGGAAAAGACCCGGCAGTGAATCCCCCGGGATGGCAAGGGGGAGGCACAGCAGGGCACGGGGGCTGCAGGAGGGGGGGTCACCTCATCCAGGTTGTTCTGCTGGCAGGGGAAGGAGAAGGTGAACCCGAGCGGGAGTGACACGCCCTTCATTCCCATGTATTCCAGGAAGTCGGAGATGCAGTGGACGATGTGGTCAAAGAGCTGGATGAGCAAAGACAAAGAAGAAGTTACCATTACAGCCCAACCTGCTGGAGATTCCAACCCATTCCAAACCTGTTGGAATGTTCAAATCCATTCCCAGGACTGCACTGTGGGAGGGGAGCAAACCCAAAAAAGCCCATTTTTCACCCTCTTCCCCACCCACAACGTGGCCATATCCCTGCAAAACCCCACCTCATGGGCCCCAGGAGGGACAAGGGCCAGTGAGGAGGTACCACCTTCCCCAGGGTGACACAGGAATCTGGTCCCTCTGCAAGGAATCCCCAGAGCCCGTCTGCTGGAGACACTCCCAGTCCCCAAGCTCTGCCCGGAGTGGTTTGCAAAACTCTTTCCACATAAGACTCCGGAGATGTCTCTCCCTGCTTGTGTTGTGGTTTCCCTATCTGGGAAATGGGGATGATGCTTATCTGCCCTTGTGGAGTGTGTGGGATTCAGGGAGGTTCAGTCATGTCTGGGAATAACACCATTTCTAACCTAAAAACCAGTCTCCAGCTTCCCAGACTCCAAAGCCTTGGGCAGAACTCGCTGCTCCAAGGGCAGGAGAGCACCAGCCTTCCCCACTCCTGCTTTTGCTCCCTGGAAAGGCAAAATCAGCTCCATGCTGAGCCCTGTTCCAGCCACCCCAGGGAAGACACTCCTTTTCCCTCTCCAGCTGCCCATCCTGACCTCCTCTCCTGTGCCCTGCATGATCTCCACGGGGATGGAGTAGATCTTGTTGTGCATCTCCACTCCGCGCCGCTTCCCGTTCCTGACGCGCACCAGCAGCACGCGGAAGTTGGTTCCTCCCAGGTCCAGGGCGAGGAAATCTCCTTTTTCTGCAACCCAAGAGAGGATCATCAGGAGAGATCCCAGCATGGAGCACCTGGAATGTGGCACAGAGCAGATCCAAATCTGCCCTCTTCCTGGGAGAGGGCTGGAAACCGAGATGTGAGTGGGAGCGGAGACCAGGGGGCTGCAGGTTGGAACAGGGGGTGCAGGTAGGAAAGTGGAGGAGAGGTTTGCTCCTGACTTGGGGCAATGATGAGGCTTAGAATCATAAACCCATGGAATAACTTCAGTTGGAAGGACCCACAAGGATCCTTGAAGTCCACAGGACCTGCACAGGTTTCAAGCCAAGGTCAGGTACTCGCCCAAGCCACAGGCAGAACCAGGAGCACAACCCAGGTTGAGGGTGGGGAGAGTCCTGCTGTGGGGAAAACCACAGCGAGAGCCAGGCTTTGTGTGCAGTCAGGTGCAGAACGTCCCAGAGGCTCCGTGCTCTGCCCAGTATCATCCTGGAGGTTTGTGCCACTCCCGCCACAAAGAGGGAACTGGCCATGGCAAAGGATCCAGCCCTTCCTGAGGATATCAGGAGCAGCAATGCTGGCTCTGAGCAGGACACACACAGGCTTACACCCAGGAGACATGCAGGTTTACCCACAGGATAGTCACCTGTCCCATCTGGAGTGGAGCACACGTAGGTGGGCAGCATTTTCACCGTCGCCTCCTCGTGCGTCTCCTTGCCCAGCCCTTTCTCCATCTCTTTCCTCATCCTTTCCTTCACCTCCAGCAGCTGCTCGTGGCTCAGCTTGAAGGGCTCCAGGATCTTCTGCCGGGCCTTGTGCTGGGCATCCAGCCTGTAGGCCACGGCCGTCACCATGGCGGCCCCTTTGCCGCTCCCGTCCTCCGAGCGGATGAACCGGATCTCACAGTCCGGCAGCAGCTTCCGCACCGTCTTGTGGAGGCGTCGGGCAAAGCTGTGGAGGAGGAGGGGGAGGAAACGGGACCTGAGTGTGCCACCATGGGCAGTGACCCTCTGGGGACGCCCAGCATCCAAAGGAGGTGCTCAGGGGGACACTTGGGGACGCTCCGCTTGTGCTGAGCCGCACCCGCCGCCGGCAGGAGCAGATCCGAGCTCCCCCTCCGTGCTCCCCGTCCCTGTCCCCTCCAGCTCCCGGACTCACTGCGGGTGTTTCTTGTAGACGGAGCCGTCCACGCCGACGGTGGAGCGCAGCCGATCCACGCCCTTGTTGTCCTTGATGCGGCGCAGGACCGCGGCCAGCGTGGCCCCGCACAGGCTGGCCGAGCGCGTCGACACGATCTGGCAGATGCGCAGTGTGGCCACGCAGTCCTCGTGCGACGGCTCCAGGCCCAGCTTGCTCAGGATCTCGTGAGCTTTCTGCAGCCCTTCCTTCTCCCTGGCGGGGCAAGGAAAGGGTTCAGGCCTGGGAACCCGACCTTTGCCGTGTGACGGGCCGGGTCTGTGCAGTGGGGTCTGTCCAGGGGTATCAGAGGGTGGGCTGGGACCCGGGACACGACACGGGTCCTACTTACTTCTCAATGGCAGAGACGTATCTGGTCTCAAAGTGGCCGGTAGTGAGCAGGTCTGGTGTGAGCCTTCCCCCAAACAACAGCCCTTCCTTGGTCATCTTCACCAGGATGAGTCTGACCAGCTCTCCCATGTACATCCCACTGATCATCTTCTCAAACCTGTCCACGGGGAGGCACGAGATAGAATTGTGGAATGGTTTGGGTTGGAAAAGCCCTCTAAGGTCATCAAATCCAACCATTCCCCCAGCACTGCCAAGGCCACCACTAACCCATGTCCCCAGGTGCCACATCCACATGGCTTTTAAATCCCCCCAGAGATAGTGACACCACCTGGGCAGCCTGTTCCACACCTGACCACCCTTTCAGAGAAGAAATTTTCCCTAATATCCATCCTAAACCTCCTGTCCCCCCCATAAGATCCCCCCTGAGCCTCCTTTTCTCCAGGCTAAACAATGTGTGTGTGTTTGGCTGCGTGTGCCACAAGGTGGCCACAGGTTGACCTGAAAACCCATTGGCAGCCTCCCAGTCCCAAATGGAATCTAGGTAATCCCTTCCCAAAGCAGCTTATCCCATCACTGAGAATATGAAGCCTTGTGGACATGACCATCATTCTGCAAGAACTCGTGGACACCTGAAGGGGGTCAGTCAGTTTGCAGAGTCCCCCCAGGCTCACCCCACACTACCAGGGGCCATGTGGGGAATGGGAGATCTGTAGGATTGGGATGTGGACATTAGGTGGGGGTGTTTGCCTGGGCTGGCAGATGAGTGCTGGCCAGAAGGGAACAGGAATCAGCACGTTCACGTGAGCAGCTCACGAGGGCAGCGGGTGGGATGGACAACCCCGATTCGTGACACAGCCCCTCTGCGCTCCAGTGGCAGAGGACATGGTGACCCAGTTAGCTGGGATGACCTCCCTGGTCCCAGGGACTCCAGCACAACGGGAGGACGGACAATGCCGAGCAAACCACGAGCCTGAGCCCAGGCCAAGAATCTGCTCACAATTGTTTGCCAGGGTTGAGCGAGCCCATGTCGATCTCACGGTCGAACTCCGTCCGGATGTCGTTGAGGACACCATCGTCACCGAAGGCCCCCCACTCCATGTTGATGCACATCCGACCCTCATCCCCTTCCACCAGGTCAATGTGCCTCATCTCCTCCATGTAGCAGGCGTTGGTTCCAGTACCTGGGCCGAGCATGGGGACACAGTGAGCGAGGACACTGCCTTGCCTCCATTCCCATTAACCCTCATTCCCATTGTCACTCATTCCCACTATCCCTCATTCCCATTATCCCTCATTCCCCCTTGGCCACAGCACAATGCACCAAAGAAAGCGAAGAGGGAAGCAAACAGACATTGGGCAATGCTGGTTTTCCAACACTGGTATCCCCCTCTTTTTCTTCTTTTTTTTTTTTCCCAAAAGACCCTGAAGCTTGCAAGAAACAGGATCTCCCTCTGGAGTTCCTGGAGGGATGGACCTGCTTGCTCTCACTCACCAACGATGAGGCCAACTTCACAGTTGTGGTCGTCGTAGCCACAGGTCATCATGGTCCCCACGGTGTCGTTCACCACGGCCACGATGTCGATGTCAAAGTCCTGAGTTGGTGGAAAGGAGAGAGGGTGACCCAACACAGACAAAACAGACCAAAACATCACCATGGAGCCCAGGAACCCTGTCCCAGGGATGTGTGTGCCCCCGTCCCACCGCCCCAGGAGGTGACACACCTGCCCAGCCTCTTACCCCTCTTTTCTTGATGGACTTGCGCAGCATCGACACCACGTCCTTGCCCTCCACGCTGCTGCACTTGAACCCCTTTGTCCACGTCACGAGGATGCTCTGGGGGGAACAGCCAGAGGGAAGGCTCAGAGTGAGACCCCCACCCTCTGGGGCTGCCAGAACAAGGGACATGGGGCCCTGTGGGGGAGCCCCCCTTAGCAGCTCCCCGGCTGCGCCATCAGCCCCGTTTCCGTGTCAGATAAGGTTTATGGCCATGAGATAACACAAGACCTGCTCGTTGCTCCCCGGCAGGAGGGAAAGTGGTTCCTGTGACCAGGTTTTATGGAACCCCGGGGCAAAACCTGTTCACAAGTCTATGACCCACCCCTGAGGGGTGGGGGGCTTGGAATGCTCCTTGACCTATCCCTGCAGGGTAGGGGGCTCGCAGCCCCCATAGCCAGAGGCACCAGGTTTGTCTCCACTGCAGCCACCTGGCCGGGGGCTGAGCTGAGCCTTGGGGGGAGGAAAAGGACTCGGCTGCATTTGGAATCTTCAACACTCCGGGCACAGGGCCCTCAGTGAGGCTGACACCCACCCTGCCTCAGAGATGGGGAAACCGCGGTACGGAGAGACCCAGCCCAGGCAAGGTCAGGGGGACAGGCACTTCCTCCCGCAGCTTCTTTATTTTAATTTCCTTTTTTAAAGCCCCCGTGTCTACCGGGAGGAAAGTGTTAATCCTCCTCTCCCTCACTGCCCCTGCAGAGTGGCTCAGGCACAGCAGCCTTGCCCCCCGGCAGCTCCCGGGGAGGACGTGCCGGATGGCCGGCACTCCATGGAGCCGCTCTCTTTCCATCCCGCTGCAGAGCCGGGTGAGATAAGGGCAAGGAAAGCATCCCCCTCCCTCCCCGCCACGAGCCAGAGCCCCGCGAGGCGGTGGGTGGCAGGGAAGGGGCCACGTGCCTCGCTGGGCTCCGGGATGTGGAGTCTCCCAGCGAGGTCACCGCGGCTGAGCAGAGCTGACAGCGCCCGGAGGGACCCCCCTCCCCGCCGCCTGCACGGGGGGATGTGGTGCTCAGCACGTCTGGGTGCACTGGGCTGCTGGAGCTCGGGCTGCAGCCCGGGAAAAGCCAATTTCCGTGGAGGAATCCCATGGAAACATCATATCCCAGACCCCCGCAATTCCGGGAGTGCATCCCTCGCTCTGCCGGCACCGAGCTCTGCTGGCACACACGGTGACCCTGGGAACTGCTCATCACAGGGACCCTGTCAGAGCTCACTGACATGAAAACCCCTCAAGATAAATGAGGTAAAGTCCAGAAAATTCAGAAATCCAGAAGACTCTGAGGAGACCACAGAGCCCCTTCCAGTGCCTAAAGGGGCTCCAAGAGAGCCGAGAGGGACTTGGGACGAGGGCCTGGAGTGACAGGACAAGAGACAATGGCTTCACACTGACAGAGGGTGGGATAGATGGGATACTGGGAAGGAATTTCTGGCTGGGAGGGTGGGGAGGCCCTGGCATAGGTTGCCCAGAGAAGCTGTGGCTGCCCCATCCCTGGAAATGTCCAAGGCCAGGTTGGACGGGGCTTGGAGCAACCTGGGCTAGTGGAAGGTGTCCCTGCCCATGGCAGGGGGTGGGACTGGATGGGCTTTAAGGTCCCTTTCAGCCCAAACCATTCCATGATCCTATGAAAACCTGGCCAAGACGTGTCTAAAACAGGAGACCCACCACTGTTCACTCTCATCAAGCAGCTTTAAAAAAGACAACCTGGCACCTATCCTTAAAAAATATTGATGTTCCTTTTAACAGGGGTTTTATGGTGTGTTTGGAGATGAGAAGCAACAGAATTATTGGGAAGTGACACCAAGCACTGCATTCCCTGGAGGAATGTTCCCTCCTCTCTGTCCCTGACCGTGCAGCCACGGAGGCATTCCACCAGCAAAAATATTCATAACAAAGAAGGGGCAGTGCTGTTCTTAACCCTCCTTCACCCAGAGCTTGGGAATGGCTTCGAATGAGAGATGTGGCCCTTCAGGAAAGGTCACATGACCCAAAATCAATGAGACTAATCAAAAGCCTGAGCTAAATTGTTGTGGGACCCCCAGCGAGAGCTCAGCCCATCCCACCACAGTCCCTCACCCACCTCATCCAGCTTGGTCTGGTGACACGGGAAGGAGAAGGTGAACCCAAGGGGGAGTTTCTTGTCTTTGATGTTCAGCTTGTCCAGGAAGTTGGCCAAACACTCGGTGATGTGGTCAAAAAGCTGGAAAAAGGGTAAAGAGTGAGACCTGCCAGGACTGCCCACGCCCAGGGGATGAGTGGGAGCTGTGCCCACGCCCCTGCCCACCCTCACCCATCCCCACACCGGCCGTCAGGAATTCTTGTTCCTGGCACAGGATCCACTGGGCTCCTGCTGGACCAGGCAGGGGGGGATGCCCAGCCCTGCTCCCACCCCAGGACACATCCAGGGGTGCCGGGGTGACCCCGGGGGCGGGTGAGGGAGGGGGGCCCACCTGCACCCCACTGCCACGCATGAGCTCCTCGGGGATGGCGTAGATCTGGTTCTCCATCTCCACCTTCTGCAGCCCGTTGTCCGACACCTTCACCCGCAGCACACGGAAGTTGGTGCCACCGAGGTCCAGCGCCAGGAAATCCCCGTCCTCTGCGGGACCAGGACAAGGGAAACCTTTGAGCTTGGAGGGTCCTCGCCCCGCCAGAGCCCCAGGGTAACCAGCCACCTCCCAGGTATGAGGATATGGTCTGATTTTTAAATATATTTCTCTATTTTAATCATTATTATAGTGTTTGGTATTTTATCAGAGCTGTGGCCTGACCCTCCTCTGCACCCCTGACACACCCACAGCTGATGGGGGATCAAGGCACTGCCCTTGAGCTGGATATGGATGTCCTGGGGAGGATAAATCCAACCAGCACCACCCAGAAACCCAACAGTGATCTCAGGGAAGAGGAGCTCCAGCCTCAGGCTCCAAAAGGAAGCAGGCAGCAGAGCCATTGCTGACCCTACTGATGCTTGGTGGAAGCTCCTAAACCTCCCTCCCAAGGGGTTAAACCCTGTGAGCAGTTGTGGAAACACCAGAGCTTGGCTAAACTTTTCATATCTGGGAATGCTCATCCTGTTGAGGCTCAGCTGGTGCAGCCCAGGCCAAGCTCCCTGCCCTGCCCCAGGAATCCCACACACTGCCAGCACCACGGGAAGGTGGAAGCAGGAAACCAGGGAGGGAGAAACTCCAAAAGACCTTCAGGGGCTCATTGCTGCCTTCCCGGGGGGAGGTGGAAGGCGGCTCCTCCGAGGGGAGCCCCAAGGGCGAGCCCAGGGTCTCCCCTCCTGTTTGTTTTCAAGGCAGCTCACCGGGCTGGGGACCCGGGCTGCGAGAAAAGCGCCCAGCTGGCTGTTTTAGTGGGGAGAGGGCCGGGGAAAGCCCTCTATCAGCACTGTCGGAGTCCTGAATGCATTAAATGTGCTGTGCTGGCTCCCCCGGGCCGATCCCGGCGCCCGGGGGCCGCTTTGTGCCGGCCGGGGCTGCTACAAAGGGGCCACAGTTGGGACAAAACCCGGGGGTTATTAGTATGCACACGCCAGCGGGGCCGCCGGCATCTCCAGTGACTCCAGCTGAAAAGGCAGCTCCGGGGCTCCAGCGGGCCTGGCGCCTTTCCTGGGGTCACCTCCGAGGGCTCGGGGTGAGGGAACGGGGCACGGGACCCACCGGGAGCTGGAGCAGCTTTAGAGAGGCGGAAAAGGGCCATGGAAAGCTGCCCCTGGAGCTCCGAGGAGAGGAGGAACGAGAGGGCTCAGGGGTCACAGGCAGCTTCAGCAGGGTCAGAGCTGGGGATGGAGAGCGTGGAGGACGAGGGAGCACTGGGGGGTCAGCACTGCACCCCAAGGGGGAACAGAACAACACCCAAGGAGTCAGAACAACATCCCAGAGGGGTCAGAACATCACCCAGGGGTTCAGTGCATCACCCCAGGGAGGCCAGTGCAGCACCCAGGGGGTCAGCCCATCACATATCCCCAGGGTGACACAGGGCAGTGGGGGCCCAGCTCTTGGTGACACCAGCCCGTGCCCAGCCCCCAGCACAGCCCAGGTCACACCCCAGAATGGGCTGGCCAATGGAATACGGAGGTGCCAAGGCTATCACACCATTATCTTAATAAGAGCTGAAGTCCAGCGAGTCCCCGCAGAGGTTCTGGCCAAGCTTCAGTTATCTCTGGGGCCCTGCAGCCCCCGCAGGAGCCAATAACCCCAGACCACTCGAAACCTGGACCCTGTCAGAGCTTTGCAGCTCCTCCCTCCTCAGCCAACGCCCCTGACACAGCTCTGAGAGAGGCAGTGTGGCCAGAATTCGGGGCTGGAGGAGGACACGGGGCCATGGGAGCACCGAGCTCCTGCGCTGGGGCAGCCAGACCCTGCACACCCCTTCCTCCTCCTCCCCTTGACCCTTTGCAGGCATGAGGTTTAAACCAGTTTGGCAGTTCCTTTCACAGCCTGTCTGCCAGCCACGGGGCATTTGTGGCCACGGTGGCTCTTCACACAAAAAACACACCAGGAAAACCTTGGAGAAGCTCCTGGCTGTCCCACTGTCCTTGGTGAGGCCACCACAGGGATCCCCCTCAGCCATGGGTGGGCAGAGCTGGATGTGAGGTCTGGCTGGGCACCACTGGCATCGTGTCCTGCCCTACACACAGGTCACGCTGTGCTCCTGCTCCCCTTGCCATTGGCACTGATCCTGCTCTGCTCATTGGCAGAGCATGGAAAGCACCTCAGGGGGCTGATAAATATGCCAGGGATAAGGGCACTGGAGCCAAGAGGGTCACAGATTGCTCAGCTCCTTGGAGATATTGCAGGGAACCCAAAAGGCTCACAAAAAAAGGGCTAAGGAGCCTGGGTGGGGCCATCCTGCCCTCCTGCCCAGCCCTCACACACTCGGTGCTTCAGCCAAGCCACACGAGGGGCTCGTGGCCCCTGGAGCCGTGTGGGACCAGCTCTGCCCTGCCCTCACTGCGGGACCCACACACCACCCCCCGTCCCCCTCACACTGCTCAGCACCCACCAGAGGGGCACAAGCAGCCTGGTGGCAAGGGATGAGGTCAAGGGGTGGGTTCCCAGGTGGATCAGCTTTGCAGGAGGGAAGAGGCAGCAAAATCTCCCTTGGAAGAGCAGCAGCCATGCAGCTGAGGGATGGGCTCCGTGACCAGCACCAGGTCCCCGTCAGGCTCCCATGGCCCCTGATAAGGTATCAGAGGTGGTGCTGAGCCCACAAACCAAACAGGGAGGGCAAACATGGAGCCCTGATTCCAGGGGCTGCTTGCTCCTGGCAAATCACCCAAGGCTGAGAGCTGAGTGCCTCTGAACCCGTGGGGCAGAGGAAGTGGCCAGGGGAGAGGAGCTGCATGTGTGGGATCATGTCCCAGCACCTCAGAGATTGGTCACCCCAGAACCCCCACCCCCAGTGGAACCACAACCTCCCAATGACTGCAGTTCCACTGTGGAGGAACCCTTGGTCAAACTGGGGAAATAAAAATTAAGAGGAAGAGAAAAAGTTGGAGCAGGTCCAGGCTCTGCTGCCCAGGGGAGATGCAGGAGAAGGTTGAGGCATCGACCTCAGCACTTCCCACTGCCACCCCTCACCAGCCCTACCCTCCTGCCAGATAGTTCATGGAATCATGGAATGGTTTGGGTTGAAAGGGATTTTAAAGACCAGCCAGTTCCACCACCTTGCTCTTCCACTAGCCCAGGTTGCTCCAAGCCCCATTCAACCTTGCCTTGGACACTTCTAGGGATGAGGCAGCCACAGCCTCCTTGGGAAAGCTTGCTGGGAATTCAGTAAATCCCCAACCACGAGACTTTGGGCATAAAAACAGTGTTTTTTTCCAAGGCTTTCAAGCCCATGGGCCAGAGGAGCTGGTTTGCCTGCAGAGGCAGCTGGATATCAGCAGGAGCTGAGCCCACTGGCCAAGGGAAAGGTGCTGCCAAGAACAGCCACCCTTCAGATTTCCAGGGATTAGACTCCCAAATCCTGCAGCATCCTCCTGAAACCTCCAGGCTGGGGTTATCAGCTGCTGGGGCTTAACAGGGGGTGCACCACAAGAGCCTTGTGTCAACACCAGCATGGAGGAGGAAACGTGGCAACACCAGCAAAGCCTGGAAAAACCAGGAATGGAGCAGGGAGGAAGGTGGTGGTTGCCCTGAGCAGGGAGAGCCCTCGGGAGAGGTACTGGGGATCCAAGGAGAAGCTTATTTAGGATATGCTTCCCCACCACCTCAGTGCCAGCACGGCACGGCGGCATTCCAGTGGGTGCTGGAGCCCAGCAAAGCAAGAGAAGTTGTTACTGGGAGAGTTTCTGCTTCCAAAGCAGAATTCCCCCCTCTTATCACATGCCATGGGAACAGGGAAGCCTCCAAGAGCTGGGAGCCAGGGCTGTGTTTTGGCTTAACCTGCAGATGTGACCTTGTATTTCCATAAGCGCCTCTCATCTGCCTGGATCCCGCTGTGGGATCTGGCTGTGCCTTCCAGGGGGTGGAATCCCACAGCAGAGATATGGGGGCTGCAGCAGGAGGCAGGGAAGGACAGGGATGTTTGGTGGGAGGATGGTGAGGAGCCCCATGGCACTGGCATTTAGGAGCAGGCCTGGAGCAGAGGAAAAGCCTGTCCTGGAAGTGGGAGCAGCTGCTGGCACCTGGAGCAGGTGGGAGCAGGACTTGGTGCCCAGCCCAAGTCAGACTTTGCCCAGGAGCTTTGAAAAAAAGGGAAGAAGGAAGGACACAGCCTTGGACGTTGAGCTCCTCCTGAGCAACACCATCTGTGCCAGGGATTTGGCACGTGTGCCACCTTCCAGCCTCCCCTCCGAAACCCAAGAGCAGCTGGTGCTGCTCACAGCCTGGATCCAGCTGGAGCTGGACAGGGAACTCCAGCTCTTGGCTCCAGAACCCTCCCATTTCCCAGCCCCCCTGGGCAGCTGCAGCTCCATGACTGCCCCAGCACCCCTCTGGAGTGACATTTTCCATGCTGCCGTTCCCCCTTCTCCCTGCCCCGGGTGAGAAATGTCAGCTGGGGCACTGATGCAGGGCAGGATGCCAAGGACCTGTCCTGGAGGGGCACGGGGAGGGACTGTTCCCTTCCCAGCAGGGTCAGGGTGCTGGGAGCACTGGCACACCCTCCACCAGCACCCAGCACCTTCAGCTGCTCCAGTTCCCGTGCCCAGGGGCAGCTCCTGGCCATCCCTGTAATTACAAATATTCTCCAACATTTAAATAGATTGGAATCTCGATCCTGGGGCAGGGAGCCAGGTCCAGCTCCTGGGTGTAGGTGCACGGAGGGGGCCGAGCACAGGGGATGCTCTGATTGCCCAGATGCTTCAGGGATTAAAGGGGCTCACAAGGAAGGTGAAGATAGACTTTCAGCAGGGGGTGTAGAGAACAAGGGGGAACAGTTTTAAACTAAAAAAGGTGGGATTTAGATGGGATATTGGGAAGAAATTCTTCTCTGTGAGAGTGGGGAGGCCCTGGCACAGGGTGCCCAGAGAAGCTGTGGCTGCCCCATCCCTGGAGTGTCCAAGGCCAGGTTGGGCAGGGCTTGGAGCAACCTGGGCTAGTGGAAGGTGTCCCTGTCCTTAGCAGGGGGTGGAATGAGATGGTCTCTAAGGTCCCTTCCCACCCAAACCATTCCATGATGTGTCTTCACAGGGACACAGGAGATGCTACCACTCACCCCAGACCTCACTGAGACATTACCAGCAAACACCCAACACTGCCCAGTGATCCAGAGACCTTCCTGACAGGAGGGGGGAGCCAGGGGGGGTCGGGCTCTACTCCCAGGGAACAAGGGACAGGAGGAGAGGGAACGGCCTCCAGCTGTGCCAGGGGAGGTTTAAATTGGATATCGGGGAAAGTTTCTGCATGGAAAGGGTTGTCCAGCCCTGGCACAGCTGCCCAGGGCAGGGGTGGAGTCCCCATCCCTCATGGATTTAACAGCCATGCGGGACATGGGTTAGTGCTGGCCTAGGCAGCACTGGGGGAATGGTTGGATTTGATGACCTTAGAGGGCTTTTGCAACCCAAACTATTCCATGAGTCTGTGATTCCGTGATTTCACAACTCTACCACTTCTGTCTTTGCCTCCAGAGAGCAGCCATGAGTTTTTTTGGCTCCGTCCCTCTTTGTCCACCTCTGCTGCTGGTGACCAGCAGCCTCTGCCCCTGTGGTTTCACAGACCCCCCTGGAGGTGCCGACACTGGAGCAACCCCAGCTCCGAGCAACTCCATCCAACAGGACTGACCATCCCAGGGCCTCTTCCTGGACTGCTGCCATCCCAGATGTGGAGCCAGGGCAGCTCCAGCTGCTGAGGGCTCCGTCCCTCCTTCCCTTCAGCAGCCAGGAGCACTCCACCAGCTCGGAGCACTTGGTGGGTCCTGGGCGTGTTGGTGGGCAAGGGGTGATGCTGCAGGGATGGAGACCAGCTCCTCCCCAGAACACCAAGCGGGGAGAGGCAACAAGGAACTTCCCCTCTGGATGCCAGAGGAGGTAGTTTTTTGGGCTGAGAGGGACAAGCTGGGTATGTGGCTGTCCAGAGCGTGCCTCAGGCACGGGAAGTGGGCAGAAAGGCCCATTGTGAGGAGCCTGCAGAGCCCCTGCTCCTGCCGGCCCCAGTGGCTCTCAGACAGCGCTGGCAGCGCTGCCGCCTCACTGCTCATGAAATCTGATGAGCCGGACCCGTGACTGTCTCTGTCCTGCCAGCAAGGGCATGCCAGGGCAGCTTCCCACCCTCCCTCCCGTCAGTGGGAACTGGGAGCCCCTCCAGTGCCAGCAGAGGGGGAATGAGGCCTGTCCCCACGCTCAGCCAGAGCAGGAGGAAGCCCCCAGGACCAGCAGCGAAGGTGGCCGTGGTGCCATCCCTGTTTGGGCAGTGCCATGAGGATGAGTGGTCCCACCCCCCCTCTGCTCTCCCAGGAGCATCTCCCCTCCCACGGTACCTGTCCCGTCCGGGGTGGACCTGACGAAGGTGGGCAGCATCTTCACGGAGGCGGTGGGGTTGGTCTCTGCTCCCAGCCCCTTCTCCATCTCCTTCTCGAAACGTTGGGACACCTCCAGGAGGGTCTCATCGGAGAGCCGCATGTGGTACAGGTACTTGTCGACCTGAAAGGGGGACATAAAGCCCGAAGGTCGGGTGGGGACTTGGGCACAGGGGTACAACCTCCAGGATGTGCTCAGGGCAGTGGCCAGCCCCTCTCAAGGAGCAGGGCGGGAGCAGGTCGTGACCCATCCCAGGGCGCAGGACATGGCACCAGTGGCACATCACCGACACAGCACTGCTGAAACAGCTCATCCCAGGAATCACCACCACTGCTCCTGCACCTCCCCCCAGCCATCCAGGGCTGCTCTCCAAGGAGCTGCCTCCCTTCCCAGACCGCTTGGGAATGCCAAACCCCGAGTTGCACCTGATGCTCCACAGCATCTTCCCACTCAGTCACCTACAGACACCCAAACAGGTTGCTACAGAAGCAGGAATTCAAACTCAGGAGTGAGTCAGGAGGTCAGGGATGGAGGTTTTCAGGTGTGGAGCCCTTCCCACGCCACGGCACCAACACGCCTTGACCTTGACCCCCGGGGAGGAATCCACTGCCCCGTCATTTCTCTGCTGCTGAGGTCACCCCAAGAGCCAAGAGCTACTCAACCCCCTTGAGCAAACCACGCTGGTGTGACACAAGTGGGTGCCACGGCCAGAGAGGCAAGAAATCCACCCCCTGCTCCTGGAAATCGTTATACCCTTGAGCTGGGGATATGGAGAAGCCCAGCTCCTTCCATAAATGGCATCTGCATCTCGCCTTCCCCAAGAAAGGCATGGAAAGATTCCTCCCTGGCCCTGACCGTGCATGTCCGTGCGGCCGGGCCAGAGCAGGGAACGGGAGAGGCGGACACTGCCCGCTCCCAAACGATGCCCTGCTTCAATTAGCTTCACTTAAAATTAATTAAAGGGCAGCTGCAAGCCCTGAGAAGTCAAGAGGAAAACTCCACCCCGCGCGCTCACCTGTCTGCAGGCACGTACGGCGGGTCAGCGGAAGCGGGCTCGGGCTGTGCTTTATGGGGCTGCGCTGGAGGAAATGGGCATTTTGTGGGCAACTAATTGCACCCACCCAGCGTGACCTCACTCATGGACCCCAGGCTCATGGATCCCTGCACAACACAGCCCTGCTGTGGTTTGGGCTGCCTGTGTTTCAGGCCCAGGGTGCTCCAGCGCATCCCTTTTTTCCCCACCCCCAGCTCTGTTGGAAATCTGGGAGCTGAGATCCCAGTGGCGAGGTCAGGGGATGGAGGGAGGTCAGGGGATGGAGGGAGGCCCAGCACATTCCAGGAGAGATGCTTCATCTGCAGGGCAGCAGCATCCTCACTGGTGTGATGGGCAAAACCTCCTCCTCCTCACTTCTCCTGGTATTTTCAGCTCTTTCCCAGCAATTGGGAGCTGGGAGACCAGGCAGGCAGGAGGGAAAGGCCAAGAAGAAGGAAACCTGGAGGTTTCCCAGTACCAGCTGTTTACCGGCCTCTCCTTATCCAACCCAGCAGCAGGAAAGTCAAACACTCCTCCCTCCTCTCCTGTTTGCTTTCACCTGCTGAAAATTCCCTGCCGTGTACGAAGGCTCTGGTTACTGGCACCAGTAACCTCCAGTTAACTGGTTAACTGGTCACTCTTTCCCTGCTGCCCCAGTTCACCTCCACTCTCTCCTTTCTTCTCCCAGCTCCAGGAGCTGGAGCCCACTTCTGTGCCAGCCCCAGGGTAGGAAACGTCCCCCTGAGCTGCACCAAGGGTAACCCAAGGGTTATCCCGGGGGTTATCCCAACACCATCAACCCAGGAGAGACAGTCCAACCCCATTTCTTAGGGGTGAGCTGGAGAGAGAGAGTTATGCTGGGAGAGAGATCATTATCCCAGGAGATACAGACAGTGTTATCCCAGCTCATGGAGACCTTCCCCAAAGTCCTCAGGAGCCATTGACCTGCCCTCGGCACAGCAAGGACCCCAACCAGCCTCATCCCTGCCCAGCAGCCTCTGGTGCTCGGGGGGTCCTGGTGGCACCACTGGGAGTGGGGATGGGGTCCCACTGAGGGGTCCCCATCCCAGCAGTGGGGTCCCAGTGAGGTGTCCCCATCACAGGGGTGGGATCCCAGAGGGGTGTCCCCATCCTGACGGAGGGGTCCCAACGAGGTGTCCCCATCCCAGCAGTTGGCTACCACACCACAGACTTCAGCCTTGCCCAAACTGGTGTTTCTCCCCCATCTGTCACTCTGCTGCTTTTCCCCCTGCCATGGAAGGTCTCATCCCAGGGAAGTTGGGAGCTTTGGGAGCTCAGGTGCTCCTCAGCAGTGAAGATGCTGCAGTACACAACCCACCACCCCCAAATCACAGCACAGGGACACCACCCAGAGGTTTCACCTCCTTCCCCCAGGACAGGCACCGCTCAGCACGTCCCCCATGTCCTCCAGGCTCCAGTGTACCTAGAATAACCTCAGCGTGAGGAACAGGATGACCTTTCTCTAATCTCCAAAGCCCTCTAAGACCTGGATCATCTTCTCCCAACGTAGACATTGCCCCACTTGGCAGTTAAGGCAGGTCAGGACACCCTGCAGGACAGCTTTTTCCCCAGTGAGACCACCTTGGGCTGTGCCTGGCCCCCACCAAGGAAGAGTCATGGCCACCGTCATTCCCAAAGATTCCCAGCCCCATGTTCCGCTTTGTTATTCCAAGCACCCCTCAAATTGTTGCAAAGACAGGATAAAACAGGAGGAGTTCAGCCTGCAGCACCAGAGCTGCAGCATCTTTCAAGACAAAAACACCCTCTCAGTCGTTTATTGTTTTTGAAGCTCATGGAACAGTTTGGGTTGGATTGCCAACTCCAAACAAATAAAGTCACTAGGTTAGGATCCAGGACAGGGCAATTGAATTTCTGGAAAGCTTTCAGCCTGACTAATACTGTTTCCTGAAGGAAATCTAAACAAACCGAAGGCAGAGGGAAGGGATGGAGGCTGGGAAGTGCCGGGCGTGCTCCAGCCCAGGACATTGTGTTGAAGCACCGGATCACGGAGCTGCTGCAACTGTAACAAGCTCAATGCCACCTTTTGGGACCAAAACCCAGCGAATCCCCATCTCCTGGCTCAGGGTTGTCTCCAAGGCTCAGCTCATTTCCAGGCCAGATGCTGGAGAAGTCGCCCATCCCAGCTGCACAGACGCCCTGGGAAAGGTCTGCCTGTCTCGCGGCTGAAGAAACCTCGAGTTGCCCAATTTTTGTTGCTGTGTGAGCTGAGCTGAGCTAAGCTGAGCTTAAAGCAACCCAACAATCAGCTTTGGCTTTGCAAACTCACAGCTCTGGTAGCAGCACCGTGGCTGGATGGTATTTTACACCTCAAGACTCCTCTTAATCAGGTGCCAGACCCCAAGGGGTCTGTGCTGTGGAAATATTAATCTGTCTGTGAATAACTTAATTCCAATTCAATGCCACTATCCACGGAAAAGAGCAGGCACTGTTCAACCTGGAGAAGGGAAGACTCAGGGGAGACCTTAGAGCATCTTCCTGTGCCTAAAGAGGCTCCAAGAGAGCTGAGAGGGACTTGGGACGAGGGCCTGGAGTGACAGGACAAGAGACAATGGCTTCTCACTGACAGAGGGTGGGATAGATGGGATATCGGGAAGGAATTCCTGGCTGGAGGGTGGGGAGGCCCTGGCACAGGTTGCCCAGAGAAGCTGTGGCTGCCCCATCCCTGGAAGTGTCCAAGGCCAGGTTGGACGGGGCTTGGAGCAACCTGGGCTAGTGGAAGGTGTCCCTGCCATGGCAGGGGGTGGGACTGGAGGGGTTTCAAGGTTTCTTCCAACCCAAACCATTCCATGAGTCTCTAAATTCCTTGGTTTACTAGTTGTTTACCTCACGTGGGTGCCGGGGGGGGCAGAGGGGCTCGGGGGGAGCCGGGGTAGGGTTGCTGTGGGTGATGATGGAAACTGCGGCGTGACGGCGCTTCCGGCACCGCGCAACCGCTTCCTGCCCGGCCAGCGTCCCCAGAAGGGGAAGAGCCCGGGGAGGTTTGTTCTCATGCAATAAGGTCTCTGGTACATCTTTCCCGTTAATGATCCCAGGCTCCGGGAAGGGGAAGCTGCTTGCTTTCAGTTTTAATTTTGCTCTGAGTCCTTTCCCAAAGCCACGTGCCTGCCGAGAGCCGGAGCACGTGTGTCCAACCCCGGCATGTCCCCGCTGGGTTTGTCAGCTGGATGTGCCCCACGCAAGCAGCGTCTTAAGCAAAAGCAGAACACTGGGAGAAGTTGGCTGGTTTATGGACTGAATTCTTTTCCTTTTTGGCAACAAAGCCAAACATTTGTCATGTGTGAGAACAATGGAGTGGTGTTCAAGTTTGGAGAAGGCTGGAGAACCTCAAACCCACAGTGTGTGCTGTCAACCCTCCCTCCAGGGAAATTTTTCCTGGGAGTTATCTTTTCTTTAAACCACTTCCCTCCCTGTCACAGTTTTTAACTTAAAACATGCTGCTTTGCAGGAACCCCTGAAGTTTTAGGGAATGCTGACTCCCTCCGTGCTTCTCTCAGCAGGGGATGCTGTGTGAGCACCAGATGTGCTCCCATCCCACCTGGATCTGCGGCTGGATGTGATGAATTCTGGGAAACCGAGGCAGAGGGAGCAGCAGAGGCTGCAGGGCAAAGGCGTCCAGCACCGGGCAGGGTTTGTTCCCTGCCCCGGGACAGACCCTGTGCCACGTCCTCAGTCCCTGCCCTCCGCACACCAGGGCTGCCCATCCCTGCCCCGGATTTCCCACTCCAGGTGACTCAGCGCAGGGAACTGGCTCGTCCCCTTCCCCAGGTTCCCGTGGGTGACACAGGGGTGATGCTGGGCTGCATCTACCCTCCCCCAGCCCTGACCCCGGTGGCACCCACGTCCTTCGGCTCCTCCGCGCCGAATCCAGCCCCACGTGCCCTCCCCACCAGGGCCGAGCCTCGGATGACACACGCCCGGAGTCATCTCGAGCTGAGTGAGTCAGATGTTTCCTGCTCGGCCGGTTCCTCCCCATCCTCACCCTCACCCCCGGGCCGGCAGCTGAATCCCTGCCGGAGGAGGAGCCGGGCACCCCCGGCGAGGAAGTCACGCGGTGGAGCATCCACCGACCCGTTCTCGGTGACCCCACTGCTCCACAGCCCCACAAAAACCCAGCTGAACCAGGAAAACTCTGGTTTCCAGCTCTGGACTTGGAGACATCCAACTGCTCCTGGCCCTCGAGGCACCTCCCTGCCCACACGTCCTGCTCCTCCCCCGTTTTAAACCCCGGAGGTCTCCAGGGCAGGGATCAGAGCAGCATTCTACTCGGATGCTGGATGGGAAGGCCTTGCTGGGGCCAAGAATCCCCCTTCGGTTGCTGGGAGCATCCCACTGTGGAGGGAAAACTGAGGCTGGGCAGTTCTGGTGAGGGAGGGAGGAGCGAGGGGACACCAGGCAACTTCCCAAAGGTGTGAAGTCCTGACACCGACCTTGGCAGCCTTAAGGGAAGCTGTTAAGTTGGTTTTCCAGGAATTTGCCATAGGTGCCTCTCCCACAGCCACAGAGGCAGCCAGGGAGGAATCAGCTGGATAAAACTAATCCCTTGGCAAAGGAAAAATAAAATTAAAAAAAAAAAACAACAAACAAAAAAACCCAAAAACAAAACAAGGAAAACCTGCCCCTGCTTGGAAACGGCCACAAATCCGGGAAAATTAACCTCATTGCCAGTGTTTCCCTCTTTTGAAGGAGGGATGAGGAATAGGAGACGCTCGACTCCCACTCCTGTCGCATGACAGGATGAGGTTGAGGGACCAGGAAGCCCAGCGTGAGCCGGCACATCCCAAGGGAACGCGGTTCAGCGGCGGCAAACTTTCAAGACGGGATCTCAAAGGACGCTGCTGAGGTTAATTAAAGTTTGCACAATCCCTTGGGGGTTAGATAAGTCCAGACAACCCACTTTCCAGCCAGGAAAAGGGCAGGAGGTGTTGGGGATGTAGGTAACATCCCCCAGGGTGGGCAGGGGAGCAGGTAAAGCTGCTCCGTGGCAAGAACGGGAAGAAAAATCCTACTTTTGAGGCTCTTTTCAAGGTCTTGAGGTGGACACAAACCACAGATGTTGGAAAAGGCACTTTCTTCCCCCAGTCGAGCCCCTTTTTTGCCTGATCCAAAGGGAAAACACATCCTAGGCTACCACCCGCAATTTTTTTCCCAAATATAGTCTCAAATTCTGGGTTTCATAAAAAGACCCAACCAAATAAATCGCAGCTTTCCAAGAATTTCACCCCCTACAACTCCCCGTGCTGGGGAACCCCCACCTTGCCTGGGGAGACTTATAAACCAGGAATACTTTGTACATCCCTGGTGGAAGCAGTCAGGTTGGACAGCTGGCTGCTCCCCCCTCTGCCCTCTCCCTGAGCCGAGCTGAGCTCCCTGCTCCCTCCCAGCTTTGCCTCACTGGGAGGATTCACAGGAATTTGTTTAAAAATATCCCAGAGAAATCCAGTTGTGGAGGCGGCTGGGAGGGCAGCGCTGTCTCCCACAGCATCCCGAGCTCACGCCGGCAGCTCCTGGATGGTTTTTTCCTCCCTCCCATCTCAACAACCGTTTTGGAGCTCGGAGGGAAGTGAAGCCGGTCCCCCAGGCTCTGCACACCCTTTTCTCGCTGGGTAACGAAGCCGAATTCCTTCGTCCGAGCCTTCCCTCTCCATTATTCCCAGCTCCCGATAAGGAAGGCGTGAGCAGCCCGGAGCCGGGCTCTGCCGCTGGCCTATTTCTGCCGTCGGGTTACACAATCCCTTCCCGTGGATTTGGCTGTTGCACAACCCCGGGGCCACTGGCGAGCAGAGGGAGAAGCCGAGCCCATATTTCCTTAAGGATAGTTTTGCGCTGGGAAGTTTTCCCTGCACTTTGTTTAGGTTGGGGTTGGGTTTTTTTAAATGTTCTGCCTTATTTTCCTTCCTATTTAGCACCCGCGAAGGGCCAACGTGGCGAGTTTCACTTCCCCGGTGGCGTCTCCGGGGTTATCCGAGGGCTCTCTAAGCATTTTCCTCTTCTTTTTTATGGCAACATTTGCAAATCCCGACCCCCTCACACTCAGATCAGCAAATCCTGACCACTTCCCGACCTCAGGAATCGCAGCCGAAGCCCTCTCTGCTCTATTCCCAGATGTCCCAAATGCCGGTGGAGCCCTGCGGGAAGAGCCTGAGCCTCAGCACACTCTCCCATCCAGCATTTTTTTTTCCAGGAATAATTTATTAAGCCTAGCCTAAGCGCTGTCCTGGTCAGACAAAGGCCGGCTACCCCGTGAGCCATGGGAGAGCAGGAACACTTGTTCTTTTCCAGTGCCTGAGCTCGGGAATTGGGGTGACGAACACTCCGTGAACTCTCCGTGCATCCCAACGGGACGCTGCCACTCGGGGTTGCGGTCTGGGAACAGGCTCGGGGAGTTCGGGCCCCCAAAATTAAGGGTTCAAGACCCCGAGATGAAGGGATGGGGAGGTAGGAAGAGGTTTTCCGTCGCTGTCAGTGCAGGGATGGGGGGCACACACGCGGTGCGGCGCGGGGGGCACAGCGCGGGCGAGGGGACCCGAGGTGCCAACGCCACGCCGGGCTCGTGCCCCGGACTGACCCCGCTCGCCGCGGGGGCCTCGGCTCGGAGCTCGGCACGGGGCGGAGCGGGGGCAGCGGCTCCGGGGATGCTCCGCGGCCGCTCCGCGCGGGCGGGAAGCGGCGACACGTGCTGCGAGCGGCGGCCGCGGGGGTCGCGGCTCCGGCGGGGGAGAGGCACGGAGATCCCCCCCTTCTCCTCCTCCTCCTCCTCCTCCTCCTGCTCTCCCCCTCCTCCCCCTGCGCCCGCCCGGCCACGCGGGGTCCCGCAGCCGAGCACGTACCGCACGCGGCCCCGGCCGGGCAGCGCCGGGGCCTCCGCCCGCCCCCCCGGCCCGCTGCGCCCCGGTTCCCCTTCGCTCCCGGGCCCCCGTGCCTCCTCTTCCCCTTTTTAATGCTTTTGTCTTTTTTCCCTTTATCCTTTTTTCTTTTCTTTTTTCCCGTTTACTTTTTAAATAAACTTTTTCCCTCCTCCTTTTCCCTTGAAAAGAATCTTTTGTACTCTTTTTCGCATCCTTTTTCCTTTTCCTTCTTTCTTCGTCCCCTCCCCTTTTTTTCTTCTTTTCCGTCCTTGTTGTACCTTTCCGCCCATCCTTTTTCTATTTCCCCTTCCGTCTTTGTCTTTTTTTTTTTTTTTTTAACTTTTCCCCCCTCTCATTTCGCCTTCATGTCGTCTTTTCTCTTCTCCCCTTTTTTTCTCCCTTGCTCTCTCGGGAGTTCGTCGCCCGTTTTCCCCCCCCCTCGTGGCCACCCCCCCCTAGTTTGTCTGCTTTAGGTTTTTATGGGTTGGCTTCCCCTCAGGCCCGTGTCTACCTCTCCTCATACCCTTTCCCCCCATCCCCACCCCCCACCCACCTCTCGCCTCCCTTTCACCCCCCCCCATGCCCCTCCCCCCCATCCTCTCCCGTTCCCCCCCACCCCCCCCCCCCCCCCTTCCCCTCCCCCCCCCCCCCCCACCCCCCCCCCCTTTTCCTTTTCTCTTTTCCCTTTTCACCCCCCTCCACCTCTTTCCCTCCTTCCTTTTTTTTAACAACTTTTCCCTACCCTTTTTTCAACTTTTCTTTTTTTTCTTTCCCCCTCTCTCCCCTTTTCTCCCTTTTTTCCCCTCTTTCCCTTCTCCTCCCTTTTCACTTTCCACTTTTCCCTTTTCACCTTTCGCCCCTCTCCATTTTTTCCCTCGCTTTTCCCCCCTCCCCATCCTCACCCCCCACCCCCTTTAGCTCCCCGCCGCTCGGCCCCGCGCCCCGCTCACCTTCTGCGCCTGGTCATGGTTGAGCTCGGTGAAGAAGTAGGCGAGGAGGTGGGATGCGATCATGGCGGGCGCGGAGGGTGCGGAGCGGAGGTGCGGAGCGGCCGCGCGCTCCCCGCGCCAATGGGGCTCATTGAGGAGCTTCCCCGGCCCACGAGTGACGCGCGGCCGCCGAGAGCCCCCATTGGCGGGGCCCGAGGGTGTGAGCGCGGGGGCGGGGCCGGGGGACCGGGGGGACCGGGGGGAGCGGGGGCACTGGGGGGCACTGGGGGGCACTGGGGGGCACTGGGGGGGTGAGCTGGGGGCAGGGGGTGATACTGCGGGGGGGCACTGGGGGGGCACTGGGGGGGTGAGCTGGGGTGTGCTGGGGGGAGCACTGGGGGGACACGGGAGGGGGGCACTGGGGGAGTGGGGAGCACTGGGAGTGTGAACTGGGGGGCAGTGGGTGGTACTGGGGGGGTGCATTGGGGGGTCAGTGGGTGGTACTGGGAAGGTACAGTGGGAGTGCACTGGGGGGGCACTGGGGGACTGGGAATGCACTGGGGGGCTGTATTGGGAGGTACTGGGAGGGTGTATTGGGGGGTAATGGGAGGGCTGGGGGTGCACTGGGGGACTGGGGGCCCACTGAGGAGAGATGAATTGGAGGGGTACTGGAAGGGCTAGGGTTGCACTGGGAGAGGGAATTGAGAGGATACTGGGGAGGTGTACTGGAGAGTACTGGAAGGGCTGGGGATGCACTGGGAGAGCACTGGGGAATCAGTGGGAGGTACTGGGAGGGTGTATTGGGAGTGCACTGGGGGGCTGAATTGGGGTACTGGGAGACTGTATTGGGGGTGCAGTGGGGAGTGCATTGGGGGGTCAGTGGGAGGTACTGAGAGGGTGTACTGAGGGTATGGGGGGGGCCGGGGGTGGAGGGGGGGGCACTGTGGGATTGGGGGGTGCACTGGGGGGTGAACTGGGGGGGTACTGGGAAGGATGGGGGTGTACTGGGGGGGCACTGGGGGACTAGGGGTGCACTGGGTGATGTATTGGGGTATATTGGGGGTACTGGGAGGGCTGGGGGTACATTGGGGGGGCACTGGGGTGCATTGGAGAGGTATTGGGGGTGGGGGTGCACTGGGGTATACTGGGAGGGTGTCTGAGGGGTGCACTGAGGGGGGCTGGGAGTGCACTGGGATGGGCACTGGGGGGTGCATTGGGAGGGTACTGGGAGGCCTGTGGCTGTACAGGGGGGCACTGGGGGAGCTGGGGGGGCACTGGGATTTACTGGGGGGCTGGGACTGCACTGGGGGAGCAGTGGGGGACTGGGGGTGCACTGTGGGACTGCATTCGGTTGTACTGGGGGTGGCAGTGCACGGGGGGTAAACTGGGGGGTACTGGCAAGGTGTAATGGGGGTGCACTGGGAGTTCACTGGGGAAGCTGGGAGTGCACTGGGGGTGCACTGGGATGTACCGGGAGGCTGGGAGTGCATTGGTACTGGGAGAGTGTATTGGGGATACACAGGGGGACCTGGGAGTGCACTGGAGTGGGGGCTGGGGGGCTGGGGGTGCACTGGGGGGGCTGGGAGTGAACTGAGGAGGGCACTGAGGGGACACTGTGAGGGCTGGGGTGTACTGGGGGTGCAGTGGGGGTTACTGGGAGGATGTACTGGGGTGCACTGAGGAGAGCACTGGGTGGGCTGGGGGTGCAGTGGGGGGCTGGGGATGAACTGGAGGGGTGAACTGGGATGTGTACTGGGGGAGCTGGTGGTGCACTGGGGGAGGATGCATTAGGGGTGTACTGGGGTGTCTGGGGGTGCACTGGGGGATTAACTGGGGCTGTACTGGGGTTGCAGTGAGGGGCTGCAGTGAAGTCTGCTGGGGGGATGTATTTGAGGGGTACTTGGGGGTTCACTGGGGTGTACTGGGGTGTGCATTGGAGCGGTTGGGAGTGCACTGAGGGGGTGCATTGGGGTGTACTGGGAGGGGAGGGGGTACCTGGGGGGTGCATTAAGGTGTACTGGGGGCGTACTGGCAGAGTGCATTGGGGGGTGGAGGAGGGGGTGCATTGGGGTGTACTGGGAAGGGTGAGGGTGCACTGGGAGGTGCATTGGGATGTACTGGGAGTGCACTGGGAGCTTGCCCTGGCGGGTACTGGAGAGGCATTGAGGTGCACTTCCTCAGTGCACTGGGGGTTGGGAGTGCCTGGGGGCAGGAGGGGTGTACTGGGATGTACTGGGGGTGCAGTGAGGGGGTGCAGTGGGGCCTACTGGGCAGATGTGTTTGGGGTGCACTGGGAGGGTATACTGGGGGTGCACTGGGGTCATGCATCGGGGTGTACTGGAGGGTACATTGATGGTGCACCAGGGGCTGGGGCTGCACTTGGAGTTACACTGGGAACACACTGGCAGGGCTGAGGGTGCACTGGGGTGAACTGGGAGGGATGAGGATGCACCGGGGGGTGCACTGGGGTGAACTGGGAGGGGTGGGGGTGCACTGGGGGGGTGCATTGGGGTGAACTGGGAGGAGCTGGGACCACACTGGGAGGGTGCATTGAGGGTGCAGTGGGGTGGCTGGGAGTTCCCCGGGGGGTGCATTGGGGGGTGCATTGGGATGTACTGGGGGTGCAGAGGGTGTGCAGTGGGGTCCACTGGGAGGATCTTTTTGAGGTGCGTTGGGGTGCATTGGGGGGTACATTGGAGGGGTTGGGGGTGCACTGCAGGGGTATGTTAGGGTGTACTGGGTGTGCACTGGGGGGTGCATTGGGATGTACTGGGGGTGTACTGGGGGGTGCATTGTGGGGTGCACTAGCAGCATGTGTTAGGTTGTACTGGGAGGAGTGGGGGAGTGTTGGGAGGGCACTGGGAGTGCACTGGGAGCGTGCCCTGGCGGGTACTGGAGGGGTGCACTGAGCTGCACTTCCTCAGTGCACGAGGGGGTTGGGAGTGCCGGGGGGGTGCACTGGGGTGTACTGGGGATGTTGTGTGGGTGTGCGGTGGGGTCTACTGGGGAGGTGTATTTGGGGTGCGCTGGGGGACTTGGGAATGCACTGGGGGGGTGCACTGGGGTGTACTGGAGAGTGCACTGGGGGTACATTGGGGGCTGGGGGTGCACTTGGGGGATGCACTAGGGGGGTTGGAGGTGCATTGGGCTTGCATTGGGGTGTACTGGGAGGGGCTGGGGTGCACTGGGGGAGCTGGGAATTGGGAATGCACTGGGGGGGGGAGCTGAGAGTGCACTGGGGGCTGCACTGGGGGTGCACTGGGGTGGTACAAAAATGGGGCTGTACTGGGGGGCCTGGGCTGCACTGGGGGTGCATTGGGGTGGCACTGGGGTGGTACAGTGGGGGTCCACCGGGGTGCCCATGCCACACTGGGGGTGCCGCCGCGTGTGTGCAGGCGTGTGCCCGCAGCCCGTGTGCCCGTGTGCCCGTGTGTCCGTGTGTCCGTGTGTCCGTGTGTCCGTGTGTCCGTGCCCGCCGCCGCCTTCGCCATGGGCGCCGCGTGTGCCGCTCCCCCCGCGTGTGCCATCACATGCGTGTGAACGTGCGCGGCCCTGCGCACCCGTCAGGTCACATCCATCACCCGCGGCCCGCGGCGCTCGCGTGTCCCGCCGCCCCTGCGCGGGGAGGGGGTGCCGGGGGGCGTCGCCGCGCCCCAAAGGCCCCCGGGAGCATCGCTGGGGCCGGGACCTGCCTCCACCATCCCGCCTCGCTCCTCGCCTCCGTCCCGGCTCCATCCCGGCCGCATCCCGGCTCCATCTGGGCATCCGCGGGCCGCGGCCGGGCGTTGGTGGCCCGGAGCCCTACGAGGGCCGCGGCACGTCCTGGCCCTCCGGAGCGGCTCCGCTCCCCGCTCCCAGCAGAGCCGGTCCCAGCAGGACCGGGGCAGGAGTTACCCAACCCGTCTGCCTGCTCCCGCCGCTTTCCCAACCAGTTCCGAGCAGCGCCGGCTCTTCACGCCTTCGCCCTCTCAGAGTCCTTTCTACGTGGTCATTTACATAATTTTGGTGGTTTTTTTCAAGGAATTGTAACTCTGTTTCAAAGGCTAGAGGGGGAGAAGCAACCAAAGCCAGAGCTGAGAAAATCCTGCTTCCAGACACCTTTTCCTGGAGGATCCAGTGTCACCAGATCCACCCTGAGCGTGTCCGGTGTTCCAGTGAAATGCCCACATCATGACCTGGTGCTTTTTAGGATTTGGACTCACTGATCCTTGTGGAACCCTTCCAGCTCAGGATATTCCATTAATCTCCGTAGCTGCCCCTACACTTCAATTCACCCTCTCATCAAGCTTTTTTTTCCCCCCCCCCTAAAAACCCAAATTGTCTGTGGTTAAGTTGAAATTAAAGCAGCGTTTGAGCCTAAAAATAGCCGGGCACATCTGTCTGCCTTCCCCATCTGCCGCCGGCCCGGCTGCGTGAAGGAAGCGACTGTTTCTGCAAAATGAGGGCTCTGTCTCATCCTTCTGTCCCATAAAATCAGCTTATTCAGGGAGAATATTCCCCAAGACTCCACTGATTTGCCAGATAATGCCCTAGTCGGGAAAAGGCAGGAGGAGCCGGGCTCCGCTCAACCTGTTCCTCTAAATAAAGTCATTTTTTTAAAATTTGAAACGGGGTTTTCCAGCAGGTTTTGGAATTCCTTTCGTGGAATAAAGCTCCAAATGGAAATCTTTTCAGGCTGTCCCAGCTGCTTCCCGGCTCTGTGTGGGCTTGTAATAATCTATCAGCATTTAATGCCACATTCCTTAGGAAAAGGAAGCAGCTGATTGCAGGGATTGGAGCTACAACTGGCTCTAATTCCTCTAATGTGATTCCTTAAGGACGAGTGGTGCAGTAATGACAATGTTGGATGTGAGGAAGGGCCATGCCCAGTGGCTGAAGCAGGGATGGAGCATCCTGGAGTCCTGGGATCAACCTGCCCCACAGCCCAGAGCAAAGCCCCCCGGAGCACGCTGCTCCTGGGGACCACCAGCAGAGCTTGGGAAACCTGGCGAGGGTCATATCCCACTTCTACACTGGGGAAACTGAGGCACAAGCAGGGATGGGGATAGAGGAACTGGGCACATCCAAGCATGGAGCAGCCGGGATGATCCCGGGGCTGGAGCTGCTCCAGGAGAGGCATGAACTCATCTGGGATCACCTGCCCCGTGATTCATCACTCTGTCGCTGCTCCACATAGTTTCCAGTGAGGTCTCATTGGACGGGGCCGTGGAGACACACGTCCCCTCGAACCCCTCGGCAGCGGGGTGACACCGGTGACCAGTTATTGACTCTGCCCTGTCACCCAACGCACTGGAAACCTGGAGCTGGGCCGGACCCAGCCCTCGCACGGGGCCAGGAATAGAAAACCGGTCGGAGAACTTTTCTCTCTTCGGCAGCCGCAGGACGAGCGCGTGACCTTGGACTGAGCCGGGTGAAACAGCCCTTCCCCAGCTCTGCAGAGAGGGAGGGGATTCGCCCACCCCAAACTGCGCCACAGAGGGGGAGGGAGGGGGAGGGTTGTGCCCTGTCTGTGCTGGGGGTGGTGGGAATCCATCCATCCATCCTACTGCGGCTTCTCTGCAGGTCTGACAACCCTGGAGCAACTCCCAGCCCAAACCTCCAGCTGCACCCCACGGTCACTCCCCACATCCAGCCCTCCCCAGAACGGCCGCAGGGATTTCCCTGGGGGTCAGAGTGGGTGTCCCTGGGCTGAGCCGCCCCAGTTCCTGCAGCCTGGATTCCCACCTCACACACCAGGCTAATCTCCATGGAACGGACGGAAAAGGGGAGATTAAATTAGATTAGCTGGAGCTGCCTAATTTTAGCGTCCTCACGTGTCACCAGCACACTGCTCTGGCTCTTCCCTCACTCCCCCAACCCTGCACCACCCTCAAAGCCACCAGGGCCACCAGTCAGGAGGAATCCAAAGGGGGTTTGGCCAGGAAGTGGCACCCAGCGATGGTGTAAGTGGGTGATGTGTGAGTGGGCACAGGGGTCACTGGACCTCTGCCAAGGGGGGACTGGGGGTGATGGTCACCCCCCACTGGTGATGGCCATCCTTGACTGGTGATGGCCATCCTGGTCTGTTGGCCACCCTTCACTGGCAGTGGTCACTCTCTGATGGCAGTGGTCACCCTCCACTGGTGGTGGCCAACCTCCACTGGTGGTGGTCACCCTTGATCTTGGGATCATCTCCATCCCTGAGCAGCCTCTTCTGCCCAGGAGGATTTTCTGGTGGGACCCTCCACACTGGCACGTCCTGTTTTCCCCCTCCGTGCCCAGCTCCCACCCTGCCTGCCCTGCTGCCTCCTCCCCAGTCACTGCGCCACAAGGATGACGTTGGCCTGCCCAGACCTCCCCCGGGGCAATGTCAGTTTGTTCCGCTGTCAGAGCCCGCCAGCTCCATCAAACATCTCCTGACCCAAGAGGACATCAGATTCCTCATGGGACCAGCATGGAGAGCCTCAGAATCAGTCCTGTGACACCACAGGGAGAGGTGTCTGGCCCCACACCATCCCCAGTGTTCCAGCAAGGTCCCCAATGTCCCAGTTTGGTCCCCAATGTCCCAGTTTAGTCCCCAAATCCTGGAGAGGATGTCAGAGCTGGCAGGAGCTCTGGCAGGAAGGACGGTGTCCCCAAAAGCCGGCATGGCCAAACGCAGAGAAAGCTGGGGCCCATCCCATATCCCAGAGGGGCTGTGTCAGGTGCCACAATGCCTGGCACAGCTCCAAGGTCAGAAGTCCCAGTCAGGACACAGGACCCTGAGTCACTCCACCGGGGATGAGCAACTCCTGCGTGTGGCACTTTCCCAATCGCAGCGGAAAGGGGAGGTTTCTCCTGCACCCCTGGGGCACTTTCCATGGTCACCACCATGTCCCACGATGTGGGACACACCACGTCCCTGGTGCCACCTAAATCAGAGCAGGACCGGGCAGGGGGTGCTCGGTACCAGGGGGTTTTTCCTCGCCTCCTCCATGGGACACCTCATCCTTCCTCCGGGCACTCTGGGTGTGAGCAAGCTGCATCCCAGGGGTCCCATCCCTGTGCCGGGAGGGAGATAACACTGCCATCACCACAGGATGGCCCCGTGTTACGGCCACATCCAGCCTGTGAAATCCTTCCCACCCAGCACAGACGATCAGAGGAAATAACCCAGAACTCAGACTGAAGGAAGCCCCGGGTGCGAGGCTGCGGCAGGATCCCACCCTGCAGCCCTGCGGTGTCCTGGGAGAGCCACTGCAGCAGGGACAGTGGCCACATCGCCATGGCAGAGCCACGTGCAGGGGGATGTGACTCCCAGTCCGTCCCTGGACTCTGGGTGAGATGCTGGGAAGAGACAGCGAGGGAGTGAGGGGCTGGGAACCCACCTCCTGCCTCTCCAAAACCCCAGCTGAAAGCCATGGCACTGCTGGTGGGCAGGGAAGGATTGAACCCCCTGATCCCCCAAGTCCAGAGCGATCCCTGAGCCCAGCCTGGAGCTCTCTCCAGGATACATGAGCAGAGTTGGGCTCTCCTGGGACCCTTGCTCACCACAAGCAGCATCTCCCTCTCTCCCTGCTGGGATGATAATGGCTCAAAACTGACCATCAAATATGTCTCCATCAATTCACTCTGACAGGTAGAAAGACACCCCAAATATTACATCCTGTCTTGCTCCAACATCACCTCACCTGGCTCAGAGCTGGAGCTTTGGGAAATAGCTCCCCTCCACTCTCCCATCAGTTATTCCCCAGCATCCATCCCATGATCTCTTGACACCCACAGTTGTTCCCCTTCCACTCCCATCCCTTTGTGTTGCATCCGTTACAGCTCCTTATCCAGGTATAAGGAGCATAAACCCCCCAGAATCCCAAATCCAGGGAGAAAATCCCCTTACCTGGGTGAAGACTTCATTGTCCATCCCGTTCTCCGTGTGCATGGACGTCATCCTTGGAGCATCCGTGGTCTGCCAGGACTGGGAGCTCGCCGTGCCGAGCCGGGTCTGGGAGAGCTTTATCACCTCTGATCCCCGCGGAGGAAGGCCCTGCGTGCCAGCGCCGAGGTCATTGGCTGGGCACCGCGGATGGGGATGGGATTGGAACGGCACCGGCGTAATCCCAGAGCTGTGGGATGAGGGTGACGGAGCTGTCTGGGATGAGATGCTCTGTGGCAGGTTTGGGCTCCTCCTGCCCCGCACCAGCCCCCCCCCGGAGCATCCCTGTGTGCCGTACCCCTTGGCGTGGAAATAAGGACCGGCTGAATCACGGATCAGCCCACGGGTGACCCCGCATCGCTCTGTCCCCGTGGGGGGTGACCTCGCCTGCCCCCAGCCCAAATTTCAGCGCAGAGAGTTTCACAATGAATCCTCTCTCCTTTTTCCTGGGAGAGGGGAAATAAAATGGGAAAACGCCTGCTGGGGTGGGCTGGGTGTGTCCGGAGAGGCTGGAAGCCCCCAGCCAGGGTGGGTCTGCACCGCCCCAGTCCTGGGAACACGTCATGTGTGTGCACATGTGTGCTGCGTGTGAGCGCACACGTGGCACAGGGACACGTGGCCCCCCGCATGGATCTGACCCAGCAAAGGGCTTAACGGGATCTGTGGCATCTGCCACGGCAGCAGCGGCGGCTCCTTCACTCAGGTAGAGCTTTGGGAGTCCTGGAGAATCCCAAAAAATGCGGATGGGGGATAAAAGAGGGGGAAAAGAGCTGCCTGGCTCCTCCCCCGCCCTGTGGCTCCGTGGCTCCCGTGGGTCCATCCCTACGTGACCATGGGCACGCAGGGCCCTCTCCTGCCACTGGAGAGGAGCTGCCAGGCAAAGAGGTTTAAGGTTGATGCATTTATTAATTATATCAGAGATTATCCAGCTCGGAGGGCTCAGCAGCACCAGCAGCCAGTGCTGGGGGGTTACCCGGGATGGGAAAGGCAGGAATTGCTGTCAGGGATGAAGATGGAGCTGCAGCCCCAGGTTGCCCTGTCACAGGCAGGGATGGGTTTGAGATAAGAGGCAAGGCTCGGATTTGGGGGCTCTGGGTTGGGCTCAGGCACCACCTGGCTGGGCTGAATATTAAACCCAGCCCTAAATCTTAGTCTGGGCACTGAGCTCAGCCCCGGCCCTTGGTCAGGTGCTGCACAGGCTGGGAGGGGCAAGGCAGAGCTGAGCCCTGGCCCAGGCTCCATCTCTGTCCTCATCCCCACCCCTCTCCCTATCGTCATCCCTGTCCCAATCCTATTCCCGTACCCATCCCGTCCCTGTCTGCATCCTGGTCCTGTCCCTATCCCATTCCTGTCCCTATCCCATTCCTGTCCCTATCCCATTCCTGTCCCTATCCCATCCCTGTTCCAATCCCATTCCCATCCCCTTCACTGCCCTGTCCTCTTCTCCATCCCCATCCCACTCCCCATCTCAGTCCTGTCCCCATTTCCACCCCTGTCACCATCCCTGTCTTGGTCCCTGTCCCCATCTCATCCCCATCCTACCCCTATCCCATCCCTGTCCCCATCTCTGACACCATCCTTGTCCCCATCCCATTCCCATCCCCTTCTCCACCCCTATCACCATCCCCATCCTCATCCCTGTCCCCGTCCTCATCTTCATCCCTGTTCCCATCCTTGTCTTGGTTCCATCTCATCCCCATCCTGCTCCCATTCCCATCCCTGTCCCCACCCCTATCTTGATCCCTGTCCCATCTCCATCCTCATCCCTGTCTCTGTCCTCATCCCTGTCCCTATCCCTGCCTTGGTTCCATCTCATCCCATCCTGTTCGCATTCCCATCCCCATCCCTGACGCCATCCCTGTCCACATCCTGGTCCCAGTCTCTATCCCATCACTGTCCTCATCCCTGTTCCTGTTCTCATCCCTATCCCCATCTCCATCCTGTTTCCTGTCCCTAACCTGTTCTTATCCCCATTCCCATCCCTGTCACCACCCCTGTCCTGATCCCTGTCCCATCCCCATCCTCAGCCCTGTCCCTGTCCTCATCCTCAGCCCTGTCCCCATCCCTGCCTTGGTTCCATCTCATCCCCATTCCCATCCCCATCCCTGTCACCATCCTTGTGTTGATCCCTGTCCCTGTCTCATCCCCATCCCCATCTCCATCCCTGTCCCTATCCTGTTTCCTGTCCTCATGTCATCCCCATCCCCTTCCCTCTCCTAACCCAAGCCCCACCTTTTCCCTGTCCCTACCCGTCCCCATCCCATCCCATCCCAGGACTCATCCGGACCCCAGGACACGCAGCCCCGGCTCCCCCCATCCACCTGCCTCGTGCGGGGGGTTTGGCAGCGCCTTCATCCAGCGGAAACTTCTTTTATCTCCAAAAATTCCTCTGCGCTCCGACGGGGAAAACTCCGGCTGCTCCAGGCTGGGATCCTCCCTCCGCCGCCCACGGCTCGTACAAAGGCTCCTTCACCAGGGAAGGACAGAGCCACCTTTGTTATCCCGCTCCGACCGGGAGCAGCACCGGCTCCGCCATCCACCTCCCGGGAATCTCCAGGATCGGGAAAATCAGTGAACCGCGAGCACTGGGTGGTGGGAGATGTGGAGTGGGGGCATCGCTGCGTGTCCCAGATTTGCTCCCTCCCACCAATCCCAGCAGGATTTTAATTATTATTTTGATTTAACCGAGCCAGGATTGTTTAGGATCCCACCGGAATAATGGGTGGGGTCGAGGGGATCCAAGGGATGCCGAGCCCCACAGCCCGGCCGTTCCTGCCGGAATCCTCAGCGCGCTCATAAATCCTATTGTCTCTCCCGCCTCATGGATAATCCCGGCATGGCAGGGGCGAGACCTGCCCCTTCCCAGCGTGGGATTCCCGGGAATCTCGGTGGGTGGCCGGGGACAATCCCCACCCCCCGGCGCCCCACCCCCTGCCTCTCCTTACAAAGGGGGGATAAAGAATCCCTTTATAAGGAGGGGATGGAGGAGCGGCTGGCCGGGATGCAGCGGGACGGGATGCAGCGGGACGGGATGCAGCGGGACGGGATGCAGCGGGACGGGATGCAGCGGGACGGGATGCAGCGGGACGGGATGCAGCGGGACGGGATGCAGCGGGACGGGATGCAGCGGGACGGGATGCAGAGGGACAGGATGCAGCGGGACGGGATGCAGAGGGACGGGATGCAGAGGGATGTTTCCCAGCCCCCTGGGATGGGAACCCACCCATCTGCAAATCCCACAGCGTCAATCCCGGGACTGGATACAAACGCAGCCTCTGGATTTCCCTCGCAAATATTCCTTCAAATTTCTGTGTGAGCTGGGAAAGCTCAGCAGGACAGATCTCTCCCTCCCACCGGGATTTTTGACAAAGACAAGGAGATGGGGATCCTGGTGTCACCAACAGCATCGATGGCAGCACGAGAGAGGATTTCATGGCTTTAATGGCAGGATAAAAGCTTTCCAGGAGCCTCCCTGTCCATATGGATACTCGCTCTCCCACATTTCCCGACACTGGCAGCTACAAACCCACCCCCAGGCCCCCAGAACCCACTGGAAGTGGGATGGGGGTCCCGATGCCAAGCCAGGCTTGACCCTTGGAGAGCTCAGGGACCAGGTTGTGAATGATGCCAGGAAATCCAGGGTGCAGCTTCCCGGGAGAGTGGGTGTCTTGGGACATGTTTGGCAGCACAAGGAGGAGGACGGAGACGTGGAAGTGGCTGGAGGTGAGGCCACGGCTCCATAAACACCCTCAGAGTGTTTTATTCCCATTCTCTGCACCCCTGGCTGGGATCTGGGCACCACAGAGCTGGCACAAGGCCGGCGGCTCTGGCATGGACCAGCCGCTTCCTAGACATCTGGGACCATGCCAGGAAAGATTGAGGTTTAATCCTGTGCCAACAGCTGCCCCAGGCCCGGATCAGCCCTGGCATCGTCCCCCTTCCCTGACCTTCCCACCCCAACCCACCCCCTGTAACTGGACACCGACGGGTTGTTTTTCCAGTCTTGTGACACCGGGAAATGTCAGATCCCAACAGCCCTGGGGTGGGTGGGATGGGGTGACACCAAAGGGGTGGAGACACCTGGATTTGGGGATCGTCCTGGGATGGGGCATTGGGACCTGGCTCCTGCTCTGACCATGCTCAGAGACAGAAAATGAGAGGCATAACTGAGCCTGAAAGTTTGGAAAACAGCATTTCTGGGGGGTCAAACCACCCCCAGACCGCTGGGACGCTGTTTTACAGGAATTCAGCCCTTCCCAAGCTCCTGTTCCTAAGTGTGACCCCTCATCACTCTGACTCCTGATAATTTTGCCCCCTAAAAAACATGACCTGTATAAAATGAGGTTCTTAATAATTCTGACCCTTAGCAACTGTGATCCCTAAAAAACATGGTGCCTAATAACCCTTACCCCCAATAACTGTGATCCTTGAAAAATGAGGTCCCTAATAATGGTGAACCCTAATTACCCTGACCCCTCATAACTGTGACCCCTAAAAAAAAATCCCTAAAATTGTGGTCCCTAATAACTGTGACCCCTAAAAAGCATGGTCCTTAAAAACTATGACCCTTAATAAACTGTAGTTCCTAATAACCATAACCACTAATAACACTGATCCCTTAAAATCACAGTCTCTAATCACCATGACCCTTAACAACCCCAAACCCTAATAACTGTGATCCCCAAAAACTATCACCCCTAAAACCCATGGTCCTTCATAACTGTGACCCCTAAAAATGAGCCCTAAAAGACATGATCCCTAATAATAGTGATCCCTAAAAACAGTGACCCCTAAATCCCATGGTCCTTAAAAACTATGAGCCCTAATAACTGTGACCTCTAATAGCCCCAAAACCTAATAACTGTGACCTCTAAAAAATGTGGTCCCTAATAACTGTGGTCACTAATAACTGTGACCCCTAAAAAAATGACCCCTAAAAAATGTGGTCCCTAAATAACTGTGACCCCTAAAAAATTGAGTCACTCATAGCCATGACTCCCAATAACCCTGATCCCAATAACTGTGACTCCCTCATCACCCTGACCCCCAGTAACCTTGATCCCAAATAACTGTGACCCCCCATTCCTTTCCCCCCAGTTCCACTTGTTTCCCCTCAGGGCACATCCCCTGCAAACCCTGTTTCCAGCAGGCCCTTCTCCATCTCCTGCTCCTGACTTTTCCCTCGATATTTAATCCTCATCCATCCAACCTGGAGCATTTCCCAGCTTTTCTGGACACAGAGAAGTAGCAAACCCCAGCTGGGAGATTCAACCCTCCCAGTTCCCCCTGGATGCTCCCGCAGGTGAATCCAGGTGAGCAGCCGGGCACAGACCCGTTTTGGGGTGACTTCACACCTTGGATCGATTTGTCAGATCTTGGAATTATGCCCAGATTGGGGCAGGAATAATGGGATTATCCAGAGCTGGCTGTGGGATAGGGAAGCTCATTAAGGAGCATTAAAGAGGGGAAAATTGGGGTTTTCCAGGTTCTAATTAAAACCTCAATTAACTTCCAGGTGCCTCAGAGGCTCATTTTAGGGGCATTAAGGGGGTTCTTTACAATTTGCTCCCCACCCTTGCTCTCCCTACGGACACAGAACAAACTTCCAGGATCCTGGAACAGCTGAGAATGGTATCCAGCCCCCCTCAGGTGCTTCCAGGTTTGGGGAAACTGAGGCATGGCAGCCCCAACCCTCCATGGGGGAACATGTCCATGCCCCCCCACCCCCACAGAGCACCCACTCCCCTCTGGAGCCCTCAAATCCCCCCGGGAAAAGCAGGATGAGTTCCCTTGGAGGGCCTTTCCCCATGAAAACACCAGAGGGGAGGGGGAATCCATCCCAGTGGTGGGACTGGGGTGAGATTCCCTCCACGGTGAATAACCCAGGGTGACCTGGCTTCAGTTTTGGGGGAAAAAAGTGAGATTTTTCCCTTTTTTTTTCCCCAGCCTCCCTCAGTTTTCCAGCACGACAGGGACTAACACTGCCATCTACCGAGCAAGCCCTCGTGTTATTAATCCTCATATTTCTCTTCTCCCCACCCAAAAGTGCTTCCCACATCTCTGGGGACACACAAGGCCCCTCAAACCGACCCGTCTCTCCCTGTGGAGTGAATCCTGGTGCCCATCCCTGTACAGACCCCCAGTGTCTCCCCAGGACGGTTTTGGGGTGCCTTTTTGGGATCAGGATGGTTTTGGGAAGCCTTTTTGGGATCGGGACTCTGTGGCTCCCAGGCTGGGAGGGTGAGTGGAGAAGAGGTGCAGGCAGAGCACCCCCTGCCCCGCCCTGTGCCCCTCGTCAGGCCCAGATGAGCCCCACCTGAGCCTCACTGGCCTCAGGGCTATTTAAAGCTCCTGGTTTTGTTCACTCTCCCCCATTTTGGGTGTCTCGTGAGGTGCAGCATCAGTCCCTTCCTAGGATGGGGGAGCCTGGTGGAGCTGAGGAGGGGCTGGAGGGGGTCCCTGAGTCCTTGGAGATCTCACAGCCCCTGGAGGTCCCTCAGCCCTCAGAGGTCCCTAAACCCTTGGAGATCTCGCAGCCCCTGGAGGACCCTGATCCCTCTGGGGTCCCTGATCCCTCGGGGGTCCCTCAGCCCTCAGAGGTCCCACCACCCACGGGGGTCCCTCAAGCCCCGGAGGTCCGGCAGCCCCCGGGGGTCCTGCAGCCCACGCCGCCCCCCGAGGTGCTGGAGGGGATGCTGAGCCGGCAGTTCGGGCCCCTGCCCCGCCTCGCCCCCATCGCCCGCCTGCGCCGGGGGGCCCGCGGCGAGTACGAGCCCACCGGCGACCTGGCCGAGCTGCTGGAGCGGCGGCAGGCGGCCAACGCCAAGGAGAGAGAGAGGGTGAGGGACCCCAGAACCCCGCTGGACCCCCCCAGAATCGCACCCCGGGGGGGGCGGGGGCTGTGTCCCGTCGTGGTGGGAGCCCCAGGGCTGCCTGAGCTGGGGGCACCAGCAGTGACCCCCCCCCAGGGGTGTCAGGGAGGGGCTGGGGAAGATTTGCATTTGGGGAGGGGGGTGGGTTTGATCCTGAGGGGCCCCAGGTAAATTTTAGGAGGGCCTAGTTTGATCCTGCAGGGGCCCTGGCTTAATCCTGGGGGGGGGGGGTCCAGTTAAATCCTGGGTTGGGCAGTTTAATATTGGGGGGGCTCCGGTTAAATTTTAGGAGGGCTGAGTTTAATTCTGAGGAACCCAGCTTAATCCTGGGGGGGGGGGCGGAGGACTGTTAAATTTTAGGAGGGTCTGGTTTAATCCTCGGGTGCAGCTCAATTTTAGGAGGACTCAGTTTAATCTGAGGAACCCAGTTTGATCCTGGAGGGGTCGATGTAATCCCAGAAGGCTCAGTTTAATTTGGGGGCACGGGGGGATGGGAGGGGATTAGTTTAATGCTGGGGACCCTGGTTTAATCCTACACAAAATTTAATCCCACACAAAATTTATTTGCATGGGACCTGGTTTAATTCTAGGAGGGCACAGTTACATTCTGGGGAGACCCCAGTTTAATTCTGGTGAGCCCGGGTAAAACCAGAAGGACCCAGTTTAATCTTGGGGGTGGGAAGCAGCTTAATTCTAAAAGGGCCCCAGTTAAATTCTGAAGTCCCAGTTTAATTTTAGGAGGGCCAGGTTGAATTCTGGTGAGCACAGTTTAATCTTGGGGACCCCAGATCAACTCTAGGAGAGCCCAGTTTAACCCTGAAGGCAGCAGTGTAATCCCAGAGACCCCAGTTTAAATCTAGTAGAGCCCAGACAAGTCATGGAAGGGGCAAGTTTAATTTGGGGGTCCCAGTTTAATTCTAGGAGGCCCTAGTTTAATCCTGGCATTTAATTCTGGGAGGACCCAGTATAATCCTGTGGGGAGGCCTAGTTCAATCTTGGGGAACCCAGTTTAATTCTAGAAGGGCTCCAGTTTAATTCTAGAGGGGTCAGGTGTATTTTAGTGAACCCAGTTTAATCCTGTAAAGGCTACAGTTTAATCTTGAGGAGTCCAGTTTAACTGTAGGAGGGCTCAGTTTAATCCTGAAGGGCCCCAGATAAATCTTGGGGAGCCAAGTTTAATTCTGTGAGAGCCCCACTTTGGAGAGTCCAGTTTGATCCTGAGGTTTAATTCTGGTTTAATTCTTGGTTTAATTCTGGAGGGACCCCAATTTAGTTCTGGGGTGTCAGGTTCAACCCTGGTGAACCCAGTCAAATCCCGTGAGGGTCCCGGTTTAATCTTGGGGTTCAGCACTTAACCCCGGGGGGTCCTGGCCTAGCTCGGGGGTCCTGGTGCACCCCAAGGGTGCCCCCTCGGTCTCTCACTGGGTCCCCCGGGGGTCCCTCTGTCCCCCAGATCCGGAACCTGAACAGCGGCTTCTCCCGGCTCCGGACGTTGGTGCCGCTGGTGCCGCGGGACCGCAAGCCCAGCAAGGCCGACACGCTGCGGGCGGCGGCCCAGTACATCCAACTGCTGAGGGGACTGCTCAGGGACTGCCAGGTGGGCCCCAAAACTGACCCCAAAACTGACCCAAACCCCCCAGTACATCCAACTGCTGAGGGGACTGCTCAGGGACTGCCAGGTGGGCCCCAAAACTGACCCCAACCCCACCCCGAACCCCCCAGTACATCCAACTGCTGAGGGGACTGCTCAGGGACTGCCAGGTGGGCCCCAAAACTGACTCCATATCCCCGAACCCTCCCATAATATGGGGGTTTGAAGGGGCTGGTGAGGGTTTTCTTGGTATTTTTCAGCTTAGAATTAGTAACTCAGTTTATTTTTAATTATTAAGTTGTTGGGGGGCACCCCCATCTCTGGGGACCCCAAAACTGACCCCTGGCCTTCAGCCCATCCCTAAAATGTGGGGTTTGATGGGGGGGTTGATGGGGGTTTGCTTCTTAATTATCAGGTTGGTATTAATTTAATATTTAAAAATAAATTGAGTTTTAACAGGTGGGACACCCCAAAACTGACCCCCAAGCCCCCTTTAATGTGAGATTTGGGGAGCTGAAGGGGATTTTCCTGCTTGAAGTTTTTGAGGTTGGAATTAAGTTAATAATTAAAATAAATTGAATTATTATTGGGGGGTGGGTCGTTATTACTGGGGGGGATCTGCTGTTTTTCCAAGGGGGGAAATTTTAATACATTTTTAAATATTTTTTATATATTTTTTTAATTCCCCTTTTCCCAGCAGCTCGATGCTGATGCTGAGCAGCAGTTGGGGGACACTGGGGGGGTCCCACCAGAGGGGCCGCCTGAGAACCCGCCTGGCAGTGCCCCCCCATGCCCATGGGGACCCCCTGTCCTGCCCCCCTGCCCTGGGGCTCTGCAAGAGAGCGGGGGGACGGTGAGTGGGGGTACCCTGGCAGGGTGGGGGGACACCTGAGGGGGACAGAGCCCCTTGGGGGGCACCTGGGGGCACGGGCGGGGGGGCACCTGGTTTATACAGACATAAACAGGGGGGGCTTCAAAGCACCTTTCACCCCAAAATATTCCAAAGGTGCAAAAAAAATCTTTTTTTTTTCTTTTCTTTTAAGGTTTTTCCTGCCATCCCCAAAATTCCAGGGGGGTCCACGGGGGACCCCCCCTACGGTCACGTTCAAGGCTCCAGACACCATTCTTGGGGTCACACTCCTGTCCCGGAGCCCTGCACCCCATGAAACCAGCACCCCAAAACTGGGGGTGTGTGGGGGGGTGTCCATCACCCCTAAAACGAGGGGGGTGAGGGGGGTAGAGCTGTAATTAATTGCTCTATGAAATTGTAATTAGTAATTATCTGCCCCTCCCCCCCAGGTGAGGGCTGATTAGTGATTGTTAGTATAAATCCCAATTAATTGCGTTAATGAAAGGAGGTCGCGGGGTGTCGGCGCTGTTTTTTGGGGGCTTCCCCCCTTGTTTATTTGCAGTGATTGGGTTCTCGGGGGGGCCCGGGGGGAGGGCGGGGCGGGGGGAGGTGCGGGGACACGCGTGGTGTGTCGGGGGGGGGGCGGCCCTTTGTCAGGATGCTCTGAGGAGGAGGAGGAGGAAGGTGGGTGATGGCAGCAGCCCCCGGCCGCAGCATCCTTGGGAGGGGGGGGGTTGGGGGTGGGGGGACGGCTGGGTGACCCCCCTCTTTTCCACCCCCCACTCCCCATCTGGCTGCATGCAGGTGAGGGGGGGCTGCATCCCTCCCCCCCTTTCCCAGGCCTTCATCCCTCGGTGGTACCCGACCCCACCCCTCCCCCCACCCCATCCCCACCCCGGGGGGGTGCGATGCTGCAGCCCCCCCAAATCCATCCCGGTTTTCCCGCTGCCCCCCCGCCCTGCGGCTGCCGCAGCGGCGCTGGGCGCGGCGAGGGCGGAGGCGGCGGGGGGAGATGCTGGGGGGGGCAGCTTTGGGGAGTCCTACCCCACCCACAGCCCCCCTAGGCTTGCGGGGGGACCCTTAGAGCCCCCCCCGGCCCCTGGGGGTGCTCAGGCCCTGCGGCCTGGGGGCACCGGGGCCCCCCCCGGATTTTATCCCAGCCAAGGTCCCCCCTTCCCGCTGAGCCAGGTGTGCACCCAGCACTGAAATTTGGGGGGCTCTAATTTCGGGGGGGGGCTCTGCTTCCGTACTTAGTGATGGGGGGGCTTGAGGGTCACCGTCCGAGATCTGGGGGAGCAGCCCCGCCCTGTGCTTTGGGGGTGCCTGGGCAGCAGGGCCCCCAAAGCACTTCAGTGACGATGCTCTTGGGGGGTGGGGGGGTCCCCGGGCTGGGGGGTTGGCTGAACCCTGACACACGCGGTGGCACTGCAGCATCAGCCCCGCGGTGCTGGGTGACCCCAATTCGGGGTGGGGGTCACGGGGGTGCGCCCGTGGGTGTGCTGAGGTGTGTCCGTTCTCAGCTCCCATCGGTGCATTGAGCTGTGTCCGTTCTCAGCTCCCATCGGTGCACTGAGCTGTCGGTTCGCAGCCCCCGTGGGTGTGTTGAGCTGCACCTGTTCTCAGCCCCTCTTCCCGTGGGTGTGCTGAGCTGCCCGTTCTCAGCAGCTGCTCCCCCTGGTGCACAAGTGGTCCCTGTTCTCAGCCCCTGCCCCACTGCTGCACCGAGCCGTGCTCGTTCTTGGCCACCACCCACATCGGTGCGTTGAGTTTTGCCCGTTCTCAGCTGCTGTTCCCATTGGTGCACAGAATTGGGCCGGTTCTGAGCTCCCATCTGTGCACTGAGTTGTGCCCGTTCCCGGTTGCCACCCACAGCAGTGTGCTGAGCTGCACCCATTCTCAGCCACCATGTTCATCAGTGAGTGCACTGAGTTGTGCCGGTTCTCAGCCACTGCTCCCATCAGTGTGCCAGGCTGTCCATTCTCAGCTCCCTGTCATGCGCTGAGCTGTGCCTGATCTCAGCTGCCGCTTCCATCGGTGCACTGAGCTGTGTCTGTTCTCAGCTCCTGCTTCCATCGGTGCACTGAGCTGTGCCTGTTCTCAGCTGCCACCCTCAGCGATGTGACTGTTCTTGGCTACCTCTTCCATCAATGTGTCGAGCTGCCTGTTCTCAGCTCCCATCAGTGCACTGAGCTGTGCCCGTTCGTGGCCACTGCTCCCACCCATGCACCGCGCTGGGCCCATTCTCAGCTGCTGCTCCTCCCATCAATGCACTGAGCTGCCTGTTCTCAGCTCCCATCGGTGCACTGAGCTGGGTCCATTCTCAGCCACTGTCCCCACGCTACCCCGATCGGTGCCCGTTCTTGGCGGCTGCTCCCATTCTCAGTTCCCACCAGTGCACTGAGCTGTGCCCATTCTCAACTGTCAGTCCCATCCGTGTATTGAGCTGCACTCGTTCTCAGCTCCCATCCGTGCACCGAGTTGTGCCCGTTCTCAGCCACAGTCCGTTAGTGCGCATGCACTGAGCTGCCCGTTCTCTGTGCCCATCACTGTGCTGAGCTGTGCCCGTTCTCAGCTGTCACTTCCTCAGGGAGTGTAACTGAGGCCGGGCGGTGCAGGCAGCAGAGGATCCCCCCCGTCCCGGGTGTCCCCAGCCTGCCAACTCGTCACCCCTGGGGCAGGGCGGGGCCACCCGGGCCTTATCTGCGGGGTGCAGCTGTGGGGTATCTCGGTGGCTCCTTCCCAATCCGTGTTTGGGGCATGGTGCGGGTGCCGGGGGTGACGCCGCGCGTCCCGCAGGATGAGCACGGCCGCCAGCCCCGAGCCCCTGCCCGAGCCCCCCGGGCCCCGCTGCGCCCCCCAGGACGGCGCCGAGTTCCTGCGGGCGCGGGGCGGGGGGGGGGACCTGCGCCAGGACTTCAACCTCATGGAGCAGAAGAAGCGGGTGACCATGATCCTCCAGAGCCCGGTGAGCCCCTGCCCCCGCGCTGTCCCCACGCTGTCCCTTCTGGCCCCAAAACCCCTCTCTTGTCCCCAGCCCCAGCCCTCCTGTCCCCCATCCCGTCCCGCCTGTCCCCAAACCCTGTCTTTCGTGTCCCCAACCCCTTCCTTCCCGTCTCCCATCCTTTCTGTCCCCAACCCCTTTCCCTCTTGTCCCAGCCTTCCTGTCCCCAAGTCCAGCACTCTTGCCCCAACCCCATCCTTTGTGTCCCTGCCCCATCCCTCCTTCCCCCGCCCCGTCCCTCCTGTCCCCAGGCCAATCGGTGCCACCGCGATGCCACCAAGTGTTGGCTCGGTGCGTGTCCTCACCTGCCAACGTCACTGCTCCGGTGCTGCTGTCACCGACCTGCCAGTGCCCCCGCTGCCACTGTGCCAACACGCCAGTGGTGACACTGGCACCAAGATGGTGATGCCACCATCGCTGTGCCACCCAGCCGGTGATGCCACCAGGCCAGTGGTGTCGCTGACACCAAGCCAGCAGTGCCACCATCGCTGTGTCACCAAGCTGGTTGTGTCACTGACACTGAGCTGCTGGTGTCCCTAACACCAAGCTGGCAGTGCCACTTCCACTAAGCCGGTGATGTTGCCCTCCCCCACCCCCCCATGTCCCCAATGGTCCCCCCACGTTGTCACCGTGTGCCTGGGTGCCGCAGTCCTTCCGGGAGGAGCTGGAGAGCCTCATCCAGGAGCAGATGAAGAAGGGGAACAACTCGTCGCACGTGTGGGCGCTGCGGCAGATCGCCGACTTCATGGCCACCACGTCCCCCGCAGCCCTGCCCACCTCCCCCATGGGTACACGGGGCATGAGGGGGTGTGGGGGCACTCACGGGAGGTGTAATCTGTGGGGGCGTGGGTGGGAAAACCCACAAAAACTTGGGAGCCACCAAACCTTTGAGGGGCACCAAAATCTTTGGGGCCACACCTTGAGGGTCACCAAACCTTTGGGACCTGTGGGATCCCCAAAACCTTTCGGATCATCAGACCTTCGGGACCTTGGGGGGCCACCAAACCCTTGGGAACCCCACAACACTTTGAGGAACACCAAATCTTTGAGGCCACCAAACCTTGGGGGCCAACCAAACCTTCGAGGCCTTGGGGACCCCCAGAACCTCAAGGGCCACCAAACGAACCTCAGGGACCACTAAAACCTTTGGGGTCACTGAACCTTGAGGGCCAGCAAACCACGGGGGCCACCAAACCCATCCCCACAACTCCCCACTCCCCCGTCTCTGGTGAACCCCCCCGCGGCTTGGGGGGTCCCAGCACTGACGAGGGGTCCCCAATGCCCAGGGCTGGCGTCGGTGACCCCCATTAACGACCTGCACGGGACGGAGGGGCCGGCGCTGGCCAAGGGCGAGCGGCTGATGCGCTGCAAGGTGGGCAGCATCCACCGGCTGCTGGACCTGTACGGCTGGGCACAGCTGGGGCACGCCGCCGTCACAGTGAGCACCCCAAAACCGGCACGGGGGGGTTGGGGAGGGCCTAGGGAAGTTGCGGGGGGATCAGGGTTGTCTGGGGGCCATTTGGGGGAGTTAAGGGGGGTTTGGGACCTGCTGCAGCTGAACGCAGCTGGGGAATGCCACTGTCATGGGAACACCCCACAGCTTGGACAGGGGGGATTGGGTTGTTTTGGGGGGATTTCAGGGAGTTTGGGGTTATTTTGGGGGTGTTGGAGGGGATTGGAGATGTTTTGGGCCCTGATGGACCTGTACATCTGGGCACAGCTGGGGAATGCTGCTGTCACTGTGAGCACCCCAAAACCGGGACGGGGGGGATTGGGGTGTGTTGGGGTTGTTTGGGGGGACTTAGGGAAGTTTGGTGGCTGGTGGGGGGTTTAGGGAGATTTGGGGGAGTTAGGGGGGTTTGAGACCCCCTGGAGCTGTACAGCTGAGGGCAGCTGGGGCACATTACTGTTACCGTGAGCACCCCAAAACTGGGATGGGGGGGCTTGGGAGGACTGGGGGGGATTTGGAGGAGTTTGGGGGGAAGCTGCAGTTATTTGGGGGGGATTGGAGGGATTTTGGGTCCTGCTGGGCCTGTACAGCTGGGGAACGCTGCTGTCACCACGAGCACCCTGAAACCAGAATGGGGGGGCCTGGGGGCTTTGGGGGGAGTTTCAGGGGAGTTGTGGTTTTTTGAGAGGGGTTTCAGGGGGTTTGGGTTGTTTTGTGGGTGTTTGGTGTTGTCTGGGGGGTTTGGGGCCCTGCTGGACCTGTAGAGCTGGGCACAGCTGGGGCACATCACCATCACCATGAGCACCCAGAAAGGCCGTGGAGGGCTGGGGTTGTTTTGGGGGGATTTGGGGGAGTTAAGGGGGTTTGGGGACCTTTGGGGGGGTTGGAGATTTGGGGGAAGTTGGGGATTTTTAGGTGGTTTGGAGAGTTCTTGAGGGGAGTTGGGGGTTTGGGAGATTGGGATTTTGGGGGGTTGGGGATTTTGTGGTATTTTTTTGGAGGGGGAGTTTGAGGGGCTTGGGGCTTTGTGAGTAGTTGGGGGGTTCTTTAGGGGTGTTGGTTTTTGGGGGGAGATCGTAGATTTTTTTAAGGGTTTGGGAGTGTTTGGAGGAGTCATTTTGGGGGGGGATGCAGGATGTTTTTGGGAGGGTCTTGGCTTGTTTTTCACGCCCCTCTGTCCCCCTCTGTGACAGCTGAGGGTCAGCAAGGAGCAGGAGCACTTCTTGGTGGCCCCGCAGGGGTTGGCGTGCAGCGAGGTGACCGCGGCCAGCCTGGTGAGCCCCCCGCCCCTAACCCCGACCCCACGCTGGCTGTCTGGGGGCAGGCCCGGCCCCCCTGACGCCGCCGCGCCCCCCAGGTGAAGGTGAACGTGCTGGGGGCCGTGGTGGAGCCCGGCAGCACCGGCTTCGCGCCCGACGCCCGCAGCTTCAGCCTCCACGCCGCGATCTACGCGGCGCGCCCCGACATCCGCTGCATCGTGCGGCTGCACACCCCGGCCGCGGCCGCTGTACGGACCGGGGGGCTTGGGGGGGCTTTGGGGGGGCTTTGGGGGCTGCACACCCCGGCCGCGGCCGCTGTACGGACTGGGGGGCTTGGGAGGAGCTGGGAGGGCTTTGGGGGAGTGGGGGGTCTTTGGGAGAAGCTGGGGTTTGGGGGGATTTGGGGGATTGAAGGGTGTTACGGTGATTTGGGGACAATGGAGGATGGGGGGATTTGGGGGGGTTTTGGGGGGATGAAGGATTGGGTTAGTTTGGGAGAGTTGATGGTCTTTGGGGGAAGTTGGGGTTTGGGGGGATTTGGGGATCGAAGGGAATTATGGGGATTTGGGGACATTGGAGAATGGGGGAGTTGGGGGGGCTTTCGGGGGGATGGAGGATTGCGTTAGTTTGGTAGAGTTGAGGGTCTTTGGGGGAGCTGGGGTTTGGGGGGATTTGGGGAGTTTGAAGGGGAATTGGAGGTGTTGGGGGGTTGTGGGGGAGGGGAGGATTGGGGCTCTAGGGGGGAAATTGGGATTTGGGGGGACTGTGGGGGTTCAGAGGGTATTATAGGGATTTGGCAGCACCGGGGGCTGGGGGGAGACTGGGTGAGTTGGGGGTGTTTGGGGGAGATGGGTTAGAGGAGTTGGGGGTATTCGGGGGTGTTTGGGGACTTCAGGGGAAGTTGGGGTTTGGGGGAGTTATGGGGGTTTGGAGGGTATGACAGGGATTTGGGGGCATTGCGGGTTTGGGGGACTGGGAGAATCATGGTGTTTTGGGGGGGGTCAGGAGAGTTGGACAGATTTGGGGGAGTTGAGGGTCTTTGGAGAAGGTTGAGGTTTGGGGGGATTTGGGGGGTTTGAAGGATATTTTGGAGACTTGGAGTTTTTGGGGGTTGGGGAGAACAGGGAGAGTTGGGGGATGGGGGGATTTGGGTATATGGGGGCTTAAGGAAGTTGGGTGTCTTTGAGGGAAGGGTTGGGCTGGGGAGGATTTTGGGGCCTTGAAGTGTATTATGGGATTTGGGAGCATTGGGGGTTTGGAGGGGACAGGGAGAGTTGGAGGTAATTGGGAGTGTTTCTGGAGATTGGGGTTGTTTGGGCTCTTTGGGGGCAGTTTGGTTTTGGGTGGGATTTTGTAGTTGGGTGGTGGAGGGCTTGGGGGGAATTTAGGAACTTGGTTTTGGGGGGATTTTGGGGGGGTGGAGGGTTTTTGGGGATGGCTTTTTTGGGGGTTGTGGATTTTTTGGGAGTGGAGTTCTTTGTGGGGTTCTTTGGTTTCGTGTTTCTTTTTGTGGGATGTTGGAGGGGGTTCGAGGGTGGGTTTTTCGGGGCATTGCCGGTTTTTGGGGTGCTGCCGTTCTGCGGGGGTGCTGGGGATCCCCTGTCCCCCCCTGCCCTGTCCCCCCCGTGCCCAGGTGTCGGCCATGCGCTGTGGGCTCCTGCCCATCTCCCGGGCCGCGCTGCTCCTGGGGGACGTTGCCTACTTCGACTTCCGCGGGGAGGTGGAGGACGAGGCCGACCGGGTGGAGCTCCAGAAGTGCCTCGGGCCCACCTGCAAGGTGAGGGAGCGCCTGGGGGGGACGTGGGGTGGCCCTGCCGCCCCTCCCCGCCCCGCTGATCTCCTGGTGACCCACAGATCCTGGTGCTGCGGAACCACGGGGTGCTGGCGCTGGGGGACACGGCCGAGGAGGCCTTTTACAGCATCTTCCACCTGCAGGCGGCCTGCGAGGTCCAGGTGAGTGCAGGGCGTGTGATGAGCTGTGTGTGGGCTCAGCTGACGGCCTGGTGACCCTGGCAATGGGAACTGAGCTGTGTATGGCCTCAGCCAACACCATGGTACCCCAGGAATGAGCACTGAGCTTTGTGTGGGCTCAGCTGCAGCCACAGGCCCCAGGACCACGCACTGAGCTGTGCCAGGTCTCTGCCACTACCATGGGGCCCTGGCCATGAGTGAAGCTGTGCCAGGCCTCAGCCACCAGCCCAGTGCCTCGAGACTCTGCACTGAGCTGTGCTGGGTCTCTGCAGTCAGTGCAGTGTCCTGGGTCCGTGAGCTGAGCTGTGCCAGGTCTCTGCTGCCAGAACAGTGCCCTGGGCCTGTGCACTGAGCTGTATATCGTCTCACCCCCTGCTGCAGTGCCCCATGACCAGATCTCTACCACTTGCACAGTGCCCCAGGACCATGCACTGAGCTATGCCAGGTCTCTGCAGTCAGCACAATGTTCTGTGTCCATGCACTGAGCTATGCCAGGTCTCTGCAGTCAGCACAATGTTCTGTGTCCATGCACTGAGCTGTGCCAGGTCTCTGCAGTCAGCGCAGTGTTCTGTGTCCATGCACTGAGCTGTGCCAGGTCTCTGCAGTCAGTGCAGTGTTCTGGGTCCATGCACTGAGCTGTGTGCGGTCTCAGCCCCCGCAGTGCCCAGCACAGGGGCCGTGGGCAGGGCTGGGGCTGCCCCTCGTGCCCCCTGCCCTCACCCTGCCCCTCGCCCCGGGCAGGTGTCAGCGCTGGCGAGTGCAGGCGGCGCCGAGAACCTGATCGTGCTGGAGGGGGCGAAGCAGCGGGTGCCCCACGGCCCCGGCGCCCTGCGCCGCGCCGGCACCACCTTCGGGCCCCTGCACAAGAGCCGCCTGGGCGAGCACGAGTTCGAGGCCCTCATGAGGATGTTGGACAACCTGGTGAGCACCCAAACGACCGAACCCCCCCGGGCCCCCTGAACCACGCTCGGACACCTCTTTGTCGCCCCTGCCTTGACACCTCCCTGCTCTCTGCTCCCCAGGGGTACCGCACGGGCTACACGTACCGCTACCCCTTCGTGCAGGAGAAGAGCAAGCCCAAGAGCGATGTGCTCATTCCGGCCACCGTGACGGCCTTCGTGTTCGAGGAGGAGCCCGCCGGGACCCCCGCGCTGCGCCAGCACGCCCAGAAGCAGCAGAAGGAGAAGACGAGGTGGCTCAACACCCCCAACACCTACACCAGGGTCAGCCTGGCCGAGGAGCCGCAGGGCAGCGCCGGCGGCCAGAGGACAAAGACCACGGTGAGGGGCAGATGCGGCTGCACGGGGCCGTTGGGGATGTTTGGGAAGGGATTTGTCTCGGGAACGATGACAGGTGGGGCGTGGGGGATCCCAGGTAGGGGTGGCCGGGATGTTACTGATCCTACTAAAATTTGCAAGGCCCAGGGATCCACCCTCAGCTCATAATAATGGTTAGTTTGAAATCCCACCACCCCTTTTTGGAGGACTGAGAGCCATTGGCTTTGTGGGGGTCTGCCTCTATTACTGGAGTCTCCCCTTTATGCAAAATGCATTTCTTGGGGTCTGCCCTCTATGTAAAATGAGTTTATTGTGGTCTTCCCACATTTATTGTCATCTTCCTTCTATCTAAGTTGAGTTTATTTGGGTCTCTCTGCATTTATTGGAGTCTCCTCTCTATTATCAGCGTCTCCCCCCTACACAAGGTGCATTTGTCAGGGTCTTCCCATATTTATCAGGATCTCCCCTCTATGTAAAATGCATTTATTGGCATCTCCCCTCTACTACTGGGGTCTTTCCTCTATGTAAGGTGCATGTGTCAGGGTCTCCCCCCTGTACAAGGTGCATTTACTGTGTCTCCCCTCTACACTGGGGTCTCCCCTCTGCACAAGTTGCATTTATCAGGGTCTCCCTGCACTTCTTGTGTCTCCCCTCTATTATCGAGGTCTCCTTTCTGTTATTGGGGTCTCCCCCTTCCCAACACACCTTTTCTGGGGTTCCCTCCCTGCTGCTGCAGTGGCTGCGAGCGGACGAGGTGGAGAAGGGCAGCAGTGGGACCCCCATTCGCATCGAGAACCCCAACCAGTTCGTGCCCCTCTACACGGACCCGCAGGAGGTGCTGGAGATGCGCAACAAGGTGCGGCCCCACGGGGCTGGGATGGGGCACGGGGGGGATTTACCCCCATCCTCGGGGGGATTCAGCCCTGTCCTCACCCTCAGATCCGGGAGCAAAACCGCCAGGACGTGAAGTCAGCCGGGCCCCAGTCGCAGCTGCTGGCCAGTGTCATCGCCGAGAGCAGCCGCAGCCCCGTAGGCACCGAGTCACCCTGTGTCACCCTGTGTCACCCTGTGTCACCCTGTGTCACCTTGTGTCACCCTGTGTCCCCAGCCCCATGTCACCTTGTGTCCCCAGCACATGTAACCCTGTGTCACCCTGTGTCCTCAGCCCTGTGTCACCCCATGTCCCCAGTCCCACACCACCCTGTGTCCCCAGCCCTGTGTCACCCCGTTTCCCCAACGCCTTGTCACCCCAAATCCCCGGTCACAGCTCTGACCAGCATTGTCACCAAGACCAGCCACAGTCCCACACATGGCACTGTGTCACCTCATGCCACACTGTGTCCCCAGCCCTGCACCCCCAGCCCCATGTCACCCTGTGTCACCCCACGTCACCTAATGTCGCCAGCCCCATGCCACCCCGTATTCCTGGTCCAATGTCACCCAATGTCCCCAGCCCCATGTCCCCACACATCCCCCTCCTCAGATCACCAGCCCTTCCCTCCCCAGCATTCCACTGGTGAAGGGGGTGACACCACTCCAGAGGGGTGACACTGCTGTGGAGGGGGTGACACCACCCTGGAGGAGGCTGATGGTGCTCTGAGGGAGGATGTGACCCCACTCTGGAGGGGGTGACACTGTTCCGGGGGGACTGACCTCACTGGGGGGGTCTGTTCCAGTCCACCGAGAGCCACCTGGGGGACACGGAGGCCAAGGAGGGCTCCCGGGAAGAGGCTCCCCCTGAGCCGGAGCCCCCCAACCCCTTCAGCCAGCTCACGGACCAGGAGCTGGAGGAGTACAGGCAGGAGGTGGAGAGGAAGAAGCGGCTGCAGGGTAGGAGGGGCGCCCCAAAATCCCCCATCTCCCCCGGGTGGCACCCAGGGCACCCCAAAATCCCCCATCTCCCCCGGGTGGCACCCAGGGCACCCCGTGGCCAACGTGTCTCTCCGTGGCAGGTGAGAAGGATGCGGCGGCCGAGGAGAGCGGGGCCCCCCCGCCCAAAGCCCCCCCTGGCTCAGCCCCGGAGCCCCCCGTGCCTGCGGAGCCCACGGAGGGTGAGTGGGGTGACGAGCACCCCAAACCCAGGAGCGGGCCCCCCCGAGCAGATGCAGTGGGGGGATGAGGGGGCTGAGGCCAAACCACGCTGACACAGCTCGATGTGCCCCCGTGTCCCTCTGCCTGTCCTGGGGGGTCCCTGCTCCGGAGGGGCCAAGCCCCGGTGGGAATTCATGGCAGGAGGACACGAGTGTCCACTGGTGGCTTTGTGGGGTACAGGGACACCCCTGTCCCCCATCCCAATTCCCGCACTCCGGCGGGTGCGACATTCCCGTCATTCCGGTCGGCTGTGGGTGTCGGGGCTCGGGGCTGCTGGCTCTGCCATGGTGTCTCGTGGTGTCTGTCTGTCTGTCTGTCTCCACAATGTCTCCTTTCTCTTTCCTCCCCGTGTGCCTGTCACCCAAGGAGTTATCCCTGAATCCCTGGTGCCGTAGTAAGTACGGAGAGGCCATCCCGGAGGAGGGACACGGGCTCGGGGGGAACTTTGCTCTCCGTGACCCACTCAGGGATCCCCAAGGAAGGAAATCCCTTAGGAAATCCACTGGGAAATCCCTCCTTGTTTGCTTCCTGCTTTTCCCGCTGCCTCTTCCCAGCTCTCCATCCCACATCGCTTGTCCCGCAGGGAGGGGGGAGGTTCGGGGAAGCGGCACCTGTGGCAGGACGGGATCAAATCCCAATGTTCTCCACCCCTGGAGGGCAAATCCTATTCCTGCCCAGGCCCCAGCAGTGACTGGGGGACCAAACCCTAACAGCACGGGCACTGCCACCCCAATTCCCTGTCCCCTCTCCGCTCCCAAGGTGACAAGAAGGTGGATGGCGGCCAAGCCCCGGCCGATTCCACCACCAAGAAGGAGCCGCCGGCGGTGGTGAACGGGAAGGACGAGGAGCAAAGCACCGAGGAAAACCTGGGAAAAGGGGGGACGGAGCGGACAGCCCCCAACGCCGACCAGGATGTCCCCAAGGAGAAGGAGACGGTGACCAGCACCCCCGTCTCCCCCGACGGTTCACCCTCCAAATCACCCTCCAAGAAGAAGAAGAAATTCCGGACCCCATCTTTCCTGAAAAAAGGCAAAAAGAAGGAAAAGATCGAATCTTGAGTCTCCCTGGAGGCCTCGCTGGCGGTGGTGGCCATCCCTGGGATCCCCCGGGGCAGGGGGACGGCTCCTGCCTCGCGCGTCTGGCCGAGGCCCAGCCCCAAACCCCGGAATCCGGCTGTTTTCCGGGTCCTCCTGGCACGAGGCACCTCGTCCCCCTTGTCACCCGCTCCTGGAGGTGGTCACCGAGCTTAGAGAGACTGTGGTCCCCACCTGGGAAAATTCCTGCTGCACCTCCCTCCCCCTCTCCCTCCTGGGCTCCGGCCTCTTCCCACCACGGGCTGAGAGTTGGATTTTCCCACCAGAGCCCGGATCCGCTTGATTTGAGGAAGAAAAGGGTGTTTTGTGGTTATTTTCTTCACCTTCTGTTTCAAGCTCTGCTGGAATGGCGTTGGCTTCATCCCCAGGGAAAACTGCCTGTTGCTTCACCAGGAGAATGGGACCGAGATGAAGGTGGGGGATTGCTCTTCCCAAAGGAGAAGCCAAGGTTTCTCCTTCCTGGATCGTAATCTTCCTCTCCTTGGGCTGAAGAACCGCTTCCTCCCCTTCTCCTGGTGCTCCTATCCCCCGTCCCCCCCACCCGAGGAAGAGCAGCAGGATTTCCCACCCCTGGAAAAGCCCCCACCGCACTCCATGACCCGCACCCGGGAAAGTAGGGAAAAATCACCTCCGGGAATCACCTGTGTTACTTAAAACTGAGCAAAACTCACTCACCAAGTGCTACTTCGGGATGAACACACGCTGCCAACTCCTGCCGGTGCCCCCGGCCCCGCTCACACCGCCCCACCCATGACAGATCCCTGCTTTGCCCAGCTCTGGATTCCCAGCACAAGTTCAGTCCTTCCTGGCGTTCCCTTCCCTCCCAGAGTTACAACCTCCCGGCCAAACCTCTTCCCAGGAAGAAGAGCCCCAGCCCTGCTGATCTGCCCCGCAGCCGCTCCAGTGCTGGGATTCTGAGGATAACCCAGCGGGATCAGGCCCCATCCTCCCAATTTCCTGCAGTGCTCACCCTGAGCCTTCCACGGGGTCCTGTCCAGGGGGGTCTGGGGCACCCCAGAGTCCCTGTATTGGGGTTCCCTCACTCCCAGCAGGATTGTCCCATGTGCCATCACTGTGGTTTCCAGGCTTTTCACTGCTGTGAGGCAGCTCCAGGGGGGTTGGATAACCTCCGGAAGAGCAGGAAGCCCATGGGATGGGATATGGGGAGGGATCGGGGTGCAGGAAAGAGCAGAGAGACCCCTGGGTTACCAGACCCCCACAGCCAACCTGAGCCTGGAGGTTGGGAAGAGCCTTTGCCCTGCCCAGTGTTCCCCCAGGTCCCCATCCTGCTCCCACAGGGACTGGGGGAACCAAGGGGACACCCTGAGCCTCCAAACCCCCTCTGTGCCCCCAGCCCTGTCCCCGGGGGGGCTGTTCCTCACTGCCACTGATTTTAAGGCTCTTTGAGGCCATTTTTGTCCCTGGGCCTGTTCCCCCCGGGTGACCCCCCAGGGACAGCTGTGTCACCTCCCCGGGTGGCACCATCACACCCGGGGGCGTTCCTGAATGACAGCACTGCCACACAGCCCAGCCCCGGCCCGGGGGCTTCATCACCCCTTTGTCCCTGAGGGACTGTCCCTGGGAGTTCTGTCACGCCTTTGTCCCCAAAGGTTTGTCCCCAGGGCCTTTGTCACTCCTTTCTCCAAGGGCCACGGGCTTTGCAGAGGTGACAGGGATTGATTTCCCCATCCATGGAATTCCAAGGCTCTCGGGCAGGGAGGGACTCGGTGCCCCAGCAGGGACAAAGGCTCCCGTGCCACCATCATCCCACGGCGAGGGTCCCTCCCGGCTGCTCAGCTGGAAGGACACGGATCTGAGATCACATCCCAGGACCACCCTTGGGATAACCCCCCATCCTGGCTCCCTCCCCTTGCTCCAGCAAGGCTCGAGGTGGGGGTCTCTCCAGGGAGGGCAGGGATGGGGTGAATCCCTGGCTCGGGGCTGTGCTGGAGAACAGAGGCTGATCCCCTCGTTGGCCGCGGGGAGGGCGATCCAGCGGGATCCAGAGACCCTTTTCCCACCTGGGGCTCCCGGCAGGGCCCCGCCGCGGGACTTGGGGGGGTGGAAGCCCCGGGAGGAGGCCGGGATGGGGGATGTCCCCGCGGGTGACAATCGCGGCCGGGAGCGGTGGAACACCGGTGTAAATAAACAAATAAACCCCGTGTTTGGCACCGGCAGCGCCCGGACACTGCGGGGAGAGAGGGGGGTCCCGGGTTCGGGGGCTGGGATGGACATGGGATGGGGTGGGGATAAAGCTGGGGATGGGGGTGAGATGGGGGGGATGGGGATACCAGGATGGGGAGGGGGGTGGAGCTGGGATGGAGTTGGGAATGGGGATGAGATGGAGCTGAGGATGGGGAGGGAGCTGGGATGGAGGTGGGGGTGGGGATGGAGCTGAGATGGCATAGAGGAAGGGATGGGGATGGAGCTGGGGATGAGATGGAGCTGGGATGGGATGGGATTGGGACAGGGATGGGGATGGAGCTGGGATGGGGATGGGTCTGGGGATAGAGATAGGGCTGAGGATGGTGTGTGGACGGACAGGGGGATGGAGTTGGGGTGGGACAGGGCTGGGATGGGATGGAGGTGGGGATGGAAGTGGAGCCGGGGCTGGGCCTGGAGTCAAGCCTATTTATTTTTACCCACAGAAATGTTAACGTTTGAGAACCCTTAAGGGTTCACCCTGGGGGTCTGGAAGACACCTCTGGAACTGCTGCACAGTCTCTCCTCCCCTTCTCTTTGAGGGGACAGATGCCAAGTTCTCCTTGCAAGTTTGAAGGGCTGCCCTGACCAGGGAAATTCAGGTCTTGGTTCCTTTCTGGGTGCAGGGAGGACAACGGGAGATGTGCCAGTACCTGGACAAGCACTGCCACGTTCCACATGGATGTTGGCTTTCCACGTTTCCCTCGTGTTTCCCAGAGGATGCAGCAGCTGGATCAACACCTGGGTGTTCCATTAAATACAACACTTTCTGTCTCAGAGCAGGGAGTTGAACTTCAACAATAGGGATGTGCAACTTCAAATTTTGTCTCTCCTCTGCAGCAGGAGAGGAGTGTGACAGCAGGAGTTGTGCTCATCTAATTAGGTGGATTCTCAGGTAGAATCTGGGGAAAATCAGGCCAGTCACAAAATTGGTTTTGCTGAGAAATTGCCGCTTCCCACAATTTATCTCAGTTTCGTTTGTAGAAGATGCTGCCGGTCAGAAACAGGAATTCTTTTCTGATCTAAAACAAGTCTCTTGGTTCATATCCAGAACTGAAAAGCCCTCCCAGAGTGATGCAGGAACCTGCAGCCCGTGACTGTACCCACAGCCTGTGACCTGTCACAGCCCCTGCAGGGAACAGCCTGGGGGGAGTGGGAAGGACCAGACCTATGGTAGGTCTAACATTCACATTTTAAAGCAGATCTGCATTTGCCAGCCGGGATAGGATTGGAGCTATGGCAAGAAGAGACACTTTGGTAGGACAAGAGAGGCTCCAGCCAGGTACAGTTTTGAGGGAGGAAAATTTTCTGTTAAACCTTTAATAAAAAAAAGGACACTAGTGCAGATACTGAATCTGCTTTACACAGTGTTACTTGTCTGGAACCAGACTACAGGATGAATTATTGGAATCATCTGAATATATAAATGCTGGGCTAAGCCAGAAATACCACAGCCCCTGTTCAAACAGTCCTTTCCCAAAAGGCCATTCTCCCACACCCCTGCACACATGCAGGCTGTTAAAATCGTTTGCAGAGAGGTATTTTCATCCAGTTTTTGAATCAATCAGCCAACTTTAATCTCCAAGAGGAATTTTAGGCAAGTATCTGTTTGCAAAGCAGCATTTTACTAATAAAAAGAATTATAAGCAGTAAGAAGCCTGAAGAAAACCACTGTGATGAAGCTGCAGTTACAGGCAGACTTTTCCCTTCCTTGGCCTTCACATGGTATAAAATCACAGTAAGAAAAAGCAAGACAAAATTAGTGGGGTCTGTTTTCACCATCTACCTGGTGGTGACTCCCATTCAGGAGAACAGAAGCCACTGCTAATCATGGCAGAGTCCTTCCAAAGTGTTAAAAGGGGTCATTTAAGCTCCTCTGAAGGTGCAAGAGTAACAAAAGCTTATCCATGGTGCTCTTTTCTAATCTTCTGCTTGAAGGAGTAACGAACTAGAAGCTCTTCAGCCATGCAGCTGCTGTGAAAGAATGGTGTGAGGACAGGAAAGCTGCCACGAAGAGGAGAGTCTGCGGGGGATGCTGGAAAGGTGAGAAGCAACAAAATTGACCTTCCTCAGCCTTCTAACATCAATATATTGAATTTTCTTGCCAAAGTTATCTAATGGGGAAAAAAGGCTTTTTTTTCTTTTCTTAAATACAACTGTAACTTAAGCCAGCAGTTGAAAACATCATCACGCTGTTTATACTCAATTTTGTTAACAGTTGTGAGAAGGAAAACCAAGTTAAAAGCACTTTTTGGTGTGAAGGAATACAGGACTGGCTCCTTTTCAATGGAAAACTTCTTAGTTTACTGCCCAGGTTTACAAGACGAGTTCAGGAACTCAAATAGAAGAGGCTACAGCACTCAGCCTGCAATGAGGGCTTATTTTCTGAGCAGAAGTGCTGTGCTCCCTAGCTTAGCACCTCACAGACTGTGCCAGAATTTTTGCAGGAACTTCCTGAGCTCTCTCCTCTCCCCTTCCCTTCCCTACCGTGGTGGGTTGGCCCCGGCTGGACACCAGGTACCCACTAAAGCTGCTCTGTCACTGCCCTCTACAGAGGACAGAAAACATAATGAAAGGTTCATGAACTGAGACAAACACCAGGAGAGATCCCTCACCCATCACCGTCACAGGCAAAACAGACTCACCGGGGGGACAGTAACTGAATTTATTAACAACAAAATCAGAGCAGGAGAATGAGAAGTCAAATCAATCTTACAAACACCTGCCCTCCTTCCCGGGCTCTCCCTTCACCCCCTCCAGCAGCGCAGGGACACGGGAATGGGGGTCACAGGCAGCTCATCACACCTCGTTCCTGCTGCTGCTCAGGGGACGAGCCCGAGTCCAACCCCTGCTCCAAGCTGGGCCCCCAAGGGCTCCCAAGTCCTTCCAGCAAACCTGCTCCAGCCTGGGCTCCTCTCTCCACCAGGACCCTGCTCCAGCCTGGGCTCCTCTCTCCACCAGGACCCTGCTCCAGCCTGGGCTCCTCTCTCCACCAGGACCCTGCTCCAGCCTGGGCTCCTCTCTCCACCAGGACCCTGCTCCAGCACGGGTTTCCCAGAGGGTCACAGTCTGTGTCGGGCATCCCCTGCTGCGGGTGGGCTCTTCAGGGCTGCACGTGGATCCCTGACCCGCCCGGCCATGCCCGGGCCGCGGGAGCAGCGCCCGGCGGAAGGAAATGGCTCCGCCGGCCCGTCCCCCTTCCCTCCCCTTCCGTCCTCTCGCTCTCCAGGCTCTGGGGCGGGCGGACAGCGCGGGGAGCCGCGGCTGGCGGGTCCCGATGTGGTGCTGACCCGCTGCTGCAGGACCCGCTCCCGCTCCTCCGGTTCCTGCTCCCGCCCCGGGAGTGAGCGCGGTGCGACCGCGAGCGCGGGGCTGAGGGGCGGCCATGGGCCGCAGCCGCTCCCGGTCACCGCCGCGGCGGGGTGAGGGGAGACCCGGGGTGAGGGGAGTGAGCGGGGACCCGGGGAGAGGGGAGTGAGGGGAGACCCGGGGAGAGGGGAGTGAGGGGGAGACCCGGGGAGAGGGGAGTGAGGGCGACCGGGGAGAGGGGAGTGAGGGAGAACCGGGGAGACGGGAGTGGGGGAAGACCCGGGGAGAGGGGACGTTAGGGGGACCCCGGGGTGAGGGGAGTGAGGGGAGGACCGGGGAGAGGGGATTGAGGGGGGACCCGGAGAGAGGGGAGTGAGGGGGGACCCGGGGTTGTGTGAGGGGCGTGATGCGACGCGGGTGAGTGAGTGCGGGGAGACCCCCCCGGGGTGAGCGGAGCGTGAGGGGGGACCCGGGAGAGGGATTGAGGGGAGACCCGGGGAAAGGGGAGTGAGGGGGACCGGGGTTGAGAGGGGTGAGGGGGACCCGGGGGAAGGGGAGTGAAGAAGGACCCGGGGTGAGGGGAGAGGGGAGTGAGGGGTGAGGGGGACCCGGGGTGAGGGGAGTGAAGAAGGACCCGGGGTGAGGGGAGAGGGGAGTGAGGGGTGAGGGGGACCCGGGGTGAGGGGAGTGAAGAAGGACCCGGGGTGAGGGGTGAGGGGAGAGGGGGGACCTGGGGTGAGGAGTGAGGGGGTTCCGGGGTGAGGGGGAGTGAGGGAAGATGAGGGGCAAGAGGGAACCCTGGCGGGACTCAGGGGGTGACGGGACTGGGGGGGTCGGGGTGAGGGGGCTGGGGGAGGACCCGGGCTGGGGCTCGGGAGGGGCCGGGCCGTGCAGGGCAGTTGGAAGGGCCAGGCCCGGGGCCGGAGCGGGGCCTGGGGCAGCCCAGGGTTGGAGGGGTCCGGGGGCTCCCCAAAAAACCCTCCAGGGCAGGGGCGGCGGTGAGGCCTCGGCTCCTCGCTCTGGGCAGAGTAGAGACTCCCTCCCTCCTCATCTGCTTTCTCCTCCTCTTCTTCCTCCTTCTTTATTTTTCCTTCTCCTCTTCTCTTCCTCCTCCTCTTCTCCCCCTTCTCCTCCTCTTCCTCTCCTCCTCCTCCGGACCCCCTCTCCCCTCCTCAGCCCGTCACCCAACAGCTCATCCCCCCAGTCCCGGGTGATTCCCACCTCCCGAGTGGAGGCTTTTCCTGCTGCTCTTCCCACTCCTAGGGGTGCCCGTGGGGTCCCTGAGCCCGGGACTGTGCTGGGGGCGTCAGGGAGGGCTGAGAGGGGCTGTCCCGGGGGGCTGGGACATGGGACATGGGGACATGGGACAGGGAATGTGGGGGTCCCTGGGCCTGGGGGTCAGGGAGGGGCTGTCCCAGGGTCTGTGCTCGGGAGCCGGGATTTTCTGTCCGGGTTTCCTTTGGGAGGCGGGCAGGGAAGCAGGAGCTGACCCTTCCCTGGGCAGAGCGCCGGCGCTCGCGCTCCACGTCCCGGGACAGGGACAGGCGGCGGCGGGAGCGATCCCGGTCCCGGGACAGGGACAGGAGGAGGAGCCGGTCCCGCTCCCCGCACCGGAGACGATCCAGGTGAGGGCTGGGACATCCAGGTGAAGGCAGGGACATCCAGGTGAGGGCAGAGGCAATTCAGGTGAGGGCAGAGACAATTCAGGTGAGGGCAGGGATGATCCAGGTGAGGGGAGAGACATCCAGATGAAGATGGGAATGATCCAGGTGAGGGTGGGGATGATCCACATGAGGGTGGGACCATCCAGGCCAGACAGGGACACCAGTGTGGGGTGGGGACAGCCAGGTGAGGGCTGTTGGGTGACATGGGGACAGTGGGAGCTCCAGGTGGGAAATCCAGGTGGGAATTGCAGCCCCACCCCGTGTGCCCCAGCAGGTCCCCACGCCGGCACCGCTCCAGCTCCTCATCACCAGTGCGGCCCAAGGAACGCCGGGATGAGGAGAAGAAGGAGCTCAAGGACTCCAAGAAGGAGAGACAGATCACAGGTGAGGGGGGGATTTTCCTCCTGAAACACTCCCACATCCCCTGTGAGACCAGCCCAGGGATACCGGGATTTTTGGGAATCCAAACATCCGTGTTTGCCCAATCCCTGATTTCATTCCTTCAGAGGAGGATCTGCAGGGCAAGACGGAGGAGGAGATCGAGATGATGAAGATGATGGGCTTTGCCTCCTTCGACACCACCAAGGTGAGTGGGGGGCCCGAGGCCACTCCCGTGGGCTCTGCAGTGTCACCCGTCCTGTTTGGGGACAATCCATGGGATTTGGGGAATGTTTCTCCTCAGGGGAAGAAGGTGGACGGTGCTGCCAATGCCTACGCCATCAATGTGTCCCAGAAGAGGAAGTACAGGTGTGTCCCACCTTTTTTTGGGATAGAGAAAGGATTTGTTTGGTGAGGTAACTGTGGCCACTGCCCTTGGGGTGATCCGGCTTCCAAGCCTTGGGAAAATGGGAATTCTGTGAGGTTTAGAGGTGAAAACAGAGGTGAGAGGCGTCTGGATCCCCCTGGGAATGGGGAAATCAGGGGGGGGGTGAGAAGCATGTTGGGAACAGGTGGGATGTGCCCAGTGTGGGCTGAGTGGGACTGGAGCAGTGGGAAGCAATGCTGTTCACCTGGTTTATTCCCAAAGAACACCCGATTTATCAGTTCTGATCCCTTTTTGATGGGAATTTGAGGGTAGAGCCAGGCTGTGCTGCCAGGATCCTCACAGAGCCCTACCTCTGGAGCAGCTCCTCACTGAGAGCCTTCCTGGTTTTGGTCAAATCCATGAGGAATGGGGGTTCCCTGTAGCTGTCAAGCCCTGTTCCCAGCCTCCCCAGGGTGTTTTTGTCCCGATTTCCCCGGATCCAGGGGCTAACTCTGGCTCCATCCCGACCCAGGCAGTACATGAACAGAAAAGGAGGATTCAACAGGCCTCTGGATTTCATCGCCTGACTGGGGGACACGGCCCCCACTGCGGAAGGATTTTGCTTCCCTGGAGGGATCTGGTGCCGGATTCCAGCGGAATTTGGGTTATTCCCAACAAACCCCACGGCCGGAGCTGCCCCAAGTCACCGTTTCCCAGACTTTTGGTATTATTTTTGTACAAAGAGGTCGGTTCCTGGCCGGGATTTTCCTGTGTGTTCCCTAGTTTTGCTTTGTTTCCCTGTTAATAAAACCCCGGATCTGTTTTTTCCTTTAATTTTTATCATTCAGGGATGAGGAGAGGTCGCTGCAAACCTCTGGATTTACACCCAAAATGCAAAATTTAAACCCAATTCCCCCTCACACAAATCCTTGGGAATTAATACAAATCAGTTGAATGCCGAGGGGCCCCATTTGAGCCCTGGGCTCAAACTGGAGGTCCTGGAGGCAGGGGGGCCTCTTTCCCATCACCTGCTCCCCTGGGGGAGCTGTGGGATCTGGGTGCTCCCAGTTTGGGGCGGTTTTGGGTGCTCGGAGCCCTGTCTGGGGTGGGGGTGCCCTGCCCCGGGGGGGTCCCTGGGTGGTTTCCTGATTTGGGGGGGCCCTGCCTTGGGTAAGGGGGGGGGGGCAACGTGCTCCCTGCTGTGGGATGGAGGGGAGGCCCTGCCTGGGATGTCACTGCCCTGGGCTGGGGGTCCTTCCCAAGGCTGAGGGGGGGAGCTGTCTGCAGGGGGCTGCCAGGGGGGCCCCTGCCCTGCATTGGGGGTCTGACCCCAAAGGGGGTGCCTGCACTTAGGGGATTCCTGTCCTGGGGTGGGGGTCCCAGCCCTGAAGGAGATGCACTTGGGGGGTCCTTGCTCAAAGGGACTCACAGCCCTTTGGGTGGGTGGTCCCTGCCCTGGGGGGGGATCCCAGCCATGAAGGGGGTGCCCTGAGGGTCCCAGGGATCCTTCCTCTGTCCTGGGGAGTGTCTGTCCCTGCCCCGGCGGTCCCAGGGGTTTCCTGTTCCTGTCCTGGAGGGAGGTCAGTCCCTGTCCCGGGGTCTGTCCCTGTCCCGGGGGGTCCTCGCGGGTCTCACGTTGCCTCCCCTGCACCCAATCCGAGGCCCCGCCCCCTTCCCGTCCGGCCCCGCCATTGGCTGCGCGGCAGGAAGTGAGTCAGGCGGCAGCGCGTGCGGCGGCGGGGCGGGGCCGTTGGGTGGGCGGACCAATGGCAAGAGGGCGTGGCTCTCTCGCCCAATCACAGCGGGTGGGGGGCGCGGCCCTCGGGCGCCGCCACGCCCTATCACCGCCACTCGTGCGGGCGCTGGGCGGGACCTCCCTTAACGCCCACCAGTGAGCGACCGAGATGGGCGGGGTCTCCCTCAGCGTCGGCCAATAGGCGTTGTCGGGGGCGAGGCCCGAGCGGGGCCTGGCGGAGCGGCCGCTCGGGGCGGGCAGAGGCCGCCGCGCTCCCCCCGCCGCCGGACCGGCCCGTCCCGGCCCCGCCATGGCCGCCCCCCCCCGCCTCGGCATCCAGATGCTGCTGGAGGCCGCCGAGTTCCTAGAGCGGCGGGAGCGAGGTACCCCATACACACACCCCCTCCCCTCCCCGCGCTGCCCCCGGTGCCCCCGGGCCGGGCCCCGCGCTGACCCGCGGCCGCCGTTGTGTCTCCGCAGAGGCCGAGCACGGTTACGCCTCGCTGAGGCCCGGCGGCAAGGACGGGGAGGCCTCGCGGCGCCGCGCCAAGGCCCGCAGGAGCAGCAGCGGCGGCAGGTGACGGCGGCACCGGGAGGGGGCGGGGGGGACCGGGCCGGGCTCGTTGTGGGGCTGTCGGGCAGGGCCGGGGGGCTTCTGACACCGGGGGACCGGGCCCGTGAGGCCCCGCTGCCACCGGGAGTGTGCCAGGACCGGGGTGACCCTCCAGGCCCCGGTGAGGCCCAGCTGTCACGGGGCTCCCGGCAAGGCCGGGAGGACCCTCCTGTCACCAGGGGACCGGGCCCGTGAGGCCCCGCTGTCACCGGGGGCGTGACAGGGCTGGGAGGGCTCCTGTCACCGTGGGACCGGGCTCTCTGGGGTCCCCCCACTGTCACCGGGAGTGTGACCACGTCAGGGAGACCCTCCTGCCCCAGGTGCTTGAGGACGGTCCTGGTGTCACCAGGGGTGTGACAGGGCTGGGGGGGCTCCTGTCACCGTGTGTCTGGGCCAGGTGAGGCCCCACTGTCACAGGGCCTGTGGCCAAGCTGGGGTGACCCCCTGTCACCAGGTGACCAGGCTCTGGTTGGGTCCCCCTGTCGCCAGGTGTGTGACAGGGCCGGGGTGACCCCCTGTCACCATGGGTTTGGGGTACTGTGAGGTCCTGCTGCCACCAGACACGTGGCAGGGCCGGGGTGACCCTCCTGTCATGAGGGTGCTCAGTCCCTGGTGTGTCCCTCTGTCCCCGGTGTGTGACAGGGCCAGAGGGACCCTCCTGTCACTGTTTGCTCAGGCTCTGGTGAGGCCTGTCTGTCACCAGCTGTGTGACAGGGCTGGGTGGGGCTCTGGTGCCACCAAAGTCCTGCTGTCACCGGGTGTGTGACACCGTGGGCGGGGCCCTCCTGTCCCCGGGTGACCGGGGCACGGTGAGGCCCCACTGTCACTGGGTGTGTGACAGGGCTGGGGGGACCCTCCTGTCACCAGGGGACCAGGCCCAGTGAGGTCCTGCTGTCAGAGGGCCCCTGGCAGGGCTGGAGGGGACCCTCCTGTCACCTCCTTAATTATCCACCCTGAAATCCACCCAGAGCCTTCCTATTGTTGCTCCCTGGTTGTTCCTCCCTGTTATCCCTGTCTGTTTTTTTCTCCCCGTTATCCCTCCCTGGTTGTTCCTCTCCGCTGTCCCTCCCTATTATTTCCTGCTGATTTTCAGTCCTAAACCTGAAAGTCCTAAACCACCTTTCCTACAAGTTGAAATCAGCTCCACGCACCCACGTTGAGTTTTAGGAGCAAATCCCACCATCCCAGGAGCAACAGGAGTCGCCCTCGTGCTTTATTCCTTCACTTTAACAACCCGAAATTCCCTCGGATCGCCGTGGAGGGGGAATGATCAGCTGGTTCGGGAAGGGGTGGCTCCAGGCTGTGCCTCCAAGCCCAGGGAAGCTCCGAGGGGCAGCGGGTTCATCCCGACACGTCACTGGCGCCGGACGGTGCCAGGGAGGAGCCAGGCGGGGATGGCACCACGTCTGTCACTTCTTTCCTGGTCGGGAGCAGCCCCGTCTGCGCCGACCTTTGGCAGCCGCCAGAACAAATCCACCTGGATGTGCACGTGCCGTGGTTCCCGGGGTTCTCCCGGGGTTCTCCCGGGGTTCTCCCGGCGCCCTGTCCCGCCCACGCAGGTGTCCCGGGCTGTCAGGGGGGTGGGAGGCAGCTGAGGCCTCGGGCTCTTGTTTCAAACAGGCTCCAGGTGAATCCGGGGGGTTGTCCTACCTGGACTTGCTCCAGGTTTCCCTCTCGGAGGATTTTGTTCACTTCAGACCAAACTGTTATGGTTTTTTCAGGGAAAAAAAACCCCCACATTCCGAAGGGAAAGCTGGTGATCAGCCAAAGTTTTAATTAGTGGGAATTGTAATCAGGGACTCCATGGGTATGAAATCGTTCTGGGAAGGATCTGGGAGCACGTGGATATGTTCCATCTGCTCCAGGGTGAAGCTGCCATCCCCTCTGTCCCTGTTTATTTTATCCAAAATTAAAATTCATCAATTATTTGATATTTTCCTAAATATTGGCGATGGTGGATGCAAAGCAAAAGGGAAAACAACCATTCCAGGAAAGATTCAGGTGGAAGAGAAGATGGGTTTGTAATTAGTGAGGGTGATGGGAGCTTCATCCCTGTTTGTACTGTGGTTGGGAAGTGTTTGGATAAGTTAGGATCAAGGGAATAGCTCAGAAGGCTGCAGCCTGTCACAGCCCTGTGGTGAAGGGCTGGGGGTGAAACATGTGGATTTATTGCCTCAAACATTTTTGGGGCTGTGAGGGCCATGGCTTTTGGAAGCTGATGGCACTGGGAAGCCAACAGAGCCTCCAGAGTGGGGTGATCCATCAGGAAATGCTGCTGGCAAAGTGAAGGAGACCCTCGAGAACATCTGCTGCTGCTGTGTTGGTGGCATCTCTAGTTTTTCCTTCAGTGGGATCCCCCCTTTTCCTTTGCTGCCACCCCTTGTTTTCCTTTGACATCTCTCATTTTCCCTTCAGTAACATCCCTTTTTCTTCCCTTTGGCACATCAACTCATTTTCCCTTCAATCCATCCCTTGTTTTCCCTTCAGCATTGGGACCAACCTGCCCTCCCAGACCCCATGGGGCCATCCCAGCAGACATCCCTCTCCAAACAACCTGTGGCTCATTCCCACTGTTAGGTTCTCAGGCCACGTAACAACATTTTTCCTGAGGTCAAGTGGAACTTCTCAAGGCCTCCAGAGATTTTAGGGAGTCTGTGGCCAGGGAAGCAGCTCTTCCCTGAGCATCATTCCTGGGACATGGGCAGCAGGGCCTCCTGTGGCTTCTTTCCCAGGTTTCAACAGGAATTTTGTAGCTTGTGTTTTCCATCTTTTCCCAGCTCCGTGGAAATTCGGAGCTCCGGGGGGATTTGTTGTGGGTGTGACGTGTCAGTGGTGCGTTCAGAATCTCCTCTGGAGCTGCTCCCTGTTGGACACAGGGAAGGGTTTTTTCCACATCTTCCTGGCATTTGAGGGATGACTTGGAGACGGGAATGGGCTTTGGATGCCGGCAAGGCTTGGGAGGCTCCCGGTCCCTGGAGTGTTCTGAGCCAGTTTGGGGATCCCACCCAGGCTCTGCCCAGAGTCAAGATGGAGCAGCTTCCCATCACTGGTACCACTGTTCTAAAGATTGACCCTCTCTGCATTAAAATCCCATTTTCCAGCTTTCCTGACCCTTTGTTTCCATTTGTCCAGCAATTCCCCCGTCTGGATCCCGCCGTGTTCACCATCCCTGGCTCTGGAGCAGCTCTGGAAGCCCCCTGGTTTGCAGCTTTTCCAGGGAGCCTTTGCTAATTCCAACATGTTAATCCCATCTGTTAATCCCTAATCAGCCAGAGGAAGTAATAACTTCTTCCTTCTTTTCCAGGTCGACACACAATGAGATGGAAAAGAACAGGTGAGTGCTGGAGGTTTGTCAGGAGCTGGGTTTTGGAGGAATTGTTGCTTTTCCAGGGGTTTTCCAGCTGAGATGGGTTGAGATGGGGGGTGGGAGGGAAGGGGTGGGATAAAGGACACCGAGGATTGAAGCGTTCCCTGTCCTTGACTGCTGGGAATGATATCCATCTCCTCAGCCAGCTCCCACTCCACTTAGTCAGGAAAATTATCTTTCCCCAGGCTCATCTTTGAGCCAGCTGGAGTTTGGGATTTATCCCAAGAGTAAATCCCACTTTCTTTGCCTGTGTTGTCATCCCAAGGTCCTTTGGGTGAGGAAATCCCTGTTTACTCCCAGTGTATCCCAAACAAGACCAGCAGGTCCTTGCAAAATCCCAGTTTGGAGCTGCCCAGGATCGGGTGGTTCAGAGATGGGTGTTGCAACCTACTCCCAAGGATCTGACCTACATGTTGGGATTGGAGCAATGGACACAGGGAAACTGGGATGTGCTGGGAGCATCCTGGTTATCAGCAGGTAAAGGGATTTATTTCCTCATGGAGCCAGAGTTTCCCTCTGGCTTTAATGTCCTACATATTAATGTGGAGAAAACCTGGATGTTACATGGAGAGGGAGGATTTCTGGACCGTGGTCAGTGCTCCCACAGGGATCTGGTGTTGGTTTGGATCCAAAACAACCCTGTTCCTAATAAAAGTATGGAAAGGAAGTGCTCCCAAGGGATTTACAGCTGGGTGTCAGCCTGGGCAGCTTTGCTGTCAGCAGGAACCAACCAGCATTCCTGAGGTGGAGATTTTTGGGAAGACAATGAACACAAGTGGATAGAATTCTGAGGTCGTTGGCATCTCCTTGCCAGGGATCATCCCGACAGCCCAGGGTGCCCGCAGGGTTTATCCACGAGGTCTTTCCAAGGTGTCCTTTGACCTGGCCATGGTATTCTCCCAGTTTCTGGAAGCCCCTGGAGGCTGGGAAGGCCCCTGGCTGGGTTTAGCTCCCCCCAGCCCAGTTTTCCCTGGGGAAGCTGATCCCGCTGCTCCCGTTCCAGGCGTGCCCAGCTCCGGCTGTGCCTGGAGAGGCTCAAGGGGCTGGTGCCCCTGGGGGCGGCGGCCGGGAGGCACACGACCCTCAGCCTCCTCACCAGGGCCAGGCTCCACATCCAGGTGAGCCGGGAAAACCGGGATGCGGCCCTGGGAAGGGGGGCAGAGATGAGAACAGCCCCCCAGGACGGGGGGTGAGGGTGGGGGGTGCTGGGATTGGACTGGGATAACTGGGGGAGCAGAGACAGTGGGCTGGATTAACTGGGAGAGTGATGGATTAGGCTGGGATAACTGGGAGAGCACTGGATTGTGCTGGGATAATGGGGAGTGCTGGCGTTGGGCTGGGATTACTGGAGGAGGGTTGGGATTGGGCTAGGAGGACTGGGAGAGCAATGGCATCAGACTAGGATAATGGAGGAGCACTGGATTGGACTGGGTTAACTGGGAGAGCTCTGGGATTGGGCTGGGGTAATTGGGCAGCACTGGGATCAGACTGGGATAACCGAGTGCTAAATTGAGCTGGGATAATGGGGAGTGCTGACATTGGGCTGGGATAACTGGGAGAGCGATGGATTGGGATGGGATATCTGTGGGAGGGTTGGGATTGGGCTGGCATGACAGGGGGAGTTGGAATCCATACAGCTCCACGTGCCCAGCTAGGAGCCCCTCGGGAGCCGTGGTGGCCGTGCCGGGATCCCGGGGGCTCAGGGTGCCGTGTGTCCTCCCGCAGAAGCTGGAGGACCTGGAGCGCCGAGCCCTGCACCAGATCGAGCAGCTGCAGCGGGAGCAGCGGCACCTCCAGCGGCAGCTGGAAAAGCTGGGAATGGAGCGGGTCAGGATAGACAGCATCGGCTCCAGCCTGTCCTCCGAGCGCTCCGACTCGGACCGAGGTGAGACCCCGCTCCGGGGGACGGCCGGCAGGAGGTCCGGCCCCGCTGGGACTCCAACCGTTCCCATTCCTCCGGCAGAAGAGATGGATGTGGATGTGGAGAGCACGGACGACCTCCCGGCCGACCTGGACTGGAGCAGCAGCAGCCCCAGCGACTCGGACGAGCGCGGGAGCCTCCAGAGCCTGGGCAGCGACGAGGGGTATTCCAGCTCCGGCGGGACCAGGGCGAAGCCGGCGAGCGGCCGGAAGCTTCCCCTCGGGATGTAGGAAGCGCTTCCCGCGGCCGTTCCAGCGGCGCCGTTCCCGTGGGATCCCGTTGGCCAGCACACCGACCCCCCCCGCATCCCCCGCACGTCCCGCCGATCCCGCTGCTCCCGGGGCTCCGCTCGCGCCCGCCGGCTCCTCGGCCCGGCCGGGATCTCTTCTGCCAGGCCCTACATTCCAGCCACGCTTGGAAGCGCCTGGGAATATCGTGGCAGTAACAGCGACCTCCAGAGCCTTCGCTGGGTTCTCTCCCAGGCTGTCACCGCCCGGTATTCCCGATCTTCTCCGCATTTGGCTGGCGACATCGTGTTCCTGACGCTCAGGACCCAAAAGCTGAGTTTTTGGGAGCAGATCCGAAGGCAGAACCGGCCTCTTGTGGAATTTCCACCTGGGAGAGAGCAGAACCGAGCTGAGAACCCCCCCCACGGAGCATTTTGGGTGGGCACAGGGATCGGCCTCAGTCGGGGGGTTCCTCCCCTCCCGACTCTAAATATTCAGGGACACCCCATCCCGGCCCTGCCGAGGTCCCGGAGCATTCCCGGCGTGGGGAATGGCAGCCCCCCCTCGGAACGGCCACCTCCGGGCTGGGAAGTTTCTGCCCTCCGTAAACCCAAACGGGACGTCCCACCTCCCGTGGCACGGCATTCCAGACTCCTGGAATTCCTCTCCACGCTTCCAGTCTCGGGGACAGTATTTTCTACCTCGGAGGGAGCCCCCGGCCTCTCTCCACCCCTTCAGCACAAAGATGATGCCTCCGCTCAGCAATAACCCCGCGGGACCCCCCGGATCGGCCCTGGAGCTCTTCTCCATCCATCCGGGATCTTCCCAGGCTCGTGGAGGGTTCCAGAAGCCCCGAGGGCGTGGGGGTCCCGAGCCGGAGCGCACTGAGCTGTCTGTGGTGTTCGTTCGGTTCCCGGTGCACTGGAGGGAACATTCCCACCACTTCCTGCTTTTAGAGCTGCTCTGGGAATGTTGGCACTTGGAGCTCTGCTTTCCACACCTTCCTTTTCCCTTCGGCTGCTCCAGGGGTTTTCCAACCCCTCAGGACCCTCTCGCTCCAGCCCCGTGGGGTCAGTGAGGCCTCAGTGTCGGGCAGGGAGCTCTCCAAGGGCTTTTCCCAGCGCTGGGATGAAAAACAGGCTCTGAGGGCCCCTTTTCTTCAGGAATTGTAGGTGCTGAGAGGCACCAAGATGCTCCACGGAGTGCAAGGGGATGAGGGGGAAACTCCACTTCTTTTCCTTTTTCCTGTCCCATTTTCCTTCCTGTCTTATTTCCCATCTTCCCTTCCCTTCCTTTTCCTTCTTTTCTCCTTTTCTTTTGCTCCTTTTCTGCTTTTCCTTTCTCTTCACACCCCAGTCCCATTTCTGGCCCATTTGGGAAGCAGGAAGCTGCCACAGGCCCCAGGAATTACCCAAATCCCCCAGGTTTCGACTCTTTTCCCACGTGCTGATTCTTAAAAGAGAAAAAAAAACCCAAACCACAAGGGATTTTCCTTTAAAGCCCCTGGAATTTCCCACCCTCCAGCATCACCACAGCCCATGGGCGCCTGAGCTCAACCCCCTGCACCTTCAAAAAGAGGGAAAAAAAGGCAAAAAGATGGAAAACACCAAGAAAATGTGGAATATCAGCCCTTGGGGGCTGGTGACTCCGGTGGTGTTTGGCCAGATCCGTCCCTTCCCTGGGGAATCCCAGAGGATCCCTCCGGGCAGGGGATTCCTGGCATTGGGAAAGCCCTTCCAGAGGTACCAAACGTTGGTTTTCGGTTGGTTTTGGACATTCTGAAGGTTTGGCCTCAACGCAAATGAGGGTTTTTGGCAGGTTTGTGCCTTTTTCAGTTCCCGACACCTTTTCTTTTCCCCTCTTTTTTCCTCCCTATCCCAACCTGACCCTTCCCGGCCCTTTGCTCTGTGGGGCTGTGCTCCGGGAACCCCCGAAACGCTGCACTAACCTGGAATGGGGCTGGAGCCTGGCGCATCTCTGGGTCCCCCCGGGCCATGCCAGCCTGTTCCTGGAATTCACTGATCCACCAGCATTCCTATGAAATAAGCTGCAGGAAGGACTTTTTTATAGATTGTGATAAAAATCCAGGGAGTGGGAGGAGCCGTATCGGGACATGATGGGCGGGAATCAAACCCACCCATTCGTGGGTTGTTTTTCCTTTCTTTTTCCTCGTGGAAGGCAGATCCTGACCTGCTGGCTCCCGGGAAGTACCAAAATGTTCGTTTCATCCTTGATTTTTCCAGTGGAGCCACCCCGTCTCCACTCAACCTTTCCTTTATTATTCTTTGGGGCACCTCTTATTTGTGCTTTCCCGTCATTTTTTCTGTTCTTTTTGCTCCCCAGGAAGCGGATCCGCCCCAGCCTCGGCTCCCTGGGGCAGTCGGGATCCCGTTCCCAGCCGTTCCTGCTGTAAATATCCCATTGTCGGGCCGAATCCCATGTCAAGCCAATGGAATGGTGCTTTTTTTTTTTTTTTAGGAATTCCGTGTTTTAGGAGACCTTTGCTGTGTCCATGGATATTTCTGTCTTGTTTGATTGTTAGGAAATAAATTATTTCGTTACGAAGGAGCCGCGTGAGCTGGAATTGCTGCAGGGAGGGAGTGGGAGGTGCCCGGGGATGGTGGGAATGGGTATCTGGGCCCCTGGGAAGGCAGAGCCCTCAGCCCCATCCCTCATCTTGCATCCTCCATCCCACATCACAGAATCATGGAATCATTTAGGTTGGAAAAGACCTGAGAGCATCGAGTCCAGCCTGTGACTGATCTCCACTGTCCCACTGAACAATCCAGTCGTTCCTTGGACACCTCCAGGGGTGGGGACTCCCCACCTCCCTGGGCAGCCCCTGCCAGTGCCTGACCACCCTTTCCAGGGAGAAATTCTTCCTGATGTCCAACCTGACCCTCCCCTGGCACAGCTGGAGGCCGTTCCCTCTCCTCCTGTCCCTTGTTCCCTGGGAGCAGAGCCCGACCCCCCCCCCGGCTCCCCCCTCCTGTCAGGGGGTTGCAGAGCCAGAAGGTCCCCCCTGAGCCTCCTTTTCTCCAGGTTGAACCCCCCCAGCTCCCTCAGCTGCTCCTGCTGCTCCAGCCCCTTCCCAGCTCTGTTCCCTTCCCTGGACACGCTCCAGCCCCTCAGTGTCTCACTTGTTGAGGGCCCAGCCCTGGACACAGCCCTGGAGGGTGCCCCAGCAGTGCCAGCACAGGGACGGGCACTGCCCTGGGCACCCCTGGGGTCACGTTCAGCCACTGTCACCAGCACCCTCAGGTCCTTTCCAGCTTTCCAGCCACTCTTTCCTCAGCCTGGAGCGTTGCAGGGGGTTGTTGTGGCCCAAGGGCAGGACCCTCCCCCTTGTTGGCCTCTGCCCCTCCATCCAACCTGTCCAGATCCCTCTGCTGAGCCTTCCTGCTCTCATCCCATTTTTCTCATCCCACAGTCTCCATCCCATATCACTCATCCCATATCCCTCATCTGCCCCTCATCCCACATCCCCCATCCGTGTCCTCCATCCCAACGTCCTCCATTCCGCCTCTCTCATCCCACATCCCTTATCCCATTCCTCATCGCACAGCCTCCATCCCACATCGTGCATCCCAAACCCCTCATCCCATATCCCTCATCCATGTCACTCATCCTGCATCCCCCAGCCCTCAGCCCCCCGGGTGCTCCCATGGGGGGATTATCCCAGTGCTGCTCCCGGCTCTGCCCATTCCCAGGGCTGGGCTGGGGCTGGAGCTCCTCACTCAGCTCCCCAGGTCCCGGCTGCAATGATGGTGTGGTGGGTTGGCCCCGGCTGGACACCAGGTACCCACTAAAGCTGCTCTGTCACTGCCCTCTACAGAGGACAGAAAACATAATGAAAGGTTCATGAACTGAGACAAACACCAGGAGAGATCCCTCACCCATCACCGTCACAGGCAAAACAGACTCACCGGGGGGACAGTAACTGAATTTATTAACAACAAAATCAGAGCAGGAGAATGAGAAGTCAAATCAATCTTACAAACACCTGCCCTCCTTCCCGGGCTCTCCCTTCACCCCCTCCAGCAGCGCAGGGACACGGGAATGGGGGTCACAGGCAGCTCATCACACCTCGTTCCTGCTGCTGCTCAGGGGACGAGCCCGAGTCCAACCCCTGCTCCAAGCTGGGCCCCCAAGGGCTCCCAAGTCCTTCCAGCAAACCTGCTCCAGCCTGGGCTCCTCTCTCCACCAGGACCCTGCTCCAGCCTGGGCTCCTCTCTCCACCAGGACCCTGCTCCAGCCTGGGCTCCTCTCTCCACCAGGACCCTGCTCCAGCCTGGGCTCCTCTCTCCACCAGGACCCTGCTCCAGCACGGGTTTCCCAGAGGGTCACAGTCTGTGTCGGGCATCCCCTGCTGCGGGTGGGCTCTTCAGGGCTGCACGTGGATCCCTGACCCACCCCGACCCTCCACGAGCTGCAGGAACATCCCTGACCCACCCACGTGGCCTCCGTGGGCTGCAGGGGCTCAGCTGCCTCCCCAGGGGCTTCCCCACAGAACCTCAGGGGAATCTCCACTCTTGGAGCAGCTCCAACCCCTCCTCCTGCACTGCCCTGGAGCTCTGCAGGGCTGCTCCTCTCACGTGTTCTCACTTTGCTCTTCTCTGGCTGCAGTTTTCACCTGCACAAGGACTTTTTCCTCCTGCAGTTCGTTCTCCCTGAGGTCTCACCGCCATCCCTGCCAGGCTCAGCCTCGCCCAGCACTGGATCCATCCTGGAGCCTCTGGAATTGGCTCTGCCGGACTCTGGGGAAGCTTCTGGTAGCTTCTCACAGAAACCACCCCTGGAGCTCCCCTGCTACCAAAACCTGGGCACACAAACCCAACCCAGACGGGAAAAGGTGCCAGGAGCCAGAGGGAAGGGAGTCAGGAATGTTGTCCATGTGCCCCCCAAATCCCCCATATTCCCCCAAATCCCCACACCCCACGAGCCGAGTGCCCTCCCAGACCCCCAAAGGAGAACCCCGTGTCAGGGAGAGCCCCCAGACTGCGGGGGGGGGAATCCAGGGGGAAGTTCATGGGTCTGAGGTGGGGAGTGGTCACCCTTTGAGCAGCTCCACACCGAAGCCCCTGTGCCAATCCCACCCCTGTGCCCCTCTGCCGCCCTGTGTCCCCTCCATGTCCCTTTGCCGTCGTGTGCCCCCCTCCCTGTGGCCCCCACACGCCCCAGGCTGCCCTGTCCCCGTGTCACCCTGTGCATCCCAAGTCCTGCCACTCTCTGTACCCCCTGTGCCACCCCGTGTGTCCCAAGTCCTTCTGCCACCTCCTGTGTCCCCAAAACCTTCACGGGAAAATACATCCCTGTGTCTGGAATTCGGTGCTTTGTCCCTTGGCCCTGCCCCTTGTCCCGGGGGTCTCGGGGTGAGCTGAGCTGGAAGGGGGTCACCCCTGTGCCAGGGGGCACCCCGGGGTCAGTCAGAGCAGCACCAGTCCCTCCCTCGTGTCCCCCCAGAGCTGCCAGAGGGGGCACAGGGGGCGGCAGGAGGACAGGGGGACAGGGGGACAGGGGAGCCTGGAGGGCACACGCAAGGTGGGACACCGGTGGCAGAGGGGTAGGGAGAGGACACAGGGTGGCAGAGGGACACGGAGTGGGGCACAGAGGGTGGGACACCGGTGACAGAGTAGCACACGGGGGTCATGGGTGGCAGAGGGACACAGGGCTGAGGCACGGGCCGGCAGAGGGGCACGGGGGGCACAGCGAGGCCGGGCAGGGCCGGGCAGGGCTGTGCCACCTCGGTGCCCTCCAGGTGGCCTCACCTGGGGCAGGTGACCCCCCCGGAGGGGGCCCGGCCTCCGGCCGCACCCGCGCTGAGGGCTCTCGAGTGGCCAAGTGGGGACAAGGTGACCGCGGAGGGACATTGCGGGAAGGGGAGCAGGGGGGCCACACCCGGGGAGTGGCGGGGGACAAGGAGGGGGGGATGGGCAGGACCGCGGGGGATACGGGGACATTGGGGGTGGAGGGGGACACGGGGGTGTGGGGACATGAGGGGGGACATGGGCATATGGAGGCGGGGGAATATGGGGGAACAAGGGAAAAAAGGGTGGACGTGGAGGTGTGGGGACATGGGGACATCGAGGGCTGTGGAGGGACATGGGAGAGTGGGGGGATGTGGGGGAACAGGAGAACATGGGGATGAGGGGGGACATGGGGACATTGGGGAGAGTGGGGGGACGTGGGGGGACATGGAGGTGTAGGACCGTGGGGACATGGGGGGTACATGGGGACCTGGGGGTAGGGGGACACGGCAGAGGGGTGTTGGTGGTCTAGGGGTGGGGGGACATGGGAGGTGGGGAGGATATGGGGGGATTGGAGACATGGAGAGATGTAGGGGTACGTGGGGCTGTGGGGACATGGGGCGACATAAGGGGACGTGGGGGGAATGTGAGGGTGTGGGAACATGGGGACCCCAATGGGGACATGGGACCCCAGTAGGGACATGGAGACCTTGAAAGGGGTCCCTGGCGGGGACATGGCCGTAGGGGACACAGGGACATGGGGGCAGTGGCAGGGTGACAGGGTGGGGGTGGGCGCCCCCCCGTGTCCCCGCGGCTGTGACACGCCTGTCCCCGTGTGCTGGCACCGACCCAGGGCCACGTCCCGCGGGCTATAAGAGGCCCCGGGCTCGGCCCTGCCGGCACCGCCGCTGTCCCTGTCCCTGTCCCTGCCCCTGCCCCTGTCCCTGCTCCCGCCATGGCCCTGCCGCTGCCGCTGCTCCTCGCCCTGCTCGGGGCCACCCCAGGTAGGGTCCCCGCACCCCCAAACCGGGGGGCACCCCCAGAGCTGGGGACACCCCCAGGGACCCCGTGGTGGGGCGAGGGGGGCCCAGACAGCGGGGTGCCCCCGGGGGGAGGGGATGCCCGGGGCGGGGGCAGACCCTGAGTGCCCCCTTGGGGTCTCAGGGTACTGAGGGGGTTATTGGGGGGCTCCCCGACATCTGGCTCCCCCCACGAGCGCTGGGTGTGGGAAAGGGCATCTTGGAGGGGCAGGGTATTGAGTTGGGGGTCCCAGACAGCCGGGTGCCCCCATGGAGGGAGGGGGTGCTGTTTTGGGGTGGTGTGTGCACTGGGGGAGGGTCCTGGGTGCCTGGATCCCACTGGGATGGTGGGGGGGGAACTGGTCCTGGAGACCCGATCCCCCATGAGGATTGGAGGGGGGTGTATTTGGGGGTCGCAGGCGCTCAGGTTGCGTGAGGGTTGGGATGAGGTATTGGGAGGGGGGGGACCTGGACTCCCGGCCCCCCCCGGCTCGGCGCTCACGGCCCCACAGGTCTGGGGGCACCGGGGGGGGGCTGTGGGGTGCCCCCCTCTGCCTGGTGCCAGAGCTGGGACACTGCCCTGCGCTGTGGGGCTCTGGAGCGCTGCCCCCTCCTCACCCAGAGACCCCCTGATGTGGTGAGAGAGCCCCCCGTGTCCCACCACCCTCCGTGTCCCTATCACTCCCCACATCCCTGTCACCTCCTGTGTCCCCCCACCCCACCCCACCCCACCCCACTGTCTCTCTACCCCCTGTATGTCCCCAAAATCCCACAGGGGTCCCAAGACCCTCCCATGGCCCCACACCAACATGTCCCCATACACCCTCCTTGGTCCCCCCTGTCCCCACATCCACATTTCCCCACACACTCAAGTCCCAGAGTCCCCATGTCCCCATGTCCCCAGTCCCCGTGTCCCAGAGTCCCCATGTCCCCAGTCCCCGTGTCCCAGAGTCCCCATGTCCCCAGTCCCCGTGTCCCAGAGTCCCCATGTCCCCAGTCCTCGTGTCCCAGAGTCGAGTCCCCATGTCCCCGTTTCCCCGTGTCCCCACATCCCCATGCTACCCCATCCCCATGTCCCCCGTCCTCGTGCCCCCCACATCCCTGTCCTCTACTACCGTTCCCCCCATCCCAGTGTCCCCAACTCCCCGTGTCCCCGTGTCCCCGTGTCCCCACACCGCCGTGTCCCCGCTGTCCCCTCCCGCAGGACACCTGCGCCCTCTGCCAGCAGCTCTTCTCCTTCCTCCACCGCGTGTCCAACCAGTCGGCCGTGCAGGTGCCCGCGGGACAGGGGGACACGGCGGGGACAGGCACAGAGGTGTCACCGTGGGGGTCCCCTTGAGGGTCATCGTGGGGCCGGGGGCAGAGGTGCCACTGAGGGTGTCACTGGGGGTGTCACTGGGGGGACGGACACAGGTGCCACTGAGGGTGTCACTATGGGGGTCACCGTGGGTGTCACCGTGGGTGCTGGCAAGTGTCATGGAGGGAGGTGCCACTGGAGGTGTCGCTGCGGTTGCTGAGGTGGCGGCTGTCGCTGTGGGTGCCACCGCAGGTGCCATAGTCACAGATGCCACCACGGGTGCCATGGCGGTGGGTGCCACTGTGGGTTTCACTGTGGTTGCTGGGGTGAGGCGTGAAGTGGTGGCAGATGCCAGCGGGTGCCACAGTGGTGAGTGACACCATGGGTGACACCATGTGTGCCATGGTCACAGATGCCACCACGGGTGCCAGTGGTGCAGCGGTGACGGGTACAGCAGTGGTGTGGGTGGCGGTGGTGGTGTCCCCGTGGGTGTCCCTTGGGTGTCCCCCTGGGTGTCCTCTGGGTGTCCTTGGGTGTCACCGGGGTGCCCCAGCGCAGGTGGCAGTGGAGCAGGTGCTGGGGGCTCTGTGCCTCCCGCTGCCCGTCCTGGCGGCCCCGTGCCAGTCCGTGGTTCACTCGCTCGTCCTGCGTGTCCTCCGGGAGCTCCAGCACCTCGTGAGTGGCACCGGGGGGACGTGACCAGGGCACACCCCGGGGTGCTGGGGCCCTGGGGACACTGTGGCACCTGGGAACATCTTGGGGGGCTGGGGGCAGTGGGGACACTGTGCCATCAGGGACCCCCTGGATGCTGCAGGTTTGGGGACATCTCCGGGCACTGGGGGTTTGGGAACACCTTGGGGTGCAGAGGGTTTGGGGACACTTGGGTCACCTGGTCGTGCCCCATCCGGGGGTCCCTGTCATGGCCCCCAGGTGCCCCGGCAGATCTGTGCCAACCTGAAGCTGTGCCCGGCAGAGCCCGGCGGTGCTGCAGCCGTGCCCACCCTCGGGGCACTCGGCACCCACCCACAGGTACGGGGGTCCCGGGGAGCAGCGGGGGTGGCTCTGAGGGTGTCAGCAGGGCCACCACGGGGCTGGAGCCCGCTTGGGGGGCACAGCCAGGGGCAGCCCCACCCCTGGGCTCCACAGTGAACATCCCACAGGAGGCCAAAACCCCACCATGGGGCTCGGGTGAACCCCCTCCTGCAGGTCCCACCACCCAGCTCCAGAGGGAACAACTACCCACAGGAGGGCACAGACCCCCATTAGGCTGCAGAGTGACCCCTTCCCACAGCCACAACCCCACCACTGAGTGACCCCTTCCCACAGCCACAACCCCACCACTGAGTGACCCCTCCCCAGAGGGAGCTGCAGCCCCACCACTGGGCTCTGGAGTGAACCCTAACCCCACCCCTAACCCCCTCCCCACAGTTCCACCCCCGGGCTCCAGACTGAACGCCCCCCAGGACGCCACAGCCCCCCTGGGCTCGAGCACCCACATCCCCCCCAGGCCCAGCCCGGCTCTGGGCTCCCGCTGTCCCATGGGAGGCCACGATGCCACCCTGGGCTCCGAGTGACCCCCCTCCGGGTCACTGGGCTCCGAGTGACCCCCCTCCCTCCCGCAGGAGCCCCCCCCGGGCCCGGCGGCGCTGCCGGTGCCCCTCCCGCTGTGCTGGCTGTGCCGCACCTTCGTGGCGCAGGCCGAGGCCGCCATCCCCGTGCCCAGGGTGGCCGCGGCGGCCACGGGGCTGTGCCGGGCGCTGCCGCTGGTGGCCGTGGGTGCGTGCCAGTGCCTGGCCCAGCGCTACGCCACCCTCCTGCTCGAGGGGCTGCTGGGCCGCCTGGGCCCGCGCCTGCTGTGCCGCCTGCTCCTCGCCTGCCAGGGCACCGCGGACGACGCGGGCGCGCCACCGGCGCTGCTGGAGGCCATCGTGGTGCGGCTGGCGGAGTGCGTGGGCCCCGAGGTGAGGGGACAGGTCCCCGGGGAGGTGACGGGGCACCCCAGGGTGGCACAGCCCTGAGGGAACATGTCCAGGGGTGCCACAGTCCTTGGGACACATCCCGAGGGCGTCACAGTCCCCAGGGGCCATGGCAGGGACACAAACGGTGGCACAGCCCCGAGGGGACACGTCCAGGGGTATCAGTCTCGAGGGAGTCCCACCACCCCTGGGCACACCATGAGGTCCCCAGAAGGTGCCACCCCCACTGAGAGGACAGTGTCAGGGTCCCCAAGGGTGTCACAGGCCTCGAAGGGGTCACTCAAGAGTGACCCAAGTGGGGGAGGGCACCGAGTGTCACAACCCCAAGGGACACCCCAAGGACGTCACAGCCCCGGGGAGGGGGTTCCAGGAGGCTCCCTGGGGTGTCCCCACCCTTGGGGGGACCCCTGACACCCATGTCCCCCCCGCAGGACCTCAAGGGTGTCGCCCCCCCCGTGCTGTCACCCCCCCTGGGCCCCTGTGCCCTGGGCCCCATGTACTGGTGCTCCAGCCCCGAGCCCGCCCGGCGCTGCCAGGTGAGTGGGGACAGGGGGCACATGGAGGGGTGGCACCCCCCGCACCCCCCACTGACCCCTCTGTGCCCCCCAGGCCCTGCAGCACTGCCAGGAGCACGTCTGGCTGTAGAGGGGCTCTGGGGCCCCCCCCAGCACTTCCCAATAAAGTTTGGATGCAGCTCTGCCTCTGTGTTCCCAGTTTTTTGGGGTGTTTCTGGGGGTCACGGGGTGCTGGGGGGTCAGGGGGGAGAAGCAGTGGAAACCATGACCCCCCTAAACACAAAGAAGAGAAAAGGTGAAAATGAGCTACAAAAATAAGTGGGTGGCATTTATTTGGGGTGGGGAGAGACACACCAAGGGGCTTGGGGGTGTCCCCGGAGGGGTTATGGGTGATCCCAAGGAGACCTAGGTGTCCCCAAGGGGCTCAGGGTGTCCCCAAGGGGCTCAGGGTGTCCCCAGGGCTCTCTGGGTGTCCCCAAGGGGATCTTGGGGTGTCCCAGAGACGGCTGTTGTTGCTTCCAGGGGGGTTCTGGATGTCCCCAAGGGAGCCTGGGGTGTCCCCAAAGGCGTCTCTGCATCTCCACAAGGGACTGGGAGTGATCCCAAGGGGGTCTCTGGGTGTCCCCAGGGGGTCTCAGGCCCCTTGTTGGTTTGTCTCATCCTCCTCGCGCCGTTTCCAGATCTGTGGGAGAGGGGGAGGGGTGGTCAGAGCACATCCTGGTGGTGCCAGGGACATCCTGGAGGTGCCAGCTGCCCCCTGCCCCCCTCACCTGGATGTAGGCCTCGGACAGGGTGATCATCTGTGGCAGGATGTCGGTCACCTGCAGGTCCTGCAGCTCGTACCACTTCCCTGTGCCCTGCCAGGACCAGGAGGGGACAGGGTGGGCCAGGGGGTCCCCGTGGCCCCCCCAGAGCCCCCCGGGAGGGGGACACTCACGTGGTGCAGGACGTGGATGCGGTAGGAGCCCTCTGAGGGCTTCCCATCGTGCACGATGTTGGCGATGAGGTCGTAGGTGGTGTGAGCGTGCGCCGCCTGCACCTCCTCCGACAGGTACTCCCGCAGGTCCACGTTCCTGGGCACCCCACGTGCCCTCAGGGGGGCAGGGGAGCCCCCACAGACCCCTCCAGATGCCTCCAAACCCCCTCCAGATGCACAGACACCCCCCTCCCCAGATGCCTCCAAACCTCTTCTCAGTGCCCACACCCCCTTCCTTCCCAGACACACTCAACTCCCCCCAGATGTTTTCAAACCCTTCCCTGATAGCCACAGAACCCCCCAAAGATGCCCAGAACACCTCCAGATGCCCACAAATCCCTCCCAGACGGCTACAATCCCTCCCAACACCCACAAATCTTCTCCAGGCACCTTCAAACACCCTCCTAGATGCCTCTACCATGTCCCAGATACCTACAACCCTCCCCTAGACACCCTCAAACAATCCCCTCCTAAGTGGTTTTAAACCCCATCAAGTGTATCCAACCCTTTTTTTTTTTTTTGTTTTTTTTTTTTTTTTTTTTTTTTTTTTTTTTTTTTTTTTTTTTTTTTTTTTTTTTTTTTTTTTTTTTTTTTTTTGTTTGTCCAACCCTTCCCAAAGTGCCTTCAAAGCCCCTTTAGATGATTTCAAATGCTAAACCCCCCTCCTGGATACTTTCAACCCCTCTTAGATACCTACAACCCCCTCCACACACCCACAACCATGCCTAGACATTGTCAACCCTGCCCCACTACTCACAATCTCCTCTGGGATGCTTTTAACCCCCTCCACACACTCCCAACCCTCCCACGCCCTCCCCAACCCCCCCCCTCGCCCCTTTAGATGACTTCAAACCCCAAAAGCCCCTCATGGATGCTTTCAACCCCTCTTAAGATACCTACAACCTCCCACACACACCCACAACCACCCCTAGACATCGTCAACACCCCCGTCTCCTCCCAGATGCTTTAAACCCCCTCCCCAGGCTCCCAGCCCCCCCCAGCGCCCCCAGCCCTGGCTCACGTGATGGGGAAGTTGACAATGGTGGGGTTCTTCTCCACGAAGAAGTTGTTCTTGGTGAAGCGCTTGATGCAGAAGATGAGGTAGGGGGGCAGGCGGGTCAGCTGGAAGCGCTTCAGGAAGTTCTCCTTGTAAGTCTTGTACTCCTTCTCGGTGCTGCCGTTGAATTTGGCCAGGATGCTGAACAGGGGCACCTGGGGGATGATGAGCTGCTCCTTCTCGTCCTTGTAGAGCGGGGCCGTGGGCAGGTCCAGGGTCAGGTACAGGAAGGTGGACTCCACCATGCGCTCCTGGTACTCGCTGTTCTGCAGCAGCTGTGCCTTCTCCTCCGCGGGCTGGGGGGTGGGACCCCTGGGTGACACCCCTGTGGGACCCC